>NC_072478.1:44149539-45349539 GCF_027574615.1 Eptesicus fuscus | reverse complement strand
TTTTATATATGTATATATAGCAAAATGATTAGAACAATAAAGTTAACTCATCCATCACTTCATCTATATATATAAAAGCCAAGTGACCAGAATGCCAGAATGACCAGTCGCTATGACGGGCACTGTGGTTGGCCAACTGGCCCGATTGGGGGATGGCCCTTCCCCCCAGCTGGCCCCAGTGGGATTGTGTGCGAGGCTGGCCAGCCAACCTCCCTTGGCCACTGCCCCTGGCTGGCCCAATCCTTGATCAGTCCCCTCCACCCCAATCGGGGGAGGGGCCATCCAGCCAACCACCTGCCACCCCTCCCCGCCACTGGCCCGGCCCTGATCGGCTGGACCCCACCCATGCACAAATTTGTGCACCAGGCCTCTAGTATAGTTATAATTTTTGTGTGTTTGTATAGCGAGAACTTTTAGACTCTTCTCTCTTAACAGCTTTCACTGTGGCCACTATATTGTACACTACATCCCAGGACTTACTCATTTTATAACTGGAAGTTTGACCTCCTTCACCCATAATCTCCACCCTCACACCCCACTCTACCCATCCCTGGCAACCACCAATCTATTCTTAAGTCTTTTCTGCAGTTAGATGTGTCCACATTAATTAATTTCCAGCAATGTCATTTGAATATAATTTCTTGTGTACTTTTCAGTTTAATTAATAATGATAGAAATTATATTCTCTCTTCCCATCTTTCCAAATGTTGATGAGCCACAATATTTAGGTTGAGTTTTACTCTAAGAACCAAGTGGATGAGTTTGCTCTGCAATCCTAAATATGTTGTTTGGCTTCTAGCTTTGGATCTCAGGCTATGAAAGTGGGCAAGAGGAGGTTCGGGGTATGCATATATCCACCACTTAAATTCCACTGGTCTCACACTAGGCATGATGTCACCTCTAATGGCCAGGAATTGTAGTCTCTGTTTTGGTGTCCACTGTACCAACTACAATTCACAGAACTTCATAAATAGAAAGAAAATAAGATAAGATACTAGGGTATAGATAGAAATCAGCAAGCAGCATAGTATTCCCACACACAAGAAGAGCTATTTCACTTGTTCCAAGGATGAAATCCTCATGTCCCCTCTGCAATGCATTCAGCTAATTTTCTAGGATCTCTTAGTGATATACAGTAAGTATTGTTTATTATGTCAGGTGGTGGCTACTTTCTCACTAATAGACAATAATCTTACCTAATAATAGACAAATATGTAAATTGACCGTACCTTCGCTATGCCTACAGCCAATCAGAGTGAGGGAGTATGCAAATTAACCCACCAAAGATGGCGGTTAATTTGCATACAAAGGCAGGGCGGGCAGCACCATGGCCTGCTTCGGGGATATGGGTCCATCGGAGGCAGAGGAGGCCCTGAAAGCAGCGCCAGACACTACCCACAAGGTACCAGTCCATCGGCAGGGAAAGCGGTGGGGTGGGCAGTGCCAGATGGCAAAGGAGGGGTCTGGGTCCATCGCAAGCTCCAGGAGGGGCAACGGCCTGCCTAGCCACTCCCCAGGGTCCCTGGGACGATCTCGGCCCCGGGGAGGCGAGGCCAGAAAGCCTACCAGTTCCCAGGGGCCCCTGGGATGATTGCAGCCCGGGGGAGGCGAGGCCGGACTGCCTAGACCCTCCTGGGGGTCCCTGGGACGATCCTGGCCCAGGGAGGCAAGGCCGGACCCGCCTAGCCGCTCCCGGGGGTCCCTGGGAACAGCGCCGTCCCTAGGACGTGAGGCCGGACTGCCTACCAGTTCCCGGGGGTCCCTGGGAAGATCGAGGCCCTAGGGATGCGAGGCTGGACCCGCCTAGCCACTCCCTGGGGGTCGCGGGGAACAGCGCCGCCCCGGGGAGGCGAGGCCAGATAGCCTAGCTGCTCCTGGGGGTCCCTGGGAAGATCACTGCCCCGGGGATGCGAGGCCAGACTGCCTACCAGTTCCCGGGGGCCCCTGGGATGATCGCGGCCCTGGAGAGGTGAGGCCGGACTGCCTAGCCACTCCCAGATGTCCCTGGGAACGTCGCAGGCATGGGGTTGCTGAGACACAGACATGGGCCTCTGGCCACAGATTCATAGCTTCGAGGAGATGGAGGGCAGGGATCTGCCTCATCTGCAGAGAAACAGAGGTTCTGCAGTGCCCCAAGATGTGGGTGGGCCCAGCCAGAGATCAAGGGGCATGGAAGGACTCCTGGGCAGAAGGGCAAGGACCCTCACTCCTGAGGCCGGGGTTGAGGGGTGGTGCCACCTCAGTGGAGGGGTGCTGCACTGCAGGGTACTGGACTGACTGAGGTGATTCAGAGAAGCTCCCAGTGCTAACGGGCCTCGCTCAGGCGGTCTTCACACTTCAGAGGCAGCGACTCCTGCTTCCGCCTTGACCCAAAATCAAGCCTGGGGTGCCCTGCCCCATGGCAGATCATGCCTAGGCAGTGATTGCGAAGCCTTCCACCTGCTCCGGAGAAGCGGGGGCAGTAAAGAATGGGGGGCAGGGGATGGGGAGAGGAAAGAATGTGGATCATCCGCAATGAAGAGGTGCTCGAGAAAGAGGCTTGGAAGCCTGACTGGAAGGTTTGTTCTGTTTGCCGGGTGGCTGCCTCTTAGGAAGCGCAAAGAGCATGGCTCTGAGGGCTTCCTGTGTGCTGAGTCAAGTTCCACAGCCAACTGGAATTGGCCTCAGTTTCCTGGTCTGTAAAATGGATGAAGCGTGTCCCAGTGCCTTCACTGAGCTTTGATGGCCAATTGAGATACTATATAAAGAAAATGAGGGAAGAAGTGAGAAAGAAAAAGAAGGACGAGCAACAAAAAAGAAACACTGAAAGGAACCTGTAAACCCATTGTCACTTAAATAGGGAATATAGTCACTAGTGTTGTAATGATGGTATGATGCCAGGTGGGTACTAGAAATATCAGGGGACACTTTGTAAAGTATATGATTGTCTAACCACTATTCTGTAACTAATATAAAACCTGAAACCAATACAAAATAATATTGAATGTAAAGAAATGAAAATTGGATTGAAATTTTTATAAATTTCAAAGTTTAAATAAAAGCTGTAAAGGAAGGAAGGGGAGAATAAAAATAGTGTTTTTCATTTTATCACTTCATTAAAAAGACAGTTGTCTTTATATGGTGCTTTTATACTTTTATACTTTCTAAGTCATTATCTCATTTTAATTTCCAGGCAACTTAAAAACAAGATAATTATTCCCTCCACTATTCAAAGAAAGGAAATCTTGGTGTCTGGTCCTAATGATTCAATCGTCAAGCCCTTATTGTACAGCAGGGTTAGTAAAATTTTATGTGCAGGGTTATATCTATAATAATAAAAGCCTTGGGGGTGATCAGGCCAGCAGGGGAGGGTATTTGGGGGCAATCAGGCCTGCAGAGGAGCAGTTAGGTGTCAATCAGGCCAGCAAGGGAGCAGTTAGGGGACAATCAGGCAGGTAGGTGAGTGGTTAGGAGCCAGCGGTCCCGGATTGTGAGAGGTATGTCCAACTGCAGGTTTAGGCCCGAGCCTAAACCTGCAGTTGGACATCCCCCGAGGGGTCCCATATTGGAGAGGGTGCAGGCTGGGCTGAGGGACACCCTCCCCAGTGCACGAATTTCGTGCACCGGGCCTCTAGTATGGACTATAAAATATAAATATTTTATCAAATTTTAATTTTAGTTTTGACAATTGTTATCATATATATTTTGTTAATTATTCTTTAGGTTACATTTCTAATTTTAAAATATAAATAATTTTAAAATAATTTAAAAATTTCAATCTATGTTTCTGTTAAGGTCAGTGTTTAGCATTTATGTTAAGGTCAGTATTTCCACAGTATAAGACAAGGCTATTATTGATATAAAAGTTCCTTCATCTTAGCACAACTTTCACTGTAAACATGGAGAAAATATGATGCCTACTTTTACATTTCACTTTTCATCAGCTACACTTTCTTCTATGCCCCCTGGTAGTTCCTCGGCATTTTCTCCATATATTGACTCTATATTTTAAATAAAATGACAGAAAAATTATACTATTCAGGTCATATTATTTCATATTCTACTCACAGATTGTTTTGCAGATAATACTGGTACTAATGGTAGTAGTAATGGGGTAACAATGTTGTTATTGATTTTGCTGACATAAAATTGTAGGGATTTTTTTTGGCCTATTTACTTTTCTCATGTCTTCATTTTATTTTCTGCTTCCTGAGTCAAACATTCTCATTTCTAAGTTAATTTATTGTCCATTTGAGAGACTTTCATTCTCCATTCTCATCACAACACTTTGCTTCCCAACCTGCAGTTAGACTGTGACCTTGGGACTTCCTGATAGTTAAGAGCACTGTTACCTGCTTTCTCGGACTTTTTCTTCTTTGATTACCATCCAGTTTCAGTGTGCCAGAATATATCCTCAACTCACTCAACCTTGCATCTGAGCTGCCAGGGGAGGCTCTAGCCACCTGAGACCCTGAACTGGGATAAGCAGGTTGGAAGGCCATTGTCTTACTCATTTTGATTAATCTTTCTTAATTGTATGTATAGCTCACATTTATTTCAATGTTTAATATTAAATGGGTTTTGGGTCTTTATTTAGAAGTTGGTTGATGTTTTTGTGATCAGAAATATGTTGTAGGAACTCTTGTTTTTATCAATTAGCCTTTGGCAAAATCATTTTTGTTATATGTCCTGTTATCATTTCCAAAAACCTATAGATGCCTAAAGTGAAGACTTTACTATATGTAGTAGTACAAGACTGAAAGCCAAATGGGGAGGATAAAAATGAGGAGCGCATGTAGGTTCTAATTAAACTTCATCTCAAATAGTTTGAATGAGAGATTAAAATAATAGTCCTCAAAATAATTTAAATTAATCCTTGAAAAGACATTAGGGTCAACAGAATTTTTAAAGATATAAAGAAAAGGACACTTAATAAGAGCCTGAAAACATTAGAAGAGAAGTGCATGTTTATATGACTAATGCCTCAGTTGTATTAAGGGATGATAAACAGAGATCCAATATGACTTTAATTAATTTTCTAAATAGTGCATGTCTATTTCCTGCTATACTGAGATGAGATCAGGATATGCTAAAAACTCAAGTTTTTCTATTAGGTACAAAGCAACCTATTATTGGGTAGGGGGTAAGGTAGGGATGAGTTGAAGTTGAGAACTTATAATGAAACCTTGTGAGATAATATCTGTGGGTTATATGCTATCAAGTCAATTAGAGATAAACCTCAATAATGATATACTTAAGTAATTATTTGACTTCAGGAAAGGTAATTATTGAAAAAAATGTGCACAGAGGTTCAATCAATGTTTCATTCAAACTAGTTCCAATAACTAAAAGTTTTATAACTGTATCTTTTTCTATAAGCTCCTGTATGTATGTTATATATTTAATTTATTAAAACTGTAAATTTTTCTCTGTCTCTTTTTTGATTAATATCACTTCCACTCCATGGAATTTGAAGTAATGAATAAAAAAGAATTGAGCCACAAAATTCTTAAGCCAATTAACCTTTGGGCAAAGTATCATGGTTTCTGTAATTAAAATAATGAGAAATCTAAGAATAATAGTATTCAGACCTTTTCTCTATAAACAGAAGCTTATATGTTCCAAAACAGCTAATTAAAAGGCAACCTGTAATTGTATATTCAGAAATTCCATCTTTGTATGTCTATTCTAAAATACTTTCCTTAATAAATGACTAGCTTCAGACAAGAAGAAATTTGAAATTTAACAAAAATCACTGCTTCTATAGAATGTCAATGTAAAACATTATCGACTTTGACTCATATATTAGTGCAGGAAGGTTTTTTAAATCATTGGCAATGTTAAAAGCTTATTTTTATACTAGAGGCCTGGTGCACGAAATTTGTGCACTCAGGGCGGGGGTCCCTCACCTCGACCTGCACCCTCTCACAGTCCATGAGCCCTCAGGGGATGTGTGACCCATGAGAGTGGGCCTAAGCTGTGGGTCAGACATTCTAAACACTGCAGCAGAGTGAGGAGAGGCTCACACCACCGCTGCTGTGCTTGCCAGCCATGAGCCTGGCTTCTGGCTAAGCGGCGCTTCCCCTGTGGGAGTGCACTGACCACCAGGGGGCAGCTCCTGCATTGAGAGTGTGCTCCCTGGTGGTCAGTACACGTCATAGTGACTGATTGTTCTGCTGTTTGGTCGATTTGCATATTAGCCTTTTATTATATAGGATTGTATCAACAATGTTTAATCTTATGTCCAAAATTTAAATGAATTTGGAATGTTTAAACTTTACTGTTATTTTTGGACATAAAATATCACAAAACTCTTTAGTGATTGGTACAATGGTGGTGGCCACCTTACATTCAGATGATTTGACCAAAGAACTGAGACAATAAAACTGGATATAACACTAAAGAGTATGACATGGATGACAAGATGACAGTGTGCCATGATGAAAAAAGACATTTCTATACTGGTTTATAGGGAAGAAGTTCAAAAAGACACATATAAGACTTCTACTTTTACAAGTCACAAATTATTTTTATAAGATAACATAAAGGCAACATATCCTATATAATAAAGAGGGGATATGCTAATTGACCATCACACCCTCACAAGACGGTGGCACCCACAGCCAATAAGGAGGGAATATGCTAATTGACTGCCGCACCCTCAAAGATGGTGGTACCCACAGCCACAAGATAGTGGCACCCAGTCCTCTCAGCCCCACCAGGGCAGCAGGCGTGCGGCACGGCTAGGCCCCCAGGCAGGTCTGACCGCTCCATGCACCTACCTCTGGAGTCCCCCAGTCCCCTCAGCCCCCCAGCCGCCCAGGGCCAGCCCGAGGTGCAGGAAAGCCACCGATAGCGTCTTCCCAGCTGTCCAGGGCTGGACTCAGGCACAGGCAAGCCTCGAATGGCGGCTGCCCAGCTGCCAAGGGCTGCCCAAGGCTCAGGTAACCAGGACCAGCTGAGGCTTGTGCTGCCAGCAGTGGCAGCAGCAGAGGTGTGATGTGGGGTGTCGCCTTCTCCTGATCACCGGGTCGCTTCCTGCCCCTGAGGGCTCCCGGGCTGTGAGAGGGGGCAGGCTGGGCTGAGGGACCCCCACTCCAGTGCATGAATTTTCATGTACCAGGCCTCTAGTAAATGATATAATGGTAAATAAGTAAACATGAATCAAATTGATAATTATAATAAATGGACTACTATGTATAGTAATAAAAGAAAAGAGAATTCTTTCAGATTACATAAATACTAAAATTTTTGTGTTGGTAACCACATTAGAACTGTTTAAAAATTCCTTTATGCAGATATAAATACATCCATATAATCAAGTCTTGTATCTGAGGAATGGAGTGAGTGGTAACACACACAATGAATTCTAAATTTCCTGGAGAGATTCCAAAAAAGATGATTGTAAGGTCACCCACAAGGTAAATTGAAGCAGATCCAAGATGCTGTTAAGAATGTAGCCCCGATTTTCCCATGTATTTTAATGGTTCCAAGCAATTCACTTAGCATTACAGTTATCTAAATGCATATTTTAAAAGGCTATATCCTTTATGGATACCATGTTTTTGCTTTTCTTGAACAAAAATAGGACATTAAACCCAAGATAAGAGCAGGTAATGGGCAGAATCCCTTTTTCAGGAAGCTATGCCCATAGCCTCACTAAATAGTGTGGAAATGCTTTCTCACCAAATACCTTAAACCCACTTTATTTTATTTTAATAAACAACAAAAAAATGGTCTTAAAAATGTGAACACTTATATATAACATCTTGCACTTTGCACTTTATGGAATGTATATAAAGAGAAAAGATGTTTCTTACTTTTCAAGACAAAACTTTAAGAGGAGTTGCAGTGTGGGTAATAAAAACCATAAAACAGAACTCCATTAATGGAAGGAGAATAAATATCTCTTTAAGAACAGTCATGGATGTGCATGTAACACATAGTGAAAATAGGAAAATACTGATGTAAAGAGGTTATTTCTGTGCTGGCTTTCCACATAATTCCTAACTCCTTAGTCTTTTATTCTCCCAACTTCCATAATTAACATCAGGAAGTTATCAGGTGATAAATATATCTAGAAAATTGAAAAAAATTATTGTGAAAATTGAGAGTTGTATCTCATTTCTGACCCTTAGAATCACTGTCTATTTGTTTTTCATCACTGTTTGGTAATCTGAAAAAAAAAATAGTATTAATTACTGGAAAAAGAGGCTAGCTTACTCAGTTTAACTAAAGTTTTAAGAAAAGGAGAAGGAAGCAGAAAAGAAAAAGAACAACTCTTGTGAGATGAGAGATTGCTGAATTGGAATTTAGATATAAAAGAAACTTCAAAAGACGTATCAAATAAGTTGGACAGAAAAAAGAAAATTTTGAAAAATGTTGACATGGATTTTGAATTAGATACCTTTTAGTAATTTTTCATATATACAGGTAAAGAATACATTTATTATATAATTGTATATTTTCTGTATGTTGCTTTAGAAATAATTCAGTGTAGATTTTAATACATTTGTCCCAAACATTTATCAGTTTTTTTTTATTTGGGCATTAATCTTAGATTTTGGAAGTTGAGTATAATATCCACCTTTTGATTAAACCTATGCATTCCAATAAATTCATACATCTAAAGTATTTCCCTCAGAAAATATCAAACTGGTTATTTCCACCCACAGTTTCAAGAACACAATTTTGCCTAAGAATTTGAATTTTCTGGATGATGAAAAGTTTAATACTTATGATCATTTTAGTGTCTCTGCCAGCCAAGACCAGAACTTCTATGATTTGAGTAGATGCTATGAAAATCATAAAGGAGTTCCTAGTAATATAGGAAAATTTCTATTACAAACTTAAGTAATTTTTATTAAGTAATGTTCCATGACTTGCATGCATTAGTATATATATACATTACTATGGTCAGAAAATAATCTTGAAATTATTTAAATATGAGTTGGTTTAGACCTTAAATTTAAGTATGTGAGAATTTAAAAGGTCCACATTAGTGGGTATTTTCAGATTCAAGTCTCAAAATGTGTTTTACATGTAAAATATTTTATTTGCTGCTCTAGGAAAGGTCAAAGTACATGGCAAAATTGTGAGGGGTTAGATTACACTTGAGGAACTCAGAGAAGCACTACCAAGGATCAAACTTGGCAATTACAATTATAAGAACATTACTTACAGAATGAAAAAAAATAATCTGCTCTCTTGTCATCCTTTGGCAAGGAATGTTTGGGTCAGACATGGCTGGAAATAACGCAGTGCTCTAACACAGAAATTTTCCCATTATATGTTATATATTTTTATGCAGAGAGTTTTTAAGTATCCCTTAAAATAATGAAATAGCAGTCTGCTATTTCACTGGAATCATTGGAAAACCTTGAAAGATTCTGAAACCCTTCACATAGCTTCCTACTGCCTGGTAATAGGGCAAGCTGATTTATTACAAAGCAATGAAAGGAGAATCATTATGTTCATTAATCTTATAGAAATCTCTGTTTGTCTTTTCCCAGTGAATCCCTGATCTTAAGGAATAATCCAATATGAGCCCTTTTATCAGGTAATATATAGTCAATAGAAAAAGAGAGATATTTTATCTTTCTATCTAGTATTCATGACTAATCAATTGGAGTTTAATTCCTCATTGACTATTAACCTTCTGTCATCCCACCAAACAACATTCTGTTACCATATGTAATATCTAGTAACACAAAAGAGTATCTGTAGAGCCATCTGAAATAAAATTAGTGTCCAAACTGTTCATTCTTCTGCCATCCATCTGCCTTCTATGATCAAAGCACTTATGAAAACAGAGAGATGCACTATTTCTCAACTCTCCATCCTCACAAACTCCTATGTTTCTTGTTCTGTCAGGGTAGAGAATCTGAACACTGATTGACTTTCTTTGGTGGACTTTACTACTAGCATTTTTGTTTGCAATGATTACTCTTTGAAGCCAAGATCACAATAATCAATTCCAACTGTCATTTTGGCACATTTACACTGAGCCAGTAGAACAGCAGACACCACCCAGCCAAAGAAACTTTGAAAAGCAGATATTTGAAATAAGAATTAATAGTATTAGTCTTTAAGAGCCAATCCTCTTCATTTTTGTACTCTTTCCAATCTCCTACATGGTTATTTCTAAAAACTATTCTGCTACTATATCCAACATGCTCCATCCTTAGAAAACATCTACCTCTATTTTTGTTTTAGCATCAGTTCTCTGGTTTCCCTGCATCTCTGTCCCAAGAATTAGCTGTTTAAAGCTCCCAGGAAAATCACCTCACATAAGAATCATTCTAGACACTATCCTTAGTCCAGCTACCTTGCATATCCTTCCAGGCCCATTGGTTGCCATGTGTTTCCTCATAGAGAAAGCCACTGATAAGTCCCTGGGGAGCATAGCTGTGAGGATTAGAATAAGCAAATGGGAACATAGTACCATAGATACAGTTTAAAGAAGCCTAGCTTTCATATAATTGCAAACCTTAAATATTTAGTTGGACTTGGATAACTAAAATAAAAAATCAGATATCTTCCACTATCATCCATTGGATTCCAAAAAAACAAGTACTAGTAGGTAGAAGAAAACTTTTTTCATATTCTTAATCTCAAATTTTTCACACCCAATGAAGAGTTAAGGGTTGGCAATATGACCTCTAATTTTCTCTCTATAAACAGGATATGATGTCACAGTGGTACTGCTTTAGCTAATTGGTCTATGATCTCCAGCTTACTTTGAAAACAGTATATTTTCCTCATTTCATAAATCCTTTGGAGGCTGGAGATGGATTTGTCCTTATTTTGGTTGATAATAAAGAAGCTTATCCAATGGCCATAGCAACATGAACCAACTATCATTTTATGCTTAAGATACATACTTCTAGAAGAAAAGTGTATGCAATTGATCCTTGAACAACATTGTTTTGAAATGCACAGATCCACTATATGTGGAGTTTTTTCATTAAGTACCTATGTTGTTTTTGATCTACAGTTGGGAGTCCGCAAATGTGGAGGGCCAAGTGGATGCATTAATCTACACCATCCTATATAATAAAAGGCTAATATGCAAATCGACTGAACAGTGAAACAACCAGTCAATATGATGTGCACTGACCACCAGGGGGCAGACACTCAATGAAGGAGCTGCCCCCTGGTGGTCAGTGCACCAGAAGCCGGGCTCATGGCTGCCTCGTGACAACGCTAAGGATGTCCGACTGCTGGCTTGTCCGACTTGCCAGCAGTCAGACATCCTCCAAGGGCTCCCAGACTGTAAGAGGGCGCAGGCTGGGCTGTGGGACACCCTCCCACCCCAGTGCACAAATTTTGTGCACTAGGCCTCTTGTTTTATATAAAGTAGCTGAACATTCATGGATTTTGGTATCCACAGGGGTTCTTAGAACCAATCCCAAATGGGTACCAAGGGACACCTTAAGTTTTTGGGAAGTCATAACTCATACTCAGATATTTGACTGTGCAGGGAGTTGGCACCACCAATACTCAAGTGTTCAAGGGTCAACTATATATATATAAATTTTATAGGGTTTTTTTTTTGTTCATTTCTCAGAAATTCTATTCCCATTCACCAACTCTAAATCTTACCTAAGCTACTCTACTAGACAAGTCAAATTCCTCTTCGCTTATTTAAATGTACCCCAGCGAAATCATAGAAATCCTCAATAGAAAGAGAAAAGAGAGAAGGAGCTGGAGTGTAAATAGAATAGCCCTTTGGTGATGCATTTAAATATGAAGCATCTCTGTGTTTGCATACTGGTTAGTAAAAAAACTGTGCGAAATAGTGAAATCAATATGAAATCCAAATATTTAACAACTGATAGAAAGTGAACATCAAAGTGCTGATGCTGGTTCCAGAGGTCTCATTCTGTGCTATCCATGAACCCTTTTCATATAATAATATTAAGCTTATTAAAACCCTTATTTAAAGTCTTACTAAACAGCATGGCATGGGCAGAAAAACAGGCACGCAGATCAGTGGAACAGAAACGGGAGCCCAGAAATAAAACCACACGCATATGGGCCAATCATTTTTGACAAAGGGCCCCAAAACACACAGTGGCTAAAAGAAAGCCTTTAAATGAATGGTGCTGGGAAAACAGGAGAGCCACATGCAAAAGAATGAAAGTAGACTACAATTTACTTCAAACCTATCAGAAAACCGCAACAGTTTTAGTACTCTGGTTCTGAGGACACCAAAAAGAAGAAGACAATTTGCTTCTAAATTTCCCAGCAATTATTTCCACTGCAGCCATAAGAGCTGGAAGTCATAACTATATATGTTGTAAGACCCAGTAAAATTTCTTTAAGAGTAGAGGTGAATGTAACAGCTCATGTTGGCAAGACCAATTTTTGAAAACATACATTTAACCTTATTTGCTGGACCCACATGGGGAGCAGTGTTGCTTTTTTCTTACATCATAAACTTTAGAATATGGTAGACATGGTTTCAAGCAACGGATCTTCTGCACATTTGGTTGTCTGGTCATGACAAATCCCTTGCTCGGTGATCACTTTTCTCATTGTAAAACAAAAGGAAATATGTCTATGTTTCAGGATGTTCTGAAAATTAACTGGGATAATTCTTTTTAGTGCTATACTGTGCCAGCAGGTAAAGAAGCAGTTAAGTGATAATTATTGTGATGCACATTAAAATTGTAAATGTAACCTTCTCTGTGTGAATAGTTTCCTCATTTTCTACAGTGTGACCTGTAGAATGGCCTGGGCAGAGCAACTGCTGCCTAACACACATCAGAAAGTGGGAAGGAGGCAAGTGCAGTCAGCTTTAAAGATTCAAGTTTAAATTACTTTAACTAGCTGCATATCTTTGGCAAAGTCATTTTTGAGACTTTACTTTTCTTAATTTGTATAAGATAACAACATATATGTCTCAGGATCGCTGTGATGATTGAACCAAAAAATAATAAAGTAATGATAGAAAGCATTTTATTGAGTACATGTTAGAAACTTAAGGCTTTTATATGCTATCGAATTCTTACAGAAATCACTACATGTAGGTAACAGTATTATTTCTATTTTACACTTGATAAAATGGTTCTTTTCACTATACAAGGTGGTTCAAATTGAACTATGGCCCTAGCCTGTTTGGATCAGTTGATAGAGTGTCGGCCCAAGGACTGAAGGGTCCCAGGTTCAATTCCAGTCAAGGGAAAGTACCTGGATTGCAAGCTCTATCCCCAGTTGGGGCATGTGCAGGAGGCAACCAATAGATTTGTCTCTCTCACATCAATGTTTCTCTATTTCTCTGTCTCTACCTCTCCCTTCCACTCTATCTAAAAAATCAATGCAAAAATATTCTCAGGTGAGGATTAACAACAAAAAATTTAAATTATGTATGAGTCCAAAGCCTGTTGATTTAAGCCCTCCACTAACATTTCTGGTACTATACTTGATAAGCAGCTGGCATTTGGCTGGCACTCAATTGTTTTTATTAGCTTTCCTTTTTCCCTAATTAACTTCTTGCCCAGAAAAAAAGGAACCATGTCTCGTGTGATTCTTGGAACACGATTCCTTATTATTTTAAGAACAGAACAACTTATCAGACTATTTTTCTGAAGCTGAAAAATATTCTTTTAATCATTAGCTTTGTATACAGACACAAGATGCATGACTTCAATGAATGAACTCAAGCATCTATTTTGTCTGCGTGGAGACAAGCACTTGGTTTAGGTTTACTTTTCATTTTTAACTGGTCCTAAGTTAGTCACTGTCTAAACTTTAAGAATTTCCTCCCACTCGTAGCCAGAAATGAAAAACTCTAAGAGCCTCCAAGGGACAAGAAAGCATAATTGTTCAGCAGTGGTGGCAATTACTATTTTTCTCTCCTAAGTAATGTCATATATTTTCCAGTGCATCAAAATAAACCTCTGTATTTTCAATACTTACATATTAACAAGCCAGAATAAAGCAGAATATGAAGAGGAATGGGATGCATTTAAAATTCTCTCACTGATAAACGATTTTATTTTGTTAATATATTTTTGGAAACCAACATAAACAAATTTCCCTGATCTTTACTAAAGATGGCATCTTTCTTGAGTAATATAGTGTAACTAACTTGTTTTTACATAGTTAGTGGCACATTACCAAATGCAGCAAATGAACAGACGGTATTAAAACAGGCAATTAGGAAATATTTGACTCTAGCGCTTCATTTCCATTTTACAGCTGTGCTGTTTGACCAGAGCAAGCCTTTGAATAGATGCAACTTTTTTTTTTGTCCATGTTTTATTTTTGTTTTGTTTTAACATCAGAAATGGCTCTCTCGAGTGAAAAGTGTAAAATTGCTGGACTCTCTTAGGATCCAAAGGAAATTACCTGTGGCATAAAGTGCGGTGGTAATGTATTCTTACTTTTATCAAGATGTAACCCAAGAAGTCAGTTGGGATACATACGATTTCACCATTGCTGCTAAAACATAAAGCAAATATCACAGTGACCAACTATTTATATGCAACTCTATAAAGAGACCAAAAAGAATGGTCTTTCCTGGAGTCTCTAGGTTTCCAAAGTGCTCTAGAAATATAATCATATTCCATAGTGGAATGAAAAAGACTCCTTTGATACCTCAGTATTTTAAGACCGTGATAATAACTTGCATTTAGCAAATTTTAGCTAAAATGTAACTTGACACTTATGAGATGCCAAACTGGCATATTTAAGAGGATATTGCATCAGACTCTTTAAAACAGTGAAAGTGAAGCACTGAGACTTTAAGCAAATTTATAAAATCACACAGCAAATAAATTGCCAAACTTATCCTTGTACCCAGCTTCCGGTCTTCATAGTTTCTGCTTCTCATACTATGCTGCCTCAGTGTGGAACAGTGGGTGTGACAGCTGTTTTGGTCCTCATCATTTATTTCTTGGTGTTGCAAATCTATTCCATAGGATTTATGTGAAGATAATTCGACTCACTCACTGTCCATATCACATTGCCAGGCAGAAAGGATCTGTCTAGTTTTGACGTAAGCATCAAGGGAAAAAAAGATGAATACTTGTGAGTGTTAGTAAGTGGATTGCCACACATACTTCTGGCCTCATGAAGGACTCAGAAAGAAGCAATGTATAAAGAAAAGCAGAGTTGATAGATGAACAGAGGAAAATATGAGCCAAAATACCACATTTTTAGTGTCTAGATCCAGATGTACCCAAAAGGCAGACTAGCACTATGTTCTTGTTTTATGAACAAGGAATTCTCCCACTTAGCTCAAGCTGAAAGAGCACTTAATGAGCATCAAACTCGCCTTCTACAATATGGGAGGCAAACTAAGAAATGCCAACATTTGATCCAGTTTTGATTCCTTTAAGGAAAGTTTATGTCTTAATCAACGTTGATGTGTCTGCCCATGAAGTCATGAAAAAGTATTTGTGGAGCAACAGAGAAATAATACAATAAAACTATTTTGTGTCTGATTTCTTTCTATCTAGATTCTATTAATATCCCTCTTTTACAGAGAGTGAAAGCAAGATAAAAGATAATTAATGAGTAATTATTATAGCCAAAGGTTATCCAAACAGTAGATGTTACAGCTCAGATTCAAATTTAGCAACTTGATTCCAGAGTCCATACTCTTAGCAGTGTGTTCAATGACCATGTATTTAAATTTAATAAGTAAATATATTATCAAAGGCTTAAAGTTTGATTTATTATAGCATGCATTCATTATTTTAAAAAGTACCTAACTAATATTAAATCATGGTTATTCTCTTATGTTACTTTAGGATATTTTATACACCCAAAGAAATACAGAACCAGGGCAATCATCTAGATATTTAAACAATAAAAAATTGCTTTTGATAGAATTATTTTACTAATTGATTTCAGAATTTTTTTTACCAAAGTGTTTAAATTAGAATCTACATATACTATTGCTTCTTGTATACATAGACTAGACTTTGTGGCAAAGTATTAAAATTAAAAAGGAATTAAATTATATGTTAAAAAGATAACACATTATAAATTACAGCACAATATAATTTACAATGGCATTAATAGGCTCATTGGTTTAATTTGTTCTGACTGAAGAACTGATATGATGAAATTATTAAAAGTAACATTGTGAATTCAACAACATATTATTGTAGCTGGGTGTTTGTTTTTTTTTTTAAAAAAATACAGGTGTCAATTAATTGATATTATAAGGACCAAGAAAACTATAAAGGTATCTTCTTATTGAATTATTTGAGTGAAATTACTTAGTGAAAATTTTGGTATAATGATGTCATTCAATATTGTCTGGGAATAAATTGCTGCAAACTCTTCATGAGTTCCCTAATGGAGGAACATTCTTTATTGAAATTTAAAGCCTTTCATTAAGAGCTCAGAAGAAAATTATTGACATCCTGTGTTTCCAGGGTGAATAGAAAATTATCTGTTTTTTTCTTCTTCTTCATATAAAAGACATATAATGAAACAGATGTGAATAAGGATAATAATGAATGCACAAAGCTGCTTTTTAAAGGATTAATTGTTTCTCCCAATGTTTCTTCAGGCAATTTAGCTGCTTTTATTTTGGTCATTGTCAATTATATATAGACTCATTTTGATAATATTTTCTAGGGATAAACATATCAAATTGTGTCCTACCCAAGAGTGATCTGGAATTCTGTCACCTCCCCTACAACCTGTCCTACTTCCTCCTACCTGAATCCAGTAAACTAAGAGGGCATTTTAAATTGGTGAAGGTAATGAGGTTGACATAATACCCATAAAAATTAATTGGCAGAGAAATATTTGTTTATATATTGGCAGTAGTATAGAAAATAATGTGTACCTTATCAAATAAATTATTTAAACTATGCACCCTCAAAGGGAATCCATATCACCTTTAAGGGGACAAAAATTAATTCTTTGGGGTGAACATATCTTAGATATTACAATGGTTTGTGGTCTCCCAAAGGACCATACTGTATAAACAGATATACGTACAGTATAACATTTCATGGTGGAAGCTAGGCAATTAACAACAACAAAAATCTAAAAGCTCTGTAGGAGAGTAATACTGAATGGAAGGGTTAAAAATACTAAACCTTGATATGTCAGATACAGCAGTGTTGATTCAACAAATATGATCATACTTAATTTTTTTAAATGAATATAGTCACATAAATAATGGAGTGCAGTTGCTTGGTGCTACTGACAGAATGGTTATGCCCCCTCCTCCCAAAAGTCATGTGTTGAAACCTAACGCCCCTTGTTGATGGAATTTGGAGGTAGAGCCTTTGGGAGATAATTAGGTAATGGAAGAGGAACCCTCATGAATGCAATTAGTGCCCTGATAAAGGAGATCCCAGAGACCCACTTTGCCACTTTTTAAAAAAAATATATTTTACTGATTTTTTTACAGAGAGGAAGAGAGAGGGATAGAGAGCTAGAAACATCGATGAGAGAAAAACATCGATCAGCTGCCTCTTGCACACCCGCTACTGGGGATGTGCCCGCAACCAAGGTACATGCCCTTGACCAGAATCGAACCCGGGACCCTTGAGTCCGCAGGCTGACGCTCTATCCACTGAGCCAAACCGGTTTCGGCCACTTTGCCACTTTTTATGTGAAGTCACAGCAAAAACAAGGCCACCTATGAATCAGAAAGTTCCCTTTCACCAGGCACTGAATTTTCAGTGCCTTCACCTTGGACTTCCGAGTCTCCAGAACTGTAAGAAATAAATGTTTGTTGCTTATAAGTCACCAGTCTATGCTATTTCTGACGTAGCAGCCTGAATGGACTAAGACTCTTGGTATAGAATGGGAGGGTGAAGGAAAAATAAACTCTAGTTATTTAAGTTACTGGCCCATAGACAAAGTTGAATACATAGTTGTAAATATCTCATTGATTATCAATAGCACACCTTTTTATATTTGAACAAATGTACATAAAATTACTTTTGTTAAAAATATTCTTATAAGCCAATCAAATGGCAGTAAAAGGAACATCTGTTGCTTAACCTATGCCATTGCTTTGATTGGTGATTTCTATGGGCAGCTGTTGCATCTTTGAATGCCAAGAATTACTTACCCTTATCTCACTTTCCTATTTTATGCATTCACATCACATTCTACAACACATTTTGCCACGTCTTGACCTTAGATATACTGAAGTTGTGAGATTCACTGAACTGTTACGTAAGGTGTTTCCACTAAACTTTTCCCACTTGTTCCATTGAGAGAGTGAGAGGGATGAGGTTGGGAGGAGAGCCAGACTCTCTGTAGTCCAATTTGGAGCACAGCTGGGGAATTTGAGCATGGTTATTGGGGTCAGAGCTTGGGGGTAGATAAAGCGGATCCACACTGCCACCCTCCACTTTCTTACTCTTTTAGACAGAGTCCCCCCATGTTAAGTCTATGAAGTCTCTCTAGTTAAGGTTCACCTTAAGAATATAAATGAGCACTAGCCAGTTTGGCTCAGGGGTAGACCATTGATCTGCATTCCAGTCAAGGGAACATACCTTAGTTGCAAACTCCAGGTCCTCCTGGTCAGGCATATGCAGGAGGCAACCAATCGATGTGACACATTGATGTTTCTCTCTCTCTCTCTCTCTCTCTCTCTCTCTCTCTCTCTCTCTCTCTCTCCCTCCCTCCCTTTCCCTTCCACTTTCTCTAAAAATCAATGGAAAAATATCCTCAGGTGAGGATTAACAACAACAACAAAAAGAATATAAATGATTCTTGCTAACTATAACATTTAAATATATATATATAGATGCTCACATTTTTTTTTTATCAGAATAGGCTCAAGCCAGAAACCTGTAAAGAAAGAATAAATTTTCTCCCTACCTTAACCACATCAAAGTGGCCTGGTCCTATCCCAGACCAATGCTATACAGGTTCTGATGTATCTTTAAAGAAAAGAAAAAAGAGTGCTGATGCATCCTAATTCTAGTAGCTTTTTTCATTTGAAAACATTTTATATAGGCTATCTCAGTGTGAAATATTTTCCCCTGAATAGACCAAGTTGAAGTTTTGTCTGAACACCTGCAGCCACAAAGGATCAGAGGAACCACATTCTCATTATCTCTCCTTTCTGTTCTTTCCAAAAGTGCCCCAAATCACCTGCATAATCACTAGAATTACAACATCATTTCCCTGAAATAGCACCCATACCTTTCTCAGCCAATCTATACAGAAAAGTAGAAATCTATAAAATATTTCATTAATCAGTAATACTTCCTTTGGTTCCTTCAGCATATCTCTTGTGTTCTTGTAAATTTGAGAAATGTTTGTACATTTCTAATTGCACATTTCCAACTTCCTGCCAGGTGCTGTCCACCCCATGCATGCTTCCAGTACTCTCTTCAGGTCTATTTTTTCCCTTTGACCACTATCCCAAACCTTAATCCCAATTAAGGAATCCCTCATGCCCGTCTACCGTGCTTCAGGGTTATATAATTTACATCTTTTGGGGCCAGAGCCTCTAAGTAAAGTTACACATTGTAAGACTGGGTTCTTTGACTATGTGGGTTGGTTTCTCTCTTGTTGAGCCCACATCCCACTCACGGAGTAAAAAAGAACACTTTCCCTGATGGTATCCTATTCACTTATTTGAAAGATAGAGATGAGCAAGTTGGAAGTATTTAAAATTTTCTCTTTTTTTTTTGAACTGTGCATAAACAGAAGACAAGGAATATTACTGGATATGACTCCCTTACTGTTGATAAACTAGAAGATCATCAAATTATGATTTAGTGATAGATTAGCTTAAAACAGGAAATAATTTGGCTGTGCTATAATTTAATGGAAATGAATCAGGGTTAGTAGGGGATTTAATCCTAATGCTGTGCAGGGCTCATTGGCTCCAGCTGACATACCATGGCATTTACCAGTCAATCCCACATCTTTTCCAACAGGAAGGAGGGAACAGTTCATTAAAGTGGGTTTGGCCCAGTGGTTTGCTAAGATTGAGGTGATGGTATAGGAAACAGGGTATCACACATTCTACAGAGAATTTATGAGCAAAAATAAAACCAACTGAACATTATATTATCAACATAAACTGGGAATTATAAATAAAGCCTGTGAAGACATAAATTTGTTATTTAAACACACACACACACATGCCTTCACAAACATTGTATTTTATATATATTCTTTAAGAAAGTTAATTTGGAAAATTCTCAGCTATACAGTGATCCCTTGAATCACACAGATTCTACTTTTTAGAATATTCACATTTTTTTAAAGAGCAAATTCATCACAATTTCAATTTGTTTTGTAGCTCAATTAAAGCTCAAATTTGCTTCCAAACCTTGTGGTACCATGTTTTCTTCCATTTAACCAGTGGATTTGAAGTAAACATTGATAACACAGTACTAACAAAGACAAATAAACAGAACTTGAGTTATTTCAATTCTATGTGATCATGTAAAAATGTATTTACAATTTAAAATCATGAATCAGATTGTGAATTATGAGGTAGAATGTTTTTGTTTGGTGAGAGCATATTCCAGATACTGTGTTTAACCTATTTGTTTGATATTATCTGTGAGAATGGGAGCATGGCTGTCTTGTTCACTGCTGAACTAGTATTCCCAGAACTTCACCAGTTCCTGCCGTACAACAGATTCTCCATAAATAGCGATTGAATAAATGAATAAATAATCAAATGAATGAGTGCCTTTAGTTCCCCAAGTCTGTAGCCTGCTCAAGTCCGATAAAAATAACTATGATGTATAGCTGGAGCTATGTGACAATGTAAGCTCATACTTTTTAGTATCTATATCATAGTTTTTCAGTAAATGAGCATATTTTACTTTGGTATCTATGTGATTATACAGGGGTAATTTTCTATGTCAGTAAATATATGGAGAAGAGAACTAATACATATTTAGAGCTTTTTATTTTAAAGGGGTCATTGAGGACACTTAAAATTCTTTTTTTTTTAAATTTTCACTATAACCTTAGGAAATAGCCATTATTATCCCCATACTACAAATTATGGAACTGAGACTAAGCATTTATATAATAAGTGTAACCATGCTTTTTCTTTAGTGATTTTGAAACAATTTTTTCTGGGCCCTACAAGGTTCAGAGTAGGCTCAGAGAACTCTACTAAAGTCTAAGAGGTACAGTAAGGATGTAGGGAGTCCCTCCAAATTTCAGCCAAAACAGCTGGTATACACTTAGAACTTAACCATGCACACTTCTTTTAGGAAAAGAATAGACAGCTTAAAAATGTTTACATGATTGTACTATGCATTTGATCTCCCCACAGAAATGTTCAACACTCTGGGCAAAGCACCTCAATTATTCCTGGATGAGTTATTTGTTCTATCAATGTATAGATATTTTGGCAAAGAAGAAGAAGAAGGAGTGAAAAGTTTTGAGTATGTTACAAACTTCAGATGCTCCAAGTAATTATCTATGGACTTCAAAAAACACTGGGAAGTAATAATACCCCATGAATAGTGTTTTGGTTATTTACTTATTTTCTATTTTCATAACAAATAAGGAACCAGGAAAAAATAAAGGTTCTGATTGAGGATGATTTCTGAACTTACAAGCATTTGAATAAAGAACTTGCTAAGTGATAAATTTTACTGCAGTGCATTTCTCAACAAAGCCCCAGCACATTTGTGCCATTCATTTCCATACAATTTGTAAAGTTATTACCTACTGGAATATTACCCACTTTCCTTCATGTACAACATAAAAATTTATGATGGGTACCCTCTTAATGTGTATCTAAAAGTATGCATGTAATAAAGTATGATTTGTGATGAGAATAAGCATTGCATCTTCATTTTTAATTACGTTTCTCTTTTAGATGAACTCAGGAAAATCTCAAAGTAAAATGTATCCTATCACAGAAGAATACATCAGGATGACTTTCACACTATATTAAACATTACCCCCATATTAATAATCAGAGTTATTCCTCTACTAAATAACCACACAGGACTGAGTTCAGTATTTTTTTATGGAGAAGATTATTGAATTACACAATCTATTTTCTTTTGCTCATTATTCCACAGAACAGTAATATTTGTAGGGTTTTAAATATGCCCATTGAGTTCAGAGAGATTCTTTTATGCATTTTCTATTGTCTTAGATGACAATTATGTTCATATATTCTAGGACACTAAATGATTCATAACTGTGCTATCCTAAGATATTTTATTTTGTGTCATAAAATATGGAGAAGTGTAAAATAAAACTAAGCAGCTTAGTCATTTTATGAAAATGAACCTTTCCTCTTAACTTTGGGAACTATAACTTTATGAATAATGTGTAATGTCAGCAATTTTGCAAAGAAATAAAGTTCAGAAATACATAGAAAATACAATATACAGAAAAAAACAGGTTAGATATACATGTTCATTTTATTTTATACTATGTTTATGACCTATGGTAGAAGTCAGTGATGGATTGTCTAAAGATAACAGTACTCTCTAGTAGTGTAGAGCAAGCATAATCAAGTCATTGTCAAACTATGATTCTCAAAAGCATGACTCAACCTACCATCTTCCAACTGGTATCAGAACTCATCCCCTGAGAGTGCTTTTTTCACTTCCTTTTTCAAAGGCTGAAAATCTTCCTAAATAAATGGTGGCTTGGTATCCTCGAGAGAATAACATATGTGTCAAATTCAATATATAGCAGTGAAGAAGATGGAAATCAAAACCACACCAATCCCTTAATGTTTTAGATGCAGTTGCCAGTCACCGGGGTCCCCTGTACAAGATGACCTCAGAGTCAAGGGAGGAAAGATAAAGGAGGTTTAGAGGCTCAAGCTAGCTAGCCCTGGACACAAGTTAGTCTCCATCCTGAGAAAGATGTTTTTATTTCAATTGCAGCACATATAATTTTAATCTTTGGTAAAAACAGAAAAACTTCATCAGAAAATATTTATTGACACACTGGGGCATTAGTTTGATGCCCTAGGGTGTGTTAAGGACAGTGAATTACTAGGGTCCTTGGGTCACTGAGGAATACTGGGGCTGATCAACATGCTGAATATAGAGTGAGATAAAAATCCAAACCAAATACTGCACTTAATATTTGTGTGACTTTGTGTGTATTTTAATTATAAAAATGAGACATTCAATTAAAGAATTGTAAATTTTTAAAAAACATCATATAGGGAATAAAAATAGGATATTTTCATCATATAACCCATAATTTACCAATTATTAGGTGATAAATATATGTCAAAATGAATATGGTTATTCAATATATAGTAGTTTATAAATTGTTAGCACACATAAAATTTCAATTCATTACAAAGAGCAAGAATTTCCTCTTCAGTTTTTCCCCATCTTCCTTCAATAATATTCTATTCTAACAATTAATAAGTGATATTTCTCATGGTTAACTCCATAATTTTACTTCTTCATTTATAAATATTAGATGAGAACTGTAGATTATTACAACAAAAGGTAACAATTGATCTTATTAATATCTCACTATTCACTCCAATTTTTATTCCACCCAATATGAAGTTAGTTATTTTCAAAATCTCAGTTGAATTTTAACTAAAATATCAGTTTTAGACAACTTTAAACATCATCCATTGACTCATCTTGTAAGGTAAGGATATACTTTCTGTGTTCTTTCTGTCCTGAACTATGTGAGCTATAACTTTATTTTGACAAGGTGAAAATTTTATCTTTCTTTTAACTGCAATTAAGTCTTGAGTACTCTGTTAATGCCAAATATTACATATCATCATGGAATTTCACTTCAAAATATGGCAGACTCAATGATATTAAGTTAGAACCTCCAATGCAAACAACTAAATAATCAGACAAAATATGTCAACAGTTATTATAAGTTAGAAGCAGGAAACACACAACTGCTAGAAGCATGGGAATCTATGATTCGGCCTCCTCCATTCCCTCTACCAGCAGACAATTCCCTAATGATGGCCCAGCAAGCTGCTCTCTAGGGGGAACCACGATGGTTCAACTGAGATCAAGAGGGAGAGGTGGGGATGCGTGGGTGCACAAGCAGCTGAATTCTGTAGGTACAGCCACTGAAGCAGATGGAGCCATACCATGTTGATTCCCACAAATATGCATGAGGTTTTCTAATAAGTCTTATGCCAAAGACCAGGTCTCACATAAGTAATAGAGACTCTGCACAATTTACCACATTGACTATGGTGCTGAGCATGAAACCTGTACTGGAGGTCAAACAGCAATTTGAGACACTGGCCCAGACCAGTTAAAGTGGATAAATCTTATTGCAACCTCTTGTACATGTTGTGTATCTAACAGAGACATCAGAAAGACTATGGCTTCTGAGTAAATATGACAACATAAGTAAGGACTACACTCTTCCTTCCAGGACCATGAAAATCAAGCCCTGACAAGTTTCCAGGGCGAGGCAAAGACTGAGTGACAAGAGCTTGGCAAACACATTGGATCTTCTAGGGATCCTTCTTCGGAAAGTGTTAACAAAGGCTACTAAAAGCAAGGTGATAGACAGGACTCTACCAGAAGAAAATAAACATACTCCAGAGAAAGCTAACAGAATATGTCTTTAATGAATCGTCAAAAATACATTATTTTCGGTGGAAATAATAATTTAAAAATTAGATATGAGAAGAAACCAGAGTATGTGACTAGTAATCAATAAGATAAGCAGTTGGTAGGAATAAAACCAGTGATGTCTTGGATGTTAGATTTAGCAGACCACAAGCTTAAAGCAGGTATCATTTGTTCAAAGAAGTATAGCCTGTTTTATAATGTTCAAAGAATTTAGAAAAAGTAAATAAAGGTGACAATAAATGCACATATATGCAATTTCATCAGAAAAATTGAATCTATAAAGTAAATGAAAATTCTAAAACTGATTATCATAGTAACTAAGGTGTAAAGCTTTCCTGTACTTCACATCATATTGGAGATAAGCAAAGAATCAATGAACTTGATTACTGATCAGCATAAAATATTCTATATGGCCCAACTTGGGTGGCTCAGTGGTTGAGCTTCAACCTATGGATCAGGAGATCATGATTTAATTCCAGGTCAGGACACATGCCCAGGTTGCAGGTTTGGTCCCCAGTGTGGGGTGTGCAAGAGGCAACCAATCAATGATTCATATCATTGATATTTCTAACTCTCTCTCCCTCTCCCTTCCTCTCTGAAATCAATAAAAGTATATAAAAAAACAAAAAAATTAGGCTATATGAATAACAGAGTGCTATATGATTGAAAGAAACATACACAGAATAGCCAGCAATTGTCAGACAAAGGCAGTCTAACATATATGCAATAATAGTTCGAGGAAGAGGAGCGTGTGAGGATGGAATAGTTTTTAAAAAACAATGTAGAAAAATCACCCAAAAGTGGTAGAAATGAATCAACTTTCAGATCTAAACAAGTTCAGCAGAAAAATTAAAGACAATCTGAAAACATTCAGAATAAAAAGAAATAGTACATAGAGGAAAGAATATAAATGTCCATCTACTCCGCATCAGAAATAATCAAGGGCCAAAAAAAAAATAAAAAAAAAAACGGAATGATATTTTTAAAGGCCAAAAGAAAGGAATACAAATAAAGGTTATGTCCACCCAGGATTGTATAGTGTAAATACTCTTGAAACTAAGGATAAAATAAAAACTTTTTAGGAAAACAGAGATTTTGTTTCCCAAAGACCTGCAGGACAAGAAAGGCTAAAAGATATTTTTCAAGTTGAAGGATAACACAAAACAAAAATGTTAATCAGTTGGAAGGAAAGAAGAATGCCAGAAAAGTAAATATGTGGATAAGTAGAAAGGACTGTATGTAATTATTTCTTTTCATAATAATCTTAGTGAGAACTAGTAAAAATGAATAAAATGTAAAATGTCATTTATAATGCACATAGACATACAAGATACAATGACAAAACCTGGACTTACACTTCTATGTAGATACTAGAGGCCTGGTGCACGAAATTCATGCACAGGGGTATGGGACCCCTCGAGGGATGTCCGACTGCCCATTTAGGCCCGATCCTGGTAGGGAATCATTGGCTTATAAAAGAGGTATACCACAAATTTATAAAGAAAGGATATAGCACACTAAAAATATATATTAGAATGTGCTCTGCCATGTATGTTGAAGTAACTGGTATTCAGCATTCTTCCCTGGCCTAAACATCTAAGAAACTGGACAAAATAAAAAATAGATTTTTATCCTGTGGTCTCTTTTGGGGTGGGTTGGAGGATATAATTTTCTTGTATGTGAAATGAAAGGCATTCTTGATTATCAATTACACAGACTTGCTATGTCAGAATTTCCTAGAGAATTTGTTTTATCATGTTTGAAATGCAGATTTCTGAACTCCAAAAGAGTCTTACTGAATAAGAACTTCTAGGGACCAACACATGCTAATATGAAAACTACAAAACCATATGACATTCAAGTATCTCTTGCAGCTCTTATGTTCCTATTCACTAAATAAATTAATTAAAATTTTGATTTTAAACTAATATATTTGCTGTTTTACTTCCAGTAATAATGCATCTTTCAGGATTTTTCTAGTACTCATGAAAATGCCATTATAGCTCATCATTTAAATAGGCTTGCTTATGAATTCAGATCTTTAATGACCTTTTCAATGAAATGTTTCATGTTAATAGTCCAGCACTATAAATGTCTCATTAAAGGGAGAGTACTCCCAGGAGCATATAGAAATCCCGAATTTACAGGGTCAAATTCCAAATGATAGAATATCAAACTGAATAAACACTACAAAATAAATATTCAGAAACCTAATAATTAGTAGCACAGTTTTAAAAATCAAATAATATGTTTGCTAATATAAACTCAAGTAATTACCCCCCTAGGAATAATTGTGAAATTATGGAATGTTACATAATGAATGCTGACCAAGAGATGTTGTGCATTTATCATTTCTTTGCTTTTATTTTCCAAAGGATTTAAGCTTACCTGCCAATGTGGCATACTACCTAAGAGCTCCTTATCTATTCCATAAATTGATTTTCAATTAATCTGCATCTTCACTTCCCACATTAGCCAATATACCTCTAGGAAACACTGTTCACTGGGAACATTAATTCAAGAAATTTGATTAGATGACATGCAATGGGCTCAAACTGACACTTACTTCACTTCCTTGGGACATGTTAATTACACATTTGGTTTCTATAAATAAATATAACTCTTAAGACTGTCTCACACATACTTGGAAACTTAGACAAGACTATTGATGACACTGTAAAAAGAGATGAAATACCTCACTGTGTATTTACTAGGTACATGATCTGAATAAGACTAGTTATATCTTTCCTTCACCTAGATATCTTTGAAAATGTTTCCTAGTGTCATATTTTTTGATATAAACTTCATAACCTGTAAATAAATATAAACAATAATGTCTGTTGCAGTGAAACAGACATAGAGGGAGAAGGAAAATTGCATATGCCAAATTACTCTGTATTCACCTTCTATCCCTATTACTATGCCACTCCTCGTATATATTAACACAAGTGAGCCAACATCATGAGCACACAGACATAGGTCCTCACAACCGGGACACAAAATCAATTCAGTACCATGTAAAGGAAAGTGATGTAGGCTTCATATTTTCATTGCCATACCACATATTGACAGAGTATGGCTCCATGACTAATCCATGGCAGTCTCCACATAAACTGCCTCCCTCCACACCTATTTCTTATAATGGGAGCTGGATTCCACAGCTCTGGAAATTCCTTTTAGCCCTGATATTTTCTCTATAGTCTTTCAATCTAGCTTTGGAGAACCGGGATTCCAATCAGGGCGTATACAATGATCTTTCTGTTATACTAGAGGCCCAGTGCACGAAATTCGTGCATGGAGGGGGGTTGTCCCTCAGCCCAGCCTGTACCCTCTCCAATATGGGACCCCTTGAGGGATGTCCGACTGATCAGGATCGGGCCTTAACGGGCAGTCGGACATCCCTCTCACAATCCAGGACTGCTGGCTCCCAACTGCTTGCCTGCTTGCCTTCCTGATTGCCCCTAACCACTTCTGCCTGCCAGCCTGATCACCCCCTAACCACTCTGTGCCAGCCTGTTTGCCCCCAACTTCCCTCCTCTGCCAGCTTGGTCACCCCTAACTGCCCTCCCCTGCATGGTTGATCACCTCCAACTGCCCTCCCTTGCAGGCTTGGTCCCTCTCAACTGCCCTCCCTTGCAGGCCGGGTGCCTCCCAACTGCCCTTTCCTGCTGGCCATCTTGTGGTGGCCATCCTGTGTTCACATAGGGGCAGGACCTTTGGCCACATGGGGGCAGCTATATTGTGTGTTGCAGTGATAATCAATCTGTATATTACTCTTTTATTAGATAGGATAGAGGCCTGGTACAGGGGTGGGGGCCAGATGGTTTGCCCTGAAGGGCATCCCGGATCAGGTGGGGGTTCCCTTCGGGTGTGGGGCGGCTTGAGCAAGGGGCCTGTGGTGGTTTGCAGGCTGGCCATGCCCCCTGGCAACCCAAGCAGAGGCCTTGGTATCTGGAATTTATTTTCCTTCTACAATTGAAACTTTGTAGCCTGGAGCGGAGCCAAGCCTGGGGCTCCCTCCGAGGGCTGGCAGTCATTTGTGTTGGGGTTATAATTGAAACTTTGTTGCCTTAAGCGGGTGGGCCCGGCCAGGGTGTGCAGAAAGCTTTGCTTCTCCTGTTGCCGGCGGCAACCCTGGCCTGCTCTCTCAAGCTCCATTCTGCCGCCATTTGTTTGAATTTGTTTACCTTCTATAATTGAAACTTTGTAGCTTGAGTGGAGGCTTAGGCCTGGCAAGGGCAGGCAGAAAGCTTGGCTTCCTCTGTTACCTAGGAAACCTTGCTCTCTGTGGCTATAGCCATCTTGGTTTGGGTTAATTTGCATACTCGCTCTGATTGGATGATGGGCGTGGCTTGTGGGCGTGGCTTGTGGGTGTGTTTGTGTCGGAAGTATGGTCAATTTGCATATTTGTCTATTATTAGATAGGATATTCTCCTGCATATGCCAAACTACTACATAATTTAATACATTTTCTCCTTTTAACTTATTTTTGTTTCAAATAGGCACAACTTAAGTTTAAATGATCTATTTGAGGAAATGTAAACTGAGTAATCAAATAATTTAATTTTTAAGAGCTAATATTAATAAATGAAATTCTGATAATTTGGGACCATGGATTTGGAGTCCATAGCTTCTAAAACTACTGAGTAGGTGGGACTGTTTAGAAACCATGTGTAATTTTTACCATATATTTTCCCTTGACATTGGTTTTAAACCTCAGAAAAAATTAATTTTTCTTTAAGTAGTCAAATATTATTTTAATACATTTTTATTGATCTCAGAGAGAAGGGGAGAGGGAAGAGAGAGAAAGAAACATCAATGATGAGAGAGAATCATTGGCTTCTTCCTGCATGCCCCACACTGGGGATCGAGCCCGCAACCCAGGCATGTGCCCTGACCAAAAATCGAATTGCGATAGGTCAACACTCAACCACTGAGCCATGCCAGCCAGGCAATTATTATTTTTTAAAAGCATTTATATTTGGCCCATATTTTCTATTTCCATAGTTCTTCTTTGTGTAAATCTAAGTACCTATCTGCTATCATTTGTTTTTTCACCTGAAGATTTTCTTTCATGTTTGTTTTGTACATGCCTCTTAGCCATTACTTCTTCAGATTTTATTTCTCTAAAGTCTTTACGTCTACTTTCCTTTGGAATAATATTTTCAATGAGTAGAGATTTCTAAGATGGCAGAAATTTATTTCAACACTTTAAAGATGTCATTCCATCACATCTGCCTTACATTTTTGCCTTTCTTATTAATAATCAACCATTAGTTTTCTTTTGTATATTCCTTTTTGTAATTTATTTCAATATTTTTCTGAGTTATTGTTTTATAATTTCATTATGATATGCTTTGATGTAATTTCCTTTTTATATTCTGTTTGAGGTTTGCTGAGAATATTTAAATGTGTGATTTTATAATTTTCATTAAATTCAGAAAAAAAAAATAAATCGACCATACTTGCATTAATTCTAAGATTAAGATTATTAAATTCTCAACTACATCACATACTCTTGAGGTAATAAGCTCATTTTTTTCTATCCATTTCTTCTTCTAGCCTCAGTACCAACTCCTCTGTCTCTGGAATCACTTTTCCAGAGTGTTGATCTTGGAACTTTCACAGATGTTGGGACCAGTGACTAGAAAAGGGGATACATCATATATGTAGAAATCAACATTCATTTCCCTGACCACTGCTGGTACCATTGGTATAACCTTTGATGAGACCACTCCAGATATAAGGATGCCAGGTTTAAGAGAGTCACATAAATTTCTATTAGTTATGACTAATTTTTGTTCTTATAGATACAATTTCAACTCCAAAATTTTCCTTAAAGTATTCTTATAAATAGGGCCCATAAAATTTTGCTAATATTTCCATAGATCCAGAGACATTGAAATATGCAACAGACTGATATATTTCTGAGGGAAGGGAGTTGGGGCGGAAAGAGATTAACCAAAAACATAGTATATGCATGTATGCATGGCCCATGGACAGACAATAGTACAGTGAAGGCCTTGGAAGGGGTAGGAGTGGGGTGGTGAGGGTCAATGGGAGAAAGAAGGTAATATCTGTAATACTTTCAACAATAAAGGTAAATTTAATAAAGAAAATACACATCCTGAGAAAAAATATTGCTCATTTAAAATTAATGTTTTTCCACATATTTCCAGCCCAATTTGAAGTTAGAAGGGAAGTCATACCTTGCTCTGTAAAATGGACTATAAGTAGAAATGATATGTGTTCTGTTTTTATATACTTATTCTTCCCTACAATGATCAAAGAAGCCTATTTGATCCAAATTCTGTCTGAGTGACTATATGAGGCAGACCCCTTCCAATGTCCCTCATGGATATATAGCATGAAGTAAATTTTATTGTGCTAAGCAATTGGTAGTTAAGTAACTGAGATTATTACTACAGCATAGCCTATCTCATTTTGATAAATAAACCTTCACATATTCATAAGTTTAGAAGTTAGTTTCTACTAATAGAAGATAGAGTATATCAAATGATTAAACATTTTTAAAAGGTATGGATGGACAGTATTTAGAATAAATATTTTATAACAAGATATAGTAAACTGATTTTGAATAGCATTTAATAACACAAACTGAATCTAAAAGATAGCAATTTTTATTATTATTTTTAGCCTGAAAAAGAGATTTGTCTCCAGAAAACATTCCAGTTGCATTGAAAGGAACCAGTGTTGTTCTTTGGGTCAGAGATTGGCTACCTAGTTTCCAAAGCTGGCATTTCCATTTGAGCACACCGCTGACTACATTTTACAGCATTCTTGTCATTAGTTGTGGTCATTTGACTGAATTTTCAATTAACGGCATATGGAAAAAGGTGATAAAATCTACTTCCAGGCCAAGTCCTTTGCAAAAATAAAAGAAAATAAAAATTTAGTTGTTTAGTCAGTCCTTTCTGTTTCCCTCCATTTGACAACATTTTTTTTAATCTAAGGTGATCTGAGAAATCAAATGTTGAAGAAGATAGAGACACCATCAATCTGGGTTCCTGAATAACTAACTCTATTGAGCAGAAATTCACCCACAATAAACTTTATGTGTGAAAAGTGTTAAGGCACACTTCTCAGTGTTAATGAACTAACTCACTTAAGACACTGAGATGTCAGAATTTATCTGTGACAACAATTTACTTTAACTAAATTTTTGACTCACACAGTGTCAGCTCTTCTCAGTTAAATTTAGATAAACAGAAGCCAAGTTTTGCTCCTAACAGAAATCTGCTTTGCACAAAAACAGAAAGCCTGAAGTGAAGTGCTCTATTAATCATTTAAAGGGGTATCACCAAACTAACATTTTAAAACCTCTATTTACTTGTCATCATATTTGTTTTTACATCTCAGGGCAAGGTGTCTTCCTAAGATTTCTGTTTCTCACCAAGGCATTCATGACTTCTTTCACAATAGTACCTCTGCCCTGTGGGCTTATCTCCTGTTAAATACTTGGTCCTGCATATTCTTTAGGACTTTGCTTCAATGCTACTTGATCAGAGACTTTCTCTAATCACCCTATCATAAGTTACACTCCATCATTTTATTATTCAATTCAGTAATTTGGTTGTTTCCTATTAGTATTTGTAGTTATTATATTTGTTCTTTTAAATTTATTTCTGAATCCTAAGTAGAAAATAAACTACCCCAAGAAAAGTATCCCTTCTTGGTTTATTAGCAAGCACCTCCCTTTGTTACTGAACTGAAGGGGTTCCCCACCTGGGGTGCTCTATTCAAATGAGACTTGGTTCTTTCAATGTGGTTTTATTTACTTGCAGCTAGTAAAGGAGACAGGGGATTCATATCCAAACAGTGACTAAGGAAGAGAGACTTAGCAGTTGCTTATATACACTATTTGATCAATTACATGTTTGATGTCAACTGACTACACTTATTGGGTTGGATTCCTGTCAAGCTCATCCTGTTCACAGCCGGTCTGCAAAGTACAGTGCTACATGTAAATGTTTTTCAGCTTATTTATTTTTTTAGAGAGAGAGGGGAAAGGAGAGATAGAAACATTGATTTGTTGTTCCACCTATTCATGAACTCATTGGTTGCCTCTTGTATCATTAACTAAGAATAGCATTTAGTAAGAATGTCCCAGACCTTGAAACCCTTGTCCTATTTAACAGCTTTGGAAGATACACTTGGAAAATCATTTTGAAGCAGTATAAAGACTGGCTTGTTCTGGAGTTCTATGTAAGCAAAATGCAGAAGGTATGCGTAGGAAAGAGTAGGGTTGACAAATGAGAAATAAATGAATGTTTATCACTGCCACAAATAAATATGACTGAACAAGATACATTTAAACAATCCCTATATTGGCTGACCTTGAATAGCAATCAAAGCCAATCGGTAAAGACCATCCATGGGCTAATCTCTAAGTAATCTTCTATTATATTGGCCTTCCTGTGGCAGAAATGATTTCTTTTATCAATGCTGTTTGTTAAGAATAGAATCATGAAGCTACCCAGTAAGCCAGGATATAGTCTTTGCTGTTGCTCCCAGAAGTAGCAGTAAAGTGGTTAGGGAAGGAAAATGGTATTCCTCGATTAAGAAAGTGTTTTATAGCATCAGCTTTGAAAGCAACAAAATTAGCAGGGAGTGTTTTACTGCAAGAGATATTTGTCTGCTTAGAGCAGATCACTTCATAGCAGTAAAAACAGCAGGATGGCCAGAGCATGAAATCACAAAACAGACGGAGATATGTTCAGGAAAATATAGTGAAGGTACATAAAACTAATGAACTCAGAAAAGGGCATCCACCAGCGATTAAATGAAACAACAACAAATTTATAAGTTTGCAAAGCTCACATGACATAATATTTAGATTCTCATTGAGTACAAAATGTGTTTCTATACCTCTTACAATGCTAAGAAAGATGAATAATACTATGGTCCACTGCCATAATTCCAGGCATGCATCAAGTCATATCTATTTTATTTTATCAGTTTATTTTATTTTTTAAAATGAATGGTTTAACTCATTAATTGATTAAAGTGAAAATTAACATTTTTCAAGAAGGATAATGGCATATTGGATATGATCACATCTAGATTTAAATATATAAATCTATTCCCCCTCCAATATAGGACTTACATGTTATTTTTTAATCAATATTAGTATTTATATTAGTGATAAACAAGATCATCATTATTATTTGAATGATTGTCATACAATATTGTCATATTTCATTGACTGAAATTTCCTGTTTCACTATTTATTTCAAAGTTCACCTGTATAAACATACCTTCTCTATGTCTACTGAAAGATGCTTATTCTATACAAGAAAATTTGATAAACCACTGTTACTAAGTTTATCTACACATGCCTGTCTACTTCTACTTTCATTTCCATCCCAACATTTTTTTTATACAATACCACAGAATCTGTGAGTCCATGTAGTTAAGGGATCAGAAAATCTTCAATATTTTCTTTAGATTTTTCATTCTTTTTTTGCAATTCTTCTTCTGGAGTAATTTGGTCTTCTAATTTCCATTTTAGCCATGGCATAATAGACATGCAAGAGGCATCTTTTTCCTATCAGCAGTAGCAGAAGTCTGAACACTCTGCTACTTGGTATTGGAGTCATCAATGAAAACACAACACAGTCATCGGGTGGAGCGACGCTTTACTCTCACGGAGAAGAGACAGAGCGAGACCAGCTTTAGTAGTGGGCTACAGTGGCAGTCTACAGAGGGATACAACCTCTGTAGGCTTTGGGTCCTTCCCAGTGGCAGTCTACAGAGGGATACAACCCTCTTGTGTTGTAGAATGGAGAACCCCAACCCCTTCTCACAGGGGACTGATATAGTATTTGGGTTGGCCAAGTGTCTTACGACACACACACTAAGTCTGAAACAGAGAAAGATAGTTCCATGCAAGGTGTTAATCCCAGCACAGGGTGTGAATCCTCTTTATCTCTTGGTAAAGTGAGAGCCCCAAACCCCATTCTTAACTGGCTCAGTGGGAGTCAAAAGACTACATGCACAGAAGGTGTCAGCTAAAGCTACAGTGGTATCAAAATATATCAAAATGTATCCTATCTAATAATAGACAAATATGCAAATTGACCATACCTCCAACACACCCACAAGCCATGCCCACCATCCAATCAGAGTGAGTATGCAAATTAACCCAAACCAAGATGGCTACAGCCACAGAGAGCATGGTTTCCTAGGTAACAGAGGAAGCCAAGCTTTCCGCCTGCCCTGGCCAGGCCTAAGTCTCCACTCAAGCTACAAAGTTTCAATTATAGAAGGTAAACAAATTCAAACAAATGGCGGCAGAATGGAGCTTGAGAGAGCAGGCCAGGGTTGCCGCTGGCAACAGGGGAAGCAAAGCTTTCTGCACACCCTGGCCAGGCCCAACTGCTTAAGGCAACAAAGTTTCAATTATAACCCCAACACAAATGTCTGCCGGCCTCGGCCTCAGAGGGAGCCCTAGGCTTGGCTCTGCTCCAGGCTACAAAGTTTCAATTGTAGAAGGAAAATAAATTCCAAATACCAGGGCCTCTGCTTGGGTTGCCAGGGGGCGTGGCCAGCCTGCAAACCACCACAGGCCCCTGGCTCAGGCCGCCCCACACCCCAAGGGAACCCCCACCTGATCCGGGACACCCTTCAGGGCAAATCAGCTGGCCCCCACCTCTGTACCAGGCCTCTATCCTATCTAATTAAAGAGTAATATACAGATTGATCATCACTGCAACACACAATATAGCTGCCCCCATGTGGTCAAAGATCCTGCCCCCATGTGGACACAAGATGGCCACCACAAGATGGCCAGCAGGAGAGGGCAGTTGGGAGGCACCCGGCCTGCAAGGGAGGGCAGTTGAGAGGGACCAAGCCTGCAAGGGAGGGCAGTTGGAGGTGATCAACCCTGCAGGAGAGGGCAGTTAGGGGTGACCAGGCCAGCAGAGGAGGGAAGTTGGGGGCAAACAGGCTGGCAGCAGAGTGGTTAGGAGCTGATCAGGCTGGCAGGCAGAAGTGGTTAGGGGCAATCAGGAAGGCAGGCAGGCAAGCAGTTGGGAGCCAGCAGTCCTGGATTGTGAGGGAGATGTCCGACTGCCCGTTTAGGCCCGATCCCACCAGGATCGGGCCTAAACGGGCAGTCGGACATCCCTCAAGGGGTCCCATATTGGAGAGGGTACAGGCTGGGCTGAGGGACAACCACCCTCCGTGCACGAATTTCGTGCACCGGGCCTCTAGTTAATATATAAAATCAATATGTTGTACACCTTAAACTTACAAAATGTTATATGTCAATTATTTCTCAAAGCAAAAAAAAAGATTGTACACATGAGAGACTACCTTTCCCAATATTGTCACAATATGCTCAATTCCGTAGGAATTCAGATACTACAGAATATTTGTTAAATCAAACAAAACAAAATGTAAAAAGTTATTTTAAGTTAAAAATGACATATCCTATTAAAATACCAATGGTATATTTCACATATCTAGAACAAATATTCCAAAAATATATATGAAACCAAAAGGACCCTGAATAGCCTCAGTAATCTTAATAAAGGAGAATAAAGTTGGAGGTATCAGAATACCTGATAGTAGTATATTTACACAACGGAATACAATGTGGACATTAAAAAGAAGGAACTCTTACCCCTCATGAAAGCATGGATGGACCTGGAGATTATTATTCTAAGTGAAATAAGCCAGTCAGAGAAAGAAACATACCATATGATTTCACTCATATGTATAATCTAATGAACAAAATAAACCAGATAAATCTAATGAACAAATAGAAACATAGGCATGGAAACATGAAACATACTGACAGCTATCATAGGTAAAGGGCACAGGGGGACACAGGACGGGATGAAAGTGAAGGGGTCAGCCAAAGAACATACATGCATAACCCACAGATACAGATAATAGTGTGGCTATGGACAGAGGGAAGGGGAAGTGAGGACTGGATGAAGCAGGCAAAAATGGGGAAAATGGTGACATCTATAATAGTATCAACAATAAAAAAGAAGTTAAAAATGAGATTTATATTTAAAATGTATTTCTACTTTTTCATGATATGATTTGAAACCAGTTTTCTCCCAGTATATGTCTTGCCTTTTTAATTTTTATAATAGTTTTTTACTATTGATCTTTAGTTATTTGATAATACAGCACAATTTCCCTTGTTTTTCTCATAGTTTAACTTATCTTTAGTTCTCAAATTACCTTTCCATCTAAAAGTATCTTATCTTTTTTCTTCCAAGTCATCACAACAAATGACTTTAATAAAAAAGGCATTCAGACCTATGAAGACCAAGTACAGTTAACTTTTTTGGACAGAATTTGACTCAACTTTTATTTAACTGTTCTACTTTCTGTTCAAATATTTCCACATTAGTAATTTCAAAAGTAAAAGCACCCACTTTGTTTTCACTTCCTCCTTGGTATTCAGTCCTGTACAATAACCATCTATGTTAAACATTTAATAATATATTCAACTAATGGGTCAATTTTCTATATCTTAGGTTCATTGACTTATTCAGAGTCTAAATTTTCAAAATTTCAGTACCATGATTTTGACATCATGGTCTCAGTCTATTAAGATTGATGTATAATCCAGATCCTACACTCCAACCTGAAGATAAAAATAGAATTATACTACCAATTATAAATATAAATAAAAATAATTATTACTCTTAGAGTAGTCTTTGTCCTTGAAATTGATAAAAGTATAACTCATACTGGAAAGTGTGTTCCCAGCTCTTTAGGAGTTTAGGGTTGGGGGTACACGTTTTGGGTAAGTTTTGATTTATTATTTGAAATCTACTTCTTTCTGCTGTAAACTCCCTTTCTCTATATGCTCTCCATTACAGAGCTATCCATTCAGATTAAATTTTGTGATTTTTCCCTTCACATTATTGACTGTTTTTTCTTGTTTTCAAGATCACAGACTGAAGACCATGAACACTACTTCTTACTGCTTCCCAAGTCCTTAGTGCCACTTCCTCATTGCTGTCACCTTCTACTGCTGAAGGTGCTGATACTAGGAGCCAGAACTACCAAGTATTCTCTCTTGTATTATAATACAGTTTCATTTCTATACAGTGTCATTCTTTTGTCTCATTCTTTGTTTATGGATCATTTGTTTATGTTCATATTTTAAAACTTCATATACAGATTTTTTTGTCTATGGTAGTCCTATTACCAATAATGAGCAAAGCTTACACTCCAACCAGTTATCCTGCTTAATTTATCTTACCTTATAATAGACAAATATGCAAATTGACCGCACCTTCGCTACGCCCAAGCCACGCCCACCAACCAAGCCACGCCCATCAACCACGCTCACCAGGAAACCGTTGCAGGGACGTTGGGGTGTGGCGGAGCCCAAGGCCGGGAAAGCCGCCCAAGGCTTTCCCGGCCTTGGGCGCCAGCAGGGAGCCTGCGCTGATCGCAGGAGACCACTGGGGGGCGGCTCCTGCGATCGGTCGCAGGGATGCTGGGTGTGGCCGAGCCCAAGGCCACCGACCGGGGCCAAGCCCGGACCCTGAAAGAAGGCAGAAGGCGGTGGCCACAGCCAAGGCCTGGATCCCGGGTGCCAGCAGAAAACTGGTGTAGGCAGCCAGGTGAATGAAGGTCTATTGCACGAATCTTCGTGCAAACGGGCTACTAGTCTTAAGTAATAGAGCAGGATTGTTTTGACAATATTTTCAATCTATTCATGGGACATGTCCTAAAGGTTATATCCAAACCTTAGTAGTGAAATAATTTCCTTTCCTCTTACTATATAGGTTTACTTTTCCTCCCCCAGATTTAATTGCAAAGGTAACAATCTCAATCAAATGTCTCGTAAACAAGAGGAAATGTCTTCCTTAGCCAACTGGAAATGTGTTTCAGAAGGAACAATTTATATGTCAACAGAGACAGGAACAGTGTAGTGTCCTAATGCCAATATGCCTACCTGCCACGCCCACAGCACTGGGAGGTAATGTGTATCCGATAAATGAGTCTGGAGAAAAGATGCCCAGAGTCTTTGTTTGAATGATGTGGTAATTCTGATTCCAATAACTCTAATAATTGCTACTTTGAGTCAGACTTAAGAGTCTATAGAACTGAAAGATTGTCACTTAGAAAGAAAACTTAACATACAATAATAGACATACCTACTAGTAAGCATTTAGCACTGTTTCCCTTTTACATGAAATTAAACAATTGGGTCGTATTAGTTCTAGAGTCAGCCAAATTCTGACTTAAAACTGAGCTGAATGTCTGAAACAGGCTCGGGAGACAAGTAGCTAAGATTTTAAATCTTAAGGGAACACCTTAAGGGAACCACATGTTCCTTCTTGTTCTTTCGTTTTTGCTGACATATTTCTCCAATCTTTCTTTGAACTGAGGGCTGCATTACTCTCCTCAAGGACAGTGATGTGATACCCAATGAGATTATAAACTTAGATGCTAAACTTGTAAGTGTTGATGTATGTGTGTGTCAAACAATTTTTAAAAATAAATCAAGCTCCTTATAGCATCATAAAAGGTTTGGTAGCAAACTGGTTCACAGTCCCCTCTGGGAAGTACTGTTCCATTCAAAAAGCTGAATATATCTGAATACTGAGAAACAAAAGGGGAAATAGCTTATTTGATTAATTTGGAAGTGTTCAGGGTAGATGAAGTTAAGACTATAGTGCTTATATACATATTTACACATATAAAATGTGTATATGTATATATGTATATATATAATACATTTGTATAAAATATGTATATATGTATATATATAATACATTTTATATGTTTATAAAATATGTATATATGTATATATATAATACATTTTATATGTTTGGATATTATATATATATATATATATATATATATATACATATATGTATATATGTATATATATATATATTCACACACATACACATTCACCTCTTCATTGAGACTTTCTCAATGAATGAAGTATTACATCATTGCAATGATTTATATTATAATGAAGTGCCCCTATTGTTTATCTCCTGTTGACCTAGAATGCTATTTCCACCATTTTTACCTAAATTAACTCCTACTTAAATTGAGGGCATCAAAGTTGACAGGTTCCAAATCTGCCGGTATGTCCTGCTTATTGGTACAGTATGTATAATTCTTCTTTTTTCATTTTTAACTTTAATTTTATTACTATCACCCCAGTATAAACATTAATGACTTATACCACAATTTTGTGGGTCTGGACAAAATTACATGACCTGCTACAAACAAGACTATATTAAACAATGTAATTTAAAGCTTCTTATAAGACATTATGTAGCAGGAGGACAGACACTGTATCATATACATATGATATCTGATGTTTTTTTGTATAATTTTATTTTTAAATATATTTTATTGATTTTTTACAGAGAGGAAGAGAGAGGGATAGAGAGTTAGAAAGATCAATGAGAGAGAAACATTGATCAGCTGCCTCCTGCACACCCCACACTGCGAATGTACCCGCAATCAAGGTACACGCTCTTGACCGGAATTGAACCCGGGACCCTTCAGTCCGCAGGCTTACGCTCTATCCACTGAGCCAAACCGGTTAGGGCGATGTATAATAATATTTAATAAACATTAAATCAATATAGGTTGAATGAATCTACATTTTGATTAATTTTTTTCAACTGAGAAAAAGTTCTTCCATAAGAAAACTAGGAACATTTAAGAAGTATAACAAAATCATATATCAAAAAGGAAATTCCAGTATTAATAAATATCACCCTAATTACGTTTTTAAAAAGTAAATGCTAGTTCACCAACTCTAGTGAAGGGTATTATATAATATGTAGAAAAAGTCACCAACTCTCTAGGGAGAAAAAAATGCCCAATTTCCTAGTTTTGTCAATTTTTGTACTGTAAAAACTTCCACCATAATCAATTTCAAGTTACTACCGTGATGTCACATCACAGACTTGGGAAAAGATGCAAATATTTGAGCATCACAATCTGGTATCAACCAGTTACAGCTCACTCTGTTTTATAGTTTTATATAATTGTTTCTTAAAAATTACACTTATAACCTCTATATATTGGTGCATTCTTAAAGATAAGTAAACTTTGCAAAGTTGATTAAATTTACTTTTATCATGGACAGTCTTTCTTCGATTTATTCTTAGGACTGATTCCTCCTCCTACTTGGAATAGACTTTGCTTTATAAACCTATTTCACTATTACATCAGAAAATATACTAAATCATTAAATGTTTTATCATTAATGAATTTAGGCTATCTGCTATTCCTAAAATTAATTTGCTTTCCACTAATTTATTTGTTTGTTTTTGGTATTTGAATTAAAGCATTTGTAATAGGCTAAAGAATTTTAGATGTCTCCAATAGATTATAAATACTTTGTTCTTTGCTCAGATGAATTGGACACTGGTATTGTAAGAATAGTCACAAACAAATCTACACACACACACACACACACAACACACACACACATCTACGTACACACACACACACATCTACGTACACACACACACACACACACACACACACACACACATACATATTCCTTTTCTTCAGGTGTGGAAACAGAACCAGAGTCAGATGTGTGACTCTGGTTCTGTTTCCACACCTGAAGAAAAGGAATATGCATTTAGTAATTACTAATCCTAGAAACTTTCTTATCTTAATAAATTATCAGCCCGGTGTCTTCTACCCTTGGCTGTTCACATGCAAACCAACTCACACTCGCTTAAAGAGAAAACTTGTTGGCTTAGGTTAGGCTTTCTTCCATCTGTGATGGTTGGGAGCTTAATTCTGGAGGCCTTTAGGTAGAGAGAAGTATAATCACCGTTCATCTGTTTTAACATTTGGATTTTTTTTCTGGCATATTATAACCTATTTTTATTCTAACTCTTATCTTTACTCTTTCTCTCTCTTCCATTATTTTATATGCCTCGCTATTTATTCAATGATATCCATATCATTTATATAAATACACTTTCCAATGTATATAAATAAATTTACTTACATGCTATTTATATCTATATCTGACTACTTAAAAGTTATTTCCAAGAAAGTATAATCTATAGTCTAGTTTTTAAAACTAAGTCCTTTCCAATAGTTCATGGCATATTTTGAATAAATATTTTAAGTGGACAGAAGAAAATGTTTTTAAATTTTATTATAGGAAGCAATTGAGTTTATCAATTTTAACTGATTGATCTACTGATCTGATGAAACACTGCTTTCTTTCAATTAATTCACTATCTCAATTTGGTATTTTTCCAAAGACTCCTATGATTCTAGGCACCAAGATGATTTATTGATGAAATTAGGCTTTCTCAGTGGGTATCAGTGTAATGTTTAATATCACATTGGCTATGAAAATTGACAAACCAGTTCTCTGTGTGCACTCAAGCAATCATTGAATATATCTAAACCTGTTTCCTCATTTGTGAAATGGGACAATATGGATCTAGCTTGGAAAGTTGCTATAAAAATGAGATAAAATTATATTGTATAAATGACATAGATTAAGTGACACATGTTATGTGTTTAATAAATGATAGTCATCATTACTCTCATTATATATGACTATTAAAAAGGGTATTATATAATATGTAGAAAAAGTCAACACACTATTTTATTGTTGACACTCTCACAGATGTACCTCACCCTCCCTTCCTTTACCCACAACAGGTTCTAAGTGAAGTAAACAAGCACCATTTTTAACTGTAGAGCAGTAAATTGCAGGAGAGTAGTTTACTTTGGGAGAGCAAATGGACTATTATTAGGGAGGTATACACAGGTGACTTTTATAGCACTGGTAATATTCTGCTTCTTTTGTTAGGTTTCTTTGGTGCTCAATTTGTGATAATGCACACATAAGTGGCATTATTCTTTCTACAGAAATATTTCACAGTAAAGTAATTATATATGTATACACATATGTATATGTTACAGTATATATACATTATTATGTTGTACCATATGTAATATATTATCTGCATAATATGTTATTTTGTCATATCCTATATAATAAAAGAGAAACATGTAAAATGACTGTACCTCCATGACACCCACCAGCCAATCAGGAATGAGTATGCAAATTAACCAAACAAAAATGTGGGTTAATTTGCATACACAGGCACTGGGTGGAGAGAAGAGCAGGAGAGCTGGTGGCTTGGGGGGGCAACTGAGGGAGCCATGCACCCCCAAGCCCCTGGGTGGAGAGCAGAGCAGGAGAGCCGGCAGAGAGTAGAGCAACTTGGGGAACTTGGCTCCCCAAACTGCCAGACGGAGAGCAGAGAGGGAGAGCTTGAGGTTGAAGGACTTGGCAGAGCAGGAGGCTGTGAGAAGAAGAGCCCAGCTGGAGTGGCTGGGAGTGAAGGGAAAACCAAGAACGAGGGGAGCACCAGGAATTCTGGGAATAGTAGTTCTGGTGGCAGACGGATCTCCTAGACACTAGAGCAAAGTGAGCCTGGAGCAAGTTACTGTTGCAGTAGGGATGAAGGGAAAGCAAAGGTGAGAGACATAAGTAAAATCAGAGTGTCTAGAAAAATTAAAAGGAAGATATCCTAAAACTTCCAGGAAATCTCCACCAATGAAGCAAAGAAAAAAAAAAAAAGCCTCTATTATTCTGGGAACAACAAACCAAACTAGGCTGGGGTCTTGCAAAGACTGACAGAAACTCCCAGATTGGAGAGGGCTCCCCTGAGGGCTCCTGGATTGGAGAGGGTGCAGGTCAGGCTGAGAGACTCACTCCCTCCCATGCATGAATCTTCATGTACCAGGCCCCTAGTTACATTATATCCTATCTAATAAAAGAGAAACATGCAAATTGACCATACCTCTGCTATGCCCACAAGCCACGCCCACCAGCCAATCAGGAGCAAGTATGCAAATTAACCCAACCAAGATGGTGGTTAATTTGCATATCCAGGCGCAGAGCCAAGACAGAAGACAGCGTAGAAGGAAGCCAAGCGCTGCAGAAGGGAGCGAAGCTGGGAGAAGCAAGCGGTGAGGTGGAGAAGGGAGGGAAGCAGGCAGGACAGCGGAGACGGCTGCAGGAAGCCCTAATCTTGCAGGAATAGGCCCAAGGAAGCCCTATTCTTGCAGGAATCTTCCTGCAGTGGGCGTCTAGTATACATATATGTTCCTCTCCCAGATTGACATTTATATAATAATATATAAATTATTTATAAAATCAATATTGATACCATTAGTTTAAAATACATTTTATTTAAAATATTCCATGTTTGAAAATCAAGGAATAAAAACATATATACAAGGAAAATTTATTAACTGAATTGTAGAAATTTCAGGCATTCACCATAAGTAGTCTCAAACATTGTCACATTTGGCACATGATAAATGCATCAGGTTAAGATTTTCAGTGCTGCCCAGTAAGCATGGTTCAGTGGTTGAACATCAACCTATGAACTAGGAGGTCACAATTTGATTCCCGGTTAGGGCACATGCCTGGTTATGGTCTCCATCACCAGTGTGGGGCATGCAGGAGGCAGCCGATCAATGATACTTTCTCATCATTGATGTTTTTATCTCTCTCTCCCTCTCCCTTCCTCTCTGAAATCAATAATAGACTTTCAGTGCCATTATAAAATAATTTTTTGCAAACACATATAAAAGAATAAGTAGTGTATTAAAAGAAAGTTAATGTGGAATTTTAAAATAAAAATGATCAGTATGCAGCAGTCATATAATGGAAGATGAAAAGGAGTTACATTTTTTAACTATATGGAACATATCCCAGTGATATTTAATAGTTGACAAAACTATTGCTCACCTTTTTAAGCTTCAGTGATCTAAAATTGTAATGTGGAGTTCAAGTGGCGATGTAAATGTCTAACATAGTTAGCAAAGTGTTTCTGCTGTAGGTCTGCATTTGCAAAAAAAAAAATGTATGCAATTTTTAGCTCATATGCTGTAATCCATCTTTTTTGTTCTTGTTAGGTAATTAAACTCAATTTTAGATGGTATTAGAGTTAAATTATGTTAGTAATTATAGTACAATGCTCAAACCCCAGGCTATTTATCCTAGAGTATTTGCACTTTCTTTTATTCGGCATGCCATTTAAAACGGTCCCCAGGCCAACACTCTATTCACTGAGGCAAACCAGCTAAGGCCAGGTATGAGTGTTCTTTAAATAAATAATTACAGGTGAACAAAAGAGGAAGAAAGAAAATAAGAGAAAAAAGATAATGAAGAGAGGGAAGAGAAAGAAAAAAAATCAATGAAGAAACAGGAGAAAGAAACAAAAGGTATCAGTTAGGAAGGAGAGCCCAGCTGGAGTGGCTCAGTGATTGAGTGTCGACCTATGAACCCGGAGGTCATGGTTCCATTCCCAGGCAGGGCATACTGGGTTGTGGGCTAGATCCCCAGTGTGGGGTGTGTAAGAAGTAGCCAATCAATGATTCTCTCTCATCATTTATATTTCTATCTCTCTTTCCCTCTCCCTTCCTTTCTGAAATCAATAAAAAAAATATTTAACAAAAAAGAAAGAGGAAGAGGAAAATAAATAGGTGAATCAGATGAAGCAGATGCAGTAACAGCAAAAGCAGCAGCAGGAACATGAGAGGGAAGGAGTGGAGGGAGAAGGAGGGGAAAAGGAAGAGAAGGAGGAACAAGAAAAGAAAAACAAGAAGGAGAAACCTACACTATTATTTTTCTCTTATGAGGACAGAACTTGATTTAAAAGCATTTTGCAATTTCTTAAGTCGAATCAGACAACTATTTTATAGGACAATGAGATTTTTCTAGCTAAATTAATGCATATAAATGGCCACTTAATTATAGTAGTTCAAAATACCTATTTTCAAGTGCATGTACATTTTCAAATAAAAATGGAATCTCAAAAACTCTTTGTCTGATAAATGACCTATTTATTCACATAATAGCCAAATTCATCTCCTTATTTTATGCTTGTTTTTATTCATTTATCTTTATTGCCCAATTGCAATACATTTTATAGCTCAAAATGTATCAAAAGTTGTACTTCTGTAAAAATATTCACAGATATCTATACTATTATTTTAGTTCTGTAAACTTCCACTGGTTAGCAATCACTGGATACCAAAGACAATGAAGAGAGGGAAGAGAAAGAGAAAAAGTGCAAGTGCATCCTATAATGTGAGCTCATGAGGGCCAGGATCCTTAATACCCATATGCTTGAACAATGACTGCGGAAATAATAGTCACCCAATTAATATATGTTTAATGAGTAAATAAATAAATGCATGCATTCATGCAAGGGAAGAAAAATGAAGAAGAAATATTAGCTCTGTGTACTTCTACCTAGATAGTACAGTATATTTAGTATGTATTATTTTGGTAGATATGTCATCAATTGTATGATGTCACTGTTATTTTTATGCATATTGTCTTTATCAGTTTTAAAAGATAAGCTTCAATATCTCTAAAATGAAGATAGAGAAAATTAGAATTATAGAAACTGAATGGCAGTAATCCAAACGTTTCCCTAATGTGAAATGACTTAGAATATAGGATTGCATAGTTCTCATCATTGTTAATTAATTTCAGGAAATGAATACTAAGAAAGAATGTAGATATTGAAATATAGATATTGATATATTCAATTGGTAAATCAAAATGCTAGACATTCTGTACAAACTCCCAAAATTAGTGGGCTATTAAAAGAATCTGAATCATACAAACTATTGCCACTGACACAACAGTTTCGTAGCAGGTTCAGTGTTTGCCCTACCTGAAAGTGTAAAATTGTGTCTTATGTCATCAGGATTTTAAAGAAAGAAGAGCATGTTTATATTAAAGAAGGCAATTTTATATTGCCTTTTCCCCACAATAGACTACTTCTCTGAAGATGCTAGTGGATGATATTTTATTCAGCCTCCTATCCATGCAAACCATTAAATTTAACCTTAGTAGCCTTTCTTCTCATTAGAAAGTTGAGTTCACTAAATTTCACATTTTACCAATGACCATCTTAATCAGTGATATTTGTAGATATATCATCCAGCACAGATTCCATAGACTATTATTATAACATTCAATTTTGAATCTCTCTCATCATCTTCACCATTCTCATGAAGTGAATATGGTGGCAGAGTTGCTGGTTCTGTATGAGTTCAAAAACAAGCTCTATTCACTTAATCTAACTTGGTTACAAATACTGCTAAGTATCCAATTTACCTGGAGTAACCTCTCACTCTTAGACACCAGCAGTATGAAATCATAAGTAAATAAAGCTATGCAAATAGACTGGGGTTTTTTTTCCTGCCAATTTTTAAAACAAAAATTCAGTAACTGATTTAATGAGGACTTGGCTTTTTTTTTTTTTTTCCTTTGGCTCATATAAGACATTTTTCTTTTGTAAAGAATGCCATTTGTTGGAGGTCTGGAAAGAAGCGTGGGAGAGGGCATCACTCTATATTTCTTGTTACTATGTTCCTGGGACCCAAATCATTTCTGCTCAAGCTACAGTTTTATAGATTATTATTTACTTGTTTGTGCTATAGGAAAACAGCCATTGCTGCTGTAATTATAGCCTTTTCTCCTCCTCATAAGCAATTCTGTGTCCATGAGGGTGGATAAAGAAAGACTAGACTTATAGGTAACAAGCTACATTCATAATTACTGTCCCATTTTTAAAACTGTAGATCATTACTTGATTAATTACATTATTCGGACTATTTTGTCCTTTAGTAAAATGTCCTACTCTTGTCCTCCACAATTTCTTATGCTAAAAGAGTAGTTAAATACTATTAAGTCTTTCCAATCTACCCTAAACTTCAATAAATCCCCCAAATGTGTAGATGTTTGGCTCTCTTATTCTAGTCAAAGTTAACAATGAAAGATGTTTCCACGGAGCAGTATTTCTTAAATTTCAACATGGTTGATAGAATTCTAGAATGGCAGTGGTCAGGGTGTGACACTTTTTACCTTCATAGATAAGATGGTTTAATTCCTAATGTGCAGTAAGCCTGAAGAGAAGGGATATGCAGTGTGCCTGGACTCTCAGGACAATACGTTGACCTTTAAGAGTTCATAAAGTTCCTGGAGACATTGTAAGCAATCAGCCAACTAGAGGATTGTTTGGTCAATAGAATCAAGATAAAATTGAGAGTCAGTGAGAAGGTCAGTGTGTCAGCTATCCCAATGGAAAATGATGATTCTTTACCAAGTTTCTACAAATAATATAGTACACAAAACCCAAATTCAATGATGGAAGAGAAGGACAAAGCATCTTGAGGAAGGACAATTGTAACACCACCATAAATATGTATAGGAAATAGAGCCCTGATCTTTCCCTGAAGGAGCCTGTGGCTATTTCTCCAGATAACTGTGCACTCGAGAAATGGGAATACCAGAATTTCAAGGAGAGACAGGGCATCTGTGCTATCACAGATTCCAGGTGAACCACAGAATTTATAAGTGCAAATAAATAAATAGCAGGGGAACATGAGTGATCAAGCAATAAATCCACATTTACGTTCAAAGTATTTGCCTAGTATGGAGCCTAGGGGTTTAGGAATCACAGGGGGCACAAAAGACAAGGCTTTAGGCTCCTACAAAGTGAGGGAATGAGAACTTCCCTCCATTCCCTTATAAGGACAAGGCCTTTAAAGAAACAGCCTTGGTGAAAGAATACTCAGAGAGAAAAACAAACCTGCACTTCCAGCAAAGGAGGCACACACAAGCATGTCTACTTTACCTAGATGCTAGATGAAGATGTTTTTTAATATAAAAATTTGTAAATAGAGGCCTGTACTTAAAATGATGTGGGGTTTGAGGTTACCTCTTGGTAAAGCCCATCAAAACCAAAGCAGGAAGATAAATTTAAAATGATTCCAGTGGGAGCTATTCAGAGTGCTTAGCAGAGGCAAAACCAATCTCCATGAAGTGGAAAACCCTCAAAGCAGCCTCACAGGAACCCCCTCAATCACCAATTTGCATGTAAAACCAAACAAACCAGAACAAAAAACCACAAAAAAACAACTCAGACAGTAAGCCAAGTAAGGAACCAGAGAAACAAGAGGGGATTAAAGTTAACCTTACCTATGATCATAGATGCAAGAAAGCACTGAAGACAGATATAAACTAGACTATTCTATCAGCGTAATACAACATGTAAACAGATTAAAGGATAAAAAACTAATTATCTCAATAAGTTAAAAGAACAACAAAACAGCCCTCATAATTTCCTCTCTGAGTCATAAAAATGTCCGTATGTGCTTTACCTACTAAAGAGCAGTTAGCAATGTTCTACAGCAAACATCATTCTCCAGGCTGAAAAATTAGAACCGTTTCTTTACATCAGAAACTAACAAAGTCCTTGATACCTAAAAATAAAATGCTCTTTTAAAAATTGGTTGAAAGTTATTTGGTAATAAAGGAAAATAATTTATACTGACAAAAAAGTTAAAATAATATTATTTATACACCCTTGTAAACATATTTGCTATTTAGTATACCTTTTAATGACAGCAATTATTTCAAATATTTCAAACACATATTGGGTTTTATGCAATTGCCAACTCTAACTTTATTTTTTGTTTCGCCTTCAACTTAAATAATTACCAGTAATTACGATCCTCTTATATACATCTGTGATTTACATAATCACTTCTAGTACTATTCCCCAGACATGTCTGTGCTATTTATATTAGTGAATAACTGTCTGTTTTTCTAATGGTAGTTCAAAACAATGTGTATGCAGAAGAATAATACAAAATATTTATGTCTAAGTACAGGAATAATGGTCTACTATCACATTTCTTTATAGTCTGGCTTAGTTTTTTTTAGGCAATGCATATTATGTTATTTTTATCTTTTATTTTTTAATAGGAATGCTATAAATTAGTTGCATGAGTCTTAACTAATTTATGTCCATCTAATTATTACTGTTATCATTTTTAATTTATGTCCATTTAATTATTACTATTATTATTTTTAATTATTATTTTTTTAAAAAATTGATTTAGAGAGAGAGAAGGGAGAGAGGGAGAGAGAGGGAGAGAGAGGGGGAGAGAGAGAGAGAGAGAGAAAGAGAGAGAGAGAGAGAGAGAGAGAGAGAGAGCATTGCAAGAGAGAAACATCAATTGGTTCTTTTCTCTACTCACCCTCAACAAGGATGGAACCTGAAACCTAGGTATGTGCCCTGACTAGGAATCAAACCTGAAACCTTTTTGAAGTATAGGTCAACACTCCAACCAACCAAGCAACCTGGCTAGGCTACATTTTATTTTTAATCCCTGGGATGTAATATCCTTAATATAGCAACACATACACATTTTAGACATAAACTTTCTTTTATTTCTGTTATAATATTATATTTTTCTTTGCCACTATGAAGAAAATTTGAAGCTATTATGCCAGTATATAGTTTTTAGCTTCAATGAAACTGTTTAAAGAAGCAGGAACAGAAATATCTGTAAATCTGATTCAGATATGGATTTAAACCAAGCACTCATTTTAAACTTGGCTGGTTCGTGCTCAGAAAGATTTTTCTCTTGAGCCAGTGCTTGAAATAAAGCTAACTCATAAAATCAATATACCATATGATGGGGTCTGTATACTGTACCTCTTCAGTGGACTCAAAGAAAAATAGTTTAATAATTTAAAAGTACAGGTAGTTTAAACAGCTGTGTCTGCATTGATTAGTAAAACATTTACATTTTATCCTGACTAATGTTTTTTTGAGAGAAAGCAATTTCAGAATAAATATTTAGATGGAAGTTAATTGAAAATTGTCATGAAAATGCTTAGATCATTAAAAAGTTTTAGAGACTGGTGATTCTTATTTGATGTATTTAATTAAAAATATTTCACTGTTTAGGTTGTAGATTATGATTTAGATATTTGCTGGGTTACTAGGGAAATAAAGTTTTAATTAAAACAATGTTTTCTCCTTAAGGAATCTAGGAAATAGAAAAAGTTTGGGTGATGAAGTAAAAAGAATAAATACGTTTATATGCATATGAAAAAGAAATAATGTGAAATTAAATGAGCTAAAAGATAAAACTTTTTTTTCTCAATTACTTATAACTCTCCATTCACGCCACTTCATTTATGCTTGATAATAACTCTCCATTCACGCCACCTCATTTATGCTTGATAATAAAGAGAGCCTGGTGGGGGCAGGATAAGGGACATCTAGCAAAGAAGGCGGGGCAGCTGAAACCGCACAACAGCCTAAGACCAAAGGGAACTGGACTGGCCAGGCCAATGTTTCCTGGCAAGTCCACACGTTTCCATCCCACTCTTTCAAAAGCTGAAGGAATTGTGCCTCCACTCCTGATAACCCCACACAAGGCAGCCAGAAAACCGAATGCATCTGCTTTGGGCTAAAGTTACAAGCAAATGTGTGTGGGAACACTAGCTACCTGTCACTCACAGAGCCTTAGGACAGCTGCCAATCTTTCATCTTACGGAGAACAAGAAAAGCATTAGCACGCTACCCACTACAACACTCCCAAGTCTACAGTCGGACAGTAATAAGAGTGTTCCTGGTGAAAGGTGAACAGGGGGGCGGGGGCGGGGGGGTGTTGGGGTGGCAGTAAAACCTCAGACCCAGCAAGGCCAGCGGGGCGAGATGTGCATGTGGCTGGGGGCGGGCTGGCTGTCTCCTGGGCACTGGTAGGAGCTGTGGAAGGTCCTGTGCAGGGAGCCCAGCCCTCCAAGCCGAGGATTTGACAGCCAGTAGGACCCATGGTCCCTGACCCTGAAAAGGCATCAACCCCGCTCCACCTGCCTGAACTTCAGTGCGCGGCCCTCCCTGGAAACCTTGTGTTCTCCCCCCAGGGGAGGGGAGGGCGCCCTGGCTGGTTGGCAGCCCACCCGCCCCGGAGGGGGGGGGGGGGGGACCGCCTGCTGATTCAAGGAGAGAGCGAGGGTCGTGGTGTCTATTCCAGCAGAATTAAAATCCACAACGCCACTTTGAGGAATGGTGTTTTGCCCAGTAACCTGGCTGAAGGATGCTTTCCACAGCGCAGGTGGGAGGACACGCCCGCCCGCTTCTGTGGATTGACGTCGGCTGTGCCAACCGGCCAGGCTCCCTCAGAGATGGGAGCCCGGACACTCAGAGGAAGGGCCTCCGAGGGACCTGGTGCCCACTCGGCTTCCGGGGCATCCAGGGCGTGTCCCCATCTACAGAGGGATGCTTGTCCCCATTGCAGAGGCTGCCACGCTGGGCAACTGTACCCCTGCACACCCAGACAGCGCCGGACCAATGCCAGCTCCACAGCCTTGCCTAGAGGGGCCTCATGGGCCGCCCCCCACCCCCTCCTTCCTGGACTCCCACTTCTGTGCTAGTCCGCGGGGGCTGCCCTAACAAAACCACAGGCCCGGTGGCTAAAGCTCCTGACCTACTGACACTTATTTCCCACAGCGCTGAGCGGAGTCTGAGACCAAGCAAGGTGCCAGCAGGGATGGCCTCTCCGGAGACCCCACCGCTTAGCTTACAGATGGCCATCCTCCCCCCGCGTCTTCACAAAGTCTTCCCTTTGTCCGAAATTACTTCATGTTTGTTTCCAAAGCTGTTGATTGACATGATGTTAGTCTCATTCTCTTGACTTCATGGTTCCGTGCTTTTTGTCCCTGCATGAAAATTCACTTTTGGGTCTCTGACATTTTACCATGATCTGTCTACCTATATGTCTTTAATCATGGTTCCTGTTCGGCCGTCAGTAGGGCTTATTAATGTAAATATCTGTGCTCTTTCCAGCTCTTGGAAAACCTTATTAAAGTGCTTCATCAAATCTAAGATGCTGTTGACTGTAACTCACACCATATTTTGTGTACTATTAAGAAAGAGAAAAACTGCCAGAGACGTTAAAATGTGAATTCTAGAATCTTTGGGAATTGGATTACTTCACCCTTTTTTTTCTCTGCTTTATCTTTTTGTATCTTTAGTTACATGGACAGCCAGCCTATAATCTATCCCCACATCTTTCCATTTTTCCCTACCCCACCCTCTTTCTTTATGCTGATTATTGTAAGAATAACTTTTGCATTATAATATTAACAACACATTGTGTTGTGATTTTTCTTTCTATGTTGACACTTTTATTAAGTGCTTTATATTTTACACTCAACATTACCATTGTACCCTATGTGTAAAACAAATGTTAGATGTACTTAAAGCTCAATTATCAAAAGCAAAACTTATAAAGTATTAGAAAGAGCATATGAAAAACTCCATTAATTCATCTTAGGTCAATTCTTTAAAAGGTACCAAGAAGCACAAATAATAAAGAAAAAGCAACGAGACATACAATTGCCCATCAAGTATATGAAAAGATGCTCAACATCACTAATCATCACAGAAGTGCAAATGAAAACTACAGAGAGATATCACTTCACATAGGTTAGGATGGTTATTATAAAAAATAAGAGCTAACAGGTGTTGGTGACAAAATGGAGAAGTCGTACACTATTGGGAATGTAAAATGGTGCAACTGCTATATAAAATAATATGGAGGTTCTCAAAAATTGAACAGAGAACTATTTATAATTCCACAATCCCTCTTTTTGGTATACAGAAGAATTGAAATCAGGATCTCAAAGAGATTTCTGCACTAACATCTTCTTTGCAGCATTATAAATAATAGCCAAGAAACAATCCAAATGTCTACCAGTGGATGGCGGGATAAAGAAAATGCAATAAATACATGCTATGGAATATTATTCTATCTTTAAAAAAAATCACTATATATGACAAGGTGGATGAAACTGGAAGACATTGTGCTAAATAAAATAAGGCAGACACAGAATGACAAATACAGTATAATTCCACTTTTAGGATATATCTAAAATAGACAAACTCACAGACATAGGAAGTGAGTGGAATATTGCTCACCTAGGGCTGGTGAGAGGAAGAAATGTGGAGATGCTATTCAATGGGCAAAAAGTTTCAGTTTTGCAAGGTAAGTTTTAGAGATTTGCTGTACACTATTGTGTCTATAATTAATGATGCTGCATTGACCATTTAAAATGTTGTCAAGAGTATAAATCTCATGTTAAGTGTTCTTACTACAACAACAAAATTGGGGCCAGGGAAAGGAGCTAGCCTTACTTTTGTCTGTGAGAAACAGGATAAAATACTTTAATGAGTAAGACATTTGGGGAAATGGGTGGGGTTGGGGTGTCTCAGGCAGTATTGTCACTCAGGGAAATGCTATTAAATGTGGCTATTAAAAAGGGTATTTTGTTTACATCCTCAACATATTTTTATATGGCAAAAAATAAAACAAAAAATCTCAGAAAACCATTTTTGTAGTTTGTAACTTTTCTTTGCATTGATCTTTTTATTATCCATTTGTAGGATTTCTTCTTACATTTTAGAAGCATTTACTAGCCTATAAAAAAGTAAAAAAAAATAGTAAAAAAATAAAAGAAAAAGGGACAGATTGACATTCTTTAAAATTGAGCAAACACATGCATGATCAAAAGTATGAAAAACTAAATTAAAGTGCAAGGGCCAGTGTAAAGTGCTATATTAGTATCTGGAAAATTCAACAAAGAATTGGTATTTAGAATATAGAAAAGCTATTTTTTTCCAATGGTAAAAAAATTACAAACAAGTAAAAAGTCAGTCAAATTGTATGACTAAAAATTCATATTTGCTAACATTAAATATGCATAAAGCTGTTCATCTAACTTGGTATTCTAGGACATGAAACTGAAAGCAACACTGATTTAATTTTTACACCATAAACATGGTACACACACACTAAAAAACAATACTAAGCATTGGATAGAATGTGGGAAAATGAATCTCTCATTGTTGGTGGTAGGATTACTTGGCAAAAGCGAATTGGAAATATGTTTGTTCAAAATATTCATAAAATTGTAAAATGAACCAGTTTTAGCTGTCAATTCTACCTTTAGTGAAAGAAAACCTACATTTGTACCAGGAGTATAAATATGATTATATCCATTCTGACATTCTACCTGTTATCTACCAATTATTATTTTTTTTGGTTTCTTTTGACTTTTGAAACTGGACAATATTTGCTACTGCTATCTCCAGTTGTTCTGTTTTCCTACACGATTGCCCATCAAACATTGCTATTTAAGATTATTTCATTTTCACCACATTAATAAATCAATGCCAAGCAAACTGTAATGAGCCTTTACAAAATATTTGTATGTGTCACCAAATACAAAGCAACCTTTGCATTCATAACGCTATTACATTCATTCTCAAATTAAGATCAGAGATGACATGCACCATTTCCTCCTCATTGGGTTTAACAAAGACATACCACAGATTTCAAGATGCATTAGCACAACTTTACTAAGCAAATCTGATATGGTTCATTTACACTCACTCAAAGTCTTTTGCAAGGCTCTACTTGTTATAAATAATACTAGCAAACCTCACAGTTATCATTGTCCCCTGCTAGAAAGTTATACGTTAGAGAAAGTGCAGTCTTTAACATCCTGTAAATAAAAGAATAATAATAATAAAAAATCACAGAAAACTCATCTGGAAACAAATACATTTTCCTTTCAAACCTTTTTATTTCAGCTCAAGAGAAAATAAGTTTGTATCTTATATTATCCTACAGAATAGCCTGAAACTTGTTTCTAAGTTCATTTGCAATTTTAGATTCAAACAAACTTTAATAAATGAATAAATGCCTGCAATCTCTTTATGCTATTTCTGAAAGTGAAATTATAACTGTGTGTGACAATTCTCTAATTTCTTTAAGTATCATATTCTGATCATATCGATACCTCAAAAGTGGTTAAATTTATTGAATAACTTATTTTTGGAATAATAATATTTTTTCATACTGGGGAGTATCCTATCTAATAAAGAGGGAATATGCTAATTGACTTGTCATGCCCTCAAAGATGGTGGCACCCACAGCCAATAAGGAGGGAATATGCTAATTGAATGCCACGCCCTAAAAGATGGTGGTGCCCACAGCCAATAAGGAGGGAATGTGCTAATTGACTGCCACACCCTCAAATATGGTGGCACCACAGCCACAAAATGGCAGTGCTCAGTCCCCTCAGCCCGCCCAAGGATCAGGTAACCAGGGCTGGCTGAGGCTTGCGCTGCCAGCAGTGGCAGAAGCAGAGGTGGGATGGGGGCATTGCCTTCCCCTGATCGCTGGGTCACCTCCCACCCCTGAGGGCTCCCGGACTGTGAGGGGGGCAGGCTAGTCTGAGGGAGTCCCCCCCAGTGCATGAATTTTCATGCACCGAGCCTCTAGTTTTATATAATATTGAACTATCCATTTATGATAGTTGGCAAGTTGCTTTCATAAAATGATCTGGAACTCAGATGTAAGATCCTAAATTTTTGTTCCAATTGTTTTGCTTCACTAAGGTCTTTCTACTTATTCTTGGTTCAATTTTGATAATTTATAACTTCTTAAAAATTTCTCATTCCATATAAAATGCTCATAAATATATTGGCATAAATTAAATAGAATTATATGACATAAAAGTTATAACTTCTGGCTGCTAATAATTTTATCATCAATATAGTTGTTTGTAACACCTTTTTTTATTATGACATTTCATTTCTCTGAATTTCAAAAATATTTTTAATGTTGAATAGCATACATATTTCAACATGCTTCTTAGAACTTTAGAGTACATATTTAAAAATGTTTAGAAAATAAGAAAATATTCCACTTTACCAATAAATAAGAAAGAGCCAATGGAAATCAGTTCAATTTCAATATGCATGATTTCTACCATTTGTTAAATTTCTTTTTCCAAGCATGGTAATGCCTGTTTGCATTCATTTAGTGCATCTTCTCACTTGATATTTCCCTTCAGAACTCTTGACATGTCCCTTTGGACGCTGCCTAGAGAGGTAGTGTACTCCACTCTGATGTATATTTTGGCTTTTTTTTTTTAATGGAACATAAGATTGGGGGACCACATCTACTGTGTGGGGTACTTTGCTATCTAGTCACTTGGGTTGAGGTACTCTATATTTCTTCTATATATAGCGGGCTACATGAGACATCACTCTTTTCCTTTTGCCTCAGTTCACATAATCATCTATCCTTTGTGTGGTGCACATACCTAACTGCTGTCAGGATTGAGGCAGGTGGGAATGGAGAATTCCTGATCTTGAGAACTTTTCTCTTTCTTGTACCCAAACCTACTTATGAAAAGGACTATTGATGCCTCTGGCACACACTGCTAGTTATCAATCCAATATCCATTTGAGCCTTCTTCATTACTAATAGAAACTATAAAAACCTCAATTTAGTTTGGAGAGCAAATGTGTAAATCTAAGCAAAGAAAATGAAAGCTATAATTCACAGACTCTCTCTTGAGAGAGATTGCCATAGAATGAACCTTTGGTTAAATAACTGAACAAAATGGGAATACCTGTTTACAATAGGGTCAGCTGACAAAGGCTTCTTCCCTTTTTTACTTACTTTTCTTTTTTGATTTGCCTATGACATGCTCCTGATTCTTGGATGTAGAGGTATATTTCTGAGCCTGGAAGGTAAAAGCTCAACACTAATAACAGTTGAACAGAAAAATTTAACAAGCCTACCACATTAATGAAAGCATGGAATCCTGAAATGCCTACATTGGGAAAAAACATAAAATCCTCATTTATTTAAGCTGTTATTGGCTCAGGTAGTAGACTAAATGAATTACAAATGTAGTTCCATACATAATTTTTCTTTTTAAAAATAGTTTTGCTAATGTTTAATTGACACAAATGAACTGCATGTGCTTAAAATGTGCAATTTGACATTTAATACATGTTTAACCATCACTATAATTGAGATAATGAATGTATCCATCACCCTCAAAAGTCTAACATTGGCATTTCCACTGTCCCCTTCATGATTCCCATCCCAAGATGACCACTGCTCTTTATGTCACTATATTTTAGTGTAGACTATTACATAAATGCTTTCTAAGGGCATTGTACAGTGTCATATTGTCATGTTCAATATATCAGAAGTTGAATTCCTCCACATCCTATCCAATACTTGGTATGATGAGCTTTTTAAACTTAGGTATTCTATTTGGAATGTAGTGCTTATAACTAATGTTTTAATATTTGTTTTTCTAATAAATAATTATATTGAGCATTTTTTTCATGTCCTTATTTGCCATTCCTTTTTTTTTTTTTTTGCTTAAGTGTCAGTTTTTGACACTTTCATTACCAATTTTTAAATTGAATTGCTTGTTCTCTTATTACTAAATATTAAAAGTTCTTTAGATAGTTTGGATAAAAATCCTTTATCAGGTATGAGATTTGAAGATATTTTCTTCAATCTGTCTCCTGAAGGCAGGCCAGGGTAATCAGATATCACCTGGGGGATGGTGGAGAATGATGAGGGATTTCATCAGATTTTGAGGGTGTAGGATTCTGGCTAAACCAACTTAATTGGAATCTTGCAAAAAGTGGAAAAAATGGGGATGGATAATGGAAGTCCAAAAGTCTAAGACCAGTTGGGAAAAAGATTAAGAGGAACCTGACTATAGTTTGGTTAAGGAAAGAATCTTTGTTACTATATATATCATGCCCATTTTTCAACAACAACAAAAAATTAAATGCAAGGAAACACAGGCCTGAGGAGGCAAAGAAAATATCAGAACCAGACTCAGATATGGCAGATATACTTGGAATTATGTGACTGGAAATTTAAAATAACTAAGATGAATTTGATAAATGCTCTAATGGAACGCATAGAACACATAGACAACAAATGGGCATGTAAATAGGTTCTCTTTGAAATAATTAAAAGGAAATGCTAGAAATAAAAAATACTGTCAAATAAAAATGCTTTTGGTGGGCTAAGCAGTAGATTTTACATAGCGAAGAAAGAGTAAGTGAGCTTAAAATAAGTCCATAGAAACTTCTGAAACTAAAATTCAATGAGATGAAACAACAACAACAAAAACACAGAACAGAACACCTAACTACTGAAGAACAATATCAAAAGGTATAACATATGTTGAATTGGAATGCCAGAAGAAAAAGAAAGACAAAAGAAATATTTGAAGTAATGACACACATCAAACCACAGATGCAAGAAGCTTAGAAAATATTAAGCAGACTAAATATAAAATAAAACACCATAAAGAAACACACTAGGTATACAGAAACAGTAGAAAAACTAACACAATGATTGAAGATGGATGTAGATTAGTTAAAATGGTTATTGTCAACACTAGGACAGCATCAAAACAGTTTCAAAGAAGTACAATTGATAGGCTAAGAGAGGCCACAAATGAAATCATATAAAATATCAAGGAAAACCAGAGAAGGAAGAAGAGAAGGCAGCCCATAAAAAACACAACGTGGCTGATATTAGTCTAAGTATATCAATAATTTTTTGAAATAAATAGTCTAAATACACCAAATAAAAGAAGTTAGATTTGATTTTTAGAAAGCAAGATAGCCCTAACCAGTTTGGCTCAGTGGATAGAGCATCGGCCTGCAGACTGAAAGGTCCCAGGTTCAATTCCAGTCAAGGGCATGTACCTTGGTTTCGGGCAAATCCCCAGTGGGAGGTGTGCAGGAGGCAGCTGATCAATGTTTCTCTCTCATCGATGTTTCTAACTCTCTATCCCTCTTCCTTCCTCTCTGTAAAAAATCAATAAAATATATATTTTAAAAAAGCAAGATAGTTATATATTTTCTATAAGAATCCCACTTTAAATATAAGGACTTAGGTTCAATGTAAAGTGATGGAGAAATATACACCATGCTAACAATGAAATAAAGCTGGACTATCTCTATTGATTTCAGACAAAGCATACCTAAGATGAAAGATTATAAAACAGGCTTTACATAGTGATTAAGAGGTCAGTTCTCCAAAAAGACATCACAATCCTAAACATTTATGCCCCTGATAACACAACTTCAAAACATAGGAAGCAAAATTGATAGAAATAGATAAAACCATTGTCATAATTGGGTACGTCCACATTTCCCTATCATTAACAGTTAAAATCAAGTAGGCAGAAAATCACTAAAGTTATGCATGACCTTAACAGCACCATTAACCAACATTATTTAATTTTCATTTATAGAAAAAGTCAATACAATTAATTGATCTTTAGTCTAACCAATAAGGAAAATGAGGGAAAAGATACACATTAGCAATATCAGAAATAACAGAGAGGTCATAAATACTGAGCCCATGAAGATTAAAAGGATAAATAAGAGTACTATAAAAGTCTTTGGTAAAAGGCTGAAGACTTTTTCACAAAAATTGGGAAAAAGATAAGGATGCCCTTTCTCGTCATTCTCATTCAACATAGTACTGAAAGTTCTACCTATTTTTGTGTATGGTGTAAGCTGGTGGTCTAGTTTCATAAACTCAAAATGGATAAAGGACTTAAACATAAGACAGGGAACCATAAAAATACTAGAGGAATCCACAGGCAGCGAAATCTCAGACATATACCAAAGCAATTTCTTCACCGATACCACTCCTAGGGCAATGGAAACTAAAGAGAAAATAAACAAATGGGACTACATCAAAATAAAAACCTTTTGTACAGCAAAAGAAACCATCAAAAAAACAACAAGAAAGCCCACTGTATGGGAGAACATATTTGCAAATGTTATCACTAATAAAGGTTTAATCTCCAACATCTACAGGGAACTTATACAACTTAATAAAAGGAAGATAAATGATCCAATAAAAAAATGGGCAACAGACCTAAATAGAATCTTTTCGATAGACAAGATAGTAGACAGAAGGAAGGCCAAGAGACATATGAAAACATGCTCAAAGTCACTAATTATCCAAAAGATGCAAATCAAAATGACAATGCAGTGCCATCTCACACCTGCCAGAATGGCTATCATCAACAAATCAACAAACTACAAGTGCTGGTGAGGATGCGGAGAAAAAGGAACCCTTCTTCACTGCTGGTCAGAATGCAGACTGGTGCAGCCACTGTGGAGAACAGTATGGAGTTTCCTCAAAAAACTAAAAATGGAACTCCCATTTAACCCAGTGATCCCACTTCTAGGAATATATCCCAAGAAACTAGAAACATCAATCAGAAAGGATATATGCACCCCTATGATCATAGCAGCACAATTCACCATAGCTAAGATTTGGAAACAGCCTAAATGCTCATCAGCATATGAGTTGAATAGAAAACTATAGTACATCTACACAATGGAATACTACATTGCTATAAAAAAGAAGGAATTCTTACCATTTGCAGCAGCATGGATGGACCTGGAGAGCATTATGTTAAGTGAAATAACTAGGCAATGAAAAAATAACACATGATCTCACTCATTTATGGAAAAGAAAGAACATTATAACCTGATGAACAAAAAGATAGATACAGAGGCAGGAAAGCACCGAACAAACTGTCAAATTACAGTGAGAAGGCTGGGGAGTGTTGGGGAGCGGGGGGGGGGGGGGGGGGGCGGGGGGAGAGATCAACCAAAGGACTTGTATGCATGCATATAAGCACAACCAATGGACACAAGACACGGGGGGGAGTGGGATGAGGGCATGCGACAGGGGGTAGTGGAGGCTGGGGGAAGGTCAATGGGAGAGAAAAGAGATATATGTACTATTATATGTAATACTTTAAACAATATAAAAAGAAAACAAAAAGAAAGTTCTACCTAAAATAATAAAAAAATAAATAAATGAAAGGTATACAATTTGTACAAAGAAAAGGTAGAAATGCTTTTCTTTCAGGTGCAATAATGCCTATGTGGAAAACTCCAAGAATATCTATTTTTTTTTAAAAAAAGGCCTGTAACTAATAAGTGAGTATAGCAAGATTTCAGTATATTAGATCAATATGCAAAGTGATCAATATGATTGCCTTTCTATATACCACAGAGGAACAACTGATATTTGAAATTATAAAACGATATCATTTTAATGAAAAAATAAAATTTTAGGTATATACCTAACAAAATCTAAGATTGATATGTGAAAAGCCACAAAAATTCACTAAGAATAATTAAATAAATGAAGAAATAGCCCATAGTAATAAATTGAAATACGTGATATTGCTAAAATGCCAATTGTGCTCAGCTTGATCTATCCTAGCAAGCTATTTTGCAGATATTAACAAAATAATTAAAAATTGTCTATGAAAAGGTAAAGATCTAGGATAGTCAACACATACTGAAGAACAAAGTTGGAGGACTCACACTACCAGCTTTTGATACTAAACCTATGGCACTTATGCACAGTGGCCTTCACCTTTGCAGTCTGAGGTGGAACAGCAAAACCAGCACAAATTTCTTTTTCATCTTTCTCAGTTTCATAAATATAAAATCCATTCTTACCTATGATTTTAGTAACGTTAGCATATGGTCTTTTTCTTTTTCTTATTAAGGGGAGAACTTTCACCTTCCCCTAAACGAACCACTTTAGGACTTATCTTGGGCATATCCAAATTGCCACCATCACTACGCTTGCACTTTGAGGCCATTATTGAGTAAGATAAGGGGTACTTGAACATTAGCACTGCCATACCACAACAGTCAATCTGATAACTGAAAGGGGACTAAGTAACTGAGGGATGGGTAGCATATGCTGTATGATTCTTGTCCCAAGTGGTATGGAGCAGAACAGCACAAGATTTCACCGTAATACTAAGAACAGTACTCAAAACATGAATTGTTTTGTTTTGTTTTGTTTTTTTCCTGGAAATTTCCATTCAGTATTTCAAACTACAGTTGACTGTGGTAACTAAAACTGCAGAAAGCAAAACCATGGGTAAGGTTATATGAGAGGAAAGGAAACTTATGTTTTTAGTTCATAGATTTCTAGATCAAGAGGGGACCCTCTAGGACTGATTAAGAGATAATTACCTGTCCTCAGAGTTGCCAAACTTTAAATATGATGTGATGACTTTGTTATTGGACCAAGCTTTTGGGTTATTTCCTACAGGATGGGGTGGCTATATTTTGACAATGGGGAGAACTGAATATTTAGTGATAAAATGTAGATTATTGTTGGAACTTATAAATTTGTCAGATATTTTCAACTGTACTTTCTGGGTACATGGATGCACTCCCTAGCTTCCTTGAGTGTGCCCAAGATATAATATGTATATTAACATATGTTCTGGGGTAGACATTGAATTGCTGGTTTGAGAGCCTTCAAGAGATCTCTATTGCTCTGGCATAGCAACAACCCACATTCAAGATAGAGGGTTCTCGGCCCTGGCTCAGTGGGTTAGAGCATCTTTCCAATACGCCAAGGTTGCAGGCTCAAATGAATGCATGAATGAGTGGAACAACAAAAATTGATATATTTCTCTCTCTCTCTAAACTAAAACTTTAAAAAAATGGAGGCTGCTTCATAGCCGCCCTAAAGGAATTCAAAGAACATAGAATACTTTCAACTTGTGGCAGACATGCATTGTGTGCAAAAAATAGTCTTTGTTGATTTGAGCCACTATTTGAGATTTTGGCAATCCTTTATATCATATCTTAACCTAGTTTATGCCAACTGATACATGAAAGATAGATAGGTAGGTATATAGATAGACAGATAGGCTGTATAGACAGAGAAAGTCTAGTATATTTATAGCCAGTGAGAATTCTTTAGTAGAGGGAAAAGTAGAATTCTGCAGGAGAATGACCATAAAACTAGTATAATTTTACATTTCAGAGAAGAGATGGAAAGTGATCTCAACTATAAATGGAGACACTGGCTTTTCTAGAAGGATGAGTAGTTATTCATAATAATAAGGATGGAACTGGAAGGAAAGAGACAAGTGGTAAATTATCAAGTAGGCAGCAATTACAGAGAATACATGATGGCCTTGATAAGAACAGTAAATGTAGAGATTAAAAATAGTTCAAGAAAAACTCTGTTGGGTGCAAATTTCAGAAGTCTGTAGAAACTGATTCTATATGTAGGTATGGAAGTACTTGCAGGTGTCTCTGAATTTCTCGTGTAGGAGATGGGAATTTGTAACATCACTGATTTAAGATAAACACACAGGAAGGCAGGATTGTGATGGCGAAGAGAAAGGAGAAAGTGTTCATGTAAAACCAGCAGTAGTAAGGACTGTGTAAAACGAATCAAGTATATCTGAAGGTGAGCTAAAATCATTAACTCTATTCATTATGAAGTAAATACAAATACATTTCCATAATACTCTCAATGGAATAAATACATTTTTCTATATGTTTTAGTTTTTCAACTTACATTATGATCATTGAACAAATAAAAAATTGAATACATAAATGCAAATAAGTTAATTCTTACACAGGTTAGTTTTAATTAAATCAACTTTTTTCTAATCCTCAGAATAACCACGTATGGGAGGAATTATGTTTCTAATTTCAATGAAAAATAAAATAAGATAGAGATTAGGTACTTTGTCCAGTTGACATAGTTAATAAAAAACAGAGGTACATTTCAAGCCCAAATGTGAATAATTCTGGATTCCATGGCTGTTATCAAGAGGTTATGCTACTGCCCTACCTGGTTTGGCTCAGTGGATAGAGCATCGGCCTACAGACTGAAGGGTTCCAGGTTCGATTCCAGTCAAGGGCACATGCCTGGGTTGCAGGCTTGATCCCCAGTGGGGGTCGTGCAGGAGGCAGCCAATAAATGATTCTCTCTCATCATTGATGTTTCTATCTCTCTCCCTCTTCTTTCCTCTCTGAAATCAATAAAAATATATTACAAAAAAAGAAGAGGTTATGTTACCAAAAGTCTTAAAATATATATAAATATATATATTTAAATAATTAAGCAAAAACTCCATCATCACTTAGCCCTCTATATCACCTTGATCTGTGGACACAGTATCTTCAAAATTATGTAATGCTCTGAAAAGTATCACATGCCTTACTAGTTAAGATGCTCCTCATCCTACTAATCCAAGAGGAACAAATGCTTCAAATCATGTGACAGGCAGCTATGTTCTTCATAATATCTACAGTTAAGTCCAACTATCCTGTTGGGAGCAGCTGCCTGTAGTGATATTAAATCCAAGCATATGTAGCAAATATATTTGAGTCCGTTCATGAAGTTATCTTGTTCAACTGTCATAAGGAATAACAACTGTATTAATATTTGGATAATGGTTTTTTTCAGTCATAACAGTATTGATCATTTGTGATCTAGATGTTTATGCCTTCTTTATATATTCATAATTTGCTGTTAAAATATAATTCTTATCTCATCATAACCACTAACACAAATGGCATTTTACATTGTAAAGTATGAAGAGACTTTTAACAATAAATCTCATTTGAGAATTTGGACCCACAACAGACCTCTGAAAAGATTTATGTTGGTAACTATTTACATGTGAGGAACAACGTGTCAATACATCATGCCATACAGAATGTATGCCTTTAAACCACCACCATATGTGAACTATTAGATAGAGCAATACTCTTAAGAGTTTGTTTTTCAAGATAAATCTACAATAAATAAATTTCTTGAGTTAAATTACATAAAAGATAAATTTAAAATGAAACAGGAAAACAAAGCAGCTATTTGAATGGACAGGTCAGTAATGGAAACTTTCAAATATTTTTTCTGTAACTATAACTATATTCTGTCAGTTTAAAATTAATGTTAATATAATTATATTTTTCACTCTCATATGTAGCATAGAAATTTAAACAGGCAAACATCCAATGCTCAATTTATATGAACTTAATATGACAGAAAATTCTCAGAAGGAAATGAGTAAACTATGGACAATGATCCCAATCTCTCTATATATAAAAGCCTAAGCAACCATTATGACTTAATGAGTGGAATGACTGGAACAGTCGACCAGTCACTATGATGCACACTGACCACCAGGGGGCAGATGCTCAACGTAGGAGCAGTGGTGGCAGTAGGCACAGCAGGACCTGGGTAAGTAGGAGTGGTGCAGTGTCTGGACCTGGCTCAGGCTCCTCCCCAGCCACCTGCCGCTTAGCGCACTGCTACATCCCTGGTACCCCATGAGCCTGCAGTTATAATCTCCAGAGAACAGTTGAAGTGCAGACACTCAGAGTAACCAGGACGAGCCTAATATAACTTCCGGGCTCCTGGAACTCTGCCTTGAGCATTGAGATCAAATCTCATCTCTTACCAATTGCCCTGGAGCTTCAGAGGAAGGCAGCAATATAACAGTGGTCACAAGGTGGTGACTGACAATTGGGGTAAAAGTCAAAGAGAGATGGACCTGAAAGGTGGGGGCGTGGGCAACAGAGCACCCCTGTCCCACAAGATCCCCAACTCTTATATTGTTCACCTTGGAGCATATCTTATTTGGCTCCAAGCGGTGGAAAGCGTCCAGCACGGCCCAAGGCATCCACTGGGGACCTCCTGGACAGCAAGGTGCGACCCTGGCTGCAGAGGGGACATTTGGAAATATTTTTTCAGGAAGCTTCGGGGAAAAGGACAGACTCCCCACATGATTTTCTGGTGGCTCATGGGGATGTGGAAACTCCCCGGGCATGCAGGTGTGGGCTCCCGATTTCCTTTCAATGTGCACGAATCCGTGCACTGGGCCACTAGTATAAAATTAAAAAATATATAAAGGGGCCTCAAATGTAGGTTTACTGTGTCTTAGTGATATTCTTTTGAGTTAATAATGCTTTTATGATAATCATAACCCACATCTTTTTCCATACAAACAGCTGAGCTATAACCTACTTTTGTCCATCACTGTGTATATATTTAAATATGAACAACAGATTGCTAAAGACCTGTATGACCCTAAACTAACAATCTTGAGAACAAATATTAAATTTTAAAAATATAAAAGTATGTATGTTGATAAATAACTGGCAGAATTGTGTTTCATTTGACACTTGTAAATTTAGAGACTAAGAAATGGATTGTCATATTCTAGAATTTTTCTTTTATACATGAAAAGGATTGAAACATTATTCTCACAAAATGAAGTTAGGTTATGCTTCACAGTAAAAAACACTAGAACTTACAAGCTTATATTTATTTTATATTATAATATTAAATAATATAATAATAATTATTATTGTTAGCATACTATCAATTCTAATTTATTGATAGGTATTCCAAATTTTATTTATATATATAAAAGCCGAAGCAACCATTACGATGGGTCGACTGGTCACTGTGACATGCACTGACCATCAGAGGGCAAAAGCTCAATGCAGGAGCTTCCCCCTAGTGGTGAGTGCACTCCCACAACCAACCTTCTGTAGCAGGCCAACCTCCCCTGACCCATCCGCCCGGCCAGCCAGCTAACATCCCGTGGTCCCTCCCACCGGCCAGCCGGCCCCGATCAGCCCCAATCAGGACTGGGTGTGGCGGCCCGATCATCCCTGAAAGCTGGCCAGGCCAAGGGAACCTACCCATGCACAAATTCGTGCACTGGGTCTCTAGTATTTACCAGTATGTAATTATGATATCTGATAATGTAGTCCTTTTCTTCTTTTCTATCTTTATATAATTTTTTTCTTTCTTTAAGAGAATATCTAATAGACTCAATAATATGTCTGATAGTTGAACATCTTTGTCTTATTCATGATCTCTGAGCAAAAGCTCTCAAAAATTCACCATCAAGTATGATGTTTGCTGAAGGATTTTTTAAAAATAGAAACCCTTTATTAAGATTAAGGAAGATTAAGGCAGTTCCCATCTCTTTATTAGATGGCTTTATGTATATATTGAAAAGTTTATAACTTGTTTGTTTTGTTAATGTGATAGATTATATAAATACTAGAGGCCCAGTGCACAACATTTTGTGCACACGTAGGGTTCCTAGGCCTGGCCGGCAATCAGAGTCAATCGCAGTCTGCAATCAGGGACCCCTTGGGGGATGTCCGACTGCTGCTTAAGGCCCAATCCCTGTGGGTGCCACTGCCGCCAGGAGCCACTCCCAGGACGGGTGGCGTGGCATGCTTGCTTGCAACCCCTGGCTGGGCAGCGCCGCAGGCCTGTGCGCGCCTCCACTAGTGGCCACTTTCAGCGGGTGCCGCTCTCAGGCCAGGCAGTGCGGCATGCTAGCTCACAACCCCCAGACAGGTGGCACGGCGTGCTTGCTCAAGACCCCTGGCAGGGTGGCGCCACGGGCCCGCACGCCAGTGGCCACTCCAGCCAGGGGCCGCTCCTGGGCCGCGCCTGACTGGTCATGACTATTAAGTGCCTGACTGGTGGTGACTAATTAGCATATCTGGGATAATTAGCATATTCTGTTTATATATATAGATATGAACACATCACTAGTCTATTTCCCTGTTGACACACATCTGTTATTGTGAATAAAGTTGTGAATGTTCCTGTCTATGTCCTTTTGGTGCACATAGGCACTTGTTTCTCTTGTTATGTGTTATGTAGGAGTAGAATATGCTTTGTCATAGTTGAATATATATTTATTATATTTAGTAGATGCAACCAAACAATTTTTTACAACTGTTGAATCAATTTGCATTTCAATTTGCAATGATGATCGTTATGAGTTACCAATATTTTTAATTTTAGTCATTCTGGGGAATATATAATTGTGTGTATAATTTAATATATAGTTGCCTGTGATTTCAATGATTCTGTAGAACTTTTTTGAATGTTGATTGGCTATGCTGATATCCTACTATGTGAAATGCAAGTTCTTTACCTATTTTTTTTTCTCCTTTAAAAAAATTTATCTTTATAGTTTAAAGTATTATAGATCTCGCCTTTTTTTCCCATTGAAACCCTCTCTCCTCTCCCGTCCCCTCCCAGGCCTTCACCCCACTATAATCTGTATCCATGGGTTATGCCTATCTACATTAATAAGAGCCTAGGTGACCCTCGCACCCTCACATCATCACAAGATGGCTGCCCCCATGTCACCACAAGATGGCCACCACTAGATGACTGGCAGGGTAGGGCAGTTATGGGCAATCAGGCCAGCAGGGGAGGGCAGTTGGGGATGAACAGGCCAGCAGGGAAGGGCAGATGGGGCCATTGGGGCAGCAGGGGAGGGTAGTTGGGGGTGATGAGGCTGGCAGGGGAGCAGTTAGGCATCGATCAGGCTGGCAGGCAGAAGACGTTAGGGGCAATCAGGCAGGCAGGCAGATGAGTGGTTAGGAGCCAGCAGTCCCGGACTGTGAGAGGGATGTCCGACTGCCGGTTTAAATCAGCAGTCAGAAATCCCCCAAGGGGTCCCAGATTGGAGAGGGAGCAGGCTGGGCTGAGGGACATTCCCCACCCCTGCCAGTGCACGAATTTCGTGTACCGGGCCACTAGTATGCATATAAGCTCTTTGGTTGACTCCTTCCTCCCACCCCTCCTCTTCCCTCTGAGGATCTTCAGTCTGTTGCATGCTTCCATGTCTCTGGATCTATTATGTTTGTCAGTTTATTTTGTTCTTTAGATTCCACATAGAAGTAAGATCATGTGATACTTGCCTTTCTCTGACTGACTTATTTCATTCACTTAGCATAATATTCTCTAGGTCACTCTATGTTGTCTCAAAGGGTAAGAGATCCCTCTTTTATACAGGATTCCATTGTGTAAATGTACCACAGCTTTTTTTATCCACTCATCCAATATTGGGCACTTGGGTTGTTTCCAGATCTTAGTTATTATAAATAGCACTGCTATGAACATAAGGGTGCATATGTTCTTTCTGATTGGTGTTTCAAGCTTCTTAGGATATATCCCTAGAATTGGGATCACTGGATCAAATGGCAGTTCCATTTTTAATTTTTTGAGGAAATTTCACACTGATTTCCATAATAGCTGTACCAGTCTGAATTCCCACCAGCAGTGTACTAGGGCTCCTTTTTCTCCACACCCTCAGCAACACTTGTTTGTTGATTTAATGATGGCAGCTATTCTGACAGGTGTGAGGTGGTAACTTTACCTAATTTTTAAATCAATAGCATATCTTCGTCTTCTTGACATGTAGGAGGTGTTTTTCTTTAAAACTCTGGGTATGATTGATTTTTTTTTATATATGTAGTATAAAGATATCCTTCCATCTATTTTTCCCTTTTTTATTCTCTATTGTCTCTATTGTAGTAAATATATTTTTAGTAATTATTAAGGTGAATTTATCACCTTTACCCTTGAATGGTTAGTGTTTTCTTGGGCTTTTAAAAAATATGACTATCGTAATGCCATGATTTAAAAAAAAATTTTCCTGTAAAGCTTTATGTATTTTATTTCACATTTATTTCATAGTTCATCACAAATTAACTTTGGTATTACTATGAGGTGGAGGTAAAATTTTATTCATTTTCTCTATAGAGTGACTCAACACAATTACTAAACAAACTATCCTTTCCCTTCTAAAATCTATGCCTGGATCTATTCCTGCACTTTGTGTCCTATTTGTTTATTCTTGCACTAACAACATACTATTGTGCCTATTGCAGCTTCATAGTACATCTTAAACTATAGTTGTAGAACACTCCAACTTTGTTGTTTTTCAAGATTGCCTTGAGTAACCCAGATATTTTTGTGCTTTAATATTATTTTTAGATAAGCTTATCACTTTTGGCTAAAATATATTGAATATTTATTGGTACATATTTTTCTAAATCCATATACCAATTTTGGAAGTTGGTATCTTTAAAAGTATAATGATCCAAATCACTAAACAAGGTATAGTTTCCATTTATTTAGGTTTTCTTTATCTTATCACTGTTTTGTTATTTTCAGTTAGAGTTAGTGTATATACTTAATAATTTTATTCCTAGGTTTGTTATATATTTTTTTATACTCTGGTATTTTAACATTTTTATTTTTCATTTATTTGTTTAGATATTTAGAAAAATTAGCTATATGTTCATTAAATGATAAACATTTAATCTACACATATTTTTGTACTCTGAGACAAACCTTTTCCCTACCAGATAATAGATTACATATTAAATAAAATAGACTATTTGGTATTTATTTAATGGAATTTTATATCATTATATATGCTATAAATGTTCAATTTGGGTATAAAATGTGCATGGATATATTGTGGCCATTTATCAAAGTGATGTCCTTTTACCACACTAACTTCTCAGATTCCAGACCTATGTAAATACTGCCCAAAATGTATTTAGAATCTCCCAAGAATATATTCCAATTCAAAGTATATTTTAAACATTGATGAGAATAAAATTATATATGAAATTCTTTTAAGATTTTTACATCACTTTTAAGGTTTCTCTCTCTTTTTCTCTCCTTCTCTGCCTCCTTTTTTTTCTTCCTTCATTCCTTCGTTCCTTCCTTCGTTCCTTCCTTCCTTCTCTCTTTATTTCAAAATGTATTTATTTAGAAAGGAGGTTTGAGACTGGTCATTCATAGAAGCACTTCTCAGAACACCACACAGATCATAACTTTGTGTCAAATTTGTGAAAACACTAAGAGGTTCCTATTTAAATATAAGTCAATTTTATTTTTCTTAACCTAAAATTAGGCAGCCTCCCATTCTTACGTATTATTTATATTCACTAGGTTAAGAGTGAGCTAAAGTCTTAGGTGGGAGTAACCTTCTAGATGCAACAGTAGACCTTTTAGTAGTTGCAACATGATCCCCGTGATAAGCTGTTAAATGTTCAAAGGCAGAAGTTAGTAGCTTCCCTTTCAGAACAGAGCCATTATTTGATGATGCTACTGTCAGCCTCAAAATAAGTCTGTCAAAACTGAGTAAATCATACTTGCCACAAACCAAATTGAGGGCCTTATTTGAAATAAGTTGTAAAATAGTCAGTGGGGAGGGGTTTGATTTCCCTGTCAAGAAGGTGATGCACTTTAAATCACATTTCATTCTTAAGACAAAACTCAGAATGCCATTCTGAGCAAGACTGAAATCATTTCTGTTACTTTGATGGAGAGCCCTATGCAGCTTGTAAATCAGATATAAACGTAGTGCACTAAGGCAGGCCATATACTCTCTTCATGTATCCGATTTGCTGTACAAGAAGAAGAAAAGACCATCAATCTTCAAATTCTACAGTACAGTAAGGTGGATTGCTAGTGCCTCATTCCCTCGCTCAGATTTTTCATCTCAGATGCCAGGGCAGTAAAGGCCATTAAAAAAGCCTTATTCAGGCTCTTGTTCCTATTCTTTGTCAATTCTTCATAACTTTTATTCAGAACTCACTACTATGCTCCTTCCTATCGCTATAACCGTATTCATTACCTCTTCTTTCCAACCACCAGGCGTGGGACCAGAAGTCTGTGGCTAAAGCAGATCAAACAGCTCTCGATAGTATACCTGGGACAGGACAGCATAGGACATAACTAGAGTGACCCTAAGTCGGTTTGCTAGAGATAATTCTGGTTCCTGCCTGTTGTCCCATCTGGTTACTCTTGGTCCCACACCTTTCAGTCTGAAGAGTGTTGTGGATTGGATACGGGACTTTCCCCCTCGCCATCACCTGAAATCTCTGCTCTTACCTAGGGGGTAGGTAGCATACAGTTTATTACAGTTTCTGAGCGTACTACGAAAAAAGGGACAACCAGTTTCATATAAAATGTAAATAATAGCTATCAACTGAATCTCTTTTCCTTTCAAGAATTTTCTGTTTCAGTTGAAAGGAAAATGAGACAGAAAGACAGTTTTTTTCTTCTACTGTATGTGCTTCATTATATAGAAAAGCCTTATTCATTTCAGAGGAATGTTTTCCATTCATTGTTTTATTTAAATTTTTATATCATTAGGAATGCTGAAAAAGAGATTAAGTCATAGAAAAATTTAGATAAGAAGTTAATTTGAATTTTAGTTTTGAAATATTGATATTCATAGTCACAGAAAAAGATCATCCTTTTAGCAAATTAATATTCTTATTTCATATTTAAAAGTTGATTATTATTAGATTTCAAATGCATATAATATATTCACTTTATTAATTACATATGGTATATTGCCAAATAAATATTAAATGATAACCAGTTCAAAATATGCATTTTTAAATATCACAAAATTAAACACTATAATTTGAAACAATAAATAATTTTGATGTGTTTAATGAAATGTGCTATTGTGACCCTTAAGAAATCTAACATTATACAAGATCAGAATATTTTTATTAAAACACTGTACCATCAATATTCAATATTTAATTTAATATATTTTTATGCATTTCTAAAATACCTTTGAAATCTTTTTAGGCTTTTTGTTGAATAATATATTTTCTTGTCCACTGAAAATTTTTTGTTTCAGTTACTTATATCCATTGCCTAAATCTGAGAGGCAGGGAAGCCTGAAGGCATGAGAGTATGAAAGGACTGTTTACTACATGAAAGTGAATAGTTTGAGTTGTCAAGTGGGTAGATGAACTTGACTAAATCTTAAACTTAAATAAAATCATGCTGCAGTCAATAGGAATTGCTCATAACTTAGGTCAACAGTAATTGCTGTGTGTATTGATGCTTTCTATTCATTGCAGTAGCTCAAACTTTAGTGCTCAAAAGTACGAGGGAGCATCTTCACATGCTTCAATCACACACGAAGCTAAAGTAACCAAAGCTGTTTTGATAGAAGAGTAAAAGTCAGGAAGTAACTTACTCTCTGAATACATAAGATAATCTAAGTCTAATTCCCAATAATATTTTCCCCAAGGGAAAAAATGTTCTCCTAATTTTTTTACCTGTATCTATAAGTACAGAGTGTGTGTGTGTGTGTGTGTGTGTGTGTGTGTGTGTGTGAGAGAGAGAGAGAGAGAGAGAGAGAGAGAGAGAGAGAGAGAGAGTCAGCTTTTCCTTATTACACAAGCTATGCTTTTTCATGAGTCTCTTTGAAGTCATTTTCCTTTATACCCATCGCCTACTTCCTGCCACATTTCTCCTTACATTTTGGAGGTGGGACCCTCTGCTTTCGGTTTTCAGTTTATTCTTGTCCTCCTCCTGTTCCACTCCCATCAATATTCTACTCGTATTTGCTACTCAGTGTTTTTGGAAGAGGGCAAAAGAGGAGACATTATCCTTTTTTCTGAGTAAGGCTGTTCTAGGCCGCCATTGTGCCCCTTCTCTCAGGAAGGGTAGTCCGTTAAGTCTCTCTGCCCCTCCCAGGGGCATTTCTGGGGCATTGCACCCTCTCTCCTAGAAGTAGAAAGCTTTATCTTTGAGTTCCCTTGCCCAGCTGCAATAGTTTTCTCCAGTGCCCTAAGGAGCCCAGTGTTTGTTGAAATATCCCTCAGCATCAATAAAGCTTTTGTTCCATAGGATAGATAAAGAAGAAAGTTTCAGGCTAACTTTCCTGAAGCCTTTTAACTAGCTGCTGTTTCCCTCCCCCAGATCTAAACCACAAAGAACACTTTCTTTAAAAAACAAATGAGCAATTGGGCTGAAAAGTTGTAGGAATTAACTTTAGCCTTGTATTTCAAAGCAGAAACATTGTTCAAATTTTAAATTTAGGCATCCCTTAGCTCTCCATCAAAAATAGTGAACAAATGAAAAATAGGGGTGGTATGAGTGCTGCATAAAGGATCCAAGGGTGAAATACAATGGATGGATATGCACAAACTACTCTACTAAGTAATATTGTTCGAGGGTTCCAGGGCAGGAGGAATAGGGAAACGGAGACAGGAAAGTTAAAACAAGGCTAAACAGTGTGGCCATTGGCAGCCAGCTTGTAACTGACAAACCATTATCTTCCCCAGCCAAAGACACAGAGCAAATGGGAAACAAACAAACAAACAACAACAACAACAAAAAATACAACAAACAAACAAACCATAAAAAAACAAAAACCTCCCTAATGAGAGAATGCAGAAAGGGAAAGGAAAGTGGAAAGAAAAAAAAAAAAAAAAAAAAGGCCCTTTTACTCCCTAAGCAGAGAAGTGAATGGTCTCCAGGCTTGGCAAGATAAAGTTGCCAGGTGCGTTTCATGAATTATGAGATAGCCACAACAAAGTAAAAAAATAAAAATAAAATAAAATAACTTGAAAATTAATCTGTACCAAAATAGTTAGCAGAGGAACTTTAAAGCCTATAGACAGCGGGGGGGGGGGGAAACACCTCAGACCCCCCACCTAACTGGCTCTTCAGATTAGCTGAGAGCCTGTCTGTGTTTCATAAGCCAGATATATAGGTTTGCTTGCTTTGCTTTTTCAATAAAGGCACATGCTTTAATTGCTTTAATAAATTGGGTTTTCACAATGCAGTGAAGGTCTCTGGTATAAACTCATTTACACGGAGAGACAAGGATCGAGGTTGGGGACAGCCCTTTCCACTGGCTCAGGGGGCTGTCCAGGAACACTTCTTTGGTGCCGGTGAGAGGTCCCTGTAACAATATTGTTTTCAGGAATTAGGGATTAGGAATTATAGGTTACATTAGTCTGTGTGTTTGGATTATTTTATTACATAAAAAAATTAAAACTGTGCTAACCATGCTATGGCGTAGGTCCTTTACCTATTGAAAACATAATAGTATATACAATTTTGGTCATGTTTTCCAACACAAATATACTCAGCAATACATCAGTTATCTGTTGCTATGTAACACACCACTGCAAAAGACAGCACTGATTTAAAACCATAAACATTCATTTAGCTCAGGGGTCCTCAAACTTTTTAAACAGGGGGCCAGTTCACTGTCCCTCAGACCGTTGGAGGGCCGGACTATAGTTTAAAAAAAAACAACTATGAACAAATCCCTATGCACACTGCTAAGTCAGCTGCTAAGCAGGACAGGCAGCGGCGGCAAAAACACCTGGCGGGCCGGATAAATGTCCTCGGCGGGCCGCAGTTTGAGGATCCCTGATTTAGCTCATGAGTCCCTGGTCAGGATGGACCTGGTAGGCCTGGGGTGGCCTTGGCTATGCCCTACCATTAGTTGGGGGTTTAGCTGGAAGGTCTGGTGAGGTGTGACTCTAATGAGTTTATATGAGCTCTTTCACGTCTTGGGCCTTGGCTTAGAACCCCTGACTGACTCTGCTCCATGTGGCCTCCCATCTTCCAGGAGGTTAGTCTGGTTCTATTCATATGGAGGCTGTAGGAGTCCCAGAGAGTGAACAGAGATATGCAAGGTCTCTTGAGTTTGAAGCAAGGAAGTACTATAATATCACTTTTCCTCTCTCTTGGCCAAAGCAAGTCACCATATCAGCTCAAATTCAAGGAGCAAAGAGTCTCTGCCTCTTTTTTTTTTTTTTTTAACTGCAAAGTTACTCTGCAAAGAACATGAACATAAATAAAACAGAAATAATATGACCACTTTCCAATCTATCATAGCTGGCCTTACATATTTGTAAAGAAACTATTAGCAACTTTCCTTAGCCACTTGATGCTCTGAGGTTTTCCTTAAAGAATCAAGGGATTTTGTCTATGTTGTTCTAATATAGAAACAATCTATCACAAAGTTTCCAGTTGCTTGCATATAATTTTACTCTTCTCCTGCTACCTCTGTGGCATACTGATCAACTTGTACCCATGGGCTTTGTCTCCTCTGGCTGATACTAACTTGTAATAAACTATGTTTATTACCGCCTTACTGCAGCAATTAATCGGATTTCAGTACTAGTCAACTTCAAACAAGGTCAGCTAAGTGAGCTTCTATTTTGACAGAAATCTAGTAGCATCAGGAAACATCAAACAGTTAATAGCTACAGTGTAAGTTTGGTTATTTTCATGCTGTCTCTCCTTACCTCTTAATAAATGGAAACACATATCAAACCTTACAGTTATGAGTTAGAATGCCTTTCCTAGTAAATGACTTATTGCTGCTGAAGTGATTAACCTTTCATTAAAACTTGATATAAAATTCTTCCCTGCATATATCTATGTTTATTACTCAAGCCCCAAAGGAAAATACATCAAACACAGGACATCTTGGGTTTTTAAAACACTTTTGCAACTCAGAGGCTCATCAAATCTGGAATTTTCTAATTTTCCCTCCACTCAGGCTATTCCATGATAAAAGGAAATAGGTTCCATAAATGTATACACACTTTTTTTGAAACACACCCTATTATCTACCTTCAGGATTCACATATGAAATGAACTAGTGTGGTGTTCTTTAGCTCCCATGTAACATCTAAAGCGAGAGGTGTAAGTAAATCTTCTATTTTGGTGGAGTATTTTATGTGTGAATCAGTGTCGTGAATAACTGTGACATAGTTGTCACATTGCATAAGGGACCCAGTTTTTTTTTTTTTAGGAACCGGATGTAAATGTAGGGTCACACTTTCTGGAACTAAGAGCAGTTTCATGTCTCTACCCAGAGGAGAGTCTCAAAGCCTCTGGCCTATTTATTCCTTCAGATCCACAGGGGTTGTGGTGCTGTCATCACAACACAGCCGCCCACTAACAGGACCACCACCTTTTACCTTGCCTTCTGCTTTGACCCTGCTTCTCTTTGATAAAATTCACCTCCCCAGGCCTCTAAAGGCCAGCCAACTCCCCAGCTACTATTTCTGTGGCCCAAAGATGTTCAGAGCTGCCCGGGGCCCCGCTATGCTGCTGAGGGAGCTGGGGCAGTGCCGAGGGCTGAGATCTGACAAACTCCACTGAAGTGCTGTTAGGTCCACACCAGGCTTCTCGAGGTTTGTTTCACTGATATGGAGAGAACCCCTCCCCTCTGCTATCATCTGTAATATTCGTAAAACAGAGCTGTCTTCTTTGCCAGACTTCAGAGAGTTTTCATGGGATATCAACTCTTAAACACACACACACACAGACAAAAAGGAAAAAGACCAACAGCCCTCAACTTTGGTCATCTTGGTCCTTCCCTTCCCTCTGCACCCCAAGTTCTTTAGAGGAATGAGGCTGGGCCTGGGAACAGTCTCAGTTTAGAAAACTGTGCTTGTTCAGAGCCTGATGACTGACAACCACTGCTCAATGAAGAAACGTGCAGGTGTTCATTCCCCCCCGAGCGATTTTCTAGACTTCGCCATTTATAAAACCAAGACATCTCTAGGCAACCCAAGAAAGATGTGGGAATACATTAACTTTTTTAAAAATACATTTTTATTGATTTCAGAGAAGAAGGGAGATGGGGGGAGAGGTAGAAACATCAGCGATGAGAGAGAATCACTGATTGGTTGCCTCACAATAGGGATCGAGCCCGCAACCCAGGACTGGGAATTGAACCATGACCTCCTGGTTCATAGGTGGATGCTCAACTACTGAGTCACGCCAGTCGTTTGGGAATATATTAACTTTTTACTTAAGTTCTTAATAGTGAATATCAGTTTAAACATCACAGCAACTAGTGAGACATCATTCCATTAGTAATTTTTCTAGCTTTACTGAGATATAGTTGACATAAAACATTGCAAGGTGTACAATGTGATGATTTGATACATGCACATACTGAGAAATGATCACCACAATAAGGTTAGTTAACACAATTATTGCTGCATAGTGTTACATTTATTTTTTTTCTTGTGAGAACATTGAATGTCTACTCTGTCAGGAACTTTCAACTACACAATACAATATTATTAACTACTAGAGGCCTGGTGAACAAAATTTGTGCACTGGGGGGGGGGGGGGTGTCCCTCAGCCCAGCCTGCACCCTCTCCAATCTGGGACCCCTCAAGGAATGTCCAACTGCCCATTTAGGCCTGATCCCGATGCCTGCTTTCCTGATTGCCCCTTACCGCTTCTGCCTGCCAGCCTGATCACCCCCTAACCACTACCCTGCCAGCCTGATTGATGCCTAACTGCTCCTCTGCCAGCCTGTTTGCCCCTAACTTCCCTCCCCTGCAGGCCTGGTCACCCCTAACTGCCCTCCCCTGCAGGCATGGTCACCCTCAATTGCTCTCCCCTGCAGGCCTGGGTCCTCCCCAACTGCCCTTCCCTGCAGGCCCGGTCACCCCCAACTTCCCTCCTCTGCCGGCCTGGTCACCCCTAACTGCCCTCACCTGCAGACTTGATTGCCCCCAACTGCCCTCCCCTGCTGGCCATTTTGTGGCAGCCATCTTGTGTCCACATGGGGGCAGCCATCTTGTGTGTTGGAGTGATGGTCAATTTGCATATTATTACTCTTTTATTAGATAGGATTAGAGGGCTGGTGCACGGATTTGTGCACTGGTGGGGTCCCTCAGCCTGGCCTGCAGAATTCAGGCTGAAACTGGCTCTCCGACATCCCCTGAGGGTTTCAGATTGTGAGAGGGCCGAGGGACCCCACCAAGTGCATGATCAGGGGACAGGGAGGGACTGCGGGAGGGCTCCAGGGCGTGTCCAGCCCATCTCACCCAGTACCAATCGGCTGGACCCCAGCAGCAAGCTAACCTACCAAAACAGTGCCTGCCCCCTGGTGGTCAGTTTGCATCATAGCAACTGGTTGAACAGTTGAATAGTCGGGCACTTAGCACATTTGGCTTTTTTTATATAGGATAGTCATTGTGCTGTAGATTAAAGCCCTGAAAGGGCTTTAAATGAAACTTACAGTTATAAGATGAAAGTATTCATCTTATAACTGTAAGTTTGTAACCTTTGATCACCATCACCCATTTTCTCTCATAACCACTGGCAACTAACAATCTACTCTCTGCTTCTATTAATTTTCCATTAATAATATTTTAAGTTGCTGTCACATGTAGTAGTAGATTCCATCTGACCTACAAAGTGAAGGATGAGGCTAATATTAATCATTTGTTATTCTTGTGAAAGAGCAGAAGAAATTGACAAGTAATTGAGCAAAGCATCATTAGGTCAAGTTGCAATTCCCAGTTATGGAATTTATTATTGAATGAATACATAATAACACTTGGGATCTGAATTTTTTTGTATAAAAAGAAAAATATAATTCATTCCTAATTAATGAAGATCAATTACTGGCCCACCAATGCACCAAGCAATGGGGAGACAGTAAGGGAGAAAATAGGTATTGCCTGCTCTTTGTGTACATACATATTAATAATAAAGATGGATATTAATGAAAATATCATAAATGTATTGACTAAAAGTGGGAAGAGAGGCACAATAGAAATGTGTAATTTTATAGTAAGTATTAAATATAGTGATTAGAGTAGGGGAAGGTATAGTGAAAATCTATTAATACGTTTATCAAGTTTTGCTTTATTCTATCTGGGAACATCTCTGACCTTAAACACAGTGAAGAGTCAAAATTTTGGCCATGTGACTTGAAGTGGATTATTCAGAAATTCTCTGAGATGTTTCCATTAGAATGAAAGTGAGATTAGCAATTTTTTTCTCTGGTAGTAAACCTGTGAGTATATAAACCGAGAAAATCAGTGTTGTAGTCCCTTAGAATATGAAGAAGGATTATATGTCCTAGAAGAAGATAATAAAATTTATATTGTGACCTGAGGCTGATTATGCAAATGTTGGAAAAACCATAGACTGAATTCAGCTACTGTTAATAGAATAAATGCTAGTGCTGTGGCGAAGAGAGGAGGCTAGAATGCTGCTGATGGAACAGAGAGCCCTAAGAAAGCCCTGGGATATAAACAAGCAATCCAGTCCCTCCTTCTTCCTGCAGTCTTCCTCTAGTGCCCCCTCTTGGCTAAGCCTATTAGTACACTCTTGTAGCAAAAATGAGGCTTGTGGGCTTGTGAAATGTTAGAGAACGGTCTGTGAGTCAGAGAGATAAAAACTTAACTAATGTAGTCCTATAATGATTTCAGTGATTGGGTAAATTGTGTAAGGTCTTTTTCCCATCAGGCCCAGACAGTTTTGCAGGATGTTATGACAATGACGAATTTCAGAAGGCGGGGCGGGGGGAGGGGGGAGAGTGATAAACCGGGAACAAATATACGTATATGCATAACCCATGGACACAGACAATAGTGTGGTGAAGGCCTGGGAGGGGCAGACACAGGATGGAGGGGATCAATGGGGGGAAAAAATTACCACAAACAAAGGGGATATCTGTAATATTTTCAACAATAAAGATAAATTAAAAAACAAAAAAGATAGCTTGAATCATTGAGGCAGCATATTGAGTCACAAAGCCCACAAAACTTGAAGCAGTTATTGCCTGGGCCTTGATCTCTGTTCTAGGTGATACATAGTATTTGTCCTCGGCATTCGGCTAATGGGTATGGAACTTGGAGGAGGGTCACAAGCACCAGAATGTTGAACTGAGTATCACAAGTTCTGAAAGCTCAAAGGAGGAGATGGCTGCGGGGAGACTTTAGTATATATAGGCCATTGTGAATGTAGCAGTGACAAGAGGATAATGCAACTTTTACTAAAATTCCACAGATCAGAGAATGCTAAAATTGGGGGGAAGCATGATTTTTGCAAGGGAAGGGCAAGGCATTTTCCCCCTCTCTAGAATACAAGTTTTGTCCTAAATGCCTATCGTAGAACTAGGTTTGTGCTAATAGTAGTCTTAGCCACATAATTTACAGGTGAGTCTCACTATAATGATGTTTCCTAGATTCTGTTTAAAAAATATGTTTTTATTGATTTTTTAGGGAGAGGGAGAGAGAGATAGAAACATCGATGAGAGAGAAACATCATGGATCAGTTGCCTCCTGCACCCCCACAGTGGATAAGTCTGCAACCTGGGCATGTGTCCTTACCAGGAATCGAACCAGTAGCCTTTATTCCTGGGTCCGTGCTCAAGCGCTGAGCTGCACTGGCCAGGTTTTCCTAGATTCTTAGACACACACACACACACACACACACACACACACACACACACACACACATGCACACACACACACACACACACACACCTATAATTAAGTTGCCCTTAATTTTTTTTTTTCTTTCATCACAGGGTTGTTATAAAGATGACACGCAGTAATGTGAGTGATACAGCTTGGCCACACCCTACACACATGGCACACAGGGTAGTAACCGCGGGGTTTCCACGGGGTTTAGACGGAGCACCGCCCCTTCTGCGCCCTCCACGCAGCCCAGTCCAGCTCGCCCGGGGTCTTCATCCACCTCCACGAGGCTCTAGGATGGCCCGCAGTGTGTGCGGCGGGTTTCCGAAACGCGGCCTGGGGAAGGCCCAGGACAGAGCCGGTCTTCAGCTGCACCTCCGGCCGGGGGCCCAGCCAGGGACCCGCGCCACATGGTGGCTCCGGAGCGGCCAGCCTCCGCCGGGCTCCCAGGCTGCGCCCCAGACTGCTGCCTGCAGAGGCCGTGCCCGCTTCAGAGCATCCTGTCCTTTCACAGTCCCCGGTCCGCAAACACTGCCAGGGCCCTCCTAGGGCGCTCTCTGCCAGCCCCGGCCGTGGGTACTGGAAATGGGGCCTTAACATTATATAACTGACTTCCTATGGGGTCTTAAAATTCAATAGAAGGCAAATAGTTGAAAATCATATCCATGTATGGGTCAAATGTGATTAGCCATTAAGGACATGCATATCAAAACCACAATAGGATACCCCTTCATACGCCGAAGCATGGCAATAATAACTTTTATAAACTGAAAATTACAGCCCTGGCTGGTGGGTATTACCCCATGCACTAGGAGGCTGCCGGTTCCATTCCGGGTCAAGGGCACATGTCCGGATTGCTGCTCTGATGCCCGATAGGGGACATGCAGGAGGCAGCCTATGGATGTTCCACTCTCACATCAATGTGTCTCTCTCTGTCTCTCCCTCTCCCTTCATCTCTCTCTCTCTCTCTCTCAAATAAATAAATAAATAAATAAATTATATTTTAAAAATATGAATTTTTTTTATACATAAAAGAAAAGAACCAAGTTAGGCAAGGAAGTGATGAAAGTGAAAAATTGAAAGCCTCATACATCTCTGGTGAGAATCTTGAATGCTGCACAGCTGCTGTTAAAAATAGTCTGGCGCTTCCTCAAATGTTAAAGATGGAGTTAGCATATGATAGCAATCTCACTCTTAAGTATCGATCTATATATCCGAAAGATTTGAACACAGGTGTTCAAATAAAAACTTGCATATGAATGTTTACAGCAGCAGTTATTTACAAAAGCCAAGAGGTAAAAACAACCAAATACCTGTCAACAGAGAAATGGATATTAAAATGTGGTCTCTTTGTAAAATGGAATACTATTTAGTCATATAGTGAATGAAGCACTGATACATGCTACAACATGGACAAACCTTAAAAGTGTTGTTTTAATGACAAAAGTCAGAAAGCAAAGACCTCATACTGTATGGTTACATTTAAATGAGATGTCCAGAATAAAGGTAGATTGCTAATTGTCAGGGCTTAGGGACAGGGAGAATGGAGAATGACTGCTTAAAGGCTACAGTTTCCTGAGGGAGCAGGGAGTGAAAATGCTCTGGAACTAGACAGTGGTAATAGTTGTACAACATTGTGAATGTGCTAAACGCCACTGTATTGTGCATATTAAAATGGTTTAAATGATACATTTTAAGTTAATATGTATTTTACTACAATAAAATACAGCAATTTAGATGTACCACTAAAAAGTTTCATAATTGTCTTCAATAAAATGGGTTCTTTTTAAGGATTAGTGAAGTCAGTTAGTTATCGATGGCATCAAATATTTACTAGCATTTGAATTTGATGACTTATAAAGATCCCATAAAAATTACATTTTAAAAAATAAAAAATCTGATATATTCCTTTAAATAACACTTAAATTTTTTCATGCATTTAAATTGCTCAACCAGATGGCTACCTAATTATGAAAATTATAAATGATAAATGCAGACATGTATTTTTATTAAAATTGTCATTTTTACATAGCACAAACTGTATTTTAGTGTTATGGGTTGGCTCCTGCAAAATTCTATTCTTAGCATTGACACAGTTTATTTCAGGGAATCTACTGGCTCTGGACCAAGTCAATATAAGTTTACTTTCTCTGGGGGAATCTCTTGGTGTCTCTTATTGTGTAATTTGTATTGTGTACGGAATTGATATTTTTATTGTATAGTTTGTGTTACACAGGGAGGGGCAAAAGTAGGTTCACAGTTAGTTGTACAGAAAATAATACAATAATCCCTGCACCGGGCCACTAGTTAATAAATAATAATACAAGAATAAACTCTGGGTTTCATGTACTCACAACTGTAAGTCTACTTTTGCCCTACCCTCTATATAGAATTTTAAAACAACTATAGAAATTACTTCCATGGGCTACTATGGAAAAGGTGGGAATGGAAAGAGGAGGAAATACATAGGATTTCATAGAGGATTCATTATTATCTATCAGGTATTAGGAATTGAAAACTATTAGATTTGTTTCCATTATGAATTGCTAATCTGGAAGGAACAATAAGTAGCATAGTTAAGACTAGAATAGAATGTTTTTAGTTGTTCAAAAGTGTGGACTCAGAATTCTCAAAAAGTCTTATTGTTTTTATTATTATTATTTAACTTTTTATAAAGTTATTTAAATAATTCTCTACAGATATTGTTATTTTATAGAAGTAACTGTGCTGGAAGAATTCTATTTAAATACTACAGTTAAATGTGTCCAGTCCAGTGGACGCTCAGTGGTAGAGTATCGACTTATGAACCAGAAGGTCCTGGTTTGATTCTGGTCAGGGCACATGTCTGGGTTGCAGGCTTGATCCCCAGTAGGGGGCATGCAGGAGGCAGCTGATCAAGATTCTCATCATTGATGCTTCTATCTCTCTCTCCCACTCCCTTCTTCTCTGAAATCAATAAAAATATATTTTTAAAAAAGATTATGTGTCCATTGAGACACAATTCTCTATGAGCATCTTATGGTCACAGAGCAGATCTTCCTAGAAGAACACTGATAATCTTTGCAAGGATATTTGCTTATTTGAAAAAAATATATGTCCCCTTTACTAGACTTTGCTATCATGAGTAAACACGTCCAATTTATCATGAGACTCAGAACTTTGTTATGCATAGAAAATATACTTTGAAGACATGGACAGTGTCTCTCTCATGCCAGAGAGGGCAGCTTTTTTAATATTATAGATAGAGAATGTCTCTCTCCTCAAAAATCTTCCAGAATAATAAATAATAAAATGGTAAAATACCATTCCCTTCTCTGGAGAAGATTTTCTTATATTCCAGAATAAGTGCAGTCTCTCTCTCTCTCTCTTTCTCTCTCTCTCTCTCTCTCTCTCTCTCTCTCTCTCTCTCTCTCTCTCTCTCTCTCTCCAATAGACAGTTCACCATTAGGCCTATATCAGTGTTTTCTAACGTGAGGTTCTTTTTCTAGACTGTGCACCCACTGCAAGTGCATGTACCATGCAGCTCTTAACAAGTACCTTGTGGGCCCTGATACTCAAGAAACTGACACAAAATACTGCTATTGTTGATGCCATTTCTGAGAAGTAAATGGTCTTTGTTCTGAACCAAAGATTGGAATTGAAGACCTTTGATAACACAAATAACTCATCTCTTATGACCTCCAAGCCTATAATGTAAGTCTGATCCCAGGAGGAGCACTGTAAAATCTTGAGCAAAAATACATTGCTTATATGGCAAAGGGATTGCAAGATCTTCCAAGTTTTAATAGCAAGGACCTTATGAGCTTGTGTGGGGATGTACTTTGGGAGTATTAAGCTAAAGGATATGGTTGAATTTAACTGAAATCTATATACAGACAGTTTATCATATTTAGGGATTCAATGTACTTGCTTCAGCAGCTGGAAGCAGCCCTAATACTTTGTGCGGTTCAGTGCACAAAGAAAGCCTGGATTTAACAGTGTTACATCTACGTTAAATGATTTTAAAACTCCTGAGCTCATTTGGTCTAACGTAGAGAAAGAAATATGGAGGTTCAAATGATGTGTTGGATATATTATGTAAAACTCATTTGCCTTCCACCCATAGGTATTTACAGAAAAGACCCGAGGATACTCCTTTTTCCCCAATCTTTGAAAAATGTGTTAATGATATGAGCACCAACAATCTTAGAAAGCTCTTAATTTTATATAGTCGCATTCATTTATTTTTGCCTTTACTTCCTTTGCCTTTGGGGTCAAGTTCATAAAATGTTCTCTGGGATCTAGGTCCATAAGTTTGGTACCTATATTTTCTTCTATGTAACTCATTGTTTTGGGTCTTATATTTAGGGTGACAACAAAACAGAGGCAGCCAACCAGATGGGAGATGATATTTACAAATAGTAGATGATATTTACAAAAAAAATTCTGACAGAAGTTTAACTTACAAAACATATAAAGAAGGTATAAATCTCAATACCAAACAAACAAACCAATCAAAAAGTGGGCAGAGTACCTGAAAATACACCTCTCCCAAGAAGACATACCTACAGCCAATATGAAAAGATGTTCAACCTCACTGGCAATTAGGGAAATGCAAATCAAAACTACAATGAGATATTACCTCATACCTGTTGGAGTGGCCATTACAAGCAATAACAAGTGTTGGAGAGGTTGTGGGAGAAAAAAGGGAACCCTCATATACTGCTAATGAGAATATAGACTGGTACAACCACTATGGATCCCTCTGCTGGGTATATTAGTATACCTGAAAACCGCAAAGTCATGTATTCACAAAGATATATGCAGCCTTATGTTCATTGCCACATTATTCATGGTGGCCAAGACATGGAAACAACCAAAGTGTCCTGCCATAGAGGAATGGATAAAGACAATGTGGTACATATACACAATGGAATACTATTCAGCCTAAGAATGGATGAAATAGCGCCATTTGCAACAATGTGGATGGACCTTGACAATATCCTGTGAAATAAGTCAGTCAGAAAAAGCTAAGAACCATATGATTTCACTCATATGTGGGATATACTAGTAAAACTGAAACTCATGAACACAAACAGCAGTATGGTGGTTGCCAGAGGGAAGTGGGTGGCAGGTGGGAGAAGGTAGTTCTAATATATAGTGACAGGAGATACGATTTTGGGTTGTGGGCAAACAGTGCAATATACAGATCTTATAACATAGAAACCCACATCTGAAACCTTTATATTCATGTTGACCAATGTTACCCCAGTAAATTTGACAAAAAAGAAAGCTCTTGAGATTAGGAATAATGATAGGAAATATCACCAATGAAATGAGGTGTCCCTTCAACAGTAATAATGGCATCCAAGAGTGCAAAGGTCAGGTGATTGTGCTTAAATATCATTGAGAACATAGGTGAAATGACAATTAATCAGAGGCATGGATGGGAAGTCAATTATTGGTTTGACATTCAATGATCAGTAGTTGTTAATTGAGCATATCACCTTTAAAAATGGAATAGATTATAATCAAATAAAATATTGTCAAATAATCCTATATAATAAAAGCCTAATATGCTAAGTATCTAGTTGTCTGGTCAGCAGTTCAACCAATCAAAGTGTAATATGCTAATGATATGTTAAGGATGCTCAACCACCCGCTATGACGTGCACTGATCATCAGGGGGCAGACAGTCAACTGTTCTACCAGTCACTATGATGTGCACTGACCACTAGGGGGCAGATGCTTCAACTGGTAGGTTATCTTGCTGTTGCAACAGGGACTAAGTGAGATGGATCAGACACGCCCTGGAGCCTTCCCATGTCCCTCCCTGGTCCCAATCGTGTACTGGTTGGGTCCCTCAGCCTGGCCTGTGCCCTCTCGCAATTTGGGACCCCTCAGGGGATGTTGGAGAGCCAGTTTTGGCCCAGTCAAGCAGGCCAGGCCAAGGGACCCCACTGGTGCACGAATTTGTGCACCGGGCCTCTAGTTATTTATATAAAACTTGGATTGGTGAATAAATGCTTGATTTGACTTGCTCTAATGGGAAGTCATAGCTGTAAACTATCCCTACATTAAACCAGTAAACTAACTCATATCTACCTTTATACACACACATTGTAAAATTTCTCCCAAGCCTCCCATAAAGGAACCTGGATATATATATCAAAATATCCACTCTGGTGCCTAAAAGCATAAAAAATAGATATCAGCACTAATTGCTGAGTAACCAAAATATGTGGGTCCATTGATCTGAGTGAATGTTTATGGAGGCTAAGTAATAATTAAAGCTTTGACCAAGTTCTGTAGAACAGTGATTCTCACAACAGAATTGTATAGTTTAAATAGACCTAATGAGCAAATTACAGAATTCCTGCATTTGGCTCCTTGATAGCTAAGGTGTTATGATAAAGAGGAGATAGTTAAGTAGATGATACACACCACTTCCCCTTCTTAACAATACAGCAAAATATAAGCAACACCTTATTCTTGGAGGAATTGGACAAATGACAACAGGGTGGTGACTGCCAGGGTCAAGGAAGGAGGAGGCAGGTGGAGGAGGATATAGTGATGGATGGAGACTTGACTTGGGGTGGAGAACACAAAATAGAGTGTACAGATGATGCGTTGTAGAATTGTGCAATTGAAACTTATGTAGTTATATTAACTAGTGTCACCCCAATAAATTGAATGGAAAGTAAAAAATGAATAAAGGGGATAAACACATTCTTGTAAAAAATAAAAAGATAGAGGAGTGATGGTTCCTCTTAGATCTCCATTCAACTGATATATTTGGCTGGTGTAAAGCCACATGGAGTGTTTGTTATTTAAAACAAGCAGATAATGACTCCAAATCCAGCTGCTATTTTACATGTTATTTTTTTACTAGATCAACTCACTCCCAAGAAGGTTGGAAATTATATTTTTTCTCCAAAGCAATTACAGAGATGAGGAGAAGCAATTCACTTTTATCAGACAGGAATAACAGTATACTAGAATCTTCCTTGTTTTATTTCAGGGCGTCATCAGCTCTCATGCTTTCTGTCTTAAAAGAATTTTAAGGGAATATTCTGCAGAATATCATGCTTCCTACTATTGGTAACTCAAAATAATGGAATCTGGTAAGCAGAACGTAGCAACTAATCAGATACTCTAGTAAAAATATGTATGATAATGGTAAGAGATATATCCAATAAAAATTCTGGGTCCTGTCAGATTATTAAAGTTTCTAGAAGTTCAACATATGAACATGTTGGGAAACTCCCTCTAAAGTGAGAGAGACAGACTAACACAGAAAAGTGGCAAAATTCACTTGAGTCCCTTTGGGTTTTAGAGGCAGCATAAACCACATAACCAGATTCCTGTGCCAAGCCATTCTTAACTCGGTAAGCTGCACATTTTTGAATGATATCAAAGAGAAAAAGATGGCTCTCCAGGAGGTTCAAACTGAAGTGGAAATCCTCTTGAAAAATAGGCCTCAGAATCTAGCAGGTACAATGGAGCTCACATTACCAATCACAAGTGAGTGATGCTTTCTGGGTCCCTTGGTTAGCCCCACTACAATAATTATTGCTCAGATTCCAAGGATTTTGCAACAAAATCATGCCCACCCCTAGAGATAACTATTCTCTCTTTGAAAGGCAGCTTTGATCTTTCTACTGTGCAATAATAGAGACTGGACATATAACTTAGGTGTACCCTATGATTATGACACCTGAATTGGCATCATGAATTGAGTGAACTTTAACTCACTGAACCATAAAATTGATTTACAGTATTAGTTTTCTGCTACAAAATTAGAACAGGAAGGAATATATTTAGAATCTGTGGTATTCACTGAGATACCTCTTAGTATTTCCATGACCAAGTTTAATGGGAGTATACAGCAACTCAATAAATCAAGGCCTATTGAGGACTCAGATCCTTCTAAATGAATGTTTGGATTACCTCACCAGGTAAAGAGACCTGACCTGCTAGCTATATGCAGAGTGGTAGATGAAAACCTAATAAATGCCAACTACAGTCTCATGGCCAGCACAAATATGAGAGTTTTAGCAGTTAAGTATACTTTTATTACTTGCATGTCAACCAATATTTTATTTATACCCTTTCCCTCCCTAATGTGTGGTGTTCAGCTACACAATTTAGTTCTTATGGGGAAAATCTGTACATCACATTGGGTTTCAGAATAATGCCTAATGATAGTTGGGTTTACTATTCTGAGAGAAAGAATGAAATCATCATTGTACAATAGGTTTACCTAAGGTTAAGTGTAAGCACAAGCAAATTTTAAAAGATGAATAATCTATGTAATACAATCAAATCACATAATTCCTGAGTTTCATCTCATTTTTGAGTGCCATACTAGATTAAGAGGTTATCTAAAAATCAGAAAAAAAAAAAAATGTACTGATTTGTTGTTCACTAGAATAGGTATCTCCATGTGCTCCCAAGTGATTTTTGACGTTAAACCTTATTTATCCTGTTGATATAGTATCAATAAATTGATAATTATGTTCTATTTACTACAAATATTTCTCAGACCTTTGTATTTCTAAATTGTACAAATTCAGAAAATTTCATAAATATAATGAGAAAATGGAATTGTCAAAACCTGCAAAATAAAGTAAAGCCTAGCTATCAAACATATTTTATTTAGGGCTTAAGTAATTTTTTAACTGCTAAATCCGTTAAGATTAGATTAAGCATAATAGGTTCTAAAGATTGAATCTAATATTATAATTTGAAAGAACTAATTAATATTAAGGTTTTTCATTGAATTAAATTAAGATTATGTTGATAAAACCGACAAGGAGATTTCTAGAAACTTTGACAATCTCTACCGTATTTTAAATGTCATCATTAAAATCAATGAAGAGATGTTTGCTAATGGAGATTGCTGAATTCTGGTCATGCACAAGGAAGCCAAGACTATGGTGTATAAATAATCTGTGGCATATTCAGAAAACACTTCTCTTCTGTCTCCATGTAATTTGGTTCAAAATACCAAACTAATCATGAATGTTTACTGTTTGCAAACCACAGATTATATTCAGAAATTAATGATGACTGTGGTTCCTGATTCTATAGATGAGAGTTCATCTTTGGTTATGTTTATATTGCAAAAATAATTCAACAAATAAAGTAAGCATGACATTTAAATCAACTGAAGATAATTCTGACACTACTTGAAAGATTGAAATTTCCCATCACAGCCTAGTGGAGTTCTCCACTTTTTTTTTTTTCTCTTTAGAAATGAGAGGTTTCAGAGATCAAAGCTGCTGCAGCATACATGGGAGCCAATCTATTATCAACAGGAATGTCATCACTCAGAATCACTTTATGCCCTGTCACTTCTGCTGACATTCTTGTTGAAGCTAACCATAGCAACAAGCTGCAGAGCTGACATTTATGCTTTTGTTAGGATGAGTGAGTAGTCCCGATAAAGTAAGCTTCCAAACACACACACACACACACAAAATAAAATCAAAACATCTTCATATTTATAAGATAATCTAATAAATAAAATGTAATTACTGAAATTCACTAAAAAAAAAAACCCTATAAGTTTCATGCCATACTGATAAAAAAATTGTGGAAATTAATGTTTTAAATGTTAAAATAGTTTAAAGAATATTTTCAGTTCCTTTGTCACAACATTTTATTTTATTTTATTTACTTTTTGAAGCTACTTAAGTTGAAGTGAAGTGCATTATCTCCAAGGAAAACAGGTTATAGCTATTGAAAATTTTTCCTTCCCTTTAACTCAAAGTGATTATATTTTTATGTCTCTCTGACAGCATTAAATATCTATCTACCTATCAAATAATGCCAAAATATGCATTTAATTAATGAAAAAATGATGTTTGAAACAATATAACAGCACCTGTGTTTTATTTATTTAATTCCTCTAAAGCTTTGTTTTGCTATATCCTTTGTCTATGATTTATCCTACACTCCTTTGAAATGTTACACTTACCTATTAAAAATAACATCTTGGCAAATGCCTCCCAGGAAAAAAGAGCTGTATTAAATAACTTTCTATAAGATAATTTATGTAAAGTGGAAAAATATGAGGTAATTACCACAATTCTCATTACAAATAATAGTCCATATAAAATATATCTGCATGGTTGAGAAGTACATTTGCAGAGTGAGGTCTAATTGCATGTTATAGTCTTGAGTTATTTTGTGGGGAAAACATCTTCCCCACTTATCTGAGTCCTTCCTATTTATCAATATTTTAAGAAAATTCTAATTCACTTTAGTACTCTTATTAAAATAATTATATTTTACAATGTAGGTAGCTATTAACCTAAAATTGCACATCTCTAAAGGTGGACTTTTGGTGGACACTGTGTTACCTAAATTCAGTTGCCATGTTTGATTCTGGGTTTCTTTTTGTTTTTCTGAATAACCATCTAGTCATCATCTCACATAGAGAAGATTCAACTTTTGGGACAGGCCTAGTCAGCTACCCTATTTTCTGAAAAATTATACGAGGCTTTGCAGCAAACACATGCTATAACATGACTATTTTTGTTTTGTTAAGAGAAGAGTTTCTTTCATAAATATACTAGTAAAGAAGTTATTCTTCCTTCTTCATGAACAATAAAGTCCAGAGATATTTGAGAGGATTACTTTTTAACATTATCCTCTAAGTGGGATAATTTACCATGTTAGTTATCAAGTGCTTCAATAGAAAATCATTTGAATAAAAGGAACCTGACAACCTTATTAACAAAATCATCCTCAGTATTTTTAAGCGATACATTAACCTACGATTCATATTTAACCATTCATTATATGTTATGACTGCAATCATACTGAGTAATCTAACATGCTGAAAATGTTGCCTAGCCATTTACCATGCATAATAGAGAAGAAATGATTAGAATATGGTTATAATAAAGCATCCACTGTGATGGTATTTTATATACATTATATCACTATTCATAAAGATCCCATTTGAATTGTGATATATTTTGATTACACAGTTAGGGGAAAGAGTTTAGAGAGATTTGGTAACTTAGTAAAACTTACAAAGTTAGGAGGTAGTAACATAGATGCTTAAGCTGGGACCCATCTGACTCCAATAGTTTACATGGGTCAATTTTGTTAGTGTGATAATAATTTGTGTAATTAACATTAAATATGGTAGCATCCACTTTATATTCTAATAACCTTCTTAATATACAATTGTCTGTCAAAATTATATGCCTCCATTGGACAGATAATAAACATAACAATCTTCTTCATTCTATAGTCCATTGGTTGGAAAGGTCATAAGTTATTATGCTAGCCAAATGGGAGGGGGACAGTTGTTCTCATTTTCAAATTTGCAAACATCTTCCTTTACCTTTGTTGTCTGGGTTTGACATGCTCTTGACAGTGCTAATCGTGTGCACCAGGAAGTGTCTAAAGTGCATGAATAACTTACCTGCATAAACATGGCCTCCATCCATATTAGCTTTAAATAATGTGGACTATTGGAGTTGGTATTGAAGGACTGATCATGATCACTATGCACTTGAAATGAAATAGTTTATCCCATTCAAAATCCTTGGGAAAAGATACTTAAAAGTCATTCTCCTTTTGCTTAAAATTGTTCAAGACATACTGCTCATTATGACACATTTTCAGGCATGAGATCCCATAGAGAAATGTATTATCCTAAAGTTATAGATCTACATTCTTTTGTTGTTGTTAATAAGAAATCATGTATACTTTTTTTTTAGTTGACAGCCACAAATTTTGCATTTTAATTTAATGACCATGCACTATACATGTTTCAGCTGTTAATCATTAATTTCTTAAAAATTATTGGTAATTTATTATGTACCAGCAACTTCTCTAAACACAGATAATGCAGTAATCAGTAAAAACAGTTCTAAAAACTGCCTTCATGAAGTTTATACTCCACAAGGGAAGACAGATAAGAAAAAGTAAATAGGTAAAGGAGAAAAACAAATCAGCAAAGAAGGGTAAATAGAAAGTTTCAACATATAGGGGTTGAGGGAATAAATTATCAGATAAGATTGCAATAGGGATGACCTTTAATGAAATGACTTTTGAATAAATACATGAAGGACTTTAATATTATATTTATATATTCTATCTATAATCTATCTTAAATTATTTATTAAAGACAGAATAGTTTATTACATGTATTTTTTAATACTGTCACTTTTTTCACCTAGCTCCATAACCCTCCTCCCCTCTGACAGATGTCAGTTTGCTTTCTATCCGTGAGTCTGTTTGTATTTTGTTATTACATGTATTTTTAATCTATGAGTCTCAGAATACCCTTAATCAACCTTTACAAATGATCTCCTCCTTCACTGTGCCTTACCACACTCCAAAATCATTGATATTCTTTCAATTCCTCAAAGTCAATAAAGATATTTTTCTATTAGGCACTTTTACACATATTGCTGCTATAGCATAATTATTCTTTCCTCTATCTTCCCCCCCTCATCTTTAAGGTCTCTTCATCAAATAGTCATTTCATAGCCACCTACATAAAAAAGTCTCCACTTATAATTTAATGCAAACTTTTTTGGAAAGTAACACTTCGATTATTTAATCAATATATAGAGATTGTCAGATTTCTATTTCTTATGTCAGTTTGAATATCTTCTGTATCAAGGGATTTGTTCATTTTATCTAAGCCATTAGTCACATATAAATGTGTTTATAATATTCCTTTTATCCTCTTACAGTGTGTTTACTCTGAAATAGTACATCTTTCATTTTTAATTTCAGTAATTTGCATTGTCTCCATTTGTGTTTTTACTTTTTTACAATATAGTTAACTGTTTACCAAATTTCTGAGCTTTTAAAAACAATTTATTTGTTTCATTATTTTTTTCAAATTGTGTTCTATTATTTATTTTTATTTTCTTTTAATTTTCTATGATTTTTCTAATTTCTTAAAGTAGAATCAGATAATTTCTATACCCCTTTTTCTATTATAACATTTAAATATATGACTTTCCCTTAAACATTTATTTATGCACATTGCAAAGTATTAATATGTTGTGTTTTCCTTATCATTCAGTTCAAAGTATTTTCTAATTTTACTTGTAGTTTTCCTTTGAACAATTGATTATTAACAATATGTTATTTTATAAAATTTGGATATTTTCCAGATACTTTCTTTTAGAGAAGTGTGTGCACATACACAAACATTTAATATGCTTATTTAGCCTTTGCAGAACACAATCGTGTTTGGGAAGAAAGATGATTTACTCATATATTGGGTATAAATCTGAAAGCCATAAATAAATTTATAAAAATATAAAAATTCCGCATAGTCACAGCAACAGAATGGCATTTACCAGAGAGATAGTGGGGTGGGGCAGAGGTAGTAAAGGTTAAGGGGCTCAAATATATGATAATGGAAGGAGATTTGACTTTGGGTAGTAAACCCACAATGTAATATACAGATAATGTATTATAGAATTACACACTTGAAACCTACATTATTTTATTAACCAATGTCACCCCATTAATGAATAAAAGAATAAAAGAATATTTTAGAATGTTAATTTTGAATAGCTTTGTCATTCACTTAGGGCTGCAGTATTGCTTTTGGTTTGAACTTTGCTACAGAGTTGGAACTCCCTGGCACTTGGCCTATGTAACTGGCCTTTTCTTCTATGATAAATATGATTCAAAGTTTTGGGTAGCAAATTGAAGGCTTCCGACATTTCTAATTATATCTGGTCTAATCCTTCATTCACTGACTTTTTATACATTGGGGTCACTTCAAGACATTTTTTTGTTAAATCACACATACTTGATCATCCTGAGCCCTTAAGCCTGACCAGCAGACTGCATCGTTACTCTGGTTTTTGAGGAAAAATCATCAGTTTAGAGAAACCTTCAAAAAGTTCCAAGATCGGTTTATTTTTCTTTTCCTAGAGCCCTGCTACCCTAGTAGAGAGCTTTGGTCCTTTTGGGGAAGGTTAGGAATAAGATTTATAGTATGTGCAAATTTGCAGTGTGATTGAAAAATCTTTTCTTGAGATCATATAATTTTCCTTTGGGAGGTGCTGGATCTGTGAGCTTATTCATGTATGGGAATTGGAGCAGGGGCCATTAATTTTCATGGCAACCAAAACTCTATCTGTTTAAAAGACCTCTAGTTTCTGCTATATAAATTAAGTGGTCCCTTAGTGTGGTATTCAATTATTTTAGTTACTGATACTTCAATATCACTTAACCACAGCCTCAAATCCCTGTTGTTAAAACCTGAGGCCTAACTTATCTCTGGCAATTATGAAGCACTATTCGGCTTCTTCCAGTCTGAGAGTACATCATTTCCAATAAAATCAAGGAGCGGATATCAATGATAGTATCACCTACCTTATGCCAGCCTTGGGTAGGTAGAAATTTCAGTGCTTTCTAATGGTGCTTGTGCTTGCCTCATCAACTTTCTCAATGCCACGTTCAGATTATCTTTGGAGATACAATGAAAGGCATATGAGAAAATCATATGATACTCCCCCCAGAACATTCCTCTCTCTCTAAATCATTTTATGTGTTTCTCTACAATAAAAAAGTAATGTTTGATACCTCAATTTTATTAGGGAATTCTATCAGGGTCCATGTTTTTAATCAACTGATCAAGTAAAGAGGTAGACAACTCACATAATGATTCATTATGTGTGGTAGGTAGACTCATGCCAATAAAGCTCTACATTTGAAATCATATCTCACCCCCATTCCTCCATTCTGCCTTCTGAAAATTGCTGTTAATATTAGTACATATATCACAAGGTTGTTATAAATATTAAATGAATTAATATTTGTAAAACTCTAAGAAAAGTGCCTGTTGCTGTGTAACCATTTGCTAAACAAAAATTCATAGAGTATTTAAAAGCCCTGAGCAGCTGACTTTGCTTTTGTTCTTTGTCCTTTTGACCTCAGAGTTTTTCTAATGCTTTTCTTACTCTCTTTTTTAAATAAAATATATTCCAAAGACACAAAAATCATTTATTTTTGTTGATCACATTTTTATTGCTCTTGTTTATTTTATTACATCCTAATTTTTTTTTTCTTCTGTAAATTCCTAAAAGACAACATATTGTATTTGTATATAACTTTGTTTCAGACTCATAATATTTATAAGAAAATGTTAAGTTACTAAGGGAATGGCACTTCCTTATACCAAGTTGAATCTCTTAGTATAGAAAGAAACAATATTGAGGAATTCTCCATCCTTCAATTCACTGTGCATTCTAAATGACAGCCTATAAATTTGGGACAACAGGCATTCAATTCCAATTTAGTATTTTTAAAATTCTTGACTGTGCCATAAAATCTCCATTATATGTTTATATATCTTTTGCTAATCAGATTTATCACATTTGTAGCTATAATAGTTAGTGGTTTCAAACTGTCTCTTTCAACAATAAAGAACAAAGCTAAACCTTCATTGCCATTCTTATCTATTGCCTTTGTGTTTCTCAAAAATTCTTGTACATTTATTGATCAATCCTTTAACAAAATGATCCCCCAGTTTTTATATCACTCAATTATCAATTTTCAGCATTGGAAACATATATAAAACACTTATAAGTCAGATGCCTTATACTATTGTGATAAAATGACATCTATAATAATAAAAGTGTAATCCTTCCAGACAAAGCCGGCAGCCAGAGGGAAGCCCGGGTCCCAGGTGGCAGAGGGAAGCCAGTGCTGGCAACCAGGGGATGGAAGGCCTACTCTTGCATAAATTTCATGCATTGGGCCTCTAGTGTATCTTATAAAACAAAAGAAAAGAAAAAAAATAACAGAATTTTTATACTAAGATTTTGACACAATAACACAAATAGAGCTTATATCACTTTTAAAAGAATGCAAGGTTTTTTAAGTCTTTCTTCCAATATTTATTGCCTGATATATAATCATTACTGTTCCCTTCCCATGATCATATATATGTATATGAAAATGAGCTTTTCATTTGCATGTTGCTTGTTGTGTTTCCATTCTTAGTCGTTTTAGAAACAGTTTCTCGAAACATTCTTTTTTAAATTTATGTAAGAACAATATAATATAATGTATATCCATATGGCCATTTTCAGAATAACTATTCTCCAGAAATCTCTGAAAGATAAGCATAAATAAGGATGATAATGATAACCATTACTCATTAAAGAACTAAAGTTATTTTTATAGATAGATTATAGCTGACATAGATGTAAATATTAATATATATGTATAGATAGGCACGGATATGGATATGTATTAGTATCATAATTTGCTAATAAACTAGACTTGTTTTCTTTTTAATTTCAATATAAAAAAATAGAAATTTGAATAAGTTTTCCCTACTTCTACTGTGGATTGATTGCCTTTTTCACCCCTGAGGGTTCGCAACCACATTTGGGGACCTGTCTTCTAGCTAGAGCCATACTTAAATTTTGATATTATTTATTTTGTGTTCTCTGGGTAGATTTTATTTTCTTACCTACTAGATATATAACCCATTTATTTACACATTTATAGACATCACTTGTATATATAAACTTAGTTCCTCCAAGTTAAATTTGATAAGCTCAAACCACTTCTAAGTATCTTTGTATTGGTTTAAATCCATATATAATTTAAGTTCTTAATTAAATTTCACACATTTAATTATTCTTCGTTGTTTTTTTATGTTATGCTGATTCCTCTCAAACAATTGTCATTGAATCTTTACTGCCACTACTTTTTTTCTCATTATAAATAAAAACAACAACAACAAAAAAAAACTCAAAGCTCAAATCACAGACATTTAAAATATATAATTTTTCACTTAAAAACATTTTTAAAAACTATAATTTTTAAATAAATGGTTGCCCATCTTTTATACACCCCACTATTTAGATCCGTATTCATGATTGACATTCCATTTGTCTTTTTTTCATAATGCCTTGGGACATGAATAAGGCAAAGATAATTAAGAAATAAATGAGTGCCCTGAGAAAATTAATTTCAATAATGTACGAAAGCAGAAACTAGAATGCAATGAGTAGGGAATTGGAAATCAGTTGGTGAATAGAAGAGAGAATGTGAAGAATGACATTCTAAATGATTTTACAATGAGCTAGGAGAGCCAGTTTTTTTTCAGAGTGAAACAGAAAAGAAGAGGTGGTTTTGGATTCTGATATGCAGTGATAATTGAAGTAGAAATTATTTTAGGTAACGTGTGAGGTCACCGAGTGCTTGGGGAGATGGGAAGAATAAGATTATTAAAAGCTCTGGCCAGAGCTAGAATGTCTAATTAGAAATCCTGGAAATTGAATAATTTTAAGGATAAACAGGGTATATGAAGGTTAATTCAATGGAAGAGAGTCAAAGATTGTTACTATTAAATGTGCTAGTAACTAGGAGGTTATACTTAATATAAGGGTATGAACAATGAGATATTTCTCAAAGCAGTGGCAGAGGACTATTTAGAAAGAAAAATCAATGTTTTAGTTAATATAGAACTTATAAAAACACATTGTAGTTGGAAAACCATTTTGATTCATTTCTGATATTCTATTTCACACTATTTACTACTTGTCAATGTCAAAGTTTTTTGAAAAAGGTTTTGTAACACTGCACAAGTACAACTTTAACAAATTTATGGGCATAAAATAAATGATTGGTATAGTTCTTATAGCTGCCTTCATCTTAACAAAGATATGTTCTTTGCAAAGTGTTAGAAATTGTAACATTTTGCCATGCCCATACTTTAGGAGCTGTCCTATCTTTTTTACAAATTCTAAATACAAAAATGAGAGATTGGCCATATATCTAACTGAAATAGCAGTATGGTCTAATATAAAGATAAGTCATACCTGGCATTCAGAGTCATACCAGAGTTTGTTGTTTGATGTTAGGGATTATGTACTATATGTTAAATATCAGTTTCCTTGAATATAAGCCAAGATTGGTAATACACATAATAAATATATAGAATTTGTATTAACTTACTAGTTAATATATGTAATGACATTGTAAATTCTAATGAGCTAGCAAATTTTATTTTCTAATATTGAATTAGAATTGAAAATGAAATTTTTTCAATATCCCGTTTATATTTTACTAGGAGCCCAGCATGCAATTCGAAATCGTGCGCGGTGCCACCCACCCTTGAGTTGCCAATCCGGCCCTGTCTCACTCCCTGGGCCCCACAGCAGCCAAGACTGCTGCTGGTCCAGCCCTGCCTCCCTCTCCAGCCCTTGAAGCAGCCCTGACTGCTGCTGATCAGGCCCTCCTCCAGCGCAGGCATGTGGAGGCCCCTGCCGCCCCACCCCCGACGCTGCACGCACAACCTCCTCCTGTCAGGTCAACCCATTACAGCGTCCCAGTTAATTAGCATATTTCTCTTTATATATATATATATAAAGAGATATATGCTAATTATATATATATATATATATAATTTATTACTTTGAAATTATAATTCAATTATAACACTCAAAAATCCTGAGGTAACATTTAAGGCATCACACCTCTCCTGGCATTTTTGTATTTCTAATAGTAAGGCTGTGTGGGGAGGCATGGGACAGGAGTTGGCTGAAGGCACCTGCCCCTGCCTTGACTTTTGCAAAGTCTGAGCCCCCGAGTGTTTACTTTGACATGTCCTTGCTTAAAGGACACTACAGACACATGTGTCTACTCAAGGATGCTTACCCTGCTGATAGTATCTAATAGTTCATTTTAGTTCAAGCTGTTGTTACAATAAAAGCCTAAGGAGGCAGGTGAACAGGGCTGCTGCTTGGTTCCAATAGCCAAGCAGTCCCTTAGCCTCTCTTTCACAGAAATGTGTGTCAGATTAATCATTCATCCTTCGCTCAGAGTCTGCTGGTCAGTCCTGGCAAGGCTGGAAAATTCCCATCTTTAGAGCATTCATTTCTAGCAGGTATTATTAAATGGCTATTTGTTTAATGGTTACTGTGTTCAAAGGTCTTTGCTGAATTATGTACTAACCAAAATGCAGAAGGATGTATTCTTAATTTTAGAAGCTTTTAACAAGTCAGTTTTTTATGATTTGGTATTTAATGATTAGCTAGGGTTGAAGACTCTGGGTTGTAAGGAAAATTATTATAACTACAATATCTTCCAACTTTCCCCCATTACTAAGATTTTCAGAGATGATGAGACACTAATCAATTATATGGAATCTTGAAGTTGACATAGGAATAAAAACGAAAAGTTAGAGAAACACTAAATGAAAGTAGGGCTTTGTGAATAGTCTTATACATCTTCCAAAATCCTGGGGCAGTACATTTTCCCATGTCTATAGAGGTCTTTTTTGGAATGACTGTCCTGCTCTTTCCCTAGTGATAATAGACTTCTGGTTTCCATCAGTACAGGACCCTTGATCTGATTGGTTTCCCTGACTTTCTCACTGGCTCATTTGGATTTTTTTTTTTTATTTTTATCTTCCCTGTGAAACTTTGCCCTGATATATGGTTTGCTGTCCCTTCCAGAGTGCTCAGTGCCTTACCTGCTTGCTATTTGCTGAAAGAACAGTTGTGAGGCAGGAGTCTTTCTTACCCCTCTTCCCAGAGCAATGGATTTTGCTTCCCCCCTCCCTCAGCAGCAGTGAATTTTGTCACGGATCCAGAACAGGAGGAGCAGAGAGGGTTTGTTTCAGTGTACTACAAAGGGATGGCTCTCTTAGTTAAGGATGCCTCTACCTTAACCTGACTTGTGGGTTCATGGTCAAGCCCTGTGTACATGGCTGATGAGTGAGTGTGCATTCTATGTGTGTTTCTGGCTCCCAGCTATTTAATACTGTCATTGTAACCCACCCTCAGGCTTTAAGAAAATGTAAAAATTCAACCGGTTTCTCCTTTACGTTAGTGGCAGAGGTTGGGGCCACTCTGAAAAGTGAAACATTTCATTTGTCCCATCCAATAACCCATTCAATGCAATAACCTTTCTTTTCCTTCAGTTGATTGTAGTTCCCCTTGAACCTTCAAAGTTAGAACATACAACAATGAGCATGATTCTAGTGTTTAATGCTGTGCATTTTTCATGGATCCTAAAATTAGGCCCAATTTTTCAACTTGTATTTAAAGAGAAAAATATATTTTCTAATATCAAAACTGATCATGATGCATTCCTGGGAGGAAGTATATATGATTCTCGACTGACACCTTCCAGAGAGATTGTTTAACCCTTTGCACTCGCTTGCTTTTTTCTCAATTCCTTTATTCTAATGCTAACCGTGTCGAGTCACACTCGACATTCAAGTGCAAAAGGTTAAGGGTGATTTGACTGTGATGTTTGCGTAACTTGCTGAATTTATAACTTGCCCCGTATGTAAATGACAAACACACTATATGAGTTTAGCATTTCATATAATATTAACCTGTGGCTTTTGAAAGTACAACCTAAACAAAGTTCAGCATTATACTCAACTAGAAGCCCGGTACATGACATTTGTGCACTCGAGGGGGGGGGGGGGGGTTCCCCTCAGCCCAGCTTGTGCCCTTTTGCAGTCCAGGAACCCTTAGGGGATGTCCAACTGACTGCTTAGGCCCACTCCCCATGGACATCCTTAGCACTACCACAGAGGCGGGCCCCTGCTCGCCAGCTGTCAGCCCAGCTTGAGGCTGAGCGGCGCTCCCTGTGTGGGAGTGCAATGACCACCAGGGGGCAGCTCCTGTGTCGAGTGTCTGCCCCCTGGTGGTCAGTGCGCTTCATAGTGACCAGTCATTCCACTGTTCAGTCGATTTGCATATTACCCTTTTATTATATGGGATAGGTTTGCATCATAATGATTTTTTTTCCTAAGTAGAACATTGAGAATAAAAAAATTCAAGTATTTCTTCAGTAATTAATTTTTTTCTCTGACCTCAAATAGGTAATTTAATCCCAATTTTCTTTCCACATAAATATTAGGGTGCTCCATCTCTCTTTTAAAAATCATGTCAATTAAGTAGGCAATGGTTTAGATCCTTCCAGGTGTATAAACTACTCCCTGAGTGTAAATTACATTGTACTAACTGCATTAAGCCACCAATGCCTGAAATTTGGTGAATTACTGCTCTACTGCACTAAATGTTTCCCTAATGATTTGAGTCAATCTACTTTTTTTTTTTTTTTTTACATTTTCCAACTTAAGTTCTAGGAGTTTTGTAATGATTTTTACAAAACTTAAAGAGAGGCATATTACCCATACGTGGCATGTTTTCTCACTACTAGTAGAAAAAACAAAAATGACAGAAAAATTGAAACTAATTAGATTTTACAATACACCCACTGCTTTGAATTTATGAGATGTACTTTAAAGGGAATACAAAATATGCAGGTTAAGAATACTATTTATATTCATCATGCTAAACAGAATATCTGAAGCATAAAGAAAAGGATGTCCCAAAACACTTGGTAGCATAATATCTGTCAAAATACTTGCTAATTAGTAAAATCTAACAGCAGTTCATAGTGAAATATACTAGTTGTCCATACCCTCAAACTGATTACATTTTAAAGCCTTGAAACATAAGTATATTATCACTGAACCGCATTTCCTTGAGAGCTTCATTATGTTTTATAGTTTTAGATAAGTATTCCTACTTGCTTAGCTGTTCAATAGTATTTCTTTCAATTTAATAATAATTTGCTATGTTAGTTTTTTCATGTTATTTAATTTCCAAGTCTGTTGATATAATCAAGGACATTACTAACGTGAATATAATTTAGCTTATCAGTCGTTCTTCATCTGGGTTTCAACTGCAATGACATAGCAGCATTTTAAAAATTTTTCTCACACTTTTATAATTCATGAATATACAATTTGACTCCCTTTCTTCTCCTTGATATAAGAGCATCCAGAGATTGTTTTCTTAACTGTATCCCCCTTCACTCTTCATGTTTGCCTACTCTTATAACAGCAGCCCAGCCGATCCATGTTGTGCTCTTACCTCTCTCTCTCTCTCTACCTCTCCCTTCAAACTATTTTTTTAAATAAATAAATATATGAGTGGATGAAGTAATTCAAAACTACCAGATTAAAAATACAGGTAACTTTCAAAAGAAAGAAAATTCATATATCAATAAATTGTTCATTAGTAACTGTGGGAGACAGAAGTGAATGTAAGGACTTCAAACTACTGAGAAAAAATGAGTCACCGCTGTTTTATGTACAGTAAAATGTCCATTTAATAATAAAAAGCATTTTTTCAGATATGCCCATAGGAAAGTATATTACAACTTTAAAATAACCATCCTGGTTTGGTAGGTCAGTTGGTTAGAGCCGTGGTCGGAAAACTGCGGCTCGCGAGCCACATGTGGCTCTTTGGCCCCTTGAGTGTGGCTTTTCCACATAATACCATGGCCTGGGCAAGTCTATTTTAAAGAAGTGGCGTTAGAAGAAGTTTAATTTTAAAAATTTTGGCTCTCAAAAGAAATTGCAATCATTGTACCATTGATATTTGGCTCTGTTGACTAATGAGTTTGCCGACCACTGGGTTAGAGCATTGACCCCATATGCCAAGGTTGTGGGTCTGATCCCTGGTCAGGGCACATGTAGAAAGCAACAATCTATATAATAAAAGCCTAAGTGATCATTACAGTGGAATGACCAGAATGACTGGTCGCTATGATGCACACTGACCACCAGGGGGCAGACGCTCAATGCAGGAGCTGCCCCCTGGTGGTCAGTGTGCTCCACAGGGGGAGCGCCACGCAGCCAGAAGCCGGGTTCATGGCTGGTGAGTCAGAGGTGGTGGCAGGAGCCTCTCCTGCCTCCGTGGCAGCACTAAGGAGCAGTGAGCTGAGTGGTAAGGAGCAGCAAGCCAGGGGGCGGTAAGGAACAAGGGGTCCAGGACTGCTAGACTGCTCCCATGGGGAGCGGGCCTAAGCTGGCAGGCAGACATCCCCACAGGGCTCCCAGACTGTGAGAGGGTGCAGGCCCGGCTGAGGGACCCTCCACCACAGTGCACGAATTTCATGCACTGGGCCTCTAGTGAATGTATAAATAAGTGGGACAACAAATCAATGTTTCTCTCTCTCTCTCTCTTCCTATCCCTCTCTCTAAAAAAATCAATCAATAAATAAAACTATTAAAAATAAAATAAAATAAAATTTAAAAGCCTATACTAAAAGTCTGATTAAAGCATACATTTCTTTAACCTTCTGCACTCGGATGTCGAGTGTGACTCGACACAGTTAGCATTAGAATAAAGGAATCGAGAAAAAAGCAAGCGAGTGCAAAGGGTTAAAACATACATGCATATACCCATATACACTTTGTAAGGAAAGGCATGATTGGCAATAAATAATGCTAACTCCAGAAATTAAAAAAGTGTTAAAAATTTCATTAAAATTTTAAAATATTAAAAACAATGTTATTGTACTAAATCATAATATGGAGCATGAGTACATTCGATGGATAATTAAGATGCTTTCAGAAATATAATATGACTAGCAAAGTACCCTGGGAGCCTTACCTGCCTGTCACTAAGCTCCTCCAGCATGATGACTTTTAACAGCATAAATTAGTTTGTTTTTTAACCTTCTATGAGAGCAATCATAGAGTATTATTTTCTGTTGGATTCTATTGCTCAATATTTGTACCATTCATCATGTTTTTATATATAAACTAGAGGCCCAGTGCATGATATTCATGCACTGGAGGGGTGCCTCAGCCCGGCTTGCACCCTCTCACCATCCGGGACCCTTTGGTGGACATCCCCCAAGGGGTCCTTAGCACTTCCCCAGAGGCGGGAGAGGCTCCCACTGCCACTGCGCTCAACAGCCATGAGCCAGGCTTCTGGCTGAGCAGCACTCCCCCTGTGGGAGCGCACTTACCACCAGGGGAAGCTCCTGCATTGAGCATCTGCCCCCTTGGTGGTCAGTGCATGTCATAGCAATGGGTCATTCCACCTTTCAGTTGATTTGCATATTAGCCTTTTATTATATAGGATAGAATAAGTCTTAATCTCATTATTGTATGGAATTCCATTGTATGGATCCTCACTATTTTTTCTCCTGAGAAAACATTATTTCCTCCATTTTCCATGGATATTATTATAAGGTATAGAATTCTGGGTTAACAACCTCCTTTGTATAAAATAAAATGAAATTGTCTAAGTTTATTAAAATAAATCAACTTCATTAAAGTGGTTTAGAAATTGTTTTATAATTTATTTTTTAATTCAAATATTATTTCAGGATGCATATAGTTTTAAAACATGTCTTATCTCAGATTAAGGGGCTATATTATCGAAATATTCTTTCTTATATAGCATATTCTGATTTCCTAGAGAGTCAGATTTGCAAACTATAGTACATGAAAAGTTGTGAAGCCTAGCTGACATCAAGAACTGGTGTTCTCCTAGTGAGGAAATGATATCATTTCCAAAGAGCTATGAAATAAAAATTTAAAAAAAATGGATATGGATATGATTTAAAATATGTTCCCCCCAAAAAAAATTTCTGGAAGTTACAAACACTTAAAAAAAACACACCTGTAATTAATGAATAAAAAAATAATATTACTCTTATTCTTCATTTGTCTTTACCCATCACTTCCATCCTTTATAGAATATTTTTATTATGATTGTTCTAATTATTTGGTAAACATATTTTTCCCATTAAGTAGTCTCATTGAGAATCACATAATTTTAGTTTTATTCAGGTCTTATTCCTTTAAAATTACATAATTTCAGTATATATTTTCACAATTTCATTGCTTTCATTGGGCAAGACTGCCAATGTGCAATTGTTAAATAAGAATTCCCTCATTCATTGGGTTTCAATATAGAATATATCATTTACAATAGAAGTGTAAACATCTCTTTGACTAGGCTTTCAAGATTTGATCCCAAAGACAAAGGAGGTATATTGTATGAAAATTAATGTGCTCTTTTCACTGTAGTTTGCAAATCTGACTGTGACAAGAGTTAAATTCTATATAAATAAAATAATTGCATAAAAGAAAAGGTAAAGGTGACAAAATGATATATGGATAGTACCTTGCTTCAAATCTAGTTTTTAATTTTTTAATTTAACCTTTCTTTAAAACAGGGATTTTTAACCAATGTGACACGTCACACTGATGTGCTCCAAAGATTTTTAAAACATGCAGTACCTGACTAGTCAGGGGCACTGACCTCTTTTCCATTAGACTGTAAAAAATAAAATAAAATTACAGCAGCCAATACAACAATAGCCATAAAGTATGAATGAGTCAAAATTACACCTATTTTATTAGATTGCAAAAAAATAATATATTTTGGTATGCCGCTGAATTTTAGTAATTAGTTTATCTATGCCATAAGATAAAAAAGGTGGAAAATCGCTGCTCTAAAGTAAGAAATGAAGATCAGTGAAATGTATACTGTTCTTCTCAGAAAGCCTGTTCAATTCTTTCACATTTGAAAAGAAGGGGATCATATTTATGATAATCAAATTATCATTAAAGATACCTTTCTTTTGTTCTCTCTTAGGTGTTTATATAAAAATGATACTTATTGTCTGAATGCAACTTAGATTCCTACTCCACCTTATGAGTAATGCTGCAGAGGATAAATACATAAATGAGGACACTTTTTTGTGTGCTTAGAAACACATGCGAAATTGTAAAAATGATTATAAATGATTATGTGCATAACACATATGTACTACTGTAGGTTAAACTATTAAATTTTGATTAATTATGATATAGATATAAAAGTAATTATAATGTATAAAATTTCTAAAATAGTTTATTTATACAATATTGCATTATTTTAGAAGTATTAGTTGCATTTCAATTCTGAATTGAATATTCAAAAATGAAATAAATTAAAACTTAAACAAAGCAACAACACAAGAAAGCCCTCAGACCATAAGCTAAATATTATAGTTATGTTTTTTGTGTTTTTTTAATTTCTTTATTGATTAAGGTATTACATATGTGTCCTAATCCCCCCATTAACCCCCCACGTCCCTCCCAACTCAAGCCCTCACCCCCCAGTTGTCTGTGTCCATTGGTTAGGATTATATGCATGCATACAAGTCCTTTGGTTGATCTCTCCCCCTTACCCCCACCCTCCCCTACCTTCCCTCTGAGGTTTGACAGTCTGATCAATGCTTCTCTGTCTCTCTGGATCTGTTTTTGTTATCTTTTTTTTTTTTTATCATGAGTTTACTAGGCCTAAAAAACACTCATCTCAAATAATCTTTTTAAAGAGGAGTTTAGCTCCATTGGATATCCTTTGTTTTTAACTGTAATTGTTTTTCATTTTAGTCTATTGACATATTTTTAGTCCTTAAAAGTTTATATGGTTATGCTTACTCATTAATGCTTTTAAAGTTCCTTATTATATTGCCGCTTCAATTTTTATTATCTGACTCACATCAGTTTTCACAGCTTGGAGTTTATCTTGAGTCATAAAAATTTGAGACTGTGACCTAAACTCTAATGATGTAGAACACTGCATGATTCCATAGGGCTCAGTAGGATTAATAGAGTTTGTGTACTTTTAATCAAGTGCTATAAGAAACATATACTGAATGTTGTGGAATGGTTGCAAGATAAATAAGCATATTAGGAGGGGAAAAGATGATGTGCCAGAACACATAAATAAAATTATAAGGGGAAAGAAAGTGCCACAGATCTCTCCTTAATATTAGAATCCCACTGAGTATTCGCCATGTGTTCTTAGCTAATGACCATCAGTGCGCATATATTTTGTGCAGTATAATTAACTTTTATATCTTTAAGGCAGAGTGTAATAGTAAGGACCTAAAACAGTTCATGAATAGCGAAGCATAGAGGAGAGGACTTTCTCCTCCAAGATTAGGTATGTCATTTTGTATTTAAATTGAATAAAAAATAATAAAGATATGACATAAAATTTGACCCAATTTATCTGTTGACACTCATCTCAGCTTGCTTCAGACAACTGAGAGTTGAAGCAGAGCTGCTTTAATCCAGAAGTGACAGGGATGTAACCTGTGGATTGTTTCTAGTTACTTGAAGGAAGCCCTAGGTAGAGAAGAATTCTGGGCTACTTCTAGGTTCAGGAGGCAAAAGCACTCTGGTGAAAGAGTAATACCCACAAGGAGCTGTAGAGGAGTGATTCTGATGGCCTGATTACTCTGCATTTTCCACACAAAACCTTGATTTTTGTCAAGGTTAAACAGATCAATTTCATGTATATGTATACTATTATGAATCATTTAAAAATATTTTGTTATTGATTTCAGAAATGAAGGGGTATATATAGAGAGATAGAAACATCAACAATGAGAGAGAATAATCAATCAGCTGCCTCCTGCATGCCCCACACTGGGGATCAAGCCTGCAACCAAGGCATGTGTCCTGACTGGGAATTGGAACAGTGACATCCTAGTTCATAAGTAGACGTTCAACCACTGAGCCATACTGGCCAGGCTCTATATGTATTTCTTAAAGTCAAGTTTCCTGTTACCTTTTTTTAATTACTTAAGTTGTAATTAGTCTTGCACAAAGACACATCCATACATGATTTCATATAAATAAATAAATGCATAATGTATCTTACCTTTTATGAGTTGTTTTTATTTTTAATGATTTATTTTTTTCTTATTCCCCCACTTCCACTTTCCTTCCACTCTTTGCTCCTCTCCATCCTCATTAGCATTCAATATTGTAAAGTGCTCTGTGTGTCTAGTTTATCACTTTCTTAAATGCTTTGTATGATTATTTTTCAAACTAATTTATGATGATGATGATAATGATGATGATGATGATGTCAATGTAGTCTTGAGGGACATATAGTGGTATTTTCTACCGTATCAAGATATCCTTAAAATTCTATGTATTATTTATTTACTAGAGGCCCGGTGCATAAAATTTGTGCATGGGGGGTGTGTCCCTCAGCCCAGCCTGCACCCTCTCCAATCTGGGACCCTACCAGGATCGGGCCTAAACAGGCAGTTGGACATCCCTCTCACAATCCAGGATTGCTGGCTCCCAACTGCTTACCTGCCTGCCTTCCTGATTGCCCCTAACCGCTTCTGCCTGCCAGCCTGATTGCCCCTAACTGCCCTCCCCTGCAGGCCTAGGTCCCCCCAACTGCCCTTCCCTACAGGCCTGGTCACCCCCAACTTCCCTCCTCTGCAGGCCTGGTCCCTCCCAACTGTCCTCCCCCACTGGCCATCTTGTGGTGGCCATCTTGTGTCCACATGGGAGAAGCCATCTTTGACCACATGGGGCAGCCATCTTGTGTATTGGAGTGAGGGTCAATTTGCATATTACTCTTTTATTAGATAGGATGTGTTTATTTCACAGCTTATTGTAGTCACCAAAGTTCACTATAATTATATTTTCACCATACATTTGTCATCATTATGTAAACAGTAGTTCCTCCTTTATTCAAAGTTTCACTTTCTATGATTTTCGGTATCTTTAGTCAACTACAGTCTAAAATGTTAAATGGAAAATTCTAGAAATTAACAATTCATAAGTTTTAAATTGCCCATCATTCTGAACAGCATGATGAAATCTCATGTTGTCTCAATATATTCAGGATGTGAATCATTCCTTTATTCAACATGCTGGATACCCTACCCAGTTACCTTCTCAGTTTATTGCATTGCTTATGGTCAAGTAACCCTAATTTTACTGTTGGCTCCAAAGCACAAGAGTATGCCAAATAAAAGCTGTAAAGTATATATATATGTGTAAGAAAAATATAGTATAATAGGCTTTGGTACTATCCACTGGGGGCCTTGGAATGTATCTCTTGTTAATAAAGGAGAATTACAGTGTCAATTTAGATATTTGTATTACTGTCTTTGAACTTCTGTTTGCCTGACATTACTATTAATATCCCCATTCTTACTTTTGTGCTTTTACTTCCTAGTATGTTTTGCCCCATTCCCCCAAAAAAATCTAATATAAAAAGTAAAAAGTCTATTTTTTGGAAAGAATATGTTATTGTGTTTAAAATTCCAAATAAGTAAGATTAAGCTGAGGTAACAAACAGTCCTGGACTCTCAGTAGCTCAGAACAATAAAGATTAATTTTTCACTCATATTTTATAACTAATTCTGGTTGGACCTGGGATACACATCATCTTGACTTTACTCAAGGACATGGGTATGATTAGGGCAGCTGTATTTGATAGTGATATTAATTTAAAATCATTTACAACCTTTCCTCTGTTAGTACATATTGATTTTTGACCCTATAATCTTTATAGTAAGAAAACACTGTTGATACAAAAATCCCAGAGGGTACTTGAATAATTTAAGCATTATTGATAAATCTTCTGTAAGTAAAACTATTCTTTTGTTTTCACAATTTGCCACAAAGCCCTACAAAATGTAGATCCCTATAAAATTAAATTAAACACTTTATTTATATATTGGACTCATCTATATAGAAATAAGCTCAAGTTAAGACAAATATTAGAGCCAATGCAAATCTGCATGTATAAGGAAACTAGATAATTATTTCATTTGGGATTATAGTTAGTAAAAGCACTTGTGAGAACTGTGAATATAAACACTGTTATCAATTACATATAATGAAAACACAGTGGCTTCTGATATAGATCTGCACTTTCTACTCATTAAGGAACATAAAATTGTACTCAACTAGCTGTCCAAGAGAATAATATCCTTTACGGTGAAGCCTTGGGCTTCTTCTATGTTGGTTGGTATTTATTTGGTAACTCTTTGCCTGGCCCTTTTTACCAAATAATTGAAGTCACTAGTACTTTCCTTATGATTGCAAGCAGAATCTTCATGTTCAATATTTTCTCACATTGGATACTGTAGGAAATATCGGTTCAAACATTAGACACTGTACTCCAGCTTCCATTCTGAAATTCTGCTGTCCGTGTCACTGGTTAATGGCTATAAAATATAATAAATAAATATAATAAGCCTCATGATGCCATAGCCTTCTGGATCTCTTTAGCCTCAATGGCTGTGTTTATGTTCCGTATATTGAACAATGAGGAAAAACAGTAAAAACCCAATGGGTTAGAGTCCCCTTCTGCTTCTAGCCATATATGAAAAAGGAGTTACCTATTGTGAAGTGTTAGTAAACATCCTGTAAGTTAATATACTCCAGAGACATGGCTCTTCAAAGTAGTCATGTTCCATAAGTAACTAACATTTATTGAAAACAATATTCTTGTAAAATATATTTATGTGAATATTTATTCCATTTAAAGAAATTAAAGCAAATTTATGACTTATTTCTTTTCTTATATTGATCAATTTTAATTGGTATTATGGTACCTCTCTTCTAAGAATGTATAAATATATGACTTAATACCCAATATCCAATTTTAGTTTTATCAATAATTTCTAAAATGTCAAATTAATTTTTATGAGCAACTTAAAAAATAGCACTTATTTTACTATAAATGTTATTGCATTTTTTTTGGGTTGTAATAGTCTGAAGCATTATAGTAGAGTTAAAAGCATGTTTTCATAGATCCTGTCACACACTATCATATAGAGCAGAGTTTTATAGATTATAAAGTAGCATTTCATAAAATGTTTTTGATGCTATTTTCCTAATTTTTCATCAATATATAAATAATTTTCAAATAAAAGTACATTGTACTAGCTTTCAGAATATATAATTTCTCAAAAACAATATATAAATAAGGCAGAAATTAAATTATATCATTTAAAAAGTAATTGTATTGTCTTGAATTTCTATAACAATGGCAAATGAAAAGATAGAATTCTACCTTTGTGTAACTTATTTTAAAACAAAAACAAACAAAAAAAAACTATGTTCCCCAAATATTTTATCTAATGTTTGAACAGATATTTCCTATCTTTGGGAACTCAAAGACCCCATTTCCACTCTTCTGTTTAATGCTACATATTCTATGAAAACTAAGACCCTTACAATCTTCTCTTCACAAACTTGCCATGGCTGCTGGTTAGTCAAAGGGAGGTAATAGTGTAGGACTGGACGTTGGAGGAGGAGAAAATAATACTCTTTCTGTTTCCGTTCATGTTGGGGGCAGTATCTGCCCAATAGCAATAGGTAATAATTGAATACAGGGGATTCTGGTCAGTTTTAGCCTCCCTACCTCAGAACAGCTTCCCAGCGTCAGAAGGTTGTCTCCCAGCCTCATTGATGTGATGTTTCTTGTGAGGTTGCAGCACAGTCCTAGGGAACCCATTCTTAGAAATCATAGCCTTGGTCAGGTGATCCTACCTTAATACGGATAGCATCCCACATGCTACTAGAAGGGCAGCAACAAATGACATGTTCCCCAGAATGAAGGGGGGTAGATATTTCCTGGTATTTTTAATCTTTGGGTAACTTCATTTTCATTCTTTTTTTTACTTCAGTCATCTCAACGATTTTTCTACTGGTTCCTGTATAAATGTCTCCTTTTTGATATATCTAGAATCATTCTGTTTTATTAATTACCTAACTGATGTAATATGTCATACAATAAAATGACTCAAAGATTATAAGATGAGATTTTTTTTTTCTTAAATGTATTGGGAAAAATAAAACCCATATCATAAAATGGTGGGTTTGGTAAGTTTCTCTGCCAATGATTGTAATACGACTACTATAATTTACTCATTTTTCATAGCTATGATTAAAGCAATTGTCTTGAGGAGCCCAAATATATTCAAGAAGATAATAATCACAGAGGATATTTAGAAATTGAGTCCATGTGTTTGATTTAATTCAAAGTTATCCTGTGAATAATTATGAATTAAAATGCAAATTCAAGTTTTATTTTAAAATATAAGAAACTTTAGGTAGAAACTTAATCATATTGATGTTGAACCTTAAATATCTTAAGATTTTATTTTAATAACAAAAATAGTACATGCTCACTGTTAATTTAATATAAATAAATTTTAAAATGCAAAAATATCTAAAAGGGAGCCATCTCCTCTCATAGGCCTATATTTCAGCAAGAATCCCTAAGAATTCTAAGGTATATTGATTGGATATTAAAATTTTAAATATCAGAATTAAGAAGTAAAGAAAGCATGAGAGTTTCTAAATTAAATCCTGAGATGACATGTTGAAGACATGGATTTAGAGCAAATGGGCTTATTTGTTGAGTCTAGTGAACAAAGAGAGAAAAGGAAGAATTAGGTGTACAAATGTGTTATGCCCTTTCTCCCCTAGACCAATTCCTCAGAGGGAATGCTGTTGTTTGGTTTTCTCTGCAGGATGTGATAGCAATGAGCCCATGTAGACTATGCTTGTTTGCCTCCCTTGAATGTTTCATAAAGATAGGGGTAGGTCAGAAGCTTCGGGTTCAGTGAGTCATATTGTAAGGAGTGTGTTTCTGTTTGTATTGGAAGTTTTCCTGATGCTTAGTTTTCTTATCTGACAGTGAGGAAGCATGGTAACATGTATATCAACTGTCAATCATGTCACATTGCTATCTATCATACTCGATAAAATAGACCTAAGTTACGTATTATGTATTATTTCTTAAATATTCTTTAAGCTATACTATATAATAACCATATGGTATATAATAACCATCTATTCAAAATTACTCTGTTGAAGAGTATGCAGGTATAAATCAGATATGCTTATTTTAAAAATATTTTTTAAAATTATGTGAGTAGAGTGGTCCCATTATTTTGGGATATTAAATGAAAACTATATGAAACATTTAATTTTTCTCTCTCAATTTGACCCTAACTTCACCACCAATACTAAGGAAAACAAACAAACAAACAAAACTAAACATTACAACAATTTGTGTAATTCTAAATTCAGTATCAATTTTAATGCTTTACTGTGTTCCATCCATATATCTATGTATCTATGTGTCTGTCTGTCTGTCTATCTATCATCTATCTACTGAGAGGAGACACTTTAAAATGAAGACACTCAAATTTCCTGAAATTATTTATTAATAATAAAATGTTTCTATTATACCAAAGATAATTTAATAAAATACCATTGTTCCAATTCTAAGGGTTATTAAAATAAAACATTACTGCATTATCAGCAATATCATATTTTTGCACATGCTTAAACTTTAAAGGTTGAAATTGCACATTATTTGACTCTCAATGAATTAACTATCATAAAAAGTCTACTTAAAATAAGAATAATTTAAAATAAAATTCAACTTGATAAAATTGATTTTTAACTTTCAAAGTAAGAAATTTCAATTACAGGCATAATTTTTAATGAAATCACTCTTACAAATTTATTGGCACATTATATTTTCTGTTAACATGATTCCCTTTTGAGAGCACATGGGAATAATTGTAATTCATAGAATGTTTGGATTAATATTAAAACCCAAACACCTGATTGGGTTTTATGAATGGTCACTATGAACATTACCTATTCTTTTAAAGAAGGAAATATTTTAAACATGCAAGTCACAGAAGATATCCTTAACTCATTCAAGTTTGTGTAATTCATTTCCAGTCAAAAGTCTATCACATTCCAGGATAATCATATAATTATACATTCACACACACACACACACACACACACACACACACACGAACATAAACATAATCACTTAATCACTTATATGGGGTCAACATTCAGTTCCAGAAAAACTGAATCTAATATAAATAGTGTTGATGTAAGGGGAATCATTTCAAAGTGTTAGATAACTTACAAAGTCATTTGGGACTTGCTAAAGAAAGGACATTTCCAGGCATAATTACTAAAATCACACCATCTGGCTCAGATGCAAGAAGGGGTTCTTCTTATGGCACCTTAAAGAAGCTTAAGAGCAGAGGGTTAAAAATTAGCTAAAGAACAATGAGCATCAAGGGTCTAATATTAAATAGTCTAATGAACATGTATTTGAGCTCCCATAAGGAGAAGAAAGAATGTGTAGGAAATAATTTGGAGGAATAACATGGTCTTAGGAAAATTTATTTTCTAAGTTTAATGAAAACCACCAACTTGCTGAAACAAGTTGCTAATCAAAACACAAGCAAGATGGGTAGGCACACAATGGTCAATAATATTAATCTTGCTTCCCATGGTGTACACATTCAATAAACTTTGTTACCTCTAACTTGAAGCATTCATTCCTATTGTAATTTAAAAATTACATCAACCTCCCTCACTAATCTGTTAGCTACAGGAGGGTAATTTCCTATGTTTATCAATTTCCCATGTTTATCAATGTCTTCTAAGGGGTCTATATAGATTATTGAGTGAATGATTATTGATTAGTGATCATGGAAAGATACAAAAATAACAGTGAATAAAATGAGTAACATAGTCACAAGATAACATTTTCTGACTCTGGTGCAGATTATAAATCTCTCCTATTTCAGCAATAGACATATGTAAAATATTATAACTAGTACAGTTATAAGACTAAAATTATAAATAGTAAACTGGATCTAATATATAGAATGTACTCCCTGAGCCGGTTTGTCTTAGTGGATATTGTGTCAGCCTGCAGACTGGAGTGTCCCAGGTTTGATTCCGGTCAAGGGTACATGCTCAGGTTGCAGGCTCGATCCCCAGTAGAGGGTGTGCAGGAAGCAGCTGATGAATGATTCTCTCTCATCATTGATGTTTCTCTCTCTCTCTCTCTCTCCCTCTCTCTTCCTCTCTGAAATCAATAAAAATATACTTTTTAAAAAATATATAAATGGAATGTACTTTCTGGATGATTCAGAGTAGAACTCAGATCATAGAAAGAATAGATCAGATCAAAAAGCAAAACCTGGGATAGAAATTATATTGGTAGCTTGTTTTGGGGGATATAATAATTCAACAGAGGAAGTTATAAAGTGGAGGAATCATGGACTTGTGCTTACCTGTCATTTTCACAGAATGTCTGTCTATGTCACTCAATTGAAGGGAAAATATTCATTTTTTCTTTGATTTTTACTTTTGAGGTTCTATGGAGTTTGAATATTATTTAGAAGCCATGCATTGTCCTGTGCGTAGTATTTAACTCCACTTAGTTAACATGACTTTTCGGTGTTTTATTTTGTTTTTTAAATATGGGTAGCACTCTGGACAAATGTACAAAAATATTAAAAAAGAAATACTCTTCAACACTACTGATGCAATTCCATCATTTCATGCATCAGTGTGGATGTTCCTCATGTGAATACATAAACAGAAGCATTTAAATATGCACTGTTGGCACTCTGGAGCTCTTTCTTGCCCATAAGAAAACATAAGTGGTAATATAAGTGGCAAAATAGCACATCGGAAGCTTTTCAAATGTGTGTATGGAATCCTTTTATTAGAGAATAAGTCACAGGCAAAGATTACTTTTAGTCTTAGCTTTCCCCTAGTTGACTATTGAAAGTCAAGTCTGTAAAGCATTCAGATAAAGAGGACAGCACTTATCCCATTAGGTTAATTTTTAAAAGAGATTTGAGTTAGTTTAGATATTAACTGAGATCGAGTTAATTTAACTTTAGCTAACATTTATTAGGTGATCAGTTTGCCCACATAATTTTTTACAACAAAATGAAGCATATGCATTCTAAAAAGTTATGCATGCAGCTCACATTTTTAAAAAAATGATGCATACAAAAATATATGAATACTACTGGCCCAGTAGTATTACATACATGGGAGGGGAGGGGCGGTTCCCTCAGCCCAGTCTGCACCCACTCCAATTGGGGATCCCTTGGGGGATATCCAACTGCTGATTTAGGGATCGGGCCTAAACCAGCAGTCAGACATCCCGCTCGCAATCTGGGACTGCTGGCTCCTAACCACTCACCTGCCTGCCTGCCTGATCGCCCCTAACTGCCTCTGCCTGTCTGCCTGATTGCCTCGAACTGCCTTCCCCTGCTGGCCTGATCTTGCACCCAACTGCTCTCCCCTGCTGGCCTGATCACCCCTAACTGCCCTCCCCTGCTGGCCTGATCTTGCCCCCAATGGCCCTCCCCTGCCGGCCTGTTCTCACCCCCAACTGCCCTCTCTGCCTTGGCTTCCACCACCATGGCTTTGTCCAGAAGGAAGTCGGACATCCAGAAGATGGCTGGTCGACCCGGTCTAATTAGCATATTACCCTTTTATTAGTATAAATCCGTGGTAGGCGAGCCACATGTGGCTCTTTGGCCCCTTGAGTGTGGCTCTTCCACAAAATACCACTGCCTGGGCGAGTCTATTTTGAAGAAGTGGTGTTAGAAGAAGTTTAAGTTTAAAAAATTTGGCTCTCAAAAGAAATTTGAATCATTGTACTGTTGATATTTGGCTCTGTTGACTAATGAGTTTGCCGACAACTGGTATAGATAGATTATATAGCATAGGGTTGCTTAAATGGGGTGGGGGAGCCTTTGTAAGAAGGAGGAGATGCTCTTGGCAGACAAAAATACATAATCCCTATATCTGGACTGATAGCCAGCCATATGCACTATACTGCCAAACCGGTCATTAAAAAATTGAACCACTTTCTTACACCTTACACCAAACAGCTGTTGCCCTTAAAATCCCTCCTCAGCCCCCACCTTAGGTTCTGCCTTTGCAATTCACCCAGATTAGGTTCTGACTGGTCGGTTTCTATGCCAGTCAGCATCAAAAGCTCCACTTCCTAGGCAGCCATTGGCTCCTCGCACTTCTCCCAGATTTAGTTCTGATTGGTCAGTTTCTATGCCAGTCAGCTTCTCTGGGAATATCTCCAGGCCTGATCAGAGAGGTGGGGCTGATCAGCAGCCCCCGTGGAGGCCCGGACAGAAACAGAGGCTAGGCTGCTGGCAAAGCCTGGAGAGGAGAGATGCAACAGCTGATCAACAGTTTCCACAGAAGCTGCAGATCACACCCTGCCACTTTCTTTGGGCCTCTCTCTGGGCCTGATCCGCAGCCCCCTCAGCAGTCAGTGCTGGTTTGCGGGGCCCGCAGCACTGACTGCAGAACTAACTTCCGGTCAGTCGAGCCTTTGGTCATTTTGGACCCTGGGTTTTTATAAATTAGGATGATAGCATCTAAGATGATTCCTGAGCTTCTGCCCTCTGGTATTTCTGCCCTTGTGCAATCTCTACCTCTTGAGTATGAGCTGGAACCTCTTGTCTCCCTTCTACAAACAGAACATGGGAAAGACAACTAAATGTCACCTTTAAAATTAGATTACAAAATTACTGATTTTTGTCTTGCTTGCCTTCTCTCTCTCTCTCTCTCTCTCTCTCTCTCTCTCTCTCTCTCTCTCTCTCTCTCATTCAGTTCTTGTTTTTAATAAATCAAGCAACAATGTTGGGAGTAGACCTACATGACAAGGAACTGATATCTCCTACAAGTAAAAACCTGAAACCAGCAAACAGTGCTGTGATTGAGTTTGGAAGTGGAACATCCCCAATCAAGCCTTAAGATGACTTCAGCCCTGCTTTACCCCTTGATCATAGCAGAGTGAGAGACACCAGGTCAGAGCCATCCAACTAAACTGTATTCAGTGTTCTGACCCACAGAATCTCTGAGATAATAAATGTATGTTGTTTTAAGCCAAAAATTTTGGGGTAATCTGTTATGAGGCAATGGATAATTATCTGAAAAAAATATACATTGAAATTTAACTTACTATAATATTGTGGTCATTTCTATATTTGTTAAATTTACATTTGTTTCCCCAAATCTTGATATATTACTTGATCAGTTTACAACTGTTTGTAATAACATCATGGTAAAATATGTCCCAGTTTGGTTTGGGGAACCATTAATAAAAAGGTTTATTTACATAGAAGAATAAAATTTCCACTTATTTTAATTAGTCACTTGTCAAGAGTTAAAGTAAATATATTTTGGCTATGAATTTGTTTATTTTTATTGTGGAGATGCTATGGGGATGTGTGGATTATATATTTCAATCACAAATACAAGGGCAAACACAAATCCTTCATATATAATTGGTTAGTTTCTCTCCCTACAAGATATTTATCTTAATTTTGTTTTCTAACAAGTCTGCTTTGATATCATTAACAAATATTATAAAATTAATTATAAAGATATTATAAGCATCTGAAATCAAAATATAATGATTTTATGATCTTCACATTGATATTTTATTGCCTGAAAACCAAATTCAAAGAAAACATAATTTAGTTTGATAATTGATGTTTGTACAAAATGTTATTAAATGCATCACACTAAATAGTAATATAGTCTAGTTGAGTCTAGCTAATTCAAATGAGAAGTAAAGCAAAAACTCTGTCTTGATAGTGAAAGTAAATATAGAAGCAATCCAAATGTATAATGTTCTAATTTACTCTAATACCTAGTTGCACAATGCTAAAAAATAAAGATTAAAAAAATGTAAGTGTTGACTGATGAAGCTGAGCTTATATCCAGATAGAATATATTAGGGAAATGAGCAGATGGGAGGACTAAAGGCTTATTTTGAGTGACTATAATATGATGCCATCCAATATATTATGTTCTGGTGTAATGATCAGCCTTTGTGGTATAGGCTTAAAATGGAGAAGTGTAGCTGTGCATACAACTTTGCCAATCTTTAGCAGCAAAAGCTGCTTTTATTTGAAATGTCTAAAATGATTGAACTGATTGTTTATCAATTGAATGGGGAGAGGTTGTTAACTTCGGTAGAAGTAAATGGTCTCAGATTTGGTGAGACCTTGATACCTCTGGCCACATAGAAGGTTTAGATTAGATAATATGTCAATCATTTATTTAGATATATACTGTACTTTAACATAAATATTGCACATGCTATATGTAGCATTGTTACAAATGAAGAACTTAACAGGTTGATTTCAGACAAAAATGTCTACAATTAGGTGTTAATGCTATTACTTATCTAGTATACATATAATGTAATTAAGTTACTTTCAGAAGAGAATCATAAAATTATATATTCACATTTAGAGAAAAGAAAGTACCCATGTATTTGAAAATGGGAACAAAGTAATATTTATATCAGATGGTAGAGTATGGAGCTTATCCATAACATTTGTTTTTAAATTAGACTAAATCCCACAGTTTAGTTTGGGTTAATCCAGCATGTATTGCAATTAAGATTTTTCATTGAATCTAGTTGGCTCCACAATAACTGGTCCACTGTAGCTGGCATATAGTAGCTAATCATTAAATTCTTGTGGAACCAAATTGAAATATCAAGTTTAAAGGTAGATGAAACTTTAGAAGTTATCTGGCTTAATTCTTCACTTGTTTTTTATTCCAAAATTGTTACATATATAATAACAAAACAAGGATTACTTATCTAAAGTCACATACATTTTTTTCACTTTTTTCTTCCAGGTTTTCCTCCATTCAAATTTCTCACACATGAATAATTTTATTGTCTCATATTGTAACGACTACATCTAAGCAGGAGTTAGAAATATAATTTCCACCCGGCCAGTGCAGCTCAGTGGCTGAGCATCTACTTATGAACCAGGAGGTCATAGTTAGATTCCTGGTTGGGGCACATGCCTAGGTTACAGGTTCGATCCCCAGTAGGGGACATGCAGAAGGCAGCCCATCAATGATTATCTCTCATCATTGATGTTTCTCTCTCTATATCCTTCTCCCTTCCTCTCTGAAATCAATAAAATATATTTAAAAAAGAAATATAATTTCTGGCACGTCAATTCTTTAACATGTAGATTTTAATCAGTTATGATATATGTCATATTCCTGTCTTGTATTTCCTTTCTAAGGTATATATGTCTTAAAACCAACAGCATTATAAAAACAGACATTTATGTAAAACATGGATCAGGAAACTTAAAGCTGAACCTTTAAAATGCTGAATGTAAGTTCTCTTAAAGCACATCTATGCTTAGAAATGAATAATTATAGGACTCTCCTTCATATTTTTTACATCTAGCTTTCCTAAACTATAACATGTTACAAAAGTTTCTGTCTTCATGGAAATATTTCCAAGACAACCTGAGACAGAGACATAGTGAAAACTGCCAAGAAGACAGGAAGTTATAGATGCTAAGCATGGCTCAGTCACTTACTAGTTAAATCATACAATTGCCTCTGTTAAAAACAAAAGCATGCAAGAGAGTGTGGCAAGTTCACATTATTCCATGTATGCATAATTTTGAACTCTGTTTCTTAATTGTTTAAAATTCAGGTAACTATTTGCCTTGTTATAAAGAGTAAAGCTAAGGCAATATTACCATAATATACGGAATACCTAAAGGACTAAATAAATAATAGCTATTTTATTAAATCAGGTATATTTCTACACTTATTTTACTTGCTTTGCAAATTGCCATTTAATCCCGCCTAGAATTAATTTAAATGCAAATGTTGCATTCAGATCTTAGCAGTTGCATATTAGAAAAAAAGAGTACAGCTTTGAAATAATGATAAATACTCTATTAACTTTAATTGTTATTTTCTCGGAAGCATGCAAGAGAGTGTGACAAGAACATTACCATAGGCAAAAGTCTATTCTCCAATAAGACCAATAAAAATTATACCTCTTGTCAAAACTGGAAGGGCCAGTAATTATTAATGAGTCTAATAAAGAATTACAGTATTAATTTAAAAGTTTATTTTTATTCACTTGTGAACCTTGGGCTAATTCCAGAAGTCACATGAAGGAAATGGAAAACCTGCCTGTCTAAGCTCCCTGCCTGCTTTATAGATAATGAGTATAGGGTTACCTCTCTAGTCAAGAAATCAATTAAGCAGTGCAAACATTATTTTAACTTAGAAAAAAGATGTTTCTAAAAGTTTTCACTATTGTTAAAATCATTCTTTCCTTCCCAACAATTTCTACAGTCACAAATACACCCTCTCTCCTTCTGCCAGTAGCAAGATATACACTTAGGAAGAAGGGTTTTAAAGTACAAGAAAAAATGGTATTTCGATTCATATGTTTTTTTCATTACATGACCAGTAGCCCATCGCACGTTATAGCACGCAGTAGGCCATCCACCGCTTCCGTGGGAGCCAGCGGGAACTGCAGCACGCTGCCGGGAGCCATGCTGATTCCACGGGAGGCGGAAGCCAGCCGCCAGCACCTATGGGAGCTGGGAGAGACCTGCTGCGCTTCTGCGGGAGGTGGGAGGGAGCCCCATGCTTCTGTGGGAGACGGGCCCGCCATCTCCTCTCCAGCTAGCGCTCGGCAGTGGAGGCTGCAGCTGGCCCCCCTGTCCCTGTCTGTGTCCACTCCGGCTCCAGGGGGCCGGCCCAAGCTGGGCGCAGCGAAGAAGCAAGCATTCCGCCAGGCCACTCACGCTGCCCACTCTCAGCAGCCACCCCCCGGGACTGGGGGACTCTGGCAGGGCTGAGAGCTAGGCGCTGCCTTCTTGTGGCTATGGGCACTGCCATCTTTGTGATGGGGTGATAGTTAATTTGCATATTACCCTTTTATTAGATAGGATATGTGTTCACTTTAGATTTAGCTATTTATCTCAGAAAACTAATCTGGGAACAAATAGAAACTAATAACAGACATATAAAACCTCAAAAATACTGCCTGGTATATAAAATGGGCTCATTAATAGAATAATCTAACTGTCTGCCCCTGTATAATGCTAAATAAAAAGGTAAAAACTGAGAAATAAGGGAAAGGTGTTATTTCCATATCATCTAAATTCTTATTATATATGTGCCCCACTCTGCATACATCTCTACACACCTAATTATGGAATATACCCAGTAACATAGAACTGAGGTAAGATTATCTGATGCCAAAATATATACAGCACATATATAATAATAAAAGTGTAATATGCTAATTAAATGAGATGTCCTTCCTGACGACCTTCTGGACGAAGCCAAGGCTGCAAGAGAAGCCCGGGTCCCAGGTGCCAGAGGTGCTGGCAGCTGGGGGAAGGAAGGCCTACACTTGCACGAGTTTCATGCATCAGACCTCTAGTTGATAATATAAATGTCTAACATTTATTTGGAGCTTACTATGCGCTAGCTATTACTCTACACAGTTTTTATCTATAAAAGGGGCCTTTTAAAGACAGTTACTATTGAAGAAAACAAGAAATGCAAAGAATATGCCCACTTTCAAATAGTCAAAATAAGTTTTAAGATTTGATTCCAAGCCCGGTTGGTGTGGGTATTGGTTGAACACCGACCTATGAACCAGGAAGTCATGGTTCGATTCCTGGTCAAGGGCACATGTCCAGGTTGCAGGCTTGATTGCCAGTAGGGGGTGTGCAGGAGGCAGCCAATCAATGATTCTCTCTTATCATTGATGTTTCTATCTCTCTTCCCTCTCCCTTCCTCTCTGAAATCAATTAAAAAAATATTTTATTCCAAGCAGTCTGTATCCAATGCTGTGTTCTGAATCTACTCCTATTACACTTCATCTTATCATGTGGCACATGCAACCCTCTATTGACAAAACCTAAAGCAACAACATGCACCACAAATTCAGAGTGTTCTTCAAAGAAAGAGAAGTGATCATAATAATATAAGATTTTCAAGATATTTACCCTAGCAATTTAGACATCCCTGAATGCACACAAAGATATGAAATAACGTAAGGGACACTTTGTAACACTATCACACAACCCATAAAATATTTTGCCTAATTTACTTTTTTTTCAATTATGACAAAAACTAAATTTTAAGAGAGTAAAATATGGCAATATCCTTTTAGTTTTCAAGAAAGTAACTTGCAAGATATTTTTCTTCAAAAACATTAACCATTTTGAGTTTTTTTGATGATAAAGTTAAATGTAAAAAAGATAAATTTAAGTTCCCTACACTCTGAGAGTGAAATAATCTTTATCACCCTATTTTATTGTGCTTTTGACTGGGACTATCAGATATCCATTTTAAGGGAGAAAGACATTACCATCTGTACAAAATCATTAAAATGACTTACTCTATTGAGAAACATAATTCACCTGCCAATCCGTTTTATCTCAGTACAAAGTTTTTGCAATTTCTTTTTCAAAACAATAAATTATTGCAATACTGGATGTGTTCTCTAAATTACTGTCTTTAGTGTTAACAACCAAGACTACAAGTGTACACATTATTGGTTTCTTTGGGGGTTGGCAGGAATTCACTAAGTTTCTTGTAATGGAACAATTTAATTTTGGCCTATGTCCAAAGAAAACAAACCATATTCTGCTTGCTATGTTCAGTAATATACAGAATGAAATTAGTTTTCATACTATAATATTAAATAGAAATTATATATATATATTTAATATTATATATAGATATTTATATATATATACATATATATTAGTTAAAATATATAAATCAATACTGTATTTATTATAATTTTTGTTTCATTGGGATATATAAAACATTTTGAAAGGACTCTCTCAAAATAGAAATGGAAGGAGAAAATATTTTATGTCCTCTTTTCTATTTCTTTAAATTTCCTTATACTCTGAGAAACTTAGACCCTTAGGAAAGAAAATTCATTATTTCCCCTGACCTCATATTAGCATTATAGATAAAAGAAAAACAAGTGAATACATTATCTTTATTCACTTAGAAAAAAGAGTAATAGCATGAGATTTAAAGCAAAAGCAAGGATAGAAACAGCTATTTTTCTACTTTGGCCCAGTGATTGAACCATCTTTTTGGGTTTGCTAACTGAAACAACTGGGAAGCAGAGCAGAACAGTGCACCCATGGGTGTGAGACAGAATGAGCTGGATGACTGTGATCTGTTCACCAGAACCACCCGTGGTCTTTATCTGTCAGGGGCCTTGCTTAGAGCACAAGCAGAAAATTCCACCAAGTTCTTTCACAAGTAAATCAAGAAGCAAGTTGTCCACCATTCAGAACTGAAATGTCATGGCTGATATGTACACATAAGGAACTGTTTGACATTGAAATTGGGACTCAAAAGAACTGTTGGCCCAGAAAGAAACTCACTACAGACTGATTCATTTGCCTTTCAGCATAACCATTATTGCTTGTCTCATTTTCAGTTTTATAAGTGTATTTCTAGAATCACATGATCTCACTCATCTAGGGGAAATAATGAACATAAACTGATGAACAAAAACAGACCCGGAGACAGAGAAGCATCGATCAGACTGTCAAACCTCAGAGGGAAGGTAGGGGAGGGAGGGGGTAAGGGGGAGAGATCAACCAAAGGACTTGTATGCATGCATATAAGCCTAACCAGTGGTCACGGACATCAGGGGGGTGGGGGCATGTGTGGGAAGGGGTTTGGGATGGGAATGGGGGGATGAGGACAAATATGTGATACCTTAATCAGTAAATAATTTTTTAAAAAAAAAATTTAAAAAAAGAAGCAAGCTGTGCTTCACAACCTACTTTAATTTAAACATATTTGTGTAATATATGGTCACTCATTCTAAGATATTTTAATATCTCTTTTCCTGTGACAGGACCAGATATTCCAGTCAATGCTTTAAAAAATTAAAAATAAAAGGACCCATTATGGTTGTGAAAGTGACTTGTTTTGTTTCCCCTGGATTCTTCAACACTGAAGCCCTGTTAAATGGCTACATGCATTTCTACACTTTATCTGTAGGAAGTTAAAAATCCTTAGGAATCTTTATTTGTTTTATTACTTTGAGTAAAAGGTGCTGCTTAGATGTTTTGTTTTGTTTTTGCCAATTTCAAAGTAACACCAATAATTTGTAAATATTGGAAAATATGTATCTTAAAGCATGAAGACAAAAGGAAAATTACTCTGAAATCAAAATAATTTGCAGTTCAGAATCCCTTAGTATCCTTTCAGACATAAATTCTTCCTTACATGTTTGTTTTCAAAATATCAGTTCAGATAAAGAAGTCCCATCAGCAACAACAACCTATTTTGCTATATATCTAAACAGATTTCTAAATATGTGTAAAAATGCAGACAAAAGCTTACTCTCAAGTACCAATTTGATTTTTAATTGAGGATTAATCATCAATAAGAAAATAAACAATGTTGTATGTTATTACACCTAAATATATAGAATTAATTACAAACTCTTAACTTTTACATTATTTTGTCCAAGTTTGTATTAAAAGAAAAGACTTAAGGCTAATTTGCTCCAGGCTTTTTAGCAGAATCAAAAGTGAGATAAGCTGCATTCAATGTTACATTGAAAACAATTAATTGATCTACTCTGTCATATTTTACTACACTTCCATACATTATTAACTGAAATAAATAATCTTATTCTCACCTTACCTGGAGCAACCTGAAGCTTTTCTGAGCATTAGCCGAAATAAGAAGGCACCAAATAAGAAGCGAGATCCAGAACCAAAATATTTCAATTTTTCGCAATCTGTTTCTTTCGAATTGCTAGTAATTTGGTAGAATTTAACCTACCAATTCAGTTATGCATTCCACTCTGGTACTTGTAACTTGGTTTCCCTATTCTCCACAGAACTATTTGTATTTTTCTTGAGGATAATTGGACAAGGCTAATAAAGGCTCCTTAGCACCTGTCATATCATCTCAGTAGGAAGAAAATGTCCTGACCTCCATGCATATTGATGAGTACAAATCTTTTCTGGTCCAGATTTGTATTTGTGGGTGGAATATGTAATATGATAGCCAGCTTTGAGCTTCTGAGCAATGTTAAATTTCAATACTGACATAAACACATGGAAAAAACAGAGTGTAGCTCTTCTAATACTCTCCCAGGGTCCAGAAAGGACAGAAGAGGCTATTTTATTCTTTCTCATTATCCATTTTTTGTGTGTCCTGGTGTAAGTCCTTAGTCAAATAACACATTTCTTCACCTGTGTTTGTCTCTAGATATTGCTCCCAGCTCATGTGCAATGTACTTCAGTGTAAGGAAGTCTCTCCATCTGAAAGAAGAGGCCTTACCAGTTCAAATGTCCCAAATCAGCTGCCTACCATGTAGCCTTTCTCAGTGACTCTGGCCCAAGATGAGATTTTGTAAACTCTCAAGGATATCAAATTCAACTTAAATTGTTCTTACACTTACTACAAACAGAAAAAGTACATCATACCTAATAAAATGGTAATATGCAAATTACCATCACTCTGCTACGCCCACGATTGGGCCAGCTGGAAGCGCGGGGGGTGGGACTCAGGGTGGCCGATTGGCTGGCAGTAGGAGCGGGGGGCGGGGACTTGCGAGTCCCCGCCCCCCCCGCTCCTCCCGCCAGCTTAAACGGCCGGCACTGCTTAGGCCAGCGCTGCGGAAGACACTGGTGGTGGAACTCAGGGTGGCCGATTGAGTGACTGCTGGCACCAGTTTTCCGCCAGCAGCAGTTTTCCTCTGGCCAACCACCCGATCGGAGTGCCTCCCGATCGGAGTTCCTCTCGGGGTGGCCGATTGTGCTGGCGGGAGGCGCTCTGATCGGCGGGTGGCCAGAGGAAAACTGCTGCTGGCGGATAACTGGTGCCGGCAGCCAGGTGAAGGAAAAGTCTATTGCACGAAACTTCGTGCAATGAGCTCCTAGTCCTATATAATAAAAGGGTAATATGCAAATTGACCCTAATGACTGAATGATGCACTATGATGCGCACTGACCACCAGGGGGCAGATGCTCAATGCAGGAGCTGCCCCCTTTTGGTCAGTGTGCTCCCACAGGGGGAGCTCTGCTCAGCCAGAAGCAAGGCTGATGGCTGCAAGCGCAGTGGTGGTGGCTGGAGCCTCTCCTACCTCCTCAACAGCGTGAAGGATGTCCAACTAATGGCTTAGGCCCGCTCCCCATGGGGAGCTCCTTAGACATCCCCCAAGGGCTCCTGGACTGCAAGAGGGCACAGGTCTTGCTGAGGGATCCCACCCCCCCAGTGCACAATTTTTTGTGCACCAGGCTTCTAGTTTATAGTAAAAGGCATCAGAACATGACAGCCTACAGGTGCCAATGTTACACACCGGTGTAAACCTTCCAAAGGTAAAGTGGCTGGAATCAACCTAATACCATTTTAATAATAATAATAATGATAATAATAATAATAATAAATATAATAATAATGTAACACAAACTCTGTTAATCAGGGTTTACTATGTTCCAAGGATTGATTTGAATAAGCTCTTCATATGTTATATCTTTTAACCTACGAATATACTACCACTTTTTCACAGATCAATAAAAAACACCAAATTATGTGAAATTAGAAGATAACTCGAATTTACAAATAAATGTAAATTTTTGTGTTATAATACCTGGTTTTAACAAACCCTGTGATTTTCATAAGTACATCTACCATTAAATTTGAGGAAATAATTTTATTTCTCTAAAATATTTATTCAGGATTACTTACCATCATGCAAAGATAACATTATCTCTGGCAAAGTCACTTGTGGTATTTAAATATCCAAATTCCCAATACATAACAATTGTATTTCACATGTTTTTGTAGGTGTAGCCATTCACACTTAGTCTATATATATTTCATGTTTATATCTTATAACAAAGTAAAACTTTGATTAGCTTGAGTAAAAGAGGAAACAATTTCATTTAAGGGCTTAAGATTTAGTGTTAAAGCTCCACATGTATGAATGTACTAATGCCCTACTCTGCTAACATACATTCTTTTCTACAAGTATAATAAATCTATTAAAAGTGGGCACTTTAAGAATAAACATGCTAATACAATATTATTGCATGTATATACTATTTCCCATATTTATTAGAAATATTGAAGCAATGTTATTCTCTCAACTATGATTTAAAACTCTTGCAATTATAATAGTGCTCTCATTGTATTAATTTTGTGGAGTAAGATGAAGAAGAAAAAGTTGTAAGCCACATAATATTAGAGAATAATAAATCTTACCAGCTGCACAATATATTATTAATATGGTGATAGAAAAGAATCTAAATGAAATAATTTATTCTATCCCATTGGGCAATGATATGGTTTCATGAAGAATCAATGGGATAGTAAAAATGTTGAAAATCAGCTGTGTAATGAACTGCAGTGAAGCAAATTTTCATAGTAAGTAGATGAAACCATACTGCATGATAATGAAGATTGACTACTTGCATCTGTAATGTTTCTAAGAAAAGAAAAGTGGTGGAGAAAAAGATAATTTTAACATTTATAAGAGTGATTCAATAAAGTTTTTCAATTATTGTAATCTTTAAATGTTGGAAATATATTTTTCTAGTCACTGTGCATAAGAAGAAATATCAGTTATTGTGATCAGCTGCATGGGGTTGGTAATATAAAAAATTTACCAGGTGTGTTTAAAAATTCATTATATTAATTTTCAGCAACATTTAGACACTAAGAATCAGAGAAAAAGAGAAAACACAAATCAAGTAGAATTATCAATGTCACTAATATATTAAAAGTAATTTATCGCCTGGCCAGTGGTTGAGCCTTGACCTATGAACCGGGAGGTCATAGATTCCCAGTCAGAACACAGGCCCAGGTTGCAGGATTGATCTCCAGTAGGGGGCGTGCAGGAGGCAGCCTATCAGTGATTCTCTCTCATCACTGATGTTTCTATCTCTCTCTCCATTTTTTTTAAAGTAATTTATCAAATAATATTCTTTTAGACTGTAAAACAAAACTTTTGTAAGAGTATTATTATTTTAACCTACAATTAGGAGCAATATGGATTTCAAAATAATTGTTTAAAATTATTTATTATGAAAAATGTAGAATTTTTTATTCATTTATTTAAAACATTGCAAATAAACTATTACTAAATTTTATATCACATTTCAAGTGTAAAACTGAATGAGTATTTCTTAAAATATTTTTTATTGATTTCAGAGAGGAATGAAAAGAGAGATAGAAACATCAATGAGAGAGAATCATTGATCAGCTGCCTCCTGCACACCTGACACTGGAGATCCAGCCCACAAAACAGGCATGTGTCCTGACAGGAATTTAACCCTGACCTCCTGATTCACAGGTCAATGCTGGCCAGACCTAAATGAGTATTTTTTATGCTTAGAGGAAATAAAATGACTTACCAAAGTGAAGATTCTCTTACATAATTTATGTTACCTTAACTTTTTAAAAATTTTATTTATTTATTTATTTATTTAGAGAGAGAGGAATGAGAAGGGAGAGAGAAACATCAATGTGAGAGCTTACCATTAATTGGTTGCCTCCTGCACACCCTCTACTGAGATAGAGCCTGAAACCCGGGCATGTGCCCTCACCAGGAATCTAACCAGCAACTTTTGGGGGCATGGAATGACACCCAACCAACTGAGCCATACAGGCCAAATCTGTTATCTTATTTTTTAAAATTTTTCTTGTTCTCAAAGGGTTTTCAATTTCTATCTTTCCAGTTTTTTTTAAGAATATACTTATTGATTTAAAAACATATTGCTCTTTTGTATAGTATTATAATATAATTAGTAGATTAAGAATTTTGTCTTAATTTGCATGACCAGATTGGGTGATTAATGCATTTGAAGCATATTTAGGACATGTTAGTCAAAACTCAGAGTTAGTTGAGCCATGGTATAGTTATTACTGTAAGAATAAAATGTTTTAGAAACAGTTAAGACTTCTATATACACTTTGGAAATAAACATTTGTTTTCATTTTTATTTCTAAGTGTATTATTTGAAATTGGTTTTAGTGAAGTGCACAATTACAACTAAAGCATTGAAATGAGCAGCAATCATGAATAGAAATAAGAATTTGAGTCTCATTTTAGAAGAGGGATGTAGAACAGGTTCTTCCTGATTCTTTCCTGGGTGAGGGAGAATCTTCCTCGATGGAAGGGTTCTTAGCTCTTTTTGAATGGGAATTATGATCTCTAACGCTTTCTGTTAAGTTAAACTATTCCCTTTTCATTTTAAGCTGATCCCCTAGTTTTCTTAAGGTATTAGATTAACCCAAAATACCTGTTCCATAATTAATAGAAGTTAAGATTTTGTTGTTGTTTTTACTTATCTTGAAACTTTTTATGTATCTTAAAACAGTCACTATTACCATGGCTTGCTTCTCTTTTCTAATCCACCACATCAATTTATTTATTTTATTTTCTTTTGATTTATTCCAGTCTTTTTTTTTATACAATCTAATTTACTGATTTTACTTTTTTAAATTTTATTTTATTGTTTAAAGTATTTCAAATAGTAGTACATATGTTTCCTTTTTTTTCCCCCATTGACTTCCCCCTGGCCTTCCCTACCCACGCCACTCCACCCCCACCCCACCTGCACATGCCAGTCTTTTTTTCATAATTTATTTGAATAAATTCACAACCTTTTTATTTTTTGTTCTTTCTTCTATTTTAAATACTATGGCTTTAGATTTCTCTCAAACTACCATTTTTATTACAACCCACCTTCTTAAATTTTTACTAATATGTATTTTCATTATCATTCAGTTTCCAGTTTTTTTAATGTATCATGATTTACTTTTTGACTAATGCATTTTTTTCTATTTTTATTTTTAATGCTAGTAATTTAGTTTTATTTATTATTAGTAATAAGAGCCAACATTTATTTAGCACCTAAATGATGCAAAGTACTTTATGTTTACTTTTCATACTTAACTCTGGAAATGAGCATGTGAGGGGTTGATAAGTTTTTTATACCTTCCTTCTCAAACAGTTTTGTTGAAGATTAATTAACATACAATACATTACATATATTTAAAGTGTATAATGTGATAAGATTTGCCATAATATATGCCTGTGAAATCATTACTTCACTCAAGGTCATGAACATATCAATCATTATCACAAGTGCTCTGCTCCTATATAATCCATCCCTGTCACCCCTCCATTTCCCAAGGCAATCTTTGATCTACTGTCTGCCACTAAAGATCAGTTTGCATTTTCTTTAATTTTACATAAATGGAATTAGGCAAATGTACTCTTTAGCTGACTTATTTCACTCAACATAATGATTCTGAGATTCATTCACATTGCTGTTTGTATCAATAGTTTCTTCCTTTTAATTGCTATGGAGCACTGCATTATATTATCCATTCACCTGTTGTGAAATATTTTGATAATTTTAAATTGTTGCCTATTACAAATAAAATTTCTACAAACATTCATATTGAAGCCTTTTTGATGAGCCCATCGGTTTGTTTAGACATACTGTATAATCTGGGTATGCCTTTCCTATCCACAGGGCCTCCGTGTGCACTACTTCCTGAGCAATACAGAGGGCTTAAGCCACATAAATCACATCAGACCAAGAGAACCACTCAATAGCAAAGCAAGTGTAGGATTTACTCCATGATGTTGAAATCTACTGTTTTATCACCTACTGCAACACCCTGAAGTGACTAGCTGATAGAACATTTGAACTATCTGCTGAAGGCAAGTTGATGCCTCCCCGTTCCCACCAATAACATACTAGGCTACATATTTTCTAGGGTACAGTGTACACACTGAATTAAAGACCTCTCTATGTGATTGTATCCCCAAAAGGAAAAACATATAAGTCTGATAAAGATAAAAGCTGGACTTACCCCCACTGACTGTTACTCTCAATAACTCACTGAGGAATTTTAGCTTTCTGCTCTCACAAACTCATGCTCTGCAAAGTTAGTTTCTTTGCCCAAAGCAATCATCAGGGGTCATAACATGAGTCCCATTGAACTATAATTTTTGGCTGCCACACAGGCACTTCAGGTTACCTGACGTCTGAGGATCAGTAGACAAGAACAGCAGTCAGCATCTTGACAGGGATGACTGACTCTGATCATCTCCGAAGGACAAAGGGCTACTGTTACACAATGACAGCAGGGAGGACATGTGTAGCTACACTCCATATGATCCACTTTGGTGCCTATTGGTACACACTTTCCCATTTGTGACTGCAAATGAACTCCTTCATTGACCTCAGCTTAAGATGGATATGGTGCTCTGGCCAATGGTTCTCAGTGGTTAGAGCACTGGCACCAAAGGGTCATGGGTTGGATTCCCAGTCAAGGGCACATGCCTAGGTTGCAGGTCAGAGTGTATATGGAAAGCAACCAATTGATGTGTCATCTCACAATGCTGTTTCTCCCCACCTCCCCCCTCTCTCTCTGCTCCATCCCTCTTTCCATCCCTTCTACTCTCTCTAAAAATCAATGGAAAAATATCCTTGGGTGAGGATTAACAAAACAAAACAAAACAAAACAAAAATAAACAAAAAAAAGAAAGGAAAAGAAAAAGAAAAAGAAGGACATAGTGATCAGGGTCTAAGTCACAACACCAGAGAAACCACTGATACTGGCAAAGGTAGAAGCAGCTTACAGTAGAGAATGGAGATGATGAGTGGTCCATGGGATGGACTTTGATGGGTACAGAGATGTTAACTAAATCAGCCTCTGAGGAAGGACTGGGTGTCCTAACTGTCAGCACCCACAGAAGCTGTCGGTTTCTTCAGAATTGCTTTAGCATGTCCTCCTAGGGCAGGCCACATTCAAAGACTGATTATGTTGCAGGTTAAAAGGCTGGTCATCTGTGATGAGCCATATATACACCTAAACTTTCTGGAAGGTTGGCTGAGAATGTTTTCAGGCCTACATTGCAGGTGGACTTTAGTCTTTCCTCAAATCTACTTCTTTCCCTTTCCTTCCACAGATATTGATGCCTGATGGATACCATGCATATCAAACACCATCTTAGCATCTGCTTCTAGAGAAAGCAGCCCACAAAAGTGTTCTTACTAGAATGAGGGCCATTGATACCAGTTTCTGCTGCCTTCTTATCAGTAGTCCCCCTCATTATAGTATTAATGAAATATGTAATGCAGACAAAAACTCTCATCTTTGCCTAATGTATACTTATTTTAACATAAACTCAATAATTAGTCAAGTATATTAGTGTTTTCATTGAAAAATAACTTTTAAATTTAATTCCTGTAACTCACCCATCCTGGCCTACCCCTCTTCTCATTAAAGTGGCATTTCCCATAAAAGAGTATGCCACGGCTTACATTTTCCTCTCAGAAGGAGAAAGCATGAAATAGCTCCTCAGAGGGTTGCAAATAGATAATATTGGGGCTTATGATTCACTATAGGCCCGATGCATGAACTTCGTGCAAGTGTGGGCCCTCACAGCCCTGGCTGCCACCACCCTCTGTGGAGCCGCCCTCCACCCTCCCTCCGCATCAATCACCACAGAGGCTGCCTCATGGCCCTACCCACTGGTTGTTACAGGAGGTCGTTCCAGAAGGTCGTTCTGCCATCTGATCTAATTAGCATATTAGATCTTTATTATATAGGACTAGAGGCCCGGTGCACTAAATTCATGCATGGGGGTCCCTCAGCCCAATCTGTACCCTCTACAATCCAGGAGCTCTCAGGGGATGCCCTACTGATGGCTTAGGCCTACTGATGTCCTATTCCCCGTGGTTCTCTGCTCTCTGCGGGGCCTGGGGGTTTCGCTGCAGCCATGGAGATGAAGCCCCCATGCCCTGCTGTCCACTCTCTGCCTGCACCACCATGCGCCATGTGAAGGAAGCCCCAATGCCCTGCAGTGTGCTCTGTCTGCCAGGCCTGGGGGCTTCGCCAACACTGACACACTAAGGAAGCCCCCATGCCCTGTTGTCTGGGCTCTGTCTGCAGGGCCTGGAGGTATTCCTGCCGCAACCTTGCTAAGGAAGCCCCAAGCCCTGCTGTCTGGGCTCTGTCTGCCATGTCTGGGGACTTTCCCGCCACTGCCGCGCTAAGGAAGCCCCCAAGTCCTGCTGTCCAGGCTCTGTCTGCCGGGCCTGCGTCTTCCCCACCATCACCCTGCGAACGAAGCCTCCATGCCCTGCTGTCCGGGCTCTGATGCCGGGCCTGGGTCTTCCCCGCCGCCTCTGCACTAAGGAAGCCCCCAAGCCCTGCTGTCCAGGCTCTGTCTGTCGTGTCTGGGGATGGATCCAGCCTCGCTGCATGGTCCCCGCGAACCCTGGTGGGACTGACAGGCCCAGACACTGCAGCAGCGGTGGAGCGGGGAGGCTGGATCCAACCCCTCCAGTGGCAGATCCAGCCTCGCTGCTCCAGCAGACAGGCCCGGACACTCCAGCAGCGGGGCCGAGGGGACTGGGCGCCGCCATCTTGTTGCTATGGGGGCTGCCATTTTGTCGTGGAGTGACAGTTAACTTGCATATTACTCTTTTATTAGATAGGATTAGCCCAATGAAACAATATTGCCATGTAGGTCAAGGGACAAAGTAGTATCTGCTTGTGCTTATCACTAAAAATATAATGTGAGTGCATAAGATATTTTTCAATGTGCTTAAAATATTAAACACAATGTTATCTTTCTTTTCTGAAAAGTATATTATCATGTGCAAATATTCCTTATTTTTACCTGTGACTTTCAAAAAAAATATATAGGTTACTTTTTGCAAATGGCCTGGTGACTATGTCTGGTTTTTTACTCTTTGGAAGTAGCAAGGTCAATTCAAAACTATAGACTCGCAAAAACAGCTTATGAATACTGCTTGCCTTCTACTTGCCCAAAAAGACTATCTACAGTTAACTATGGAGATTCATTCTAAAATTAATATTTGAGGATAATGTGGTAAGAATAGTGACAGAAGATGTTTGTGTGTATTCATGTGATTTTAACACATTTGGTTAAATTTTTCTTGTCGATATTTATGTTTAAAGGAGCAGGTAATATTAGAAGATCCTATTAAATGCTCAGTTTCTCACATTATAACAAAATATAGGTATTTTTTGGAAATGATGCATTTTTTTAAAGTCATAAAAGAAGGTGCCTCTGGGTACGGGAACAGTTTGTGTATTGAAACACCCTGGAGAGTTGTCTAGGCAATGAATATATAAGCTTTAAAATTTATATTTTAAGTCAAGAACTAAAAAATGGTATTTGCTTTGTAGTTGTCTAGCACATCTAGTGCTGGCACAGAATAAAAGTCTAACTTTATTCTCCTACGGTCGCCCACCTCGCCTCCACATCTCCCAGAGTCTCTGCCAGTTTATGAATCCACTGTAGTTTAGTCAGCAACAAGAATACCAATTTAGTGTAAACAATAGCAATTTTTTCCTTCAGAATAGCAAACCTCTGTCTTTTTCCTGATTAGCATGTCTGCATCAGTTTTAAGAAATGAAATCAACAATCCATGTTTAATGTTATATCTCTATTTATTTCTTATAGATTGTATTATTCACAGTATCAGCTAGTTCAAAAATGCATCTAAGGATTTAGTTTGAACCTAGAAATAACTGCTGTTTTATATGTTTAAATAGAAGAGTATCTCTTTTTCTGTTATAGGTAAATAGACCAATTTAATAGTCCAAATAAAGTTATAGAATGTGTAGCCCCCCAAAGGCACATATTGATAAATATAACATTTTTTTTACAAACATTAGGGAAATAACTGATATTCTAATAAGGAAGCTATGTTCAAAACATTCTTGAGTCCTGACCATGAAACTTAATGGTTATAAGAATGTTAATTGGAGAACACCCACCTGAAATAGATTATGAATGATAATTCTCCATCTGTTATACATTTATATGATATTCAATGAAAATTAAGTGACTGTATTTATGGAGTAATTCTAACTGGTATTTGGTAATGATAAATAGTACTAATAATCATAGCTATTGAGTTCTTATTAGATAACAATACACTGTACTAAATATTTTGCACTCTCATATTTATGTCTTCAAACTAACTTGGGTGAAATTGAGTATTAATATTACATATTATAGTAGAGGCCCAGTTCACGAATATCATGCACTGGAGGGGGGATGTCCATCAGCCTGACCTGCACCCTCTCACAGTCGGACATCCCTGTCAAAGTCCGGGAGCCCTCACTCCTTACTGCCCACCTGCTCGCTGCTCCTTAGGGCTGCCGCGGAGGCATGACAGGCTCCTGCCACCACCCACCGCTGTGCTCTCCAGCAAGGAGCCCAGCTTCTGGCTGAGCGGCACTCCCCCTGTGGGAATGCACTGACCACCAGGGGGCAGCTACTGAATTAAGCATCTGACCCCTGGTGGTCAGTGTGTGTCATAACACTCATTAATACTATGGAAACTGAATATCCAGCTTCCGATGATGTTATAAATATAGCTTCCAACAAATTATGTGGCCCCATAATGAGACATGATATCAATGCCACAATGAAGGCACTCTGGATTATAACTATAATGACTAATCAGAAAAATACCTTCTATACATTTGACATTAAAATGAGATTAAGTCCCACAATGAGCTTTACAGCCCTTAACTCAGACTGAGTGCTCTCTCTTAATATGACAGCAGCTTTTCAAAACATTGGAAATGATCATATTTTTTCAAGAGAATCACATTGATATCTTCTTTTATATTTGACACACTGTGTAAAGAAATCTGCCTTTCATCAAATTTGAACACCAGATTTACTGGAATTTATATCTGTCTTACTGGAATGTTTAAGGAATAGAAGTCTATCCTAAAGAATGTGGTACAAAATATCACCTCTAGCAAAATGTACAATTGAGGAAACTGAGAAGAAGTAAAGCCAAGGATTCCATTTGGGGGTCACTTAAAATATAAAACAGCATTACCTAGTAATCTGATAGAGTTGCTTAAACAAGTCATATTTATTTTTTCTGATTAAATCTTCGTTGCATGCAAGAAAATGTCAATAATATGTTTAATGACTAGTGTACTGTTTGGCATTTTGAAAATGCACACATTTGAAAGATTCTGAAAGAGAGACCCATACTTAAGGTGTATGAAATACCCCATTCACATTTAGAGTTTAAAAGAAAATTAGAAAGTATTTAGAATTTGAGACAAATGAACTCATGTTTAATAATAAAAGTTCAGATTGGTGAGGTATCTCATGTTAATATAAAACGCATCTGGGTGGAACGGAGATTGGAATTACTGGAACTCTCTGGCCTTGTTTTCTATTTTCAGCTACCAACATTTATTTGGAAGTGTACCACAGCCCACTGCTGAGGCAATACTGTAATGCAGCACATCTAATGAACTCATACTCATTTTTCATTACATTTAAGAAAGCAAAGTTCTTCCAAGATCACAATGTGTTTTGTTTTGTTTTTAGTTTCAATGCAATATTTTTGCTAAAATATAATTATTTATTAATCACTAACATTTTTGTGGCCACTGATTCTTAAATTTTGTTTTACAATTAGATTTCTTTGAGAACAGAATCATAAGGGGATTTCTTCTTTGTGCAATATGATTCCAAAGTTCTGTTTTATTTATTGTAAATGCAGAAATGACTATAAGATAGTGTTCACAAGTGCTTCAGTCTCTATATTTTTTTTTCTTTTCCTTCACATACATTTCTGGGAAAAGCCTGTGGATGCAGTTATGAGGTAAAGGGAAAAGTAAACATAATCTTTTTTTATTTTTTGAGAACCATTTGTGGATCACCAATTGGAAGGATAAAATGCTTTTCTCTGTACTAAAAATGTCTTGCATCTCTGATCAGAATTTCTCTTAAGAAAAATACTCAGCTCTTACATTTGCATAACATTTCTAGACCACATTATAATAAAAAAAATAAGTATGGGCTATTGTGTCTGTCTCTGAATAGTAAGAATGAAATCATGATGAGGATAGCACAGTTCACCTTAGAGGGAGATCATTATTTTGTGTGCTACTTTGCATTTCTTATGTATTCATGTTGTACTTTTTCACTACCATAAAAAATAAAAGGTAACTTTTGAAGGAAAGACATAATCTAAGAGGAATCTTGGTGAAAATCCTTTCGCAGCATACCAAAATACAGACTTGGTATCTAAACACATTCAAATCTTTTATTACATGAAGGGAAATTGGAATTGAATTATCTTAGTGCACATAAGGTGCAAAATTCAAATTTATGGGACAGTTCATATGCAGGAGAGAAGAGCACATAATGATTGCAAAAAATGGAGTGATATTGCACGAAGACATATATCTTTACCAAATTTAGTAATATTTATCTTATTTTAATTAAACAATCACTATTTTGCTTTTAACCAAATTTTTAGTCCCAAACAGGAGGAGCCCAAGAGGCCCACACCAAGACACATCATAATTAAAATGCCAAAGGTTAAAGACAAAGAGAGAATTTTATAAGCAGTAAGAAAAAAAGCATTTTGTTACCTACCAGGGAGTGTCCATATAACTGTCAGCTGATTTCCCAACAGAAACTTTGCAGGTCAGAAGAGAATGGCAAGAAATATCCAAAGTGATGAATAGCAAGGACCTATAACCATGATCACTTTACCCAGCAAAGCTATCATTTAGAATTGAAGGTCAGATAAAGAGCTTCACAGACAAGAAAAAGCTAAAGGAGTTCATTACCACCAAACAAGTATTACATGAAATGTTGAAGGGTATTCTTTAAGAAGAGGAAGAAGAAGAGGAGGAGGAAGAGGAGGAGGAGGAGGAAGAGGAGGAGGAGGAGGAAGAAGAAGAAATAATAAACATATATCTATCAACAATTGAATTTAAAAATCAAAATAAACTAACAAGGAATCTAATGAACAAAATAAACTGATGAATAAAATAGAACCAGAGGCATGGAAACATGGAACAGACTGACAAATCTCAGAGGGAAGAGGGGAGAGAGGGCAGGAAGGAATTAACCAAAGAACTTATATGCACATATTCATTATCTATGGACACAGACAATAGGGTGGTGAAGGCCTGGGGCAGGGTGAGAACTGGGTGGAGGCGGGCATTGGGGGTAAAAAGGAAGTCATCTATAATACTCTCAACAATAAAGATTTTAAAAATAATAAAGAAAATTAGAACTGTAAACCCCCCAAAAATATTTGCAGAGTAAAGAATCTTCATATATAAGAAATGGGCTAAGGACTGTAAAAACTGCTTACAGAACATGGCATACTGATGAAAGGTCTTCTACTACAAATGATAATTAAATAAATAAAATAAAATTATTTTTTAATTAATCAGATTATCAACAATCATAACATCTATTTATGGTCATAAGTTTTAAAGAAAGAAATCCAACTGTGTGTTGCTTAAGAGAGTGTGAATTGATGTAACCCTGCTGGAAATTAATTGGAAATATCTATCAAAATTATCACTTTATATTTACTATTTGTAAAATGATATATATGATATTAAATTAATTGTATTTTTCATAGAAAAATATTGGCAAAATACCTGGATGCCTATTAAGAGGGATCTGTTTAAATAAACTGTGGTATGTGTACATACTTTGGAAATTTATAAAGTCATTTTAAAAGTTTGTGTAGCTCTATAAGTTCAGATATGGAAGGTTATGTAGATGCATCATGATGTCAGAAAAGGACAACTGTATCAGTTTTCTATTGCTACCATATCAAATTACCACACAATGGCTTGAAAGAAAAGAATAATTTATTTTATAAGTTTTATTTAAAAATCAAAGACTAGCACCTTGGATGGGCCTTTGCTTGGAATCTCACAAGACCAAAATTAAGGAGTCACAGTCTGTGTGTGGAAATTGTAGGGGATAATATGTTTCCCTGCTCAATCAGCTGGTTGGAAGAATTCAGGTTGTTGTTGAGGCTGTAGGACTATTTATGTGTAAGTTATTAGCAGAGGGCTATTCCCACTTTCTAAAGGACACTGCATTTCTTGGTTCATGGCTACCTGCCCACATCTTTAAGACCTCCAACTACCAAGCCCTCACCTTGCATAGCTCTAAGATTTTGCCTTTCTCTGCCAAAGCATCTCTCAGACTCTGTCTTCCACTGTTAAGTGTCTATGTGATGGCATTGATCCTATCCAGGTAATCCAGGACAACATCCCCATATAAAAGTCTGTAACCTTAATTCCATCGGCTAAGTCTATTTTGCCATTTAATAAATCACACTGAGAGATTTGAGGGAGTAGGGTTTGGACAACTTTGGGGGATCATTATTCTAGTTTTTCAGTATCTAGTATGTTACCATTGTTTTGAAAGAATACTGTAATCAATTTGGTTATGTAAAGAATATACTGTATATAGAAGTTACTTGTAAAAGATTAGAAAAAGTTTGAAGAGAGGATCTGGGTTTCTAAGAGAGAGTGCATGGGTAGACACTTTTCAATATTTATCCTTTGTACATTTTAAATGTGTATATGGGGGGGTGGTTAGAGATCAACCAAAGGACTTGTATGCATGCATAGTAGTATAACCAATGGACACAGACACTGGGGTGGTTGGGGCTTGTCCTGGGGGGTGGGAGTGGCTGGGGGGAGGTCAATCAGAGGAAAAGGAGACATATGTAATACTTTAAACAATAAATAAATAAATAAAAAGTATATATGTATACAATATGCACAAATCTTGAATTTATGTAAAGACTAAAGGCCCGGTGCACAACATCCATGCACTTGGGGGGATCCCTCAGCTCAGCCTGCACCCTCTCACAGTCCAGGAGCCCTCGGGAGATATCCAACTGACTGCTTAGGCCCGCTCCCAACTGCTTGCCTGCCTGCCTGCCTGCCTGATTGCCCCTAACTGCTTCTGCCTAAGCCTGCAGTTGGCAGTCAGACATCGTTAGGGCTGTGGCGGAGGCAGGAGAGGCTCCTACCATCATCGCTGTGCTCGCCAGCCATGAGCCTGGCTCAGGGCTTCTGAATGAGCGGCACTCCCCCTGTGGGAGCACAATGACCACCAGGGGGCAGCTTCTGCATTGAGCGTCTGCCCCCTGGTGGTCAGTGCATGTCATAGAGACTGGTCGTTCTGCCATTCGGTCGATTTGCATATTAGTTTTTTATTATATAGGATATGTACAATATAAATATATTAAAAACATAGTTTTCAGATTTTTTTAAATAATAAAGATAATTTTTGCTTTGGAGAAGATTAAACTAATTTCCCCGTATCTGGAAATATGTTGTAGGAAATGACTAGTGAATAAGGTTTAGTATAAATAGAAAAAAAACACCTATATCTACAATAAAAAATTATTACATGAAGAAAGCTTTTTTTAAACCTTTGTAGTTATTCAAGGGATGTTAATAATTGTTTTAAAGAAGCCTCTAGAGGCAAAGTTTTTACAGAGAAAATAGCCCATTGTGCAGAATAATATAATAATGAGCATGGATTAAATAAAACAAATGGAAATTACTTGAGGAATTAAAAAGAGAAAAAATTAACAAAATAGTGGTAGAATGAGAGAACTGAAGGGTGAAGTTTTTATAATAGATCTGATAACTATAGATCTTGTGTGTGTGTGTGTGTGTGTGTGTGTGTGTGGGTGGGTGTTTATGTACATATATGTTTTTCCCTAGGAAATAAGCAAAGATACATAAGAAACAACAGTGATATTAGAAGAAAACTCACATAATGGAGGAGCTGCTATTGTTGACACTGATGGAAGTGGAAGAAAGTTTACCACGAAAAACCTCACCTTTTTGAGAACATCAAAAAATAATTTAACAGCACTTAAGTCAATAGAGGGTGAAGTACTTATGAATCTGATGGCTGATGTTTGATCCTATTATAATTTTTAGATTAATCTGAATAAACCTATGTAAGATCTGTTATTTGAGGGAAACCTGAAATAACCAGCATAATCAATGGATAGTAAATTTTCTTTCTTTTAAAGAAGAGATGTAGAATATTGGAATAGGTTCACATACTATTTCTTTTCAAAGCATTAGAGTTTTATTAATTCTTATATAAATACACTAGAGGCCTGGTGCATAAAATTCATGCACGGGGAGGGGGGCGTCTCTCAGCCCAGCCTGCACCCTCTCCAATCTGGGACCCACTGGGATCAGGCCTAAATGGGCAGTCGGGCATCCCTCTCACAATCCAGGACTGCTGGCTCCCAACTGCTTGCCTGCCTGCCTGCCTGCCTGATTGCCCCTAACTGCTTCTGCCTGCCAGCCTGATCACCCCCTAACCACTCCCCTGCCAGCCTGGTCATCCCTAACTGCCCTCCCTTGCCGGCCTGGTTGCTCCCAACTGCCCTCCCCTGCCAGCCTGGTCACACCCAACAGCTCTCCCCTGCAGGCCCAGTCACCCCTAACTGCCCTCCCCTGCAGGCCTGATTGCCCCCAACTGCCCTCCCTTTCAGGCCTGGTCCCTCCCAACTGCCCTCCCCTGCTGGCCTGATTGCCCACAACTGCCCTCCCTTGCTGGCCATCTTGTGGTGGCGATCTTGTGTCCACATGGGGGCGGCCATCTTGTGTGTTGGAGTGACAGTCAATTTGCATATTATTCTTTTATTAGATAAGATTGTTGGATATTTTTTAAATTCCTCCACTCTGCCACCTTTTTAAATATTATGTGCTTTTTTATGTTTCACAGAATTTTTTTATTCTTGTCACTATTAAGCTATATTACTAGGCCTTCTATTATATATGCCTTCCCTTATTCATCTGGCATTGGTAAGAAGAAAGCCTGAAAGCAATCTTAAATAATTAAATAATCTTAAATAATCTTAGTAATTTCCTATTTCAATATTCTGCATTGAGGAAAGAAATGAATGAAGACTTATTATCCTTTCTATGTACACATAGTTTGTAAAAACTATAAAGAGAGCACATTTATAAAATTTAAGGTACTAAAAAAAGGATACAAAGTATTGCAAGTCTAGAAATTAAATAGATCAAACAATTTAATAACTGAAAACAATAGAGCTAAAAGAAATATATTAGAGCAAGACACAACAAAACAGTAAAACAAATGAGATACACAGAGAAATTACATGCTATTAATTAAAGGAAGAGAATAAAGCTAAGAAAAAAAGACATGCATTTTGAAGGGAACTATGTATTCCCTTAAAAATGAGTATGTGGTTACTACAGAAGGATTGGTATGTGGGACAGAAAGATGTTACAAGCAATACTTTAACAAAATAAAAAATACATTTGCAAAGTTATGAAAACCTTACACAAAATCCTATATAATAAAGAGGTAATATGCAAATTAACCATCACACCCTCACACAAGATGGCCACCCCCATGTGGTCACAAGATGGTTGCCATAACATGGCCAGCAGGGGAGGGCAGTTGTGGGTGATCAGGCCTGTAGGGGAGGGTAGTTGGGGGAGACCAGGCCTGTAGGGGAGGGTAGTTGGGGGCAACCAAGCCAACAGGGGAGGGCAGTTAGGGGTGACCGGGCCAGCAGGGGAGGGCATGTTGGGGCAACCAGGCCTGCAAGGGAGGGAGGTCAGTTTGGGGGGACCAGTCCTGCAGGGGAGGGCGGTTAGGGGCGACCAGGCTGGCAGGGGAGGGAAGTTGGGGGGGACAAGGCCTGCAGGGGAGGGCAGTTGGGGGTGATCGGGTTGGCAGGGGATGGCAGTTGGGGGTGATCAGGCTGGAAGGGAAGGGCAGTTGGGGGTGACCAGGCTGGCAGAGGAGGGCAGTTAGGGGTGACCAGGCCTGCAGGAGAGGGCCAGCAGGGGAGGTGTTAGGCTTCGATCAGGCTGGCAGCGGAGTGGTTAGGTGGTGATCAGGCTGGCCAGCAGAAGCAGTTGGGACAATCAGGCAGGCAGGCAGGCAGGCAGGCAAGTGTTTGGGAGCCAGTACTCCCGGATTTTGAGAGGGATGTCCGAGGTGTCCCAGATTGGAGAGGGTGCAGGCTGGGCTGAAAGACACCCCCCCACCCCCCAAGTGGACAAATTTTATGCTCTGGGCCTCTAGTAAGAAATAACGGAGTTGACGCCCAAACACAGTCATGGTCTCCCTTGTCCCCGGAGATCCCACATACCCATGAGGAAAGAAAGATTCGTAACTTGAGTTTGCCACTTTTCGTGAGGGCTTTATGCTCTTTTAGCACTTATAAACTCTTCTAATAACTCTGTTTTCCAAAGATCCTACAATGTGCTTGTATTTGGGAACAATGCCATGACATCCCTGAAGGTTTGCTGTTACACAGGTGAGGCCAAGGTCAATATTTCTGTACTATCTTTCAACCAACCCTGATTCCAAACCCTTAAGAAAGGCTGATACTCAGAAGGAAAGAAGGGAACTATGTTAATAATTGGGACTTATCTTTGGAATACAGGAGCCTATTTAATTGAATTCTTAAGTCAATTTTCTATTATGTTACTTATATATGACTCTCACTAAAGTGTATCTCATCAATGAGATCCTTTGTCTTGATATAAATGGAGGAAATAGGGTTCGAATGAAGAAAGTTGCATTAGATTAACATTTAACATTTACACATCCATGTTTTAAACTGCAGAAAATGACCATAATTTGTGTGAAGCTTCTTCGCATATTTTTTTACAGTTTTAAATTTCTAGTGTGAATGGAGTGCTCAAGTAAAAAACCCACACAATAATTTTAAAAAGGACATAACATAAATTGCTATGCCTGAAGATAATGCCTGAGAATAGAGTAAAAACATTTGTAAAAATCCCCCAAAAATATTGAATGGAGGCATAGCAAATGAGTTTTTTAACTTAAATTAATGTTAATAAGGATTATAATAATAAAATTATTTTATTATGCATGAAAAAGAGGGGTGAGGGGGAAAGAAAGAAAAATGAGAGAGGGAGGGAGGAAGAAAAAAAGCCAACGAGGCTTACCCCAGCAAATGTTATTCCAGGCAGTCTTGTCTATAAGCTTCCAGATGCATCTGATGAATCGGAGAGTGCTTGCAAACTGGGTGGGAGAGTTAGAGGCTTCCTGCTGTTGTTAATGTCTGGTTCCCTCACTGTCCACTTCCATCACATGAACAACCAGCTCCCTACATTCACTTCCTGTTCCGACAGGTGCAATACTATGGATTCCTGAGATCTTGGCATATCTTTAGGCCTCCTTCAGAAATCAAGTGGGAAGTTTTGATTTAATATTTTCATTTGGATGAGCATATAAAATACATTTTAAAACTTAAATAGAAGATAAACTCTATTTGGAGCTAAAACAGCGCGGAACTAGTACTGGCATGTGTTTTTTAGCAAAAATTATTTGTACTTATATTTGTGATAGTTTTGGGGACAAATATACTATGTTTTCCCTGGATAGCAGAGAAAGAACAAAAGCAGAAAATATATAAATGTTGTTTTCATATCAAGTGAAAGCCAAATGACATAATGGCACATTAAATTTTCTAATAAAAAGAAAATAGCAAAAGGATAAGCAGCAACAAAAACGACAAAAAGACATGTTGACTTTTGTAAAGCAAAAGAGTAGAAAGCACAGTTTCAATTCTCCAAAATTGTGATTTTCTTTAAATATTTTAAGAACTTTTAATATTTTCATAGTAATTTTCCAAAGGTCTATAGGAGCAGACTATTAAAAATGAATGAATCTGTTTATACTAAGTACTTCAATGTACTTTTTCTTTGATATTTTGTCTGTGTTTTTTTTTTTTTACAAAAATTAAACCAGCGACTACCTGCAATGAACTCTTAATACTATTTCTTTTCTCTTACCTAGCATTTTCACAGCCAAACAAGCAAATTGGAGATCAAGGTGCCGATATTATGAGGATATAAGTACATTGATTTGTACAGAAGGAAAATTTGATGTGACATATATACATGTACAGATAAATTATATATAATCATTTACATTTTTAATGAAAATTATAGAATACATATGAGTAAGTATCTGGAAAGAAATAAGCACATTTTAGAGATTATTAAATGTTAAAACACTTAACCACCTCTAAGTTAGAAAGTGGTAAACGATGATGACCCACAAGTTCCATGTATAACCTTTCTGATTTCACCTTGCCTCAGTTCCTTCCTAAATAAATCAACAAAGGGTACCCACTGTACTCAACAACCCCCATATCTGTAACACAGTCATTCAGAAATCAAGGTTCTGTCTATATACTGTGCCATTTCCTGAAGTCTTGGAATATTTTAATGTTATCACTCATTGGACTAGAAGACAAGGTAATTGAGAGTACATGAAGCATAGGTCAATGGATTTTATGAGTCAAAACATGTTCCATTAAGCAGAAGTATAAAACAGTATCAAGGAATTACCTGTGAGCATTAGAATTATAGTCTAGCCTTACATAGCACAAAAGGAGAAAACATTTAGTGAAACCCCAGACAGTCTTTCTCATGATCTTCCTGGTCTCTACTCCCACTATGTTGAACTGAGTGCTAATAATACTCATGTATTTGTTTTTGCTTTGGGTTTTGTTGTTGTGATTAGGTTTTACCACCTATTAGTATCACAGTAGTATAGTATCCCATTGTATGAATATCACAGACCATATTTATCTATTCTACTGTTAATGAATATTTTGTTTGGGTCCATCTTTGTTATTACCAATAATGCTTAAGTAAATATTATTTTATACATCTCCTATTATACATATGCAAGAGTTTCCCAAGGGTATAAGGCCAGTGGTACCATTACTTTGTCAGCACACAAGAGCATGTGGATTTTGTTGGTTAGCATCAAATTGTTTTCACAATTGGTTGTGCCTCCAGCAGTGGTTGAAAACTCCTAATGTTCTATATTCTCACCAATGTCTTACATTGTTAAACTCTTCTTTTTTAATCTAGTGGGTATAAAATTATCTAGAATTTATTCACTTGTTTAACAAATATTTGATGAGTGCCTACTGTGTACTATGTACTTTGTTCCTCCCTTCATCCCTGCTTTTCTTCCTTCCTTCCTATTGGCAGGTATGTTTTATCATATTAAGAAAGTTTTCTTCGCTTGGCCAGCAGAATGACTCAGTGGTTGAGCATTGACCTATGAACCAGGAGGTCATAGTTCAGCTCCTGGTCAGGGCACATGCCCAGGTTGCAGACTCATGAGGGCTCAATTCCCAGTAGGGGCCTGTAGCAGCCCATCAATGATTCTCTCTCATCGTTGATGTCTCTATTTCTCCTTCTCTTTTCCTCTCTGAAATCAATAAAAGTCTATTTTAAACACATGCTTTTTAAAAAAAGAAAGTTTCCTTTTATTCCTGGTTTAATGAAAGGTTTTTACTTGTGTTTTTTTTTTTCATGAATTAGTATTGACTTTATAAAACATTTTTCTGCATTTATCAGATGACAATATAATGCATTTCTTTTGTAAATGTATTAAAAACACTGATTGATTTTCAAATATTAAACAACTTTGTATTCCTGGAATATATCCAAGTCATAATGGATTTTTCTTTTTAAACACAATGTTGCCTTTGATTTGTTAACATTTTATTTAGTGTATTTTTACTAGGCTCATGAGAGTTATAACCCAGTAACTGTCCTTATTAAGATCTTTGTCAATTTTTGCTATTGGACTTCAGCTGGCCTTAAAAAACACATTGGGAAAAGGTGCTTATATTTGTTTAAAATGATTATTCTTTGCCTTAAATTTTTGGAAGGACTTTTAAAGGAAGTTTTCTCTGGCTAGGTTTCTTTTTTAATAAGTTTTACAATAATCCATTATTTTAAAAATAAATATAGAATGATTCAGATTTTCTATTTCCTTTCTGTCAGTTTTGGAAAGCTGTATTTTTCAAAGAATTTTCCAATTTAAATTAATATATTTTCAAAGTATATTAATATAAATATTCTTATCTATTAATATCTACAAATTCTGTTCTGATATAATATTTCTCTTGTTTGGTAGCTTTTGTTTTCTTTCTCTCTTTTTCTCCTTTGACTCTTCTAAGGGTATATCCATTTTATTAATGTTAACAAGATTTCGGCTTTGTTCTTTTTTTTTTTTCTATTAAATTTGTGGTTGACATTTAATTGACTTCTGCTCTTATATATACTATCTTCTTTTATATATTATCTTTGATTATTTGTTTTTTGTCTTTTCCTAGCTTCTTGAGATTTATCTAAGGTTTGTTTATTGATTTTTAGCATTTCTTTTTTTCTATTATATGCATTTAGAGCTATAAGCACTACTGCAGCTATATCCCAAGATTTAAGACTGCAGATTTTTTTTTTAAATTTCTTTCTTGATTAAGGTATCATATATTTGTCCTCATCCCCCCATTCCCATCCCAAACCCCTCCCTACGCATGCCCCCACCCCCCTGTTGTCGATGACCACTGGTTAGGCTCATATGCATGCACACAAGTCCTTTGGTTGATCTCTCCCCCTTATCCCCTCCCTCCCCTACCTTCCCTCTAAGGTCCGACAGTCTGGTCTATGTTTCCTTGTCTCTGGGTCATCAGTTCTTGTTCATCAGTCTATGTTGTTCATCATTTCCCCTAGATGAGTGAGATCATGTGCTACTAGAAATACACTTATAAGAACCGAAAATGAGACAAGCAATAATGATTATGCTGAGAGGAAAATGAATCAGTCTGTGGTGAGTTTCTTTCTGGGCCAACAGTTCTTTTGAGTCCCAATTTCAATGTCAAACAGTTCCTTATGTGTACATGTCAGCAATGATATTTCAGTTCTGGATGGTGGACAAATGGTGGTAATGCAGGTCCGACCATCTCTGGTTTGGTCCTTGGCAACCTGCAGTGATGCACAGCTGCTGACTGCTAGTATGGCAAGGCGTTGTCAGCGTCTTCCATCACTGGACTGTTTCTCTTCTGTCTTCATGGCTGGAGTAGTCCTGTCAATTCCTCTCTGTTGCAGGAATCCACATGGAGGTAGTGTGGCCAAGCGGTCTAAGACTGCAGATTTTTATTATTGTTCAATGAAAAATATTACTGAAATTTTATTGTATTTCCTTTTTATTCATTTGATATTTTAAGTGTGTTAATTTGCAAATATTTGAGAATTTTCCACTTATCTCTCTAGTACTCTGTGCTATGTTAATTCCACTATAAGAAGGGAACACAATTCTTTATATTTGTTGTTTTCAAATGTGTTGTAATGCATAACTTGTTTTATGCTCCAACATCTTATCTCTTTTGTTAAATGTTTCCCTGTATCTTTAAAAATAATACATCTTTTGCAGCTTTAGCTGTAATATTTTATATGTCAATTGGGTCAAATGTATTAAATATGTTGTTCATTTTTTTAAATGTATCTATATTGTTTAAAGTATTACAGATGTCCCCTTTTTCCCTCCATTGATCCCCTCACTCCTCCCCCCCCCCCCCGCCACAATCATCCCCTCCCTATTCATTTGTGTGTGTGTGAGAGGGAAGTCTGTTTCTTTTATCAGGTACTGAAAAAGGTGTGTTGCAATACCCAATCATGATTGGGGACATTTTTCCCCCCTTTTTGTTCATTTACCTTTGTTTTATATATTTTTATAATGAGTGAAGGAGAACAGCAGAAGAAGAGTGCATGTACTTGTGGGAGGGAGTTGGAAAATCATGGAAGACCATGCAGGTAATAGAAAGAACTGTGGTTTCACTAGAGTTGAAATAGGAGCTACTAGTATTGCTGGGTTTTTGACCAGAATAGTGACATGAAGTTACTGATAAGCCCATAGTATGGTTTTAACACGTTATCAATTTAAACTATTTATTTTGTAAACTAAATAAAGTAGATTTGTTGCAAGAATGAAAAATGTAAAGGAATTAATTTACAAGAAATTTTTACAGACTTTTCAGTAATTCATTTATATAAATATAAATAATAGAATACAAAAGATGCTTATACTTAGTTCTATTTGTCTCTTCTATAAACTTTATGTCCTCTTTCAATTCAGATAACCATGATTTCATTTCTCTGAAGCCATCAAACTTTGTTAGTCTAAATTTAACCTCATATATTTAGCATAATGCCATATGCCTACAAATGACACCTTCCTCCAATTTAAAGAAAACACATTTCGTTTCCTGCTATGATTTAACAGTGCCTTCTCTCTTTTTAAAAAGTTCCTAGAATGTTATACAATGGATTCTAATTTTGATACACTTCCTTGGGCTATATTGCTCCATTTTCTTGGAGACAAAAGGCTCCTCTGGGTCACCAACTAATTATCCATTCCTTTGTGTCCAATCCCAAATGAATCTTTAGATCCTCTACAAATTATTAATATAATTTTCAAAGACACACCTAATGAAAGGCAGTTTAACACAGATAAAAGTTAGAGAAATTCTATAATGAGAAAATCCTTCTATGTAATGATAGTATCAAAATTTACTCCCTGTTTCTTCATTGCCTACTAAATGTGTCCTCTTTCAAGAAAAAAAAAAAGTAAATTAGAAAAGATAAATAAAAGTAGAAATCTTTACAAATGAGAAAGGTTACATTATCATTTAAATTCTACTGTTTCTACTCTATTCTTTAGATATAGTAAAATTAACCTTATTAAGAAATGGGAACTTTCTATCCCCTAGACATGAACATTATTTTGAATTATATTTTACTTCAGCTTTACAGGCTGACCTAAACTCTGCACTGAACATAAAAACTCTGCAAGTGAACATATAAATTTTTCTTTCAAATGTATATAGTGCTATATGTCAATTATATATTAATAAAACTGGAAAAATATGTTTCTTAAGTTCAAAGCATTTCTTACTTATAGTCCAAATGTTCCCTTTGGTAACAAAATGGCATAGTAAAGGCAGGTTTACCTCCTAATATTTTCCTATTTGTATTATCTTAATCCACTGGTCTTAATTTTTAAGACCATAATCAACTAAGGATGTGGGTATCTATTTCAAGGGACTAGATCAGGCACTTATAGTTTTATTTGAATTCTCACAAGACCAATTTCTTAATAACTGCTATTGTCCCTTTTGGGCTCACAAGAAAGTGAATTATAACAGAACAGTGAATTAATTAAAATCTATCTCAAAGGTACTCTTTGTCAAGTCCATATATTTACTCTATATTCTACTTCCCTTTCTATACTAGGTTCAGCTTTTAAGCCCACCATTTCTATAAAAAGTCTTGTACTGTAAGTAAATGGCATAAGAATACCCCAATCACAAGATATACAGTATAAAGATTTTCTAATAGTAATGCTAAAAATATAAAAATGCTACTAATTAAAAAGGATCCCTCCCATTATAAACTATCAAAGAATAAATTGAAACACAAACATTAAAACCTCTTGAAAATTGCCTGACTGGTGTGGCTCAACAGTTGAGCATCAACATATGAACTAGGAGGTCAAGTTTTAATTCCTAGTCAGGGCACATGCCACGGTTGCAGACTCGGTCCCCAGTAGGAGGCATGCAGGAGGCAGCCAATTGATGAGTCTCTCATCATTAATGTTTTTATCTCTCCCTCTTCCTTCCTCTCTGAAATTAATAAAAATGTATTAAAAAAAGAATTGCTTGAAAATTAAAGTACATAGTGTCAAAATTCAAACATTAAAATCCAAATTGATTTATTTTCCTTGTGAGTTAAAAGTTTAAAAGATGAGGATTTGCTATAATAATAATAATAATAATAATTATTATTATTATTATTATTATTATTATTTTGTTCAGTCTCAGCCAGATGCCAACATGGGGCTAGAATTTCTTTCAGCTGGGCTATCTCTCAATAGATTAATATAACCCCCATCAAAGCCTCATATATTACATAAATATAGTTTCAAATTTCTCATGAACCTCACTTTTATAGAGCTAAATTAGGATTCCTAATCCAATTTCAACATGCTTGTGTGTGTATGTGGCGGGGGGGAGGTGCAATTCTGGGACACCAGTTGGGTGTCCTACAATCCAACTCAATCCTGACACTATCAGTCTCATAGGTTGAGGGCTCAGTCTTACAAGACTTCCCCTCCCCTCAAGATATCTGTCCCAAGCCCAGGCTTTTACCTGTTTGTCTGACCCATGGGATCCAAATTGGAAGTTTTGTGGATCCCTTCTAACTCAGGATGCCCATCAAAAGTTCAGAGTATTACATATACTTCTGAGCATCTCTGTAAATCAGAGGGTCCCATAACCTGCTCCTTAGATTCCATTAATTTGCTAGAGTGACTCGCAGAACTCAGAAAAACATCTTACTAGATTACTAATTTGTTATAAGAGGATACAACTCAGAAACAGCCAAATGGAAGATGTATAGGGCACAGTATGTGGGAAAATGGGTGGAACTTTCATGTCCTCTCCAAGAGTGCCACTCTCCCCAAATCTCCACAAGCTCCAACCTAAAAGCTCTCCAAATCCCATTCTTTTAGTTGTTATGGAGGCGTCATCGCCTAGGCATAATTAATTAAATCATTGGCCATTGGCAATTGATTCAGATTCTAGGCCTTTTCCACTCTTTGGAGTTTAAGTGATGGGACTAACAGTTCCAACCCTCTAAACCAGAGGGTTTCCCTCAAAATCATTTGGTCTGGCCCTGCCAAGGCATTAGGGGTGAGTTAATTAAATGTTTGATAATAAAGCAGGCTAATTTTTAAGTTAATAAGTTCATGTGGCCGAAGAATGATGTTATAAATATCCAAAAGGACCTTGGCAGAAAAAAAGTTTGCCAGGGGTGCCTAAACACATGGTTGGCTCCATTGACAATCAGCCCCGATCCTCATGTGCCTTCCAAAATTCACTTCATTAGCATAACTATATTACTCTCAACACTTAGGAAATTCCAAGGGTTTGGGGAGCTGTGAGCTAGAAACTGTAGATAAAGACCTAGTGTATATGAAAACTATATTTTGATAATCTGAATAACCAACTGTATATTTTTCATAAACCATGATACTGCAAGAGTATGCAGACTTAAGAGAACACAAAAGATTATCATACTTATGAATCTCCATCATCCCCAGTTGCTAGAGCTTTGACTTTAGACAATATGAGGATTCTAGAATACGGTTCCTAATTTTTTAAAAAATATGAATTTTTAAAATATTGTTATTGATTTCAGAGAGGAAAGGAGAGCAAGAGAGATAGAAACATCAATGATGAGAATTATTGATTGGCTGCCTCCTGCACACCCCCTACTGGGGATCAAGCCCACAACCTGGGCATATGCCCTTGACTGGAATCAAACTGGGGCCCTTCATTGGGCAGGCCAACACTATCCACTGAGCCATACCAGCTAGGTCTGATTCCTAATTTTGATGTATGATCATGTTAAGAACATAACAATATCTGTGGGAAAGACTAGGCAAAAAATAAAAATAAAAAAATCCCGGTTCCTTCTTCACCAGAATCACAACCAATACCAGCTGAGAGCAATCTAACACCTGTACTGTTAAATTCACTTGTGAAATATATTCCTGCAAAAGGTTAATTTTGGCATTCTTTGTTTTCCATGGGGAGCGTGACTTTGAGAATGTGGGAGAGTATCCAACTATGCATATGTCTTCTCTCTTGGAAAGAGACATTAAGACAGCATTGCTGCCTGAATGCAAAATTTTTAGAGATTTGCAATTGTGGTAGTTCCATTCAACATGACTTATTTGGAATATATTTTGTTTCCTTCCAACATATTCAAAACATATTAATATTCATTACCCTGAAACACTGTGTTTCTGGCAGCTCTTGATTCGTAAACTGAACCTGGCTGGATTGTATTACAAGGAATCTAAACTATTTTGGGAAATGATTTGGAACTGAGTTACAGTGACTGTGTCTGTTGCAACTCAGTACAGAAATCCTTAGGTCTAATAAATCTATCTCATGAAAAATGATTCATGCTTCATATGTTAGTAGTAAAGATAGAGCCAATTTGAGACTGACAGATGATGACTCCTATGCCTACACACAGATTACATGAGTTCACACCTCTTTCCCTCTTCTGCACTTACCACTGCCTGAATGGAAAATGGAAATTGGAACAACTAATCCAGAGTTGCCTATGTAAATGAGCCTAAAATGTAAAGTTGGGACCTCACCAGTGCTGCATAGCACATGCTGAACTTAGTTTAGAGTAGCATATGTTTTTCTCACTCCTCATGTTTAAAAAAAACAAAAACAATATTTGAACTACTTATTTTGTCTTATTTGAATCTTCCCTTCATTGACACCTGATTAGGTAAGGTTAGTCTTGATAGGGAAAGACTTGGCTTAGTGGTTGAGCATCAACCTATGAACCAGGAGGTCACAGTTTGATTCCTGGTCAGGGCACATGCCCGGTTGCAGGCTCAATCCCCAGTAGAGGGGGTGCAGGTGGCAGTAATCAATTATTCTCTCTCACCATTGATGTTTCTATCTCTATCACCCTCTCCCTTCTTCTCTGAAATCAATAAAAATATATTTTAAAAATAAGAAAAGAAAGACCTACTCATTTTGAAAAAAAAAAATCAGCATAAGCTATAGTCATCCACTAAGGTCATGATACCACACAGCCTATAGATAAAATTTATTGTTCAGGCTGAAGTACAACTGTAAAATTCAGCTTCATAATCCAATATCAATGTCTGCAAGCTGCTAAATGCTAAATGCCAGGCCCATTCGGGGAAGTCCAGAAGCCAAAGCCTTCTGAGTTGACTGTAAAAAAATATTTCAGTCAATATGTATGTTTTTTCCCTGAAAATGTACTCCTTGCCTATTTCTAAAAGTCAAAGGCCAGTTTCCTATAAACTCAATTTTCTTTCCAAAGGCACATTCTTGTAATCCTTTCCTCCTACTCCCACATTTGCACGCTTATACACACACACACACACACACACACACACACACACACACACACTCGTCAGAGTCTTCCCCTTAAGCTGCATGTCCTAGAGAAAAAGATGAGAATGTGGGCTTTCTGCAAGTAGCTTCCTCTCAAGAAAAAATAAGGATAGTGGGCTGATTGAGACAAGCCAAGTTTCTTACCAGCCAGATACCTACATCACCTTCCAAAGCAGGAGAATGAACAAAAGGGCAGAGAGGAGCCAAGAGCATTACATTATTAATACTCCCCATACATAATAAAGCATCAGAAGAGACTTTATTACTGAAATAAAATCTTACTGTTACTTTAATTTATGGATCATTTCATAATATCATCATTTTTCCCATTAAAAACTATAATTATACTTTTTTATTGTGAATCACTTTCATGTTCCTTAAACCTGTTTTTCTTCATCAGTATGTACTTTCTATTCATATAGACATATATTTACCCTTTGTTGGAAATGTCCTCGAAATAATTCAATAAAAATCTAATCCTCACAACTTAACCACACATTAGAATATTTAAAAATATGAACAGATTACCACTGTATTGGTTAGGATATAATTTTGGATGTTCCAACAAGGGCCAACATACCGATGGCTTAAACAAAATAGAAGTGTATTTCCTTATCATAGAAGTCGTACTAGCCAGTGGGAAGAGAAGGGAAGGAGAGCATGGTTCTTTGCTACCTGGGGCTTGTTAGAAATGTAATTTTCTGGCCCATCCCTGACATAATAAATCAGAATCTCTGGGGCGGGGCCTAGGAATCTGTCTATAATAAACTAATCAAATGATGGGGCCATATGATATCACAGGTTACTGCAACCCAGCCCAAAAAGCTGATTTTGTAAGTGTGAGGTGGTGGCTGCTAATTTGAATTTCTAAGAATCTAAGGGGCTGATGATACTGCTGGTTGTGGACCACACTTTAAGAAGCACCTCTTCCCTGGCCAGCATGGCTCAGTGGTTGAGCTTCAACCTATGACCTATTAGGTCACAGTTCAATTCCTGCTCAAGGCACATGCCTGGTTGCAGGCTTGATCCCCAGTGTGGGGCTTGCAGGAGGCAGCCAATCAATGATTCTCTTTCATCATTGATGTCTCTATCTCTCCCTCCATCTCCCTTCCTCTCTGAAATCAATAAGGACATATATATATATATATATATATATATATATATATATATATATTAAAGAGAAGCATTTATTGGCACACTCTGGCAGGCCAAATCTTTTCACCTGCCTGTTTTACAAATAAAATTTTCCTGAAACAGCCACCCATTCCTTAATTTATTATTTATGCTGCTTTGGTATTAAAGTGGCGGAGGTAAGCAGGTGTGACAGAGACTATTTGGCATAGGAAAGCCTGAAATACTTACTCTCTGGCCCTTTACAGAAAGTTTGTCAAGTTTTAGAGAGCACAGTTTTTTGTCTTTTCTTGCAATTTTGTACACGTTGAATTTAATAAATTGAGATGAGCTTTTATTAAAAAAGAAAATCAATTAAAGTAATTGCAGTTTAAACAGGGATTTTTATGACATTGACCTTCTCTGAATCTATTGTCCATGGACTATCAGATTTACAGAACTAGATTCAATATTGAAAACCATAAACCTTACTCTTCAAATGAATAAACACCATCATAATTGATGAACAACCTATCCCATAATAAAGCTTCAAAAATATGTTTTAGATGTTTACTAAAGAAGCTCTAAATTAAAATTAAATTATGTAAATATAGCATACTGTGATATAATGCAATATTGCAAATGAACTCATTTAAATGAATAACTATGAAATAAAAGAACAATTTAAAAGATAAATATTTTTATGTTCTTAACCAGAAAAAAACAAATTCCACATATGTCACAGAAGTTTAATAATTAAGCCTTTAAAGATTCACATTCTAAGTACTAAAATATAAAATACACTCCTTTGAACCATAGAAGCACATTAAAATAGTAAAGCAGTTAAGGTGTTATTTTGTTATAATTAAATAAAAACATTAATTCCCTTCCTTTACAAACTATACTAGAGAGAATATTTATGTAGTAAAAACATATGAAATAGGTTTACCAAAATATAGTCAAATAAATAAATGTTTCAAGAAACTATTCAAGAAATTTAAATAAATATTTAAATTGTTGTGTTAAATATTTAACACATATTCTGGAAAGAGCCCTTCTTATCACTGAAATTGGCTTATATTTCAGATAAAGTCACATTATTGGCAGTGGTTAGAGCCTCAGCCCAAGCTCCCAAGGGTCACGGGTTTGATTCCTAGTCAAAGGCATGTACCTGGGTTACAGATTCTATTCTTCTGTATGGGAGGCAACCAATAGATGTATCTCTCTCACATGGATGTTTCCTTCTCCTCTCCTCTCCTCTCCTCTCCTCTCCTCTCCTCTCCTCTCCTCTCCTCTCCCCTCCTCTCCCCTCCCCTCCGCTCTCCCTCCCTCCCTCCCCTCCTCTCCCTCCCCTCCCCTCCCCTCCCCTCCCCTCTCCTCCCCTCCTCTCCTCTCCTCTCTCTTCCTCTCTCCCTCTCTTTCTCCCTCTCTTCCCCTTCCCCTTCCTTTCCACTCTCTTTGAAAATCAATGGGGAAAATAATCCTCAGGTAAGAATTTAAAAACACACATAGTAACAGTTTTGTTATAAGATAATTAAATTTGCACTGTTGGAATAAGTGCTCATACAAGATTTAACCATGTCTGTGCTTAATTTGGCTCAAGTAGTAACAGGCTGCCTAGACCAGTTTTGTGTCCAGTTTCAGTCAGGTCCTAATAGTCTCAAACAAGGTGACCAAATGGGTCAAGTTAACTAAGCGTAGTCCTTGCCAGTCTGATATCTTTTATTTAGTTACTAGAGGCCCAGTGCACAAAATTCATGCACAGGCGGGGGGGGGGGTCCCTCAGCCCAGCCTGTAACCTCTCCAATCAGAGACCCCTTGGGGGATGTCCAACTGCTGGTTTAGGCCCTATCCCACAGGTATCGGGCCTAAATTGGCAGTCGTACATCCGTCTCGCAATCTGGGACTGCTGGCTCCTAACCGCTCACCTGCCTGCCTGCCTGATTACCCCTAACCACTATGCCTGGTGCCTGATCACCCCTAACCTCTCTGCCTGCCTGCCTGATTGCCCCTAACTGCCTCTGCCTGTCTGATTGCCCCTATACCTCTGCCTGTCTACCTGATCACCCCTAACTGCTCCGCTGCTGGACTGATTGCCCCCAACTGCTCTCCCCTGCCAGTCTGATTGCTCCTAACTGCTCTCCCCTGTTGGCCTGATTGCCCTTAACTGCTCTCCCCTGCCTGATAACCACCTAACTGCCCTCCTCAGCCAGCCAGGTCACCCCCAACTGCCCTCCCATGCAGGCCTGATCTCACCCCCAACTGCCCTTCTCTGAAGGCCTGATCTTGCTCCCAAAAGCCCTCCCCTGCTGGCCTGGTCACCCCTAACTGCCCTCCCCTGCCAGCCTAATCTCGCCCCCCAACTGCCCTCCCCTGCCAGCCTGGTCGCCCCCAACAATCCATCCCTGCCAGCCTGGTTTCCCCTAATGCCCTGCTGTCCTGATCTCACCCCCAACTGCCCTCTCCTGCCAGCCTGATTGCCCCTAACTGCCTCTGCCTTGGCCCCCACCACTATGGCTTTGTCTGGAAGGAAGTCAGATGTATGGAAGATGGCCAGTCGACCCGGTCTAATTAGCATATTATCCTTTTATTAGAATAGATAGATTATATAGAATAGGATTGCTTAAATGGGGTGGGGCTTTTTTCAGCAGGAGGAGATGCTCTTTGTAGACAAAAATACAGATCAGGCCCTGCCTCTGTCTCTCTCTGGACCTTACCAGCAGCCGTAGAGGCTGCTGATCAGGCCCTGCCTCTCTTTCCGGGCCTCTCTTTGGGCCTATATCTGGACTGATAGCCAGTCATATGCACTATACTGCCAAACTGGTTATTAAAAAATTGAACTGCTTTCTTACATCTTATACCAAACAGCTGTTGCCCTTAAAATCCCTCCTCAGCCCCCACCTTAGTTTCTGCCTTTGCAGTTTACCCAGATTAGGTTCTGATTGGTTGGTTTCTGTGCCAGTCAGCGTCAAAAGCTCTGTCTCCTAGGCAGCCATTGGCTCCTCATAGTTCACCCAGATTTGGCTCTGATTGGCTGGTTTCTATGCCAGTCAGTGTCAAAAGCTCTGCCTCCTAAGCAGCCATTGGCTCTTCTGGGAAATCCAGAACACTCCGCTGACAGCTGTCTCTCTCTCTCTGGGCCTATCTCCAGGCCTGATCCACAGCCTCCACAGCAGCTGCTGATCAAGCCCTGCCTCTCTCTTTCTTCAGGCCTTGGCAGCAGCTGCAGCAGCTGCTGATCAGGCCCTGCCTCTCTCTCTCTGGGCCTATCTCCGGGCCTGATCTGCAGCCTCTACGGCAGCTGTGGATCAGGCCCTGCCTCTGTCTCTCTCTGGGCCTTACCAGCAGCCATAGAGGCCGCTGATCAGGCCCTGCTTCTCTTTCTGGGCCTCTCTCTGGGCCTGATCTACAGCCGCTGTGTTAGCGGCAAGGTTGTTAGGACTCCAGCCCATCCGAAGGCCAGAGGCTGACAACCTCGCTGCACCCGCCTTGCCCTGCCCACCCCCCTCCCCCCATTGCCTCGCCTGCCGGCCACCAGTCTTGCTGTGATAGGAGCCTGTGAACCACAGGGGAGGGACTGAGAGGTGCTCCATGTACTTCCTGGTGACTGGTCGTCCATCTGGTCGTTTAGGTCTTGATGGCCCTAGGCTATTATTAGTATAGATTATTATTATCATTATATCTATACAATGTAAGAAATATATCTTTTGACAACACAATTTAAGCACCATAAAATAAAACTTATTTTATAATTTATTGAGTCTTTATTTCATTTTATTTTTCTTTCTAGGACTTCATTCCCACAGCAGTATTGCTTATAAAAATGCCCATTGACAATATAAATAAATATAGTTAACGTATTGAATGATTACTATGTGTGGGACATAGTCCTAAATATTTTTCAAAAGAATTGTAAGCTAAGAATATTAGAATATTACACCCATTTACACCAGAAGCCTGACAAGAATTTCCCGTGAATGTCAAAATGCTGTGGATCTTACTGTTTGACTCTTCTAAACAGCCTGGTTTCTGGCCATTTTCTCACTATGGCATTCTAGGCTTCATGAGGTGTTCACTGGTAGCAATTCAAAAAAATCTTCCTTTTGACAAGTTAGCCAGTCTTTTTGCCATCGTTTCTAAAAAACTAAGACCCTTTACTGATAAAATGTAGTTAGTTGAGAGGCATTTCTTCCTTTCTATGTGTGTTTATAAAATCACACTCATTAATATACATATTTAAACATTTCATTTGCATTACAAAATGTGGACTTAAGCACTAAAATTTCCAACTTTGGCTTTCAAATTCCTAGCTAGCACCAAAATTTCATCTGAAACAAAGAGATTTCTGAGAATGACAAATAAATCTTAAATTTAAGACATCTCTATGGTAAATAGCTGAATAATTACTTAAGCTGAGGCTTTATGTTAAATAAAAAAATGAAATGAATGTGGCTTCATGAATTTTCAGGAGTGAATCAACAAATATCATGGTTACATGTGATGGAATACATTGTTAGGATACGCTTTATACAAATGGGGCAGAGGGATATCCCAAGGCAGATATATCTAAGTCAGATACCCATAGTGAATAACAAGAGGGAAGAAGCAACCACTGCATCTTCATATCATAAGATTTATGTTCAACAGCCTATCATTGAAGGCATTCTATCATAAGAGGGTCATTGTACTCCTGGTTTATAATTATGCCCTGTCCATGCTGGGCTGTTGGACTCTAATTTGTCTTATCATATATACATCTGTTGCAAATGTCATTAGTTTCCAAGTACAGATACAGTCTTTGGTTTCCAAGTACATATGCTCTGCATTCTCCTAGTGTTAATGCTATTCTTCTTGGATAAACCAAATAGATCTTTAAAAGTATGAGAAATAGGGGTATTAGAACTTTAATGGTGTTCTCATACAACACAAGTGGATGTGCATTACTCAAGGCTATTGGCATAGACATAGGCAATTTATTCATCTTTATTTACTATACTACTCTCCACCACATTATATGTAAAACAACTTTATCACTTGTTTTCAAGAACCTTCTTTCACAGGATTCCTCCTGTAAATATACCATATACCATCTTGCATCCTGGATCTTAGCCTAGCAAGCTACTGTGTTCTAGTTCAAGGATCTAAGTAGTATTTAGTCATAACCCTAACTAATCTCCCTGATTTTTTTTTTCATTTTGAGAGTAGGAAAAACTCCTTTATTTTTTTATTAATCTCTTTTTTTATGGTTTATAACCTACATATTAAGACTTAGGCATCGTTTCTCCAATTTACTGAGGCATGTCAATAGTAGCACAATATAAGCAAAGGACAAGAAACAGTGTCACGAGCTGTGAAGTGACTAAGATTTTATCCATATTGGAAGCTAAAATGTTAGCACACTAGCACACTACAGTTTCATGCATCCTGACAGAAGACATAAAAATAGTGTGTCAGAGATAAAGAAAAGTTTATTGCTCATGACAATAGCAGTAGCCAGAGTATCAGCATTATCTTCCTCTGGGTCTCCAAACTCCAAAACCCAAAGGGTAACATAAAGGGAATTAGGTGACGTCTGCAGTGGGATTAGAGTTCAGGACAGGAACTCTGAACTTAGGGAGTGCAAATGCTATATAATAAAAGCCTAATATGCTAAGTGTCCAGTCAACCGGTCGGCCATTCAACCAATCAAAGCATAATATGCTAATGATATGCTAAGGCTGCTCAACCGCTCACTAAGACATGCACTGACCACCAGTGAGCAGACAGTCGACTGGTCAACCAATCACTATGATGTGCACTGACCACCAGGAGGGAGACACTCCTACTGGTAGGTGAGCTTGCTGCTGGGGTCGTGCCAATCGGGACTGAACGAGATGGACCAGACACACCCTGGGACCCTCCCAAGGTCCCTACCCGGCTGGCCAACCTCCTGCATCTCTCCCCGGCCCCAATTGTGCACAGATGGGGTCCCTCGGCCTGGCCTGCACCCTCTCACAATCTGGGACCCTTCGGGGGATGTTGGAGAGCCGGTTTCAACCCAATTCCCACAGGCCAGGCCGAGGGACTCCACTGGTGCATGAATCCGTGCACCGGGCCTCTAGTACTTTATAATAGATAATAAACATGTATACTCTACAGGAAGACATCATCTTTATTCTATTGAACAGTAAGCACACTTGCCCTTTCTTCTAAAGGAATGCACTACTTTTATCTTCCAAAGATGAAAGAAAACATGCACTTTGCTCTAGAGAGGAACCTTACTCTATCTTATAGGGCTGTGACTTACATATACATCCTTCAAAAATAATTCAGAACAAAGTACTCAGTGCCTGTGCTCAGAAAACATGTAGAAATGGTAGATAACCATGGAGAATTTCCTACCAAGAATATAATCATTTATTTCTACACTGTCTTGGCTTCTGGCAAATGTCTCCGTGTGCATGCTCCATGAGCTGTTCTCATTAATCTGACAAAGACCCTGGAACGAAATATGTTTAATTTCTCTATTTCAACATTTAGTCAATGCTACTATCAACAGGACTCTAAAAGAAGAATGAGGCCATCTTGCAGAATTGACCTCAATCATGTCCCTCAGGACTGCAAAACCAATCAGCTAAACAAATCATAAAATCTCTCAAGGACTAGCTTGCAAACCCAAGTGGAATTCTCCCTATGTTTCCGTATTGACCTTTATACTAGGGCCAAAGTATTGATCCAGGTACATTAATGTGTAGTAGTAATTGTGCATACTCTGCCTTGACCCTCAAGGACAACTTCTAGGGCAACCCAAACAACTACAATGACCCTCGCCAATATGCTGAGACTGATCCAAGTGCCTTCTAGGGCCAAGTGTTACTGATTACTTTAACTAAAATTAAGGACAAAGTTCACAGCACCTTTTCTAATTGGATGTTTAACATTGTAGAGATAACTGCCTGCTTAAATAAGGAGTCAGTTATTTCTCCAAGAAGCTTACCCAATTAACCAAGCCTCGGGTTAGATGAGAGTCATCCACATGATTGATCAGTGTGGCATAATTTACTGATAGTTTTTTTAAGTCGTTGATGGTGTCTTATGACCACCTCTAAGATATCCATCTCTATATTTTCAGGAGGGAGGTAAGTTAATATCTGGCTCTGACACAAAATGAATAACCCTGAGGGTGCATATGTTGGCCCTGCAAAGAAATGTTTGTTTAAAATAATTACCCTCTTTCAAGTGGGACCTATTTCATTGAGGGGACAAAGGTTGCCAGTACTATGATTGGCCTCATGGAGTGCTGTTAAAACTTGCACTTCCCAATTAACTTTTAAATATATATTTTATTGATTTTTTACAGAGAGGAAGAGAGAGGAATAGAGAGTTAGAAACATCGATGGGAGAGAAACATCTATGAGCTGCCTCCTGCACACCCCCCACTGGGGATGTGCCCGCAACCAAAGTACGTGCCCTTGACCGGAATCGAACCTGGGACCTTTCAGTCCGACGCTCTATCCACTGAGCCACACTGGTTAGGGCCCCAATTCCCCTTTAAAAAAATAAGTCCAGTTCTTGATTTTGGAGTAAGAATCTGAGGAAATTTGTCCATGAAACCTGCTGAATGACATTCATCCACCCCATCAAATTACTGAGTGACATCTATGGGAATGTGCAGGCTATCTGGAGGTATTAACAGGTGTTTTGTGTAGTTGGTGATGCAATAGGGGATATTCTCTGATGTTTCTGATAGCCTTCTCAGTAAGATTAAGAAGAATGGAGATCAATTCTTGCTCAGTATTCTCTGGGGAGGGATAAAAAAGCCAAGTCAGACGAATTTAAGCTGCTTGGAACTATTTGGGAGAAACACGCCAGATGTTTTCCTTCATGAAGAAGGTTTCAGGAGCGAGTCTGAATGACAATGACCATTAATTTCCTTCTTTCCATGAATCTTCCAGACTAGAGTGCTGTTTCTCTTCTTAAATTACCAAAACTTGGGTGTGCACCATTCTTGTAGCGCCACCTTCCTGTTCACATCCAGATCTTTGGTTTGAAGGAGTCAGATGCAAGAAGGGTAAGGCCATTTTTATAAAACTAACAGAAGCTGATTACGTTTCTCACTTTGACCAACATAGGCAATTGAAGGTGATTTTGGTGGGCTGTGCAGTAAATCAAATGGTAATTATCTTTATGATCTATGACCAGGTTAATCCAACAAGAAAATCCAGATGGCTGAAGCAGGTTTAATTTTAGTTCCCTAGGTCTCCCTTTGGCCACACTGTCACTCAGAGTATTGTTAAGGAAATAAAGAAGCAACATGCCATGACGGAATTCCAAATTGTCAAAATAGCTTTTTATAGCCCTCCAACTATTTCATGCTGCTCATAATCCAGAAATTGGCCAAGTGAAGATGATCCCTTTTGGAGTACAGCTATACTCACTGACCAAAATGCCTTTCTAAGGTGTGCGCACTACAAGGCGGTGAAGGAGGTGGAGTCAGAAATATTTTGGGATCAATTTTTGATGAAAATATTTTAGTATTTAATAAATATCTGTGGATTATATGGATGGTTGACCTTTTTTTGTAAGGCCATTGTTGAGTGTTTTTTGTTGAGAGACACCATTATCAGACTGCAAATAGCATAGAAATCTAAAAGCATGACACAGATTAATTCCAATTATCATGATTGTGATCCTGAAATCAGCTGATTGGATTGGAACATCAATATTTAACCTGAAAAAATGTCAACAACATTAAGTCCCCATAATTAGCCCCAAATAAGAAGTAAAAGGTTGATGTTGGCAATAGCAAGGAAGAGGCAAAGGCAGCCATCTACACAATGAGACAAATGTGTCAACTTCTGTCAAGAGTCTCAATCTAGCTCAGGTAACCTCTGCATCAGAAACAGAATGCTTTACTTGGATTCTAGTACATGATAATAGATTTCTCCCCATGCTGTATATGATAAAGAATCCAGTCAGGAACAGGCCTGGATAGTGAATCAGTGAAATTCTAGGATAAGGAGGTTCAATTAATAGTCAGTTTACATTTCATCTGATCAGAAAACTGTCTTTACATGGAGGCTGACATGAGTGTCCCAAAGAGGGTTACTTTTATCTGTCAGATGGTAGTTTCCCAAGGGGCACACCAAACAGCTCAACTATTGGCAAAAGCCCCAGAGACATTAAAAATATGACAAATACCATATGATCTCACTTATGTGTGGAATCTAATGAACAAAATAAGCTGATAAACAAAATAGGGCCAGAGGCATGAATATATGGAACAGACTGTCAGATCTCAGAGAGGAGGGGGAGGGACTGAAATAAATTAACCAAAGGACATATAGTCATATATGCATAGCACATGGACACAGACAACAATGTGTAAAGGCCAAAGGGGGGAATGGAGGATGGGTGAAGGGGGACAAAGGCGGGGATAAGGATCCCTATAGCAGTGTTAATAACAGAAAAAAAAAAAAAAGATCTACTTGGAGGGAGTGAATCTATAAGGGTGAAATGTACAGAGAAGGAAGCACAGATATCTCAACTTATAATGAGAATGTGTGTGTGGGTCTCTAGATAAAATGTTTATATAATGAGAATAAATAATAAATATTAAATATTTAAACTGTATGCTTTATTATATAGTATAAATGTAATATAAATATTTTGTTTATACATGAAAAATATATATAATAGGCTCCACTGAGAGGAGTGTGAGCCTGTACGAGAATGGTAACAGTTTGTCCACTTGGCAGAGCGATTGCAGCCAGTTCTGTCTCGGCATAGCTGTTGCTGAGGTGGAGCAGCCAGAGCCGCCCTGTGGACTTCATTGATAAAAAGTTTAGCCAAACCCTCAGTGAATCACGCCCAGGCATTGAAGGGAATCTCTGTGAATTTGAGGCCCTGTTGAGCTGGTGGTCTTGCTCCCACTGACAGAATAAGGAATAACAGTTTCCGTGAAGGGAAAGTTGCCACTTCTTCATGTAAAACTGAGACCAGCCGCATTCTTGAACATATAATTCCCACTTGGCAAGTAGTCTTTGAATTGAACTGACCACTCCAGCCAGCCCTCAAAGAAAATATCAAGTCAGAGAACCACAGGCCTCTACAGGTAAGGACTTCAGTTTTGGAAAAGCCCAGCAGCAAACTGCGTTTCCAAAGGTGTACCTAGCACCCGGGTCAGGGAGGTGACGAATCCACCTCAAGGTGTACCTCTGGATGGGGGCTGTCTCCTTTTACCAGTGACTCCAGTTGACAGAAATCATCAGTCATAGAGACTTGTAGCTAAAAGAGGCAATTAGGATTGTGGGGTCTCAAAGGTATAGAACTTCTCTATATGCAGTTCTTTCTGATAGGGAGAATGGCTTCATGCACAGTGCAGGTATGTAAAACATCAATATCAATTATATATTCAGTGCATGTAATCACAATTATATGGTAACTAGTGGCCCGGTGCACGAAATTTGTGCACATTAAAAGGGGATTAATTAGAGGAAATATTTTAATATTGCTATTTGCCCTTTCTCTATAATAGTGTCAGAGATGAAAGAAAATTAGTAAAATGTATATGATAATCTTCCTCCTGTCAGAGTCTGGGGTGTGGCGTGGGACCCAGAGTCAAGTCCCCACCCACCTGCGACACGTCAAAATTGTGGGAGACCCAGACCCAGCTGGCCCCACCCCAATTGGGTGAGATCCAGACCTAGCCAGACCCACTACTGTCAAGCCCCGCTGGGCAGGGGGCACAGCCTCAGGTCCCCTGGTGCACACCGGGTGGGGGGCACAGCCTCAGGTCCCCCAGTGCACCCTCAGGTCCCCCGGCCCGGTGCTGGGGCAGGGGAGTGCGACCTGAAGTCCCCCAGCCTAGCACCGGAGCAGGGGGTGTGCCTTGAGGTCTCTTGTCAAACCCCGCTGGGCAGGGGGTGTGGCCTCAGATCCCCTGGCCTGGTGCTGGAGGTGGGGGGAGTGTGGCCTCAGGTCCCCCAGCCTGATGCTGGGGTGGGAGTGCAGCCTCAGGTATCCTGTCAAGCCCCACCAGGCAGGGGGTGCAGCCTCAGGTCCCAGCTGATTGCTCCTTAAGGCTCATTACGGGAACTCAGCCTCCACTGTGGGTGCAGCCATCTTGTGTTACAGAAACCCCGTCTCTGCTGTGGGCGCTGCCATCTTTGTGATGGTGTGATGGTCAATTTGCATATTCCCTCTTTATTAGATAAGATGACTGGTCCCACACAGCTGCATTAGCTTCTCCACTACTGCAAACCGTGCCTTAACTCAATCACCTATATATAGCTGGTTCAACCACCAAAGGAGCAAGTAGATGGTATTTGGGTGCCAGTACTCAAAAGAGCCATAAAAGTTTAAGACTCTCTCCTCCCTGAATTACTTCACAAATGCATATGGCCTTTTGGGGACAGACTTCAGCCCCACCCAATTATTTTCTCCTTAAATAAGTGGAGTCAGAGCTAGAAAGGAAGTGAAGGATCAGCAGGCATAGAAGGAGACAGCAGCTACATCAAGCAAGGTTAACTGTGGAAGCTGCTCAAGGCTCACAAAATGAATTGTCAATGCTTTTGGTGTTCCCACAGGTACAGCAAGGTCATCTTTATTGATAGCATGTATTTCAGTCTCTGAATCCCCTAATTCTGCAGTCAAAGCCACATTGCTTTCTGGCCAGGGCCCCAAAGTTTATGCCCTTTGACTGACTTAGTCTTGACTCACAAGGTGGCAGAATTCTTTTAAGGAGCTCAATTTAATCTGGGAATTTTCTGCATGATTGTCATGATAATAACTCTTTGGGACCCCTCAGTCCGCAGACCAACACTCTATCCACTGAGCCAAACCAGTTTCGGCAATAACTCTTAAATAGAATCCCTGGTTTAAAATAAAGGCTATGCAAGTTTTCAAGAGGACAAAACTCACCACTGTAAGAAAGACTTTTCCATAGATTACTCTGTGTCACTTTCTCATTTTCTATTGGGTTTGTGATATTCATGGAACAGGTGAATAAATAAACAAATTGGTATGTCCATACAACGAAATACTACCCATCAATTAAAAGGTTAAATATTTGATACATGCTTTTAACTGAGTGAATCTCAAAATATTTATGCTGAGTGAAAGATGGCAGACCTAAGAGACTATATATACTACAAGACTCTATTCAATTAAAATTATTTACTTCAAATATTTAAATAAAATGTAAATTAATCTATAGTGACTAGGTCTACCATATAAACATGCAGGCATGAGGTCAGGTTTCATTCCGGAATTTTGGCCTCACCAGAGCAGTGTATCCACCTCAAGTTTTCACAGTCCTGGACTTTATGCTATGGAATGGGAACAGAGCCATGCAAACAAACTTCTAGACAAGCCATATAACTGAGCTTCACTATCCAAAAAGCAATCTAAGCATTTGATATTTTTTTCTGTCTAAAGCACCAGAAAGTCATTTAAAACATATGACTTTAAAGACCATTGTCTATACTCTCATTACACAAAAGTCTACTTAAGCAACAGAAATTTAAAAATGTTAGTATAATCTGCATTATTCCTATAATGTAAACATATAAATAAAAAGGCATAGTTGCTATCTAAATGAGTGAGGTAAGGGTAAGAGGTAGAAATAACAATACATTTCTTAACAAAACAAGGCCATACATTTACAAACCACTGAAACCAAATTAAGAATGGAAGTGATGTAGAATATTCTGTGGGATTGCTAAATTAAAGTGGATAAAATTTTAAAAAAATATAAATATGCCAAATAGAGAAGGATTATGGAATATTAGCTTCCTTTTGCATAGACAAACAGGTTCATTAAGTAATTATGAAGAAGCATATCATAATCAGCTTATTTCACCTTTTACTTATGGATCAAATAAAAGAAAAGATACATTTTAAAAAGCTGTCCAACTGATGCCTAATAATAAGACTATCTAAAAATAACTTATGGTTAGAAATCAATTCTATTAGATTTTGAAAAAATAAAAACAAATTAGAATCATCTCCTCCTTAACTCCATATTCTGTCATAGTTATGAAAATTAATGAAGAATCATCCAGATCAGTAGTACTCAACTGGATGCAGTTTTTCCCTCTCAGAGATATTTTTTGACATTGTCTGCACATTTTTGTTGCTACAACTGGGAAAGGGAAAGTGCTACTGGAATCTACCGAGTAAAAACCAGGGATATTGCTAAACATTAAGCAAACTACAGGCTAACCCTCACGGTAAAGAATGATCTGCCCCTAAGTGACAATAAGTGCTGGGACAGGACACCTTACTCTAAATTTGTACAAGAATGATATGCAAATATTCATCATCTAATAATAAACATCCATTAAGCATATTAATAGCTTATAATTCAACAAAAATCTATTCCTTCAGGCAGCTACTTATTCAACAAATATTTATTAAGGACCTATGAAGTACAATGCTGCTTGTTGAACCTTCAGTAGAATGTAGAACATCATCATAATTATGTTCTCTATCATCATTATGTTCTCGTAGGCTTATATGCTTCTGCTCTATTACCTAACAACCTGGGATGGGCTCACCAACGAATAAATACAAAGATGCCAATCTGAACTACTAGAGTTGGATAGCTTAGAATGGAACCTACACTAGGGAATATATTTTAAACACCATTACAACTAGATATCTATATTTCATTTCTAAGCCATCAAATTCTAGAAAAAAAATGGCGAAAACACTAATTCTAATATATGCAACCCTATATTCATTGCAGCATTATTTGCAATTGCCAAGATCTGGAAGCAGCCCAAGTATCCATCAGTGGATGAGTAGATAAAAAACCTATTATACAATTGCATAATGGAAAATTACTGGGTTGTAAAAAGGAAGGAAGTCTTGTATTTTGCCACTTGGAGATTATTGTGCTAAGTGAAATGAGCCAGTCAAGAAAGACAAGGATCACATACTTTCACTCATATATGGAATCTAATGAACAAAATGAACTAATAGGCAAAATAGAGACAGCCTCATAGAGAGACGGCTGACAGCTACTGGGGGCGGGGAGGTTGGGGGAGGAAAGGATTGAGCCAAAAAGGGGAAAAAACCTCATGAAAAATAAAATATTTTTATCTAAGGAAGAGTATCATCCTGTTTTGAACATTTGTAATTATCACCAAAAATATATCAGAAGTAATGAATTTAAAAACATGTAAGACAATAATTTGGTGATGTGTCAGACCTAGTAAGTGCAAAATAAATATGTGGTTAGTAAATAAGTATAATATGTAGGCTATAATACATGTAAAAATCATGTATCATATATGGTTTATATATATATCACATAACCAAAGTTTTGAAAGATACATATGAACTTACTTATTTCAATTATAAATGGGAGAATTAATCTCTGATTCTTTTTTCATGTCACAACTAAAAATGAAATTTAGGGTTACATTTTCAAAATTAATATAATTCACTTAAGATAAAGAATCATTTTCCTAATTAATCACTGCATTCTGAATGAAAAAGGAAAGCGAAGTTAGTAGTCTATTCATAACTTAGTAAGTCTGCCTTTGAGGAAAGATGTGCTACGAAATGAAGAGTATATAGACACCACACATGTCAGTCTATATTGCTTAGAATTTAATGGGGACTGTAAAGATTGTTTTAAAAGTTATATTTTTTATGTCTATTACAAAATCAATTTCCTAATAATGTGTTGAAATATAATGAACAAAGGAGCCCTTTGATCCCCCTCACTTAGAATATCTCTGCATTGTCACAAATAGGCATATTATTATCAATATGAACAATATCTAGAGGGTGAGTATTTCTAATATCCTATGGCTTATATATCAACTCCAAAATTTTCTAAGGCTCATATCTATTGATAAATCTGGGACATTTCATAAGACTTGGGTGATAATTCTTGTAAAAACACCCAGAGATCAGTAATTTCCTTATCAGTGTTTTAATAATTCTATTGTTATTTCCAATAATTTATCAGGAACTTAAAGATATCTAAGAGGGGAAATCACAAATATAATGTAACCTAGACTAGTTTGTAAATTTAGTTATCCCACTTATATTCAGTTCAGATTTTTTTGTCTTTGGCTAAAGAAGCAAGTAGAATCTTTGTAAACAAGCAAAGCTTATTATGAATTCAGCTGGTCAGCTATAGGGGTTTAGATTACTATAACTTATGGTATAGAATTTTTGTTTGTTTCATTTTTCAAAATAAAATTACTTTACAATTTTATTAGGAAATTCTCTAAAATTAGGTATTTACCAGTTAGTAAAGAAAATCAGTGACTTTGTTCTTGGGCATTTGATGAGTTACACTTCATGACAAAAACAAATAACAAACATACTCAAGTTAGGAATCTTTTGGGGAGAGTAGTTGATTATACAAATCTACCATTTGTCCCTCAGATCATCTTTAGGGATATAGAAAATTAATTATTCAGTCTGTACTTTAGAGTGCATTTTTTTCAAAGATTTTCAAGTGGCAAAGGAAAACAGTGGAATTTGCATGCAAAGGAGTTTTTTATAAAGGATCCCATGAATAATAACAAAAAGAACACAAAATTGGAACCATTCTGCTAAGAGCAAATAGAAACAGACCTAGCTTCTGACTAGAATAAATCTAATCGAATCTTCCAAAGATAAGATATCAATTCAAAGGACTATAAAAAACAATAGAACCTAGAAACAACAATCAGAGACACCGATCTTCATTTATAAACAATTCAGATCCTGCCAGGAAATATAAATCAATACAAACATGCCCCCCTCTCACAGTATTTCTCAAATATGTCAGTCAATATATTTGAGTGAGTCAAGAAAAAAAATATATTAAGTAATTCATCTGCAAAGAAAAATGTTTTACCTATATTCCACCTGAATAAAAGTTTGAGTTTCTCAAAATTATTCTAAATCAGGAGAATGGGTTCATTCAAAAGGTAACAAAAATTGTTTTGCTTTTTAAAGACATATCTTTTTCCAAGTATATATATATATATATTATTATATTATTATTATTATTGATTTCAGAGAGGAAGGAAGAGGAAGAGAGAAATATCAATGATGAGAATCATTGATCGGCTGCCTCCTGCACACCCCTAGTGGGGATCGAGCCCGAAACCCGGGTATGTGCCCTTGACCTGAATCGAATCTGGGACAGTTCAGTCCCCAGGCTGACACTATATCCACTGAGCCAAACCAGCTAGAGCTAAAGACATATCTTTATGTAGCCTCTTTGAAAAGGATCATGACCATAATAAATGATAGTATACATTTTGCAATATACTTGGATAATAATACTAATTCTTGTCCCTAATACATACAACTTAGATTCATGGAACAAATAAATGTCTACAAAAAAAAAAAAAAAAAGTGAAGGGTGGAGGGCATAAAGCAATGTCACTTGGAAATAGAAACAAATGCTCTGTGGGGTAGGTTTCCAAAAACTGAAAATGAAACACTGAGAAAGATCAATGAACCACATTGCATGAGAGTGTAGTGACAGCTAGAGTATAAGAGGTAAAATTCCTTTAAGGAAGTAAAATTTATATAAAGCATCAGTGATACCGTTGCCAAAATGTGACAAGCATTTAGATAGTGAATAGAATTACTCTAGAACTTGATAATTGGACTCTGCGTATAAAAATGATATCAAAATGGAATGTGTTTTATCCAAATTGACACATCAGAAAAATGTTTTAGACATTGTTTTATTAAAATAGATTTCATCTTTCAATCTGATCCCTATTCCCAATTGGTTAATTGAGAGAAATCTTTGATGAGCATTCTCCCTTTATCTTGAAATTTGTGTAAAAAAAACAAAAGAAAAGAGATTAGTTTAGACTGCATATAGCAAGGCTTCTCAAATATTGCTATTCTTAGCAGCATAAATCTCTCTTGGGGTGTGGGCAAGGGCTGATCTGTGTGTATTGTGTAATTTATAGGAGTATCCCTGGCTACCCACTAGATACTGGTAGCACTTCCACCCAGTTGTAAGAACCCCAAATATCTCCAGGCTTTGTCAAATTACCCCAGTTGGTAACATTGGTAAGCATTAAGGCTTGTTAAGTGTTAAGAATGCTGAAAAAATTAAAATATTTAAACAAATTCAGATGTACACATTATAGCTAGATTGGAAAACACTGGATAAATATAAATATTGGCTTACTAAATTGATCATTTATTTTCTTTGATATGTTTAATGGAAATAAATAGACTACTAAGCTGAAGTGAAATATATAAATTAAATTAAATAAAACTATAGAAATCTCTAAAAATGTCAAATGCTATAGCATTATTTCATTTGTTATTAATTAAAATAATTACAACTCATTGAAAATATTTAAATATAAAATACTGTTTAATTTTGGAACTCTAGCAGGATTTACATTGTGTCATATTATAACAGGATTCATTTATTCCCATGGAAAATGTGAGGCAGAATATTTCTCTAAGAAAAACAAGGTCAAACATTCAGGTAAGGTTCTGCATTTATTAAACTAGATGCTGAAATGTCAGCACTGTGTTACAATGAGGAAAAGAGGCATAGACTCTCCTTCAAAAATATTATGGTCTGGTGGAGGTGATATATGCTATTTTTCAAATTAAAAAAAAAATAGCTAAAAAATTGCAAGTTAGTAAAAGGGGAGGTACCATGGATGCAATACAAGAATATGATTTAGAGAAATATAGGGTAGGGCAAAAGTAGGTTTATAGTTGTAAGTACATAAAACACAACTTGTAATTTTTATTAATTATTGTATTATTTTCCATACAAACATCTGTGAACCTATTTTTGCCCCACATAGGAAGGCTTATCTTGTGAGACCAATGTCACAATTGATCTGTGACTGAAAAATTACTAGGAATTTAGTGGTCAGTAGAGGGGACGAAGTGTTCAAGTTGACAAATCAGTACGTGCAAAGGACCTGCAGTTGAAGTGAGTGTGACCTTTTCTGAAGCTACTACAGAGGGGCCACTTTACTCATGTGTGGTGTGAATGAGTTTGGTATAAGGTGAACGAAAGTGTGTCATAATAATAAAACATCAAAGAACCAATAAAAGGATTTGGGGCTTATTTAGAAGAACAATGGGAAATCATTAAAAGTTTAAACAGGGGCACATAATATGATCAAATGTATAACTTAAAATGGAGTGACTGCATAATATTGAAGGAAAATAACAAAATGGAGGACTAACACTACCTGACTTCAAGCCTTATTATGAAGTTACAGTAATCAAGACAATGTGGTATTGGCAAAACAACAGACAAATAGATCAATGGAACAGAATAGAGTTCAGAAAGAAAGATCCCCACAAAGAAGACAATGCAATAATATGGAGAATGATAGTCTCTTCACAAATGGTGCTGAACAACTCAATATTCACATCCAAAAATATGGACGTAGAAAATGACCTTACACTTCACAAAAATTAACTCAAAATGAAAAGCTGATTCTTTGGAAATATCAATAACATAGAAAAAATAAGTGACTTTGAAATGATGTGTAAGCCCATATAACTGGGCACATCGATCCATTAAATATGTAACTCTGTGTAAATGTTTAAGGTCATACCTGTCTAATCATAAAGGTTACAGTAACAAAATCATTCATCTCCAAGGTGACCATAATTTTTTTACCCTGATGACATGAATTTTTGTTAAGTTTGTACTGCTATTATACTTTTTTTCCAATTTAAATATAAATAATCCTAGCTAATAAAAGAGTAATATGCAAATTGACTGTCACTACAACACAAGATGGCTGCCCCCATGTGGTCAAAGATGGCTGCCCCCATGTGGACACAAAATGGCCACCACAAGATGGCCAGCAGGGAAGGGCAGTTGGGAGGGACCAGGCCTGCAGGGGAGGGCAGTTAGGGGCAATCAGGCTTGCAGGGGAGTGATTAGGGGGTGATCAGGCTGGCAGGCAGAAGTGGTTAGGGATAATCAGGAAGGCAGGCAGGGGAGCAGTTGGGAGCCAGCAGTCCTGGATTATGAGAGGGATGTCTGACTGCCTGTTTAGGCCCAATCCTACTAGGGTACCAGATTGGAGAGGGTGCAGGCTGGGCTGAGGGACACACCTCCCTGTGCATGAATTTTGTGCACCAGGCCTCTAGTATATTTATTATGAAGCAATAACAATCTAATAGTACTATATGAACATGTTTTTTGTTTGAAACTGACAATTTTGGTTTTCTTTCTTTCCTTTTGCTTTTTAAAAATATTTGTGGCATATCGTGTAAAATATCTGCAGATTTCAGGAAAGCCACAATTAATACCACAGGTATTTTATTTTAATTTTTTAAATTGATTTTTAGAGAGAGAGGAAGGGAGAGGGATAGAGAGATAGAAACATCGATGAGAGAGAAACATCGATAGGCTGCCTCCCTCAAGCCCCTTACAAGGTATTGAGACTGCAATCTAGGCATGTGCCCTGACCAGGAATCAAACTGGCAACCCCCCTGTACATGTTTTGACACTCAACCACTGCACCACACTGGCCAGGCACTGCACTGCAGGTATTTTAATAAATGTCATGATATTTAAAAAGCAAAGAATAAATTAAAAAAACCCACCATATACTAAAAGTATCTAACAAGGAAATCATCCTATCTAATAAATAGGGAATATGTTAATTGACCCTCACTCCATCACAAAGATGGCAGCACCCACAGCCAATATGGAGGGAATATGCTAATTGACTGCCCTGCCCTCAAAGATGGTGGCACCCACAGCCACAAGATGGTGGCACCCAGTCCCCTCAGCCCTGATGGGGAGGCAGGCATACAGCCAGGTGGGTCTGGCTGCTCCACACGCCTGCCTCCAGAGTCCCCTATTCCCCTTTGCACCCCAGCTGCCCAGGGCTGGCCTGAGGCAGGATAGCCTTGGATGGCGACTGTCTAGCCTCCCAGGGCTGCCCAAGACACAGGTAACCAGGACCGGCCGAGGCTTGTGCTGCTGGCAGTGGCAGCAGCAGAGGTGTGATGGAGGCATCGCCTTCCCCTGATCACCGGGTCGCCTCCCGCCCCTGAGGGCTCCCTAACTGTGAGAGGGGGCAGGCCGGGCTGAGGGACCCCCCTCCAGTGCATGAGTTTTCATGCACCGGGTCTCTAGTCCTATAAAATAAAAGGCTAATATGTAAATTGTCCCCTTGACCGGAAGTTCGACTGGGAGTCTAATATAATTGCATTTGGACATTCCAAAAAGTATAAAATTTCCCATCTATTTGATATAAGTATAGAGAAAGATGAGGACTTTTAAAGTTTGTAAAATGTATTTGCATGTATTTGTATGCATGAGAGATTAATCATAGAAATGAGGGGTTCACATCTCGTTTGTTTAGAATATACAATTAATATGCAACCAGATGTGAGGAGATTGTGGAGTCCAGGATAAGAGGTAAGAACACATCAGAGTTGAATCTTGGGAGAGATGTAAAGACAAAAATTTAAGGGAGCCTCATCCTTGCTGACTGATTCAGTCACCGGAGGGGTCTCCAATGCACTACTAGAAAGCTATTCAAGTAGTATCTGTCAGACCTGTTCTGGGTTATAAAAAAGCACTCACATGATAGGATCTCAGAATACAACCAGCCAGCAGTCTCTGTGCCCTTCCTTGCAGGCATCCCTGAAAGCCTAGGACTAGATTTCTAGTTTATCGATTCTCTCATTATGTTCCTATTCTTTTTTGTTTTGTTTGTTTTCCTGTGAATGGTTTCCTTTTTCATTCTAGCTCTAGTTTCATCTAAAAACTGCTATTTTAATCTTGCTTATAATTGTGCCAACACCTTGAATAGTGCCTTATTAGAACAAGACCATTGTCCCCAGCTCAATTGTAATATTTTATTGATTCTTCAATTTATAGATTATCTTACTTTAATAAGTTCAAATGTGTAAAATATACTTAAATACATTGTCATGTGAGTCTGTGAATGGAGAAAACCCAGCATAAATGTAAGAATATCAGTTTGAATCTCTTTAAAGGTAAATTTTGTTAGCTATTAAGAAAGGATATTATGATACTAATAAAAAATATTTCAGATAATCATCAATAGAAAGATAAGATCATAAATCTTTGTGATTTATCTTGAAAATAATGAGGTAACTCATTTTTCCCCAAATGACTCCCATATAGATTTTAGAAACATAATATATTATTCTATAACTGTTGCATATTTTTCTAAGCAGAAAAACTCAGGTATTTGTGCTTTCCTAACTAAAACATAAATTATAAATAAGTATTTTCAAAAATTGAAAAAAATATGTACTATTATGTTTTCTTTAGTCCTTGTTCAACAATATTCATATGAGAAACTAACATTTAGCTTTTATTTGTAAGAATGATTCTAAATTAACTTAATATGGGAAAGACATAATTTAAGATTTGAAACTGTACATACTCATTTTTCAGATTCAACTGATTATAAATACCCCCAAACTCATTGTTCAGAGCAGTTTGCTTTTAGTACTCCATGCTTTATGCATTAAGGTCCTTTAATTATAAAGGCATATATTCCACTTAAAGTCTGGCAGATACAGGAATTTTTATGAATATAATAAAGACAAAAATACCACAAGTAGGTTTTCAATATGGTAAATATATTAAATAAGGTTATAAAAACATCTTTTGTGTTGTGGGTGAGAAATAAAAGTACTCTTTAGAAACAGAAGATAAAAAATATGCTGTTTGAAGAAAAATATATGTATGCATTGGGATTTGAGAGGTGAGCAGGCAAATTGTTGCTGGAGTAAAATGATGAATGATCAAAGAGCTGTAACCATAGAATTCTTTTTCCGGAGAAATAAAGTTTTCATATTTGAAGCTGTGAACTACTTCAATCACTAAATAACTTTTAATTGTTTATACTAAGCAGGTCATTCTTTGCAACAGGTACATAGAAAAAGTTACTAATTCATTGTTAATCTATATTTGTTAATGCATCTTGCACACTTTCAATCTTTTTCCCCCAAAATATGCAAATATATAATGACTGAGGAATAAAAAATGGTTCTGATTGAAAAAAAAAAAGCCTTTTCATCATCAAATTCCTGGGGAAAATTAAAGATAAATGGTAAATCCAATCGGAACTTAATGTTCAACTGTGCTAGAAATAAGTACATGTAGAGTACTTACCGTGTGTGAGAACCTGCTCAATTTAATTTATAAATAACATCGCATTTAATTCTCACAGGAATGTTTTTAGTTTGGTCCCACTGGCCTTGCAATTGTGCAGAATGGCTAAGCATTTTATCCAAGGTTACCTAGCTAGTAGAGAGTGGATCCTGAGTTTGTAGCCAGGCAATGATTCAAGAGTTTAGTTTTTACTCAACAAGCAACATTGCTTCTCAAAAGGAATTATACTATATTGCCTCTTAGAAGAAACTGAAGTCCAAAATCCAGTCATCTTACCCTTTGAAATAAGGCTGAAACTCCAAATTCTTAAATTATGTCAAAGTCCAAAAATTAATCCACCCCAACTTTATTTTCTGGTCAAAGTGAAGATGACAGGAGAGGACATCAAACATTTCTTATACAAATACAATTATCTCTTTTCCCTGGGGTTTCAGTCCAACTTACTTAGTTCTGAAGGTTTTTTGGTGTATTATTTTTAAATAACATTGATTTTTAATGTACTCAATTTATTATGAATAATGTTTCCTTTCTGTTTTTCTGCTTAGATATAAGTGTCATAAAGGCAGACATCATTTTTCTCCGATGTAGACCAAATGCCAGATGTCTGACCAAATAAGTGCTAAAACAAAAGTTGAATGAATGTATTCTCATTAATGGCTATATTATTTCCCATAATTTTTTGTTAGAAATATGAATATTAGTAAAATTAGCAAAATTAATGTGCTGTTGTGTGTTTTTTAAATAGTGTCCCATAGCTGCACTACAAGATACAAAGATATTTACATTTTTTGTTTTTGGTACAGGTTGAAAAATTGCCCTTTTAAGAGCTTGTATCACTTTATATTTCCCCTACTCGGTGGTTTTTCTTCAATATGCTCATTAGCAGTGTTATATTTTTATATTTGCAGTGTGATAGGCAAAACTTTTCCATTAAATTCATTTTTTTAACTTATATGTATCCTTTCAACAAACATTCTTTCAACTTTAAGCATTCTGTTGTGGCCAAGTGGTGGAGGACAGGAAAGGGAACAACATTTCACTGGTCAAATAATGCCTTTCTTTACACTTAGTAATCTTTCTAGTGGGTGAGCTTAAGAAAAATTAATACAATATCTGAACTCAGTAAAAATATATCTGGATAATAAGTATGATTGTAATGATTAGGTAGCGATTTTATCTAGATGGACAAGAAAATCTTTCTATAAATAAGTTGAAACTGGAATGACAAGAAGGAACCATCAATGCAAAGATGGATAGAGATGGCAGGAAAGAGCATTTGTGCCGTGGGGGCAGCTAAAACAAGGGCAACGGGCAACAACTTTGGCTGGTTTGGGAAAGTGAAATAACAAGAATCAGTTATGTAATGACTGAGACAAAGTGAGCTAGGGTGAGTTGACAAAGGAGGAGAAATATGAGCTCTGAAAATCATCTGACTGTTAGAGCATAGAGGATGACGGAGCAGGAGAGAAGAAACATACATTTTAAGAGGTACTTTCATTTGGTAAATAACTAAGTATGCTTAAACAAAGTATTCAATTACACTTAAGTACTTCGAACCATTTATCTAGAACCATGTTCAGCAAATAAATAATGTGTCATTTTCAGAACTATTTCTACTACTTTGTTCAAGCTTCTAAAATGATCAAAGCTTTCAAGTCCAATATGAATAGATTTTAACAAATTGTTTCATTTATTATATTTATTGCGAGTTAAGGTAATGAAGCATTACAGGGGGAAAGAAAAAGCCTCTTATAAATCATGCTTATTGTTTAGTTGGCTTTGAATGATCCTAAATAATTAACCTATTTAGACAGAATTTACAAAGAAGCATATACATATACATATATTGTATTCCACAAATATTTAACATGCTCCTATAGACAAAATCCTCTAAAACCTATTTATTTATCTTTATTTTTTATTATAAAAACAACATATTTTTCTCTAAGGAAAAAATGGCTCTTGTAAAAGTACTATATAGGTTTAAAAATGTATCATTTTCACTTTTTTGGAACAAGCAAATAAGTTCAGAGTTGTACCGCCATGGGAGGAATGAGGTCAGTGAACTAAAAGCAGTAAACACTGATGAGTTAAGTAATAATTTAAATGTTTTCCAATGTTTTCTTTTTTGGTTATGGAGATTAATATTTTGTGCTGAAATGTTATAGCAGAGAGAATTTGTAGTAGAGATCTCAAAAAATAAATTGAGAGGTATACTTATACTCGGAGATTAAAAAATAAATGGGGAATAGAAGTGTACTTTACCTAAATGCTAGTATTTTAAAATCTTAATATTATTGACACGTATACTGTTATGACAAAATATTATCAGCATGTATATATGTGCTTAATGGAAAATATTTCAAGAAAACTATTAGAAAAACTTTTTTGAGGGTAACAATTCTAGTTATAATACTGAATTTATATCTTATTTTATATCTTAGAAAGATAAGTATAAAGATAGAATTTACTATCAAAAACTTTATTCCTCCACAAACATAGGAATCTTTTGATAATCCTATCTCAATATGGCAATCATGACTGAAAAATACTTTCACTAAGGTACTAATGATGTGGTCCTCTGGACCAAAAGATACTATGTGTAGTCTAAAAGCTCTTTTTATATACTATTCGGCTATAAAAAAGAAGGGACTTTTACCTTTTGCAATAGCATGGAGAGTATTAGTAAGCCAGTCATAGAAAGGCAAATAACCAAATGTTTTCACTTTACATGTGGAATCTAATGGGCAAAATAAACTAACAAACAAAATACAAACTCACTGCCCTAGCTGGTTTGGCTCAATGGGTAGAGCATGGGCCTGTGGACCAAAGGATCCTTAGTTCGATTCAGGTCAAGGGGCATGTACATGGTTGCAGGCTCCTCCCCGGCCTGGGCCCTGATCAGGGCTTGTGCAGGAGGTAACCAATCAATGTGTTTCTCTTACATCGATGTTTCTGTCTTTCTCTCTCTCTTCCAATGCTCCCTAAAAATCAATGGAAAAATATCCTCGGGTAAGGATTAAAAAAAAAAAATACAAACTGACTCATAAAAACAGAGAAAGATGGAGAACAGCTGTCAGGGGGAAGGAGGACTGGAGGGGCTGGGTGAAAAAGGTGAAGGAATTTAACAAAACAACTCACAGGCACAGATGACAGTATGGTGATCACCAGATAGGGAAAAAGGTAGAGGAGGGTAAAGGGAGAAGAAATGGTGATGGAAAGGGACTTGACTTTGGGTGAGCACACTATATAATGTATAAATGATATATTATATAATTGTAGACTTGAAACCTATGTACTTTTATTAACCAATGTCATCCCAATAAACTCAATTAAAATTTTAAAATAAATAAATAAAATATCTTCTCATGAATTACAGATTTTTTTCTTTAAAATATTAGTGCAACAATATTTATGTAAAAGTGAATATAAGATGGTTTAACCAAAAGTGAAAATATCTATTAAGAAAAAAATATTCCAGGTTTTATTATTTATCAGCATAGACTCAGTCATAATTTTAAATTGTTTTTTTCCCACTGCGTTTTCAAAAGAAAATAAATAATATTCCTATTAAATAAACAGTATTACACATGCATAGTTATTTATCTCATACATATGTTTTAAATAACCAGCATATTTGTGCCTCCAGTTGAAATGGTAATGAAACTTGTTAAAATAATGGAAGAAGAATGGGCAGGCAGGACTCTTTAAAGAAGTTTATCCAAGGACCTTTCACAATGCCAAGAATAAAGATATTTTATTAAAATGCAGCCTGATCTAAAATTCAGGAGTAGGAGATTGATGTTCTAGAACCATTTTGCTTCTAATTCAGTCACAGTGGATTTTTAAACACTCCCTAGATCCTTTACACTCTCTCTGTGAATTTCAATTTGTATTAAGTAGTATGAAAGCTTTGAAATGCTTTGATCACTTAGGAAGAAAGGGACTATATAATCTAAGAAGGTGCCTTGTATGTTATCTATTATCAATTTTATATTCCTGTGCTCTCATGCCTCAAATGATAGTGAGATTTAGGCCTATATAAGAAGATCAAGCCCAAGATTCTCACCAGTATTTTATAGATGTCTCTACCTTTCATAACATCTATAAAAAAGCAGGGTCCAGCATTTCTCCACTTCACAATACGTTTTACTTCTATCAACATGAGACAAAATTGATCCTCAGAAATAGAACATTTTTATCAATAGAAAGACTAAGATTTGGTAAAATTGTATAATTTAACTCTTAACCAGGGCATGGCAAAGATTGGAATATCAGGATCTTACTCTTAGGAATGAAGCTAATAAATATCTGCAAAGGTATCTTGTGACTATGCACATGAGTTCACATTGTATAATATTTTAACTCCTCATAGTCAAATAAGCTGTTTAATTACATTTTTTAAGCCAAAAATAGGAATGGAGTTTGGTTTTCCATGTTTCCAGATACTATATTCTTTCATTATGACATTATAAACGACAAATATGTTTATGATTATGATTAGCTTCATTTGCAAATTATTCTGTATAATACAGCTACACTAATGGGATTACTTTTTCCAATAGTTACTTTTAGGTGAAAGTAATAGTAAATTTTTAAAAATTCAGTGGCATTAATATATTATCATTTTAAAATTATTTTTCTTTTCTTGGAAACTTTACATTTCAAATAATAACTATTAAAATTTTTCAAAAGATTGACTTTATGGCTCTTTAGACAACATTCTAACACTAATATTTTAATCCAGATAATACAAACTGATATGAATAGTAAAGTTAGTGATATGGATTAAACAGCTTTACAATTTCATGATTTCAAAATCTAGACTTCTATAATTTTCCTTATGTCTCTCCTGAAAAAAGGAAATCCATATACTTATTTTGCAATATATGTCCCAAGGAAGCAACAATTCACAATTTATATCAAAGGCAAGTAAATACCTTTAAACTCATAAAACAGCACTTTTTGTTATATAGTTTATTATGTGTTGACTCTCAGACCACTTGGAATTTCAAGGCTGAAATGTCTTCTGCCCAAGTTCGAAGTTTATGAAGACTAAAATGTAAGAAATGGTCTTTCACTTCAGGTATTAAAAATGACAGTCCAAAGATAAAAGGGAGTGATCTCAGTGATGGGGAAGAGGCCTGAGCTTACAGAGGATTTATGGTGTGGACTACAAATGGGGAGGAGGGGAGCTTTCAGTTTAAGCTCTGTAGCTCCAGCCAAGATGATTCAGTTTTAGGACTTCCGTCCTTTGTGAAATACAGAAAAAAGAGAGAGAGAGAAAAAAAAGGAACATGTCTTCCTTATCTTCCACACAAACACCTTTTTTATTTGTTACTAATTGCTACAAATAATAATACCTTTATGTTTTTTAATTTTACTATATTTCATGTCATCTCTTTCATTGTACTTCAGTAAAAAATGTATCAATGTCCATGACAGAAATTTATACTGGAGAAAATATCCAACATAGATATTCCACTAGTCAGTAAGACAAACACAAAACCTTTAAACTTCATGCTCTGACACTGCAATGTTAGTTTACTGAGATCAGAGCTACTTAGAATGCTCTAATTTTAAGTCCAAGTATAAACATAGATGTCTGAGGAATTATTTTTATTATGATTATTTGATTGCATGCAAAATAAACTAATTGGTTCATTAAGATCTCAGAAAATCAGCAAGGAACCAGGAAAAAAAAAAATTGCAACTTAGTAGGAACAAGGAAAGCTTTGGAATCTATGGATAAAAATAATGGCTAACCCATATGCCTTTTTATATTTTAGCTATTCATTCAGGTGAAGATGTACCTCTATGTAGAACTATTTGCTACATGTAAGCCCTCTGAAGTAGCATACTATTCTGAACTCACATCTTCTACAATTGCGTTTTGTTTTGTTTTTTATTGCCAAGGCTGCTAATTCTAACTATATACAAACAAGAACTGGGCATAAACACTAGATGAATTAGGAGTCCTGATAGACCTAACATGAAATTGTCAATGTTGTATCTCAAACACCTGAAAAAAAATCAAGTGATTAATAGCAGGGCTAGACAACTTTATTTGCGAAGGGCCAGAGGGTAAATATTTTAGGCTTTGTAGGCCACAAATGGTCTCTGTAACGTATCTGGAAGACAGATATAAGGGCCTCTCATTGGCCAAATATGGGACAGTTAAACATAATAGATTATATCTCATCGAATACAATTGATAGTGGTAAAAATAAATAATGAATGCTAAAAATAATTTAACAAACATGGTCCATTTACATAATCTCAATGTGTATTTCCCATAAAATAATTATGTTTTATGATTTTTTTAATCATTTTTTGTTGTTGTTGTTGTTAATCCTCACCCGAGGATATTTTTCCATTGATTTTTAGAGAGAGTGGAAGAGAGGGGAAAAGACAGAGAGAAACATCGATGTGAGAGGAACACATCGATTGGTTAACTCCTGCACGCACCCAACCAGGGTCGGGGAGGAACCGGTAACCGAGATACATGCCCTTGACTGGAATTGAACCCGGGACCCTTTGGTCCACAGGCCAGCACTCTATCCACTGAGCCAAACCAGCTAGGACCCCATAAAACAATTATTAATTACAAAGGGAACATGGATAATTTTGCAGTAGAGAAAACTGGCAGCCACCGCTAAAGTCTGGCTTACAATGTTTACATAACCAGTAATTGGACCATAGCACTTGCATAGCACCTAATAAAATGCAATTCAAAAGCAATAAATAAACTACTTCATGTTTGTGATATTTCTGCCAAAATAAAATGAATAAGCTGGATTTATTCATGAGGAAGCATTAGACATATCCAAACTGACAAACATTCTACAATTGTTCTTGAAATGTGTCTATGGGGTTGAAATCATATTAACATAAATAAGTAAAAATAAAACAAATTCCTGTGACCCAGGCCAGAACAAATAAATCAGAATCCTTGGAAATGGTACCCAGAAAACTGCATTCTTTTTTTTAAAATATACTTTTATTGATTTCAGAGAGGAGAGGGAGATAGAGAAATAGAAACATCAATGATGAGAGAGAATAATTGATCAACTGCCTCCTGCACACCCCCTACTAGGGATTGAGCCCACAACCCAGGCATGTGCCCTTGACCAGAATAAAAAATGGAATCTTTCAGTCTCAAGGTCAATGCTCTATCCACTGATGCAAACCAGCTAGGGCATAATGTACACATTTTAATTGAATTTCAACCATTTTAGTGTCTATAAAGAACATTATGTGTGAATACAAGTAGATGTATTCTTTATATATATTCTTTATATATATTCTTTACATATCCTACATATGTATGACAAAATGTATGCTTGCATGTACAAATTTACCTATTTATCTACCTATCTATCTTACCACTTAGAGTATGTGCACTGCCCAGGCATGTGCCCTTGACCGAAATCGAACCTGGGACCCTTCAGTCCCCAGGCTGATGCTCTATCCACTGAGCCAAACCTGCTAAGGCTAAAAAGCATATTTTAATCTTTTCTTTAAATTTCTAGAATAATTTCAATGAGTATACTTATTTTTAATGTATACTGTTAAGTCATATGTGCATTTTAGAAACTACATATAAAGTTTTTATACTTGATTATCTATTTTCTTATGCCCTGGGTATTATGGGTGTTACATTTGACCCAGTGATCCTACTTCTAAGCATGTGTCCTAGAAAACCCAAAACACTAATCAGAAAGAATATGTGCACCCCTAAGTTCACAGCAGTGCAATCTACAATAGCTAAGATCTGGAATCAGCCCAAGTGCCCATCAATAGATGAGTGGATAAAAAATGTGGGGTACATCAATACCATGGAATACTATGCAGCAGTAAAAGAGAAGGATCTCTTACCCTTTGAGATATCATGGAGGGACCTGAAGAGTATTATGCTAAGTAAAATAAGCTAGTCAATATGCGAAATAGAATCTTGAGAAGTTAACAATTCACATCACTCCATTTTATTTGTGCCATTGGTTTATTTATATAGAGTAAACTGCACCCATTTTTAGTGAACCACTTAAGAATCTTTTAGAAATGTATATACTGATATAATCAACATATAGAAAATTTCTTTATTCCAAATATTTTCTTATGCCTCTTTCTAGCCAACTGTTGCCTAAAATCTCAGAACCTTAGCATCCATTTATCCAGTTTTTCTTGATATAGATTTATTTGCTTTGCCTTTTTAAGGATCCTATAAAATAAAACCCTAATATGCAAATCTACCAAATGGCGGAACGACCGTTCACTATGATGTCCACCCCCGCAGGGGTCCTTGACTGTGAGAGGGCACAGGCTGGGCTGAAGGACCACCCCCACCTAAGGGCACAAATGTCATGCACCGGGCCTCTAGTTCTATATACGTGAGCATTTTGACTTTACCAAATAATGTTGTTTTTTTATTGAATTCAATACAACAGGAGTAATTTGTGGTACTAACACAGAATACGATTTTCAATAATGTTAACCATGTTGCCTAGAGAAGCTACCTTCATATTCACCAGAAAGACGTTAACTTACCTTGCCCTTCCATCTTTGCCAGTGGATGAAAAGGGGCCACGTACCAACCCTGCTGAGCCCAGGGGGGGCCTGCATGGCAGCCTTACACACTCAGAGACCGAAAGTAACTACACAGAATGGTCTATATGTAAAACGTTTTAACTAAAAGCAGTTTATGGCAGGTAGTCATGTCCTAGCTAGAATCTTCTATGACAAAGGTCAATCTTTACCTTAATTGAGCTTGTCTATTGTCTTTTTGCATCTAAGATAACATGTCTTTGAAATGTCAAGGTAACTTCCCTTTTTCCTGATCGCTCAGGGCACAACCACCACTATAGGGCTGAGACCACAAATCCCCTCATTGGTATTATTATGTTAATTGTTGACTTTTAACTATCCTGTACCCATCTAAAAGGAGCCTGGTCGGCCCTGGCTGGTTTGACTCAGTGGACAGAGCAATGGCCTGCAGACTGAGGGGTCCCCGTTTTGATTCTGGTCATGGGCACGTGTCCTGGTTGCGGGCTCGATCCCTAGTGGGGGGCAGCCGGTCAGTGATTCTCTCTCATCATTGATGTTTCTATCTCTCTCTCCCTCTCCCTTCCTCTCTGAAATAAATTAAAAAAAAAAAAAAAGAAGAAGCCTGGTCAGGGGATGGGAGCAGAGGGACAGAGAGGGTCCATGGGGGTAAAGGGGGACACCTGTAATACTTTTCAAAAATGAAGATAAATTTTGAAAACAAAGAAAGATGTGTTTATCGTTTTACTTTTTATCCAATCCCATCCTCGCTTTGCTTTCTCCCACCTTCCTAATCTATCAATTTCATATAACCCCCTGTGTCTTCCCCTTTGATTATGATGTATAAAATAAATGGTAAAACTGCCATTTTCTGGAGCATTTTCTTAATCAGTTGAGATTTTGCTTCCCGGCAAGTGTCATTAGTTTGGCTCAAATAAACTCATAAAAATTCTTACAGGTTTGGACATTTTTATGTTGACACTGTGTTAAGATCGGCAAATAAGACATGAAATCAATGCAATGCACTTTGGGTTTTTTTTTTAAATATCAGAAGCCAGAAAAAATTAGGGAAAAAGTATTATTTTGACTATGTTATGAATGAAAGTATTCAGATGTAATTACCATATTTTGCATGAATTATAGTTAATAAACCTTACTGAAACACGAAAATTGAATTGGAACACCCTGAATTCCCGGGTTCTTATCTCGATGGTTTCGAAGAATGAAGCCACGGACAAAAGGTGATAGGTGAAAAGTACAGAGACTTTATTGCAAGCAGACACTACCTCTAACACCTAATTCCGAAGTCTAAGCCTAAGACTCTGTCCCTCCTGGACGGACAGAGGGGCCCCTGAGAAGGGTGGCCACTGCTTTCTTTGTCTTGAGGCATTAAATAGCTGCAGTTCTTTGTCTGAACCTGACCCCTTCTTATTGGTCATTTTGCTACATAGAGTTAGTTTTCAGAGCTCAAAGCCAGCGTGGTGTGCCCCATATTCTGTCCCCCTTATCTTGTTGGTTGGAGTCATTTCCGATTTATCTTATAGCTCTCCCAGGTGTGTTGGCAGAGAAAGCCCTACCTTATGGCCCTCCCAGCTACTCAGGTCAGGGCTGCTTTTGGCCTAACTTATGGTCACTTTAATTGCTCAGGCCTGAGACACCCCTGTTTATGGCTGTCTTGAATTACCCAGGCCAGATATATTTCTATTTGCCTATTCCATTTCTCTACTCTCTGTACAAATAAGATAAACATCCTGGCACCTTCAAGTCTCCATAATGTATTCCTTCCCCGCTAGACCCCTTTCATTGCTAAAACTTTGTAAACCTGCCTAATTAAACTAGCTTGCTACCCCTTTCATTACTGCCTTTAAAATTTAGGTAAGAAATAAAAGAAAATTTACAAATTAGAATAATATTATGTTGAAATGAGATGCCCAGCCATTTGCATTTTTAAATGCTCTGTAAATAACTTATATCACTAATATTTATAATATTTATGTCATATTAAAAGTTGTCAAAATGTTTCTGGGTTGGTATAAACATTTTACTACCTTACTAAAGGTTCCAAATCTTTATAGAACTAATAGCTTCTGATTTTCATAGATCTTAGTACTCATACGATTATTCTTAACAAAGCTATAATCTGTACTCTAAATTACTAGTAATTCTTATATTACTACTAGAGGCCCGGTGCACGAAATTCGTGCACGGAGGGAGGTTCTCCCTCAGCCCAGCCTGTACCCTCTCCAATATGAGACCCCTTGAGGGATGTCCGACTGCCCGTTTAGGCCCGATCCCAGTGGGATCGGGCCTAAACGGGCAGTCGGACATCCCTCTCACAATCCAGGACTGCTGGCTCCCAACTGCTTGCCTGCCTGCCTTCCTGATTGGCCCTAACCGCTTCTGCCTGCCAGCCTGATCACCCCCTAACCACTCCGCTGCCAGCCTGATTGATGCCTAACAGCTCCCCTGCCAGCCTGTTTGCCCCCAACTTCCCTCCTCTGCTGGCCTGGTCACTCCTAACTGCCCTCTCCTGGAGGGTTGATCACCTCCAACTGCCCTTTCTTGCAGGCCTGGTCCCTCTCAACTGCCCTCCCTTGCAGGCCGGGTGCCTCCCAACTGCCCTCTCCTGCTGGCCATCTTGTGGTGGCCATCTTGTGTCCACATGGGGGCAGGATCTTTGACCACATGGGGGCAGCTATATTGTGTGTTGCAGTGATGATCAATCTGCATATTATTCTTTTATTAGATAGGATAGAGGCCTGGTACAGGGGTGGGGGCCAGCTGGTTTGCCCTGAAGGGCGTCCCAGATCAGGTGGGGTTTTCCTTGGGGTGTGGGGCGGCCTGAGCGAGGGGCCTGTGGTGGTTTGCAGGCCAGCCACGCCCCCTGGTAACCCAAGTGGAGGCCCTGGTATCTGGAATTTATTTTCCTTCTACAATTGAAACTTTGTAGCCTGGAGCGGAGCCAAGCCAAGCCTGGGGCTCCCTCCGAGGCCAGGCCACAGCCATTGTGTTGGGGTTATAATTGAAACTTTGTTGCCTTAAGCAGGTGAGCCCGGCCAGGGTGTGTGGAAAGCTTTGCTTCCCCTGTTGCCGGCGGCAACCCTGGCCTGCTCTCTCAAGCTCCATTCTGCCGCCATTTGTTTGAATTTGTTTACCTTCTATAATTGAAACTTTGTAGCTTGAGTGGAGGCTTAGGCCTGGAAATGGCAGGCGGAAAGCTTGGCCTCCTCTGTTACCTAGGAAACCTTGCTCTCTGTGGCTGTAGCCATCTTGGTTTGGGTTAATTTGCATACTCGCTCTGATTGGATGGTGGGCGTGGCTTGTGGGCGTGGCTTGTGGGTGTGTCGGAGGTATGGTCAATTTGCATATTTGTCTATTATTAGATTAGATTAATTTAGGATTATATATATGTGTATATATATATATATAATGTAATATGTAATATAATATGTATTATATATAATCTTATATATACATATATAAATTTAGCATATATATTTAAGATTATATACCTAAAATTATGTCTTAAGATTTTATATATGTTTATACAAAAAAGGACTTTTATTTAGTTGTCATATAATAGAATTTTTCAGCTAAGGTTAGATGTTATATAAAGGCATGCACCTATATTTGCATATATATTATGGAATATATAAAATACCCACTAAAATCTTTCTCTCATTTTAATTAGAGAACTAAACCTTTGGAATTTATTTTAAAAGTGTATGCATATGTGTGAGTGTAAGTTTATAAAGGCATCTTCAATGTAAAATCGAGAATAACACAGGCATGTACAGCTAAGTTTATTCTTTTTTAAGTAACCACCAAGAAGTGCTTGCCATTCCTTTCATCTTTTTTAATATATATATTTTTATTGATTTCAGAGAGAAAGGGAGAAGACAGAGAGAAATACCAATGATGAGAGAGAATCATTGATTGGCTGCCTCCTGCATGCCCCCGACTGGGGATGGAGCCTGCAACTTTAACCAGAATCAAACACAGGCCCTTCAGTCCGAAGGCCAATACTCTATCCACTGAGCCAAACCATCCAGGGCTTGATTAAACTTTAGACAAGCTTCTTCCTGACTCCCAGCCTCTGATGTTCCTCTCACCACAGGTGACCTAACCACATGGGTCCCATTCCTCCGTTTCTTAGAGTATTTACTTAGAAAACGTGTAATTATTTGTTTTCCTTTTTGGGAAAATACTTTTTATTTATTTGTTTGTTTTGTTTAAAGTATTACAAATAGTAGTACATATGCCTCTTGCCAGTTTTATTACCTAGGACTTGTCTTTCTCAAGGACCTGGAGCCAGCCCTTTGAAATGTAATCCTGGAGAAAGACAGCGTTCCTGTCTACCAGTCACTGTGTGAATAGGAGCATAGCTTGAACTTCGGTGGGTGCTTTGCTAGACGTTGTACAACTACCTTCTATCATGAAGATACAAGGAAGTTTATTCTTTTATTAAAGCTAGTTAACAAACACAGATGGCCTAGGTTTAAATGAAATGTTTTATCATTTGAAATTTGTTATAGAGATCTACTTTATGTACATTTTAGTATTTTCTGATAAATAGTAAAATAGCTGGCAGATACAGTTTGGCTCAGTGGTGGAGTGATGGCACTGTGGACCCAAGATCTCGGGTTGGATTCCAGGTCAAGAGCACATACCTTGGTTGCAGGTTTGATCCCCCATGCGGTCAGTGGGAAGGCAACCAATTGATGTATCTCTCTCAACTCTCTCTCTCTCTCTCTCTCTCTCTCTCCCCCTCTCTCTCTCTTTATCTTTCTCTCTTCCTCCCTACCACTCTCTGTAAAAAAACCCTAAATAGCTGGCAGATGTTTTCATGTTTACTGGATGTTCATTAAATTAATAGATTAATTTGATCACATTTAAGATACCTATTTTGTTACTTTAAATATTACTATAATAAATTAATTTAGTCCCTAAATTTATTATTTAAATTTATCTCTTATAATATAATAGCCAGTAAAATGTTTCTTTTCCTTTTCTATTATATGCTATATATATATTCTCTAAAATTCATTCTGTGTATGCTGTTAAAGAAATAGACATTTTCTTTTGATATTTCTTTATACAAATTAACCATTAATGAAAGGAAATCAGAATAAAAGGTCACCTTTCATAGGTATAATTTCTATTCCAAATGTTTTATAACAAAGATCTTGTTAAAATTCAGTGCATTAAAATTACTCTATATGCCCTTGTTTAAATACCTAAAGGCTGATATATCTATTCTGATATTTCCATTCAACTCAGCTCTTCACATTTTTCTACATGGTCTTCTTCATTTTTAAGTGTTCAAATGAAACTACTCTGATTTTAAAACACCCACAGTATATCTGTGTAATAGATTCATTTTTGAATAGACACTTCTTCCTTTTTAGTTTTGATGCTTTGATATTTTCCCAGATTGTTAACCCCACTAACTTCGCCTCTTTATTTCCTATCTTTTATCTTTGTCCTTCACTAATAACTCCATCTGCTGTTCAGTGAACTTAAGTCACAATCATATCTTACTTTAGTTCCTTCCTTCTTAGAAAAAAATTATTTCATGGTCTACTATAGTTATTTTCTCAAGTCTAATATCTATAAGCGTTTTAAAAAAGAACCTTGTATGATACTTTTCAGTTTTCAAATCCCTTTATGTACACATGATAAAAAAAAAGATATTTCTTTTTGCTTTAAAAAAATTCTCAGTTCTTCTTTAAGGTAAAAGCTTAATTATGACACTAACACTATCAATTTTGTAGTCAGTCTAACATTAACATCACAGATAAATGCATTTTTGCACTTATACTAATTCTTGAAACATATTCTTATCCTCTTTTTGTTCAACATATTTTATGAACTGTAAGTAGTATTAGCAAGAGACCAACAAATAATAAGTCTTTGAGGCAGTTGGTGTATTGCTAAACAGCAATTTACTCAAGAGGCTGTCCATAACTGATTATGCTCATATACTTACTTACACAATGTTAACTTTATGACTAGCTTAAATATTCTGAGGGTAAATATTTAACAAATCATGATTCAGTGCACTATGGTTACTAATGCTATGTCAGACTAATATGAAAATCACAACCTGAAATACTGGTGCTAGTCATATATTTTGTTTAGACTCTCTCATTCTTGAAATATAACTATTTGTACAAAGTGTGCATATGAATTTATGTGTTGAAATACACTTTAAAAAACAAATTTCCAAAGGTCAAAAGGCCATTATGATTAAGGGTGGTATCACCTATTTATTATCATTATTTTATATTTTGACCTTGAGTTATTTTATACAAATGTTTCATTTTTTTTCTTTAGACTTTATCAGTGAGATACTAGTAAGTTCTCTGCCTATATGACATGGTACCATCCAGGGAAACTCTATGTTTAATGTGGTACTAAGCAAAAAGAAATGCCTTTTTTAATCATGTATATGCAAAGGGATTTGGAAACTGAAGAGTATAATATAATCTTCATTGTCAAGTAGTTAGGATAGGACAAAAATGGACAATTCTTCCATATATATGTTGTTGAAATAGCAACAGAATACTTTGTTTTTATACTCACCTAAGGATATTTTTTCCCTTTATTTTTTTAAGAGAGAGTGGAGGGGAAGGAGGATGAGGGGGGAGGGAGAGAGAAGAGAGAGAGAGAGAGAGAGAGAGAGAGAGAGAGAGAGAGAGAGAGAAACACTGATGTGAGAAAGACACATAAATTGGTTGCCTCCCACACATGCTCTGACTAGGGCTGGAGATCAAGCCTGAAGCCGAGGTACATGCCCTTGACCAGGAATTAAACCTGTAACCAGAGCATGGGGGTGGGGGTGGGGGGTAAGAAGAATTAGATGTGGATGTGGCAATCATAAAAAAATATAACCTGCCATAGATGTCCTTGGGCCAGCCCTCTAACCACTGAGCAACCCGGCCAGGGCAAAACAGAATCCATTTAAGAACCATTTCATTTACTATAAAGTGTTCAAAGTGATTTAATTAATAATCAAAGGATAGCTACCAAGTTGTCTATATAGAAAAGGAAAGACTGTAAAATATATATCCTAACTCTGCCCACTCATCTAAGTCATTTCTGGATAGTAGTTTATGGTTGCAAAATATTTCAATAAGGACAATTTTTAAGGAGATTATAGATACATCAATAACATTTAAATAGAATGTGTGTGTTTTTAAATTAATAATGTCCTTTAGTTAGTTTGTCATGGGTCAGAGAATATAAATTATGTACTTCCTAGGAAAAGGATGGTCAAGGCTCTCCGAGTTTTTCATGGATCTTGAGCTTTTTGACTTTGTGCTGCATGAAAATGTTAATTAGCATATATATATATATATATATATATATATATATATATATATATTTCCTATATAATAAAAGAGTAATATGCAAATTGACCCTAACGGCAGAACGACCGGGAACAACTGGTCACTATGATGCACTGACCATCAGGGAGCAGACGATCAAGGCAGGAGCTGCCCCCTCGTGGTCAGTGAGTTTCCACAGGGGGAGCTCCGCTCAGCCAGAAGTCGGCTCTTGGCTGGCCAGCACAGTGGTGGTGGTGGGAGCCTCTCCTCCCTCTGTGGCAGCGCTAAGGATGTCTGATTAACAGCTCAGGCATGCTTCCCAGGGAGCGGGCCTAAGCCATTAGTTGGACATCCCCCAAGGGCTCCCGGACTGCCAGAGGGATGTCTGACTGCCAACTTAGGCCCAATCCCCTTGGAGCAGGCCTAAGCTGGCAGGTGGACATTCTCCAAGGGGTCCCAGACTGCAGGAGGGTGCAGGCCAGGCTGAGGGACCACCCCCCCAGGAGTGCATGAATTTTCGGGCATTGGGCCTCTAGTATATACTGTGTGTATGTATGTATATGTGTATATATATATGTATATATATATTATGCATATCTATACTTATATTAGGGTAATATGCAAATTGGTTGGGACGCCATCACATATCGACTGATCAGCAGGAGGATGGGGCAGCAGCAGAGAGCTACAGGAGGGCGGGGCAGCAGGCAGAGAGCTACAGGAGGGCAGGGCAGCGAGCTACTTGCACACGGATTTGTGCACAGAGCCACTAGTATATATACAAAATGCTGTGTTCTAAGCAACTATGTATTGCTATGTAACATGTCAATATGCATTGTAATAGCTTAAAATAATAACAGCCATTTGTTTAGCTCAGGGGTCCTCAAACTTTTCAAACAGGGGGCCGGTTCACTGTCCCTCAGAACGTTGGAGGGGAGTTGGAGAGTGCGGCGCACATTCCACACATGCGCACTGCGGGCTTGGGATGAGTCGGCTGCTAAGCAGGACAGGCAGTGGCGGCAAAAGCACGCGGAGAGCCGGATAAATGTCCTCGGCAGGCCGCATGTGGCCTGTGGGCCATAGTTTGAGGACCCCTGGTTTAGCTCATGTATCTCCAATGTAGACAGGGCTTGCAGGGGAAGGTTTATTTGCTTTATGCAGCAACAGCTGGTCAGGGGCTGGAGATTCTACAATCAAGAGAGCTCCTACATTTGGTTCACTAATTAAAGCTGGCTGTGGGTAGGAGTGCAGCTAGAATTGTGAGCCAGAACTGCCATTCGTGACCTCTTTGAATAGCCAGAGCTGGTTTCAAAGATGAATGTTCCAGGAAAAGTCATGTGGCAGCTACATCACTTTTGATAGTATAACCCAAGAAGTTGCTTCAAGAGTAGTTACATTTTCACCCAGATACAAGAGCAAGAAACATATCCCATCTCTCAATGGGAGGTATATCAGCATCAAATTGTAACCAGAGCATGGGCGTAGAAGAGTTAGATGTGGATGTGACCATCATAAAAAAATACAACTTACCATAAATGTCTAAAATGTGGGAAATTTTGATTTTGTCTTATTTGCTAATTCTGGCACATTACCCACATTTCTGGGTACATTTAGATTTACTGAGTTCATATTTGAATATTTTATATTTATATAAATAGTAGAGGCCAGGTGCACGAAATTTGTGCACGGGGGGGGGGGGTGTTCATCAGCCCAGCCCGCACCCTCTCCAATCTGGGACCCCTCAAGGGATGTCCGACTGCCCTTTTAGGCCCGATCCAGGTAGGATCGGGCCTAAAAGGGCAGTCGGACATCTCTCTAACAATCCAGGACTGCTGGCTCCCAACTGCTTGCCTGCTTGCCTTCCTGATTGCCTCTAACCTCTTCTGCCTGCCAGCCTGATCACCCCTTAACCACTCCCGTGACAGCCTGATTGATGCCTAACTGCTCCCCTGTCAGCCTGATTGCCCCTATCTGCCCTCTCCTGACGGCCTGGTCATCCTTAACTGCCCTCCCCTGCAGGCCTTGTCCCCCCCAACTGCTCTCCCTTGCAGGCCTGGGTCCCCCCAACTGCCCTTTCCTGTAGGCCCAGTTGCCCCCAATTTCCCTCCTCTGCTGGCCTGGTCACCCCTAACTGCCCTCCCCTGCAGGCCTGGTCCCTCCCAACTGCACTCCCCTGCTGGCCATCTTGTTGTGGCCATCTTGTGTCCACATGGGGGCAGCCATCTTGTGTGTTGGAGTGATGGTCAATTCGCATATTACTCTTTTATTAGATAGGAGGATAGAGTCCTGGTGCACAGGTGGGGGCCAGATGGTTTGCCCTGAGGGGTGTCCCAGATCAGAGTGGGGGCTCCCTTGGGGCGTGGGGCAGCCTGGGCAAGGGGCCTGTGGTGGTTTGCAGCCTGGCCACACTCCCCAGCGACCCAAGCGGAGGCCCTGGTATCTGGGGTTTATTTATCTTCTATAATTGAAACTTTGTAGCCTTGAGTGGAGCCAAGCCTCCTTCTCACTCCGTGGCCGCAGCCATTTTTTGTTGGGATTTATTTATCTTCTATAATTGAAACTTTTTAGCAGAGACCAAGGCAGACCAGGGCTGCGGGAGCTTGACTTCCACCATCGCCGGGGGCAACTCAAGCCTCCTGCTCTCTCCAGCTCCGTGGCTGCCACCATTTTTGTTGGGATTTATTTATCTTCTATAATTGAAAATTTGTAGCCTTGAGCGTAGGCCTGGGCAGCCAGGGCGGCAGGGAAGCTTGGCTACCTCCATTGCTGGGGAAACCCAATCCTCCTGCTTGCTTCAGCTCTGTGGCCGCAGCCATCTTGGTTGGATTAATTTGCATACTCACTCCTGATTAGCTGGTGGGCGTGACTTGAGGTTGTAGCGGAGGTATGGCCAATTTGCATATTACTCTTTTATTAGATAGAATATCTTATATACGTAAGTATTTTATAATTTTGAAAAATATATTTTTATTGTTGGTAATATTATAGATATCTCCCATTCCCCTCCCTTTACCCCCTTCCTCCAGGCCTCTACCCACCCCCTCAGGTCTTCACTACCCTATTGCTTATGTCCATGGGCTATGCATATAAGTATATACATTCTTATATCTAGTTTACTGAGACTTAATATGAATTAGAAATCAGATAATGTGATATCCAATCTTGGTCCATAAAGATAATGGAGATTATTAGGTATGATTTTTTTCCACTTCTGATGCCCCTCCCCAAATCTCTTCCTAAGGACCTGTACATAATTTTTCACCTATCTCTCCTTTACTTTCTTTGCTAAAAACATTTCCTTTCAACAGAGAATTGGCCTCAGTTGTCATTTCTTTTTATTTTTCTTCCCTTCAGCATCTTCAACTTGCACTTTCTCAACTTAAAAACATTGTGAAGTTTTCCCAGATACAATAGTGCAATCAAAATACAACAATATTATTTTATCCCACCTCTCATTCTAATAATTCTACAGTTTCTGTACTTCTTCACTCACATTAAGAGAGTATACTGCAATCTCAATCTCTGTTTTAATTTTCTCTTCCATTTACTCTCCCTCCCAGTCCATTGCATTCTGATATAGCCTTTTCACTCTATGGAAATAACTCTACTGTCGCAAAGATTCTGTTGCCTAAACCAACTGATTTTAGTTCTTACTTACTGAGGCTTTCTGTTCTATTTGAACTTCAGAGTTCATTGCTTACCTATTTACATTCTCTCTTCCATTACCTTCCTTAAACCCATACTTGCATGTTTCCTTTCAATTTCTCATCTATTCTCTTATGGTCATGTTTATCTGTCCCTCTTTCTCCCTATAGCCTTTAAATTTGTGCTTGCCTCAAGTTTACATTTTCATCAATTTCTTTATTGATTTATTTAAAAATATTAAGTTATTAAAACATTCTAGGGCTATGCTAGGCACTGAAATTAGAATGGTAAACAAGATATTAAATTACCTCCTGTCAGAATGTCAACAAGAATATATAAACCAAGCACCTAAACATCCCCCTGAAAATCTAGAGCTGTGGTAAGTGCTATTTTGTAAGGAGGAAATAATTTCATATAAACACATGCAGGGACACCTGTCACTTCCCACTTTACCTACTCTCATTAACTTTCTCCTGCAGACTCACATCATCTTCTCTTGCATTTTCCTTTAAAATGAGATTATATCACAATATTTATTGGAAATATTTTCCTGGATTTCTCACAGGAAAGGCAAGCTCAACATAGTCAACATTAAATAACATCTTTAGGTGTGGCTCAGTTGGTTGAGCATCCTCCCCTGCTCCAAAAGGTTGCTGTTTCCATTCCTGGTCAGGGCACATGCATGGGTTTCGGTCTCAATCCCCAGTAGGGCGCATACAGGAAGCAGCCAATCAATGTTTAACTCTCTCCCTCCCGCTTCCTCTCACTCTAAAATAAATTCTTAAAAAAATAACATCTTTACTTAGTCCTTTGTCCTGCATTCACCATCTGTGTCAGTGTTTGACCTTGTAGCCATCAAGCACAACTTAACTCCTCTCTCTCCCTCTCCACTCTGAGTCACAAAGTCCTTTTGCTTTTACTTCTTAATTGATTCATGATTCTGCTTCCTTTTCTTATCTCTAATACAATTCACTGAGATATTTCAGCACTTGTCATTTGAGTATTCTTATACTAACTTAAAAACTTTTTTCTCTGATAGTAAATTGTTTTTCACTTAATTTATTGGGGTGACATTGTTACAAAACAAAACAAAGTAAAAAACAGAAACAAAACAACTCATAGACACAGACAACAGTATGGTGATTACCAGAGCGAAAGGGCAATGTGGGGAGGTAGACGAGGGTAAAATGGGAATAAATGGTGATGGAAGGAGACTGGACTTGGGGTGGTGAGCACAAAGCACAATATACAGATAATGTATTAGAGAATTGTACAACTGAAACCTATATAATTTTATTAACCAAGAGGCCTGATGCACGTAATTCGTGCAAGAGGCTCTGCCCCCACCGCTGCGGCAGCCGCCTCTGCCTCGGCCCCCGCCGCCGAGGCTTCGTCCGGAAGGACGTCCAGTCTAATTAGCATATCATGCTTTCATTATTATAGACGTCATATCTGATAGTAGATTTATGCAGTGAAATCCATCCTCCAATGTTCTCTAGGCAATGTATTTTAAAAAGTTTCAGCTTAAGTCAGTATTTCCTTTAAGAGCTTTCCATCCTATGAAGATTAAAGCATAAGCTACTAACCCAGATAATCCACAGTACAGATATTGTCCACTCATCCATGCATTCTCTTGCATATTATATATATACACACACACACACATACACTAGAGGCCCAGTGCACAAAATTCATGCATGGGAGGGGTGTCCCTCATCTTGACCTGTGCCCTCTCGCAATCCAGGACCCCTTGGGTAGAGCCCCAAAGCCTGGCCAGCGATTAGAGCCTATTGGGGCTTTCCTTCCCCTGGCTGCCAGCAGCTGGACTCACCCCTGCCCCCACCACTGCCACTGCTTGCCATCTGTGTGGCACAGCCCCTCCTCCCCTGCCACCGGTTGCCTCCCTCTGCAGGTGACAGGTGTGGGGTGTGATTGCTTGGCTGGCCTGGGCCTGCCTCTGCAGGGAGATCTCTGGCCAGCCCCACACACCCACTACAGCATCACTGGCCAGTGGACTGGGCCTCCCTCTGTGGGGCGATTGATCGTGGGGCCCCCAGATCAATCACCCCACAGAGGGAGGCCCTGCACATCCATCGCAGCACCGCTAGCCAGGTGGCCTGGGCCTCCCTCTGTGGCTGCTGGCTGGGTGGCCTGGGCCTCTCTCTGTGGCTGCTGGCTGGGTGGCCTGGGCCTCCCTCTGCGGGGCAATCGATGGCTCTACAGAGGGAGGCCCTGCCCACCTACCACAGCACCACCAGCTGGAGTCCCCCCATCGATCACCCTGCAAAGGGTGGCCTGGGCCTTCCTCTGCAGGGCAATCATGGGGCTACAGTGGGGCCCCCCAACCAATTGCATCACACCCACCTTGTCTGGCCTGGCACCAGTGAGTGTCATAGTGTGGTCATCTGGAAGGTCGTCCAGATGGCCATTCTGCTGTTTGGTCTTTTGATCAATTTGCATATTACACTTTTATTATTATAGATAAATACACTTTATTTCTCTATACACAATTTTATTTAACCCTTATCATGCATCTTTATCATATTAGGAAATATCCTCTCCCTTTGTCTCTTTAACTAGATTACATACAACATGTAATCTTACCTTTCTCCTCAATTCACACATACATAGTTCAAATCTTATTAACCAACTAGAGGACTGGTGCACAAAATTTGTGCACTTGGGGTAGAGGTCCCTCAGCCCAGCCTGCGCCCCCTTGCAGTCTTGGAGCCCTTGAGGGATGTCTGACTGAAGGCATGGGGAGCGGGCCTAAGCCGTCAGTCAGACATCCTTAGTGCTACTGCAAAGGCAGGAGAGGCTCCCACCACCACGGCTGAACTCGCCAGCCATGAGCCTAGCTCAGGGTTCTGGCTGAGCAGCGCTCCCCCTGTGGGAGCACACTGACCACCAGGGGGCAGCTCCTGCATTGAGCGTCTGCCCCCTGGTGGTCAGTGCGCATCATAGCAACCAGTTGCTCCACACTTTGGTCAATTTGCATATTAGCCTTTTATTATATAGGATATCACCCATGAAATTTAATTTTAAAATGCTTCTATAATTCTCCTGGAAAGATCACAAATCAGTGGATTGAATCTGTGAGGGACTACTTTGAAACACCTGAATTTTTCATTATTTTCCATTGACTATACCTCTAATTGTATGTCAATACCACAATTATTTGATTATTCTAGCTTTGTAGTTCAGTTATATAGATTATACTTTTAAATATTTTTCACATCTTTATTTGTTTGTCTATTTTACATGACTCATGCCCTCATGACCTCTTTTCAGCAGTCCTAAAATAAATAATTTGTTCCTATTTTTTGCACATTTTAATCTGACTCTACAATGTATCAAAAAGTTAAAATTAAATACTGATTACACCAATCCCTCTCTTCCAACTTTCTATACTCTCCTATATCTTTCAAAATCAAAATCCATCTCCAAACTATTACATACAACTTGCTTTCTGGCCTAGTTCCTGGCTGATTATGTCTCATTAAGAAAATTACTAAACTACTACTTGGAAATTGTCACATATTATGGGACATGGTTTGCCTTCTTACTTTCCCATAAGCTTTGTCCTCTGCCTAGAATGCTCCTCCTCCACCCCTACCCCAATTCATTATCTGAATAACTCACACCAATTCTTAACTAGGTAAGACTCAGGCATACCTTAACTGCCTTAAATTATGAAAGTCTTCCCACATAATTCTGCTTACCCCTATGATATTAGATGCTACTGCACTCATTGCATTGCATGACAATTGTTAACTTGTCTTTCTCCCCCTTTGGACTGTGGAAACTTCGAAAGATTGATCATCCCCCTCATTAGTATTTCAGCACTTATGGGTGTCTGAGACATAGCTGTTTGATAATGTTGATGAAATAAAATAAACAAATACAAATAATTAAAATAAATGAAGAAATCACTCTCATGTAGGGATCATCACATTTCTTGAGTATTTTTTATGTTCCTGCAAAAATAAAAACCAAAACAAAAGACCTCTAGAATCCAGGCTCACCCAGGGTAAACGTATTACATATGTGAGATTCCTATTACATAGATAAGTACATTGTGAAACCTTAAGCAATGCCACTTCTATTCCCTTACCCGTTTGTTACATCAAGTAATCAGTTGGTTAACTGGTCTCCAACCTGTCACCCTGAGCTATATTCCTAACATGTAAATAATATCTGGCAAAGTGTTTACTATTTCAAATGAGGAAATGTATTTGTCTTTTTTGAAAATATCACATTTATCATTGTACACATTCAGAAGTCAAACTGTTCTAAAAGGCACTTATGTTTTTCTGTAATTGTTTTGTATCATTTCAGTTTTATCTCTGTAAGTACTTTGTAAATTATTCTAGGATCATGACATCAAATTAGATACAAAGTAGGTACTCAATAAAATCTTATTGATACAGTGCCTGATGAATTTAGATATCTTTCTAATATAAATTTATATTATGTGTATCTCTATTTATGGATTCATTTTTTGAACTCTTGAATAAAAGCTTCTGTCAAAATGTATCATATTTACATAAAATGCAGAGATTCAGCTTTAAAATAAAATATAAGTGAAAAAGAGGAGTCCCTAGATTAATTTAGAGAGACATATAGTAAGATATGAATGACAGGAAAAGATGAGTATTTCTACAGCATCATTTGAAGAAGACAGGAAAGTCAAAGAAATAATTAGAATTCTGGATTTTTTCAAATGACAGTGAACAGGCAAGTCAAAAAATAAGTCTAATATCTTTGGGAAAGTAACAGAAGAATGGTATTTTATAAGAAATGGTATGGTAAAAATGTAAGTGGATAAACCAACTGGTGTCAAAAATTATCTAAAAATTAATATGAGATACCTGAGAATAAATTATGAGTTTTTTTTTTTAACATTATGAGTATTGGAATTAAAAATGAGTTAAAAATAAAGAGAAGTAATCTTTAAAATATTTAGCCTTAATTAAATTGGTAATTTACAAAATACATACTAAAAGGTAAAAGGAGTAGCCAAACAACATACGTACATAATACATGGACACAGACAACAGTGTGGTAATAGCCAGAGGAAAAGGCGGGAGTAGAATAGGTGGAGGTGGCAAAGGGGGGAGATATGGGGACTGAAAGAGACTTTGCTTGGGGCAATGGGCACACAATGCAGTGTGCAGATGGTGCTTTGTTGAGTTGTACACTTGAAACCTATAAGGTCTGGCAAGCCAGTGTCACCTCAATAAAGTCAATAAAAATAAATAAAATAATAAAAATACATACTAAAAACTCCCATATATATTTTTAATTGAGATGAAGATAACATAGCATGTGATTAAACTAGTGTACAATTCAGTAGCATTCAGTTCATTCACAACAGTGCTCAACCACCACCTCTCTCTAGTTTCCACCTTTTTCACCACCCCAGAAAACATTCTGTGCATTAAGCAAACATTCACATTCCTACCTCCCTCATCCTTTGGTTGAGAAGGAAAATAGGGGGGCAACTTGGGGTGCCTATAGCCTAGTTCAGTATCTAGTTAAACAGTAATCTTACTTCCCCATTCTAACTGACTTGGGCGGAGCTGCAAAGCCCACCCCGAGGGGCCCACCACAAGAAGATATCTAATCTAATAATAGACAAATATGCAAATTGACCGCACCTTCGCTACACCTAAGCCACGCCCACCAGCCAAGCCACGCCCACCAACCAATCAGGACGAGTATGCAAATTGCCCCAACAAAGATGGCGGCTGATTTGCATATCAAGACAGTGTCGAAAGAAGCCAAGAGCTGCAAAGGGGAGTAAAGCTTTGAAGAAGCAAGCAAGCCAGGGGGGCGGGGGGAGGAGAAGGGAGGAGCGAAGTCAGGGCCGTGGGCGAAGGGAAACGAAGGCGGGCTGGAGGAGAAGGCGGGGCCGGTGACAAGGGCGGAGCGGAGGCGGGGCCGGGGGCGAAGGGAAACGAAGGCGGGCTGGAGGAGAAGGCGGGGCCGGCAGCAAGGGCGGAGCGGAGGCGGGGCCGGGGGCGAAGGGAAACGCGGGCGGGCTGGAGGAGAAGGCAGGGCCGGCGGCAAGGGCGGGGCGGGGCGGAGGCGGGGCCGGGGGCGAAGGGAAACGCGGGCGGGCTGGAGGAGAAGGCGAGGTGGGCGGCAAGGGCGGGGCGGAGGCGGGGCCGGGGGCGAAGGGAAACGTGGGCTGGAGGAGAAGGCGGGGCCGGTGACAAGGGCGGGGCGGGGGCGGAGGCGGGGCCGGGGGCGAAGGGAAACGCGGGCGGGCGGGCCGGAGGAGAAGGTGAGGCGGGCGGCAAGGGCGGAGCAAAGGGAAATGCGGGCGGGCTGGAGGAGAAGGTGAGGCGGGTGATAAAGGCGGAGCGGAGGTGGGGCCGGGGGCGAAGGGAAATGCGGGAGGGCTGGAGGAGAAGGTGAGGCGGGCGGCAAGGGCGGGGCGGAGGTGGGGCCGGGGGCGAAGGGAAACGCGGGCAGGCCGGAGGAGAAGGCGAGGCGGGCGGCAAGGGAGGAACGGAGGCGGGGTAGAGTGCAGCAGGAAATCCCATTGCAGGAATTTTCCTGCAACGGGAAAGCTAGTATATATATAATCTCAAAACCTCCCCACATTGGCAGTTCAGGCTTTTCAGGCTTTGGATCAGAGCCCCCTGGACTAGCAGCGCTGCGCAATAAAGGTTTACTTTCCTGATTCCTCTGGGGGTTGGCTGTCGTTCTCCTGGGCCATTTGCCACAACCTGGTAACCACTAATCTTTCTGGCTTACTCTGAGTATCCTATATAATAAAAGGGTAATATGCAAATCGACTGAACAGCAGAACGACTGGTCGCTATGATGCATACTGACCATCAGGGGGCAGACGCTCAATGCAGGAGCTGCCCCCTGGTGGTCAGTGCACTCCCACAGGGGGAGCGCAGCTTAGCCACAAGTCGGGCTGTGGGCTGGTGAGCACAGCCGCAGTGGCCCAAGGTGGCAGTGCTAAGGATGTCTGACCGACGGCTTAGGCCCGCTCCCCCATCCAGGCTGAGGGACACCTCTCATCCCCCCGAGTGCATAAATGTTGTGCACTGGGCCTCTAGTATCATATAAAGGAATCATATAATATGTGACTTTTTTTGTACCTGTCTTCAAAAGGGAGAAATCATAATTTAAACTAACACATTTAAACCAAAGTAGATTCAGAAAATTTGAAGAAAAATTTTAATGTAAAGTCTCTGATAAAAATAACCAAAGTATATTTTTTCTCAATTTCAATGTATAATTATTTTAAACTAATTTTTATTTGTAAATAATCAATTTGATTTATCAACTATGAACAACTTTATCATAAACAACCTATGTAGGAATAGTGTGGGCAAGAATATGATGACAGACTAGATCCAGTTTATCATCTTTCTAGCAGGTTTATGCAGTATTTGGGGATAACATAATAAAAGTACCTATCAAACTGTATTATAAAGGATAGCAACAATTAGCCTTATTTTTAGTTAATGCCTAGTCACACATAAACATTAATTTCCCTCTGAGATATAACTGAAACAGTACGTGTTGCAGACAAATCTCCCAGAGACACAATACTTCCATACAAATCATCTGAGGGAAAAACAAGAAGAAAATATTTTACCTGAGACCATTTCTAAGAATTTTACTTGTGAAATAAGTGAATAACATCAGAGCTCTGATCCCAAGTCCCTGAAATTGCAGTAGCTTTTCTGTGGCCAACAGAAAAGCAATGTATTCCATTTGTGAGCCTGTTAGCATTCAATGCACAGTAAGCTTGGAAATAATTTTCCAAACTACCACTCTGTGCAGAGTGCTGAGAAAGAGCAACTGGATTTGTTTGCTATGCGGAGGATTAAAACTCAGAGAAATATAGTGCCACTATTACCATATAAAAATGAGTATAAAAATTTTAAAATTGGTTTGATACCTGATAAATTATTTCTGTCAAATCCAAACTGTATTAAAACATACTAAAATGTCTTTTGTATATTAGTATTGAAAAATGAATACATAAATGAATGAGTGAATTAATGAAGAAGTGTATATAGTAGGAATGGAGGCCACCATAAGAAGAGTTTTGTTTTGGGGGGGGAGGGTTAATTAAAGGATTAAAGATTATTATTGTTTATTAAATATTATTATAAAAAACTATTATTATGCCTATGGCTGGTTGTACTTATTCATGAAGATAACATTCCCTAGAAAGGTTTTTCTCTTTTTCCCAAAGTAATTTGACTTTCTTGAATATCAAGGTCTTATTTTTCAACATACATTTAAAATTCAATTTAAATCTTAATGCAATTCTTCATTCTCCTATATAAGACTGACCCCTCTTTCCTCTGGGCTTCTTTCCATCCCTCTGATTTTTCCCCTCCTTTATAGAGCTGTATATATTCCATTTATGATTGAAATCTATGTATTTAAATATAAGTGACCTGTGCTGTAAACTACAAAAAGATAGGCATGTTGTTTACTGCTTCTGTCCTGATGATTTGTTCAGCAAATGGCTCAAAATTGGTACTTACTATATATCTGTAGTAATGATAACAATATGTGAATGAATAAAAAGTCATATTGGAAAAATGTTAAGTTATCAAGTTCTGTATACTCAATAAGAGCTTATAATATTTTTAAAAAGTAATTGCTGTACTAGTGTTTTACATTTAGTTCTCATCTTTGAATTTAAGTTATTATTTTTCTCTCACCCATTGATTCATATCTTTAAAATCCATTCTCAACTCTAAAAAATTTTACTAGAGATAATCTTTCTTTATTCTGCTTCTTGAAAGAGCTGTTTGAAGTGGTTCTCTGGTTCTGTATTTGATGACCAAAAAGTTTTCAGAAATGAAGTTCAAGAGTTGTTCTCTTTTCATTTAAAGCTTCACAGGAAATGTATATTTCTCCATGCACAATCATCATTCAGTTCATGATGCTGACTCACTAGGAGCTTTGTCATGTGTTTATTTAATGAACTAGAGGCCCGGTGCTTGAAAATTCACGCACTGGAAAGGGGGGGGTCCCTCAGCCCGAACTGCCCCCTCTCACAGTCTGGGAGCCCTCAGGGGCAGGAGGTGACCTGGCAATCTGGGGAAGGTGATGCCCCATCACACCTCTGCTGCTGCCACTGCTGGCAGCGCAAGCTTCGGCCAGCCCTGGTTACCTGCATCTTGGGCGGCCCTGGGCGACTGGGCCATCGACATCTGAGGCTTGCTTGTGCCTTGGGCCAGCCCTGGGCAGCTGGCAGGCTGAGGGGACTGGGGGACTCCAGAGGCAGGCCCTTGGAGCGGCCGGACCCACCTGGGGGCAGGCCCGGCCGTGCCATGTGCCTACTGCCCCAGCGGGGCTAAGCGGACTGGGTGCCACCATCTTCTGGCTGTGGGTGCCACCATATTTGAGAGTGGGGCAGTCAATTAGCATATCTCCTCCTTATTGGCTGTGGGTGCCGCCATCTTTGAGGGCGGGGCAGTCAATTAGAATATTCCCTCCTTAATGGCTGTGGGCGCCGCCATCTTTTCGACGACGTGAGGGTCAATTAGCATATTTCCCCTTTATTAGATAGGATATTAAGAAATGAGAAATTAGGAGTATTTGCTTTTGTTTTGTTTTCTTAATCATTAATAATTTAATGTGGCATTAAAAGAAGATGATTAAGAAAGGTAGAATAAATGGACACAGACAGTAGGGGGTGAGGGCATGTGCTGGGGGTTGGGGGTGGTGGCCGGGGAGAGGTCAATGGGGAAAAAAGGAGATTCATGTAATACGTTAAACAATTAAGAATTTAAATTTAAAAAGAAACAAAGGAAGAAGGAAAGAAAGGTAGAATAAATGGTCAATAGTGTTAACATCATTCATTTGACCCTTTAATGGCAAATATATTAATATTTTTGTCTATAAAATTTTAATATTCATGTTAACATTTATATAAATACATTAATAGCTAAATCTACATTAAGCTGTTCCTTCATAATTAATTTATAATAAGTAAATTAGAATAACCCTCCTTTACCGAAAATGTGTGCACACTTATGGGAGAATGTCTATCCTTTATGTGGTTGGAGATAGATTTGATCTTGTCAAAACTAAATATTTATTGCTGTCAGATTGCATTTCCTTGAATAAAGACATTAAGGCTTACTATTCAACATAAAGAATATTTAATCATTAAACAAGTTTCAAAAAATTTAGACATTATTTTTCTGAACTAGAATAATACAAATTAAGTAAGGTCTCAGATACGTGTTCATTTCTACTTTCATTTTTTTCTTTTATGCCCAAGTAGTTTATCTAATGGAATGAGTTTTCTTCACCAAAATTTTATTGGAAGGGATTTTTAAAATCTTTTCTGAAGACACTAATCCTTATTGTCTAACCTATATAAGATTGAGGGCAAATATTATGCAAATAAAGAGTAGAAGAATGACTGTGATGGTGAAATATTCCACCAAAGACCTTTAGTAGTGCTGAGTTAACATTAGAAATCTCTGATAAGCACAGCTTCTGGACATATTTAATTCACCCTTAGAGTATGAGAGGTCAATTGAAATACAGTAGTTCTCCACATAACTACATTAAATTGTTATTTGATTTCATAAGTATTTTTCTTGACACCAAAGTCACACAGCAGGCACAGGTTAAATATTTAAACTAAAGCCTTTTCTTTTGTGTCCACTTAGACCAGGGGTTAGCAAACTATACCCTCTTGGCAAAATTCCACCCAATTTCTGTTTTTGTAAATAGTGTTATTGAACACAGCCACACCCACTTCTTTATCACTATCTGTGGCTGCTTTCACTTTACAGTGACAGAGTTGAGTGGTTACAACAAAAACCATCTAACCTGCAAAACCTATATAATCTGTATTATAGGGTCCTTTATAAAAGTCCCCTAATCCAATTTAGACTGTTCATAAACACAGGTTTTTTTTAATCCTCACCTGAGGATATGTTTCGTTTTAATTGATTTTAGGGAGCAAGGAAGGGAGGGAGGGGAGAGAGAGAGAGAGAGAGAGAGAAGCATTGGTGTGAGAGAGAAAGATTGATTGGTTGCCTCCAGTACACACACTGAGAGAAGATCAAACTGCAACCTGGGTATGGGCACTAACCAAGAATAGAACCTGTGACATTTCCATATACATGACGCTCCAACCAACTGAGACACAATGGACAGAGCAACATATTTTTGAAATTAAAAAATGTATATATGACCAAAAACCTAACACAACATAATTTCAGGAAAAGAAGTAAAATATTTTAACTGCTTTATTAATTTATTTTACAATGTTTTGTAATTTTAAAGTCGAGGAAATTAAAAATATTGTTTTTTTGTTTTTCACAGTTGGTATATAAATTTATTGTGATATTTTACCATTTCTATTCAAATTGTAGAGTTCATTTTGCAGTTTTTCTAATTGAAAATCTACTTTTTTAAGGAGATAATTTATTTGGAGTGTTCAGGAGCAGCTCTGTAGAGAAACACTGCTAACAATAAAGAATTTTCAGAGTTTAGCATTATGCTGTTTATAGTAATGCTTATTACTCAGTGCTGTAAATTTGTCACACAAAATATCTTCCTCCATTTCAATAATCAATACTGAGTTAGAAAAAAAAATTTGACTCACCATTAATAATAAAAATTCCTCAGATTCCAAGAAAAGTTTTTGTTAACTATATAATTTAAAATTACTATTGTGATAAATATATTATTTTTAAAATATTTCAGAATAATATCATACTCCATTTAAAATGATGGGAATGATCTTTTAAGGATTTCAGAATATGAGACCATAATAATTAGAGAACAATGACCATCTCTATAAGCTATGAGACATAGGACAGAAGCCAGAGGCAAGTGGGTAGGAATGATTACATACTTTTCTTTCCTTCAGTTCATTTCAATAAACTAATGTTGATAAAGAACCCACTAATGTCAGGTACTGCATTAAATGTTAGAGATATAGTGATCCATAAATCACAGTCTATGACTACTAAGAGCTTTCACTGTATTTTAAATATGAGAAATTGGCTTACATTGTATTCATTTGTTGTACCAGAACAAGTCTATAAATAATATTGTATGCTGGAATATATGACAGTGGAGAACTTAACCACTCCACAAAAATTATTGACAACATTCAATATTCATTTAATTTAATTTAGTTCCTATAATATGCCAGGCAGGTGGAAGTCACAAAACAAAACAAGTGCTTTTTCATTAAAATTAGAGTTTATTAAGAAAATGCATTTGTTCAAATATCAATGAAATACTTATAAGTAGAAAGTATAAGTATCACACACTCCTAATTTTATTTATACCCTTTAAACTGCTTTAAATCTAGAGAAATTCAACTAGTTAACATTTCTTTGGGTTCTAAACTACCAATGATTTTATTGTCCCTTCTATGTATAAACTCATGTTTCAGTATCTGATGCACAAAAGGAAGAGCTTTCACTCCCTCAGTATCCACATTAAATATAGAGAAATAAAGGGAAGAAAATAGACACAAAAATTTTAGAGCATTTGTGAATAAATTAGCACGGAGTCAATATTTGTGACTTTATGGAAAAGTTGTAGATCACCTCCAAGAAAACACATTAGGCATTATGATTCTTAAGATACACTTTAGATTTTCCACCCATGAACATCCAGAGACCACTTTATCTATGTTTTTTTTTTATGAAACATAAAGGTGATTTTTGCCCTTTCCCCATTTCATATACTCATCAACTCTCCTTTTCTCTTTTTTCCCCCTCCTTGTATCCAAGAAAGACATTTCATTCCTCTATTTCCACATGCAAAACATTGATTTATGAGTTAGACAGTGACAACAATCTACGTTCACAAAGTATTCTTACAGAGAATTTTCATTTCTAAAAGGAATTCTGTTGCCAGCTACTAAGTTCATAAAGCTTCTATTCCTAAAACTGCTAGATCTAGAAAGTACACTGTTCTATGAGTTATAGAGAAAGTAATAGAGAAAGCCTCCTACTTATGGAGAAATATTTTGGTTGTTTTTAGAAGGATGCTTAGATTTTAATCAGAGGCTGCACATTTATTTAAACTAATTTGAGCATGAATAACCCTCTGAAAGCCTTGATATTTATTACACAAACAATTATTAGTAGCTAACAAATGTGTTGGTACAACCTCTTCTCTGACTTGATGAAGTCCCAGCTCTCCAGTCTTTCTGATGCACTGACAACAAATAGAGTGTAAGGTTCACTAGGGACATAAAGCAACATGCTAGAAACAAAATCGTGTGATTTCTATCAGCCTCAGGCAATCAGAAATCCTTCCAAGCCAATGGCTGGCCAGTGTAATGAAGAATCAGTTCTCTGATAGCATCTGGGAAAATAACTGATCGTATTTGGTTTAGTTTTCTCAGAACCCGTATTACCCAGATTTCTTAGCATCATTGTAACTTTTTTGTGGTGCTCTAAAGCCAAAATAAATATCTAATAGTAGCATGTATTATGTGTTGTTGTTTTTTATGCTCGCATAACTTAATTAGTACTTATGCCCTAACAATTTAGTAGTATCTGTTTGGCAGACTTTGGAATCCAATTAGACACTGACACCTTTATTTTTTGTTTCACGTTGATTTTCATGTGACACTGCCTTTTTGTTACAGCAATTTCTGAAAACCTAGTTTTGTAAAGATATGACAGAGGCATTGCACCCTAAGAGCTTAAGAGCTTAAGTTACAGCAATGAAAAAAACATATGTCCTAATGGAGCTTACATCTTACTGGTTATGAGGCAGATTAAACAAACAGAAAATAAAATTTTAATATAAATATGTTAGAAGGAGAAAGATACCACTGAGAAAGATAGAGCAGGGGATGAGTAGAATATAGAGTATAATTTTAAATGGTGCCATATAAAAGGCTTTTGAGAATGGGACATTTTGACTTGGAAAAAAAAAAGAGAGAAAGATTAAATTGTTTCTCCAAGAGTGTTCTAGACAGGAAGCAAAATAAGAGAAAGACCCCGAAGCATATATAAATCTGCCAGGTGAATTAAAAAAGCATTAAGAAAGTGTGAGTGGTGGTGAGTGAGCAAGCACACATAGAAGAATGGATTGGGGGCAAATTATAAAAGGCATTAGAGCTCAGTGTAAGGACTTTGGTTTCCAGTCTGATGACAAAGGAACCATTATAGTGTTTTCAGTTGAGAAGTACGATTATGTAACCCACAGTTAACCTGGATCACCTAACTACTCTGTTGAGGCTAGAATTTATATGGGAAAGTAGAAAGACCAGTTAACATACAACTACAACCCAAGCTAGAGTTTTTGACATCTTGTAACAGGATAATAGCAGTGCATAGAGAGAAACTCTTTTATTCTTCATATACTTTTAACTGGAGATAATATTGTTAATGAATTAAATTTGGAAGGTGAGAGAAGAAAAGGAGTCAAAGTTGTTTCCAAAGTTTCTCATGTGAGCTAATGGAGGAATTTAGGAGGAATAGGGAAGAAAGAGTTCGGTATAGAAGGTATCAAGGCATAGATTCTTAGTAAATATCCAAGTATCTTCTAATATCTGCATTATAGATATAATAAAATTTATCAACTAAAATAGTCTCAGACAAAAGCCAGAGAAATATTCCAGTTTTACATACCCAATGTACACAATTATAACCTGGTGGAAAGACAGATCATTCATTTTGAACTATGCAAGTAGCTATACCTACACAAAAGCAAATTAACTACAATAGGTATTGCAACCATTTTGAGTAGTTTTGCAAAGAAAGTCATCAATGTATATGTATATAATATTTTCAACAGAATCATTATAAACCCTGGCAATGGCATTGCCTACAAATAATGGCTTGATATTTCAGTTGAAATGAGAAAAAAATTAATTGCATGCCCTTTAACAAAGGACATCAGTGGTTTTTGTAAGCTTATCCCATTGTAAAAGTATAGTTGAAACCTGAAAAGTTGAGGATTATAGATTAAAAAAGAAAAGAGTCTTCATCATATGATTATCAGAAAATGAAAATTTTAAAGCAATACCTCTTGATGTTTCTTCTATGTGGTCTGTGTCTTCTACTTCATGTGAGGAAATTCAGGCTAGTGTTAGAAAAAAGGAAAAGTCATCAGATAATGACAAGACTGAAAAAATAACCCAGCAATGTGATTCCTAGATCTTAAGACAAGCTGACATTCCTAATATTGGTGCACTCATTTGACTTTAGATGGATTATATGGCCCACTATGTACACACCACCCATAAAATCTTTTAAGTATTTATGTAATAGTTGTAGGCAAGGCCTCATCTTATGTACTACACTCCCAATAGGGGATTCCCCACCCCTGCCCCCATAGCTTTCTGCCCTGCAATTCTAAAATAATTATCTATTCATAAGTAGTGCAAAAAGAAGACAAATGGTAAATGACCCTTTAAAGAGTTTAATTGAGTTGAGTGAGGCAAAATCTCTGCCACCCAGGTAAAATACCAGGAAAACAAAAATTAATTTTTCTGTTTCTTGATGAGAAGAACCCAAATACTATATTACCGTAATGTGCTACCAGTGTTTTCTACTCTATTATACTGTATATATACTAGGGGCCCAGTGCACAAATTCGTGCACCTTGAAAGGAACTGTGGGCCACAAGGCTGTGGTGGGCACAGGGGTGGGTCTTGGCCAATCCTCTGTGCTCCTGCCCAGCCCCATTCGCCATAGCCCCTGGTCCCCTGTCTGCCGGCAACCCCTGTCCCACAACTGCCTCTCCCATGCACTGACGGCATGGAGTGGTTGGGACCCGCGCCAGCAGCAGGGGTGAGCAACAGCTGCTGCCCTGATCACCCCTCAGGAGCAGGGACAAGTGGAGACAGCACCGAGCATTCGGGACTGGCACCAGGCACCAGCAGCAGATGCAAGTGGGCCGGCGCCAGCGGCAGGTTCAAGTGCCTGGCAGGATGATGGCATGTGTGAGCAAAGAATTTTCAGTAACCACCAGAGGCTCACCTGATGACAGCAACTGGCACACCTCCTTGGTCTGGCACCCCCGCTCACCTGCTCCATCACCCTGTCATGGCCAATGTCTGCCATGTTATGTGCTCTGCCACCTGCTGCTGATGCCCGCCATGTTCCGTGTGCACCTGCTGGTGGTCAGCATACATCATAGCAACTGGTTGTTTGGTTGTTCCACCATTCGTTCTATTTGTATATTAGGGTTTTATATATATATATACTAGTAGCCCAGTACATGAATCCATGTGCCAGTAGCTTGCCAGTAGCTCGCTGCTGCCCTCCTGTAGTTCCCCCCGCCTCTCCTTCCCCTACCCCCCATAGCTTGCTGCCCTGCCCCCTCCTGTAGCTCTCTGCTGCCCGCTTGTATTCAGTAGCATGCTGCTGCCCTGCTGTAGCTCTCTGCCCACTGCCCCACCCTCCTATAGCTCCCTCTGCCCTCCGACCCCCCCTCATAGCTTGCTGCCCTGCTCCCTCCTGTAGTTCTCCACCGCCCACTTGTAGCTCACTGCCCCACCCTCCTGCTGATCTGTGATTTGGTCATTATGTGGTCGGTCATTATGCTTCATGGCATAATGACCATTTGCATATTACATCTTTATTAGATAGGATATACATATATATATATATATATATATACACACACATATATACATATACACACACACATGTATATATATACACACTTTTCTCTTTTAAAGAAACAAACATATAGCTTAATATGTATGTATTTTAATTATACACATATATATTGATAGCAAAGTATAATAGTAGATAACATTTAAAATTTTAATTTTTAAATTCTAAATGTAAATTTTCAGAAGATATTTATAATAATGTCTAATACAGCTATTTTTCTTTATTAAAATATTATGAAAAACTAACATTCATCTATAGACAAGGTCACAAAGATAACTGTTTCGTGATGACTAAGTATTTTTCTTCATCTACTCTTTTATATTCTTTAAGAACATTACTCATTAATTACCTCAATAAAATATTAGTTTAGATACCTATAGTCAAGTATATAAGTACATTACCACTGAACTAATATACTAATAATCAAATGCCTGAGTTAAAAAAGAACTGCATTTTACTGTGATTTCTTAAAACAATAAAATTGTTACTGTTGTAATTACCTAGCTAATATTAATAATAGGAAGAAAGCAAGACATTCATGCTCATCTAGGCAGTTTCACCAGGAAGCTGCGACTTTACACTCCCCAGCGACCCACCGGTCCATTTCCTGCAAATCACTGGGATAAGGAAGATGAGCACATGCACAGTGAAGTTGAGGTTGAAATGCAAAAGTTGAACTGGAACGCCCTGAATTCCCGGGTTCTTATCTCGATGGTTTCGAAGAAGGAAGCCACGGACAAAAGGTGATAGGTGAAAAGTACAGAGACTTTATTGCAAGCAGACACTACCTCTAACACCTAATTACGAAGTCTAAGCCTAAGACTCTGTCCCTCCTGGACGGACAGAAGGGCCCCTGAGAAGGGTGGCCACTGCTTTCTTTGTCTTGAGGCATTAAATAGCTGCAGTTCTTTGTCTGAACCTGACCCCTTCTTATTGGTCATTTTGCTACATAGAGTTAGTTTTCAAAGCTCAAAGCCCACATGGTGTCCCCCATTTCCTCTCTCCCTTATCTTGTTGGTTGAAGTCACTTTTGTGAAAGGATTCAATTTAAAGCTTTACTCATTAAGTCTGAGCATTTATCACCTGATAAAAAATGGCTAGCAATAACCTGGGAGGGATAAAACTAGTGATAATATTTTACAAACATTTCATGAGCACGCGGCCCCTCACCCTGTGGCCATATGCTCTGATGGGCTTCACCGTTTGCTCCATACCCCCGCCTCCTTTCACCCACAGAGGACAGGGATCCCGTCCTTGCCCCTTTGCCTCTCGGTGGCTACTCTCTTTGCCCCTAGGTGCATTGGGGCCCGGGCCTTGTGTGGAGAATGCCCGGCCTCCCCTCCCCTTCTGTGGCTTAGATTACAGAGTATCTTTATTTTTCCTTTGGCTTCTGCCACCTGCCTCCACCACTACAGTATTTTTAGATGTAATTTCATTCTACTGCCCTCATTCTCTTGGTGAGCATAAGAATAGAATAGCATACCAGTTTATCATTTTATTAGGCATATCATTTTAGCTGGCACATTACCAGTTTTTTTTTAGATATTCAAGGAAACAAATTTAAAAATTTGTTTTCTATTTTAAAATTTCTATTCCAGTTTTCTTAAAAACATGTTTTAATTGGTTTATTTTAGAGAAAGAGGAAGGGAGAGGGAAAGAAACATTGATGTGTGCTCCTGCACACCTCCGACAGGGGATCGAGCCTGAAACCCGGGCATGTGTCCTGACCAGGAATGAAACTGGTGATGTTTAGGTGCATGGGATGACACTCAACCATTGAGCCACACTGGTTGGAGCTCTACTCCAGTTTTTTAATGAATTGCTTATAGGTCCCCTTCTTTACATATAAGACGACAAGCAAGCATACAGAATTGCACAAAGAGACTACATTTAATGATAAACTTTTTCTTTTCCTAAAAATATGAACTATATTTTTAAAATTTCTAAACTTGGATATTGATCCAATTCATTTATTCACCATTTCAAAAAGTTATTTTTATGTGCCATATAATAAACTAGTAAAATCATCTCTGGTGATGAAGAAACGAATATCATAATGATTCCTTCAATATTTAGTCTCATTTTATAATGGAAAAAAAGCATGTTCCTAACTAACTAAATAAAGAAGAGGGAGTGAAGAAAATAAAATAGCATTACAAGATAGAGAAGCTGAGAAAGTAAGGAACATTTTAATAGAATACTTAGGGGACGCCCCTCCAAAGAGTTGGCCATTGTCATTTGATAATAAGTCAGCCACCTGGGGGCAGGTGGGTGGGAGTGGGATGAAGTGGGTCAATGGGGGAAAAAAGAGGACATCTGTAATACTTTTGACAATAAAGATAAATTTTTTTAAAAAGTAAAGAAAAAAAATCTTTGATTTCCACACAAGGGAGTATGGTAGATCAGATACTCAAAGGCAGCTCCCTGACCAAAGTACCTAGCACATACAATGTTTAATATAAAATAAAACCCAAACATTGTAATGAATCACTACACTGGTGTATATATAATTATACATCATATATAATATGTATTATATGCAATATATATATGCACCTATATGATATATATTTTCCAAATATATAACATCTATATCAAATCTGCATGTATATAAGCAAATATATAAACCCCAAAACCATTCTTCAACACAGGGGATAACCCTTGGAGGTTTGCCAGTATCAATGTTAACTTTGGCATAAAGAGTTTCTTTTGAAACTTGAGAAATATACCTTCATGCTCATTTGAAATGCAGAACAAATTATAAACAGTAGGGCCTAACCAAACAGAAATCTAATGCTAAAATATTATATTTAGCATTAATATATATTAAATATTATATTTTTAATATATATTAAATACTATATTTTTACCATGGGGTTACACCTTTATTGTAAGGGAAATGGAAAAAGAATCTCCCCCCATAGATGAAATTTCAAAGAAAATGCTTGCTTCAAAATTGGCACTGGAAGGGGGGCAGGGGAAATGAAACAGCAGCCTCCCCCCTCATCATTGGTAGTCACAAACTAACCCATAGCTAGGTTTTGAGAATTCATCCATGTTCTCTGTGTGATTAGAAAAGGGTAAAAAGAAAATCTAATTGACGGCAGCCTCAGTCATAATATTTTACAAACATTTTATGAGCAAGCGACTTGATCACTAAACTCCAGAAAACCATTTGGCAATAAAAACCTAATAGAAATGTGTATATACATTCTTCCAGCCACATACATATAATCCTCATTGCAGCAATATTCATAATAATAAAAAATTAAATTGATTCAAATGTTCATCAAGAGCTGAATGGATAATTAAATTGTGGTAAATTAAGGCAATGTGATACTATATACCATTTAAAAATAAGAAATGAAAATTATACACAACACCATGGATGAAGCTCACAAACATTATCCTATATAATAAAAGGCTAATATGCAGAACGACCAGTCGCTATTACGTGTATTGACCACCAGGGAGCAGATGCTCAAGGTAGGAGCTGCCCCTGGTGGTCAGTGTGGTACCAGAGCGTGAGTGCTGCTCAGCCAGAAGCCGGGCTTATGGCTGGTGAGCCCAGCGGCGGTGGTGGCGGGAGCCTCTCCTACCTCTGCGGCAGCACTAAAGATGTCTGACTGCCATCAGTGGGACATCCCCCGAGAGCTCCCAGACTGCGAGAAGGCATGAGAGGGCACAGGCTGGGTTGAGGGACACCCCTTGAGTGCACAGATTTCGTGCACCAAGCCTCTAGTGTTAAATAAAGAAGCCAGACATTAAAGTGCCCTTGACTGTGTGATTTCTTTGTATATTGTTTCTGATATGCAAAAGTAATACATCATTTCCCACACCAGAGCAGGGTGCAGCTCTACACAGGAGGTGTCTATGTTGATGCAGGAGAGGGGCTCTGGGAGGCTGAGAGGGTTCTCTTTCATCACTAAGTGCTCATTACATGGATGTGTTCCCTCTTTCAAAATGTTCTATGTTGTACAGTAATAATTTATACATTTTGGTATGTATGTTATCCTTCAACAAAATGAAAAATAATAACCTTGCATATTGTCATCCTTCTTCCTCTTTTATCTCTTAATATGAAAATATTATTTTATTGCCTATATAAGAAACACTTATTCTGGTGATATTTCTAGATCTCATTGTTAGATTAATGACACTATTTTATGAAACTTGATAAAATGCATTGAGATATTCAAACAGTGTGATTTAATCTTATGTGCAAGTTTAGTGATGACAATTTTATGGAAACCTAAGGATTAGTATTTTTTCAAGTATTTCTAGAAAGATGTACATTAGGGAAAACTGGGCTTTCCCAAGTGTACAGAAAATAATGTACTAATATTCACTGCTAAAAGTAGTTGAAGGATATTTCAAAGTAAAATAGCAAAATATATCATGAATAGGAATTAAACCACATTTTTTTAAGTCCAATAAAATATGAGACAGAGCTCAGTCTGTGTGGCTCATTGGCTGAGCATTGAATTAGGAACCAAGAGGTCATTGGTTTGATTCTCCATCAGGGCACATCACATACCCAGGTTGCAGGCTCCATCCCCAGTAGGGGGTGTGCAGGAGACAACCCATTAATGATGCTCTGATGATGTTCTTTCATAGATGTTTCTCTCTATCCCTGTTCTTTCCTCTCTCTCTAAAAATCAATAAAAATGTATTTTTAAAAATGAGAGATTTCAAATGTATTAATAATGCTTTTCTTCTAATTTGAACAAAAACAACGTATTCCATACTTTTGTTCTATAAACTTTACCAATGACACCTTATTTTAGATACTATATATTTATTTTTCAAAACCACTAAAGCATTTTCATAAATTTAACCTGATTTAATAATTACAAGAATCTATAAATGTACTTAATACATACATATTTTATCCTTGTTTTACTTTTGAGCCAATTAAGCCTTCTAAACCTAAACTGACTGAGAAAAAGTTTTTGACTTGCTACTTAGTGCCTCATTGTAAAATTTGTTTAAAAAATTATTATTATTATTTTAAATCTTTATTGTTGAAAGTATTTCAGAATTCTCCCTTTAATCCCCACTTACCCCTTTTAGATTGAACCCGCCCTCAACCCCAGGTCTCCATCACACTACTGTCTGTGTCCATGGGTTATGCATATATGCATAAAAGTTCTTTGGTTAATCTCTTCCTACCCACCTACTACCTGCCTTTCCCTCTGAGATTCCACAGTCCGTTCCATGCTTCTATGTCTCTGGATCTGTTTTGTTCATCAGTTTATTTTGTTCTTTAGATTCCACATATGAGTGAGATCATGTGATATTTGTCTTTCTCTGACTGGCTTATTTCAGTTAGCTTAATACTCACCAGGTCCCTCCACGTTGTCTCAAAGGGTAAGAAAGCCTTCTTTTTCATAGCTGCATAGTATTCCATAGTGTAAATGTACCACAGCTTTTTTATTCACTGATCTACTGAAGGGCATTTGGGCTGTTTCCAGATATTAGCCATTGTAAATTGTGCTGCTATGAACATATATTCTTTCTCATTGGTGTTTCCAGTTTTTTTAGGATATATTTCTAGGATTAGGATTACTGGGTCAAATGGCAGTTTCATTTTTTATTTTTTGAGGAAACTCCATACTGTTTTCCATAATGGCTGCACCAGTCTGTATTCCCACCAGCAGTGTACTAAGGTTCCCTTTTCTCTACATTCTCTCCAGCACTTGTCATTTGTTAATGATAGCCATTCTCTGTGAGGTGATACCTCATTGTCATTTTAATTTGCATCTCTCTTATGATCTGTGCCTTGAGCATTTTTCATATGTCTTTTGTCATCTGTATGTTCACTTTGGAGAAGTGTGTATTTAGGTCCTTTGCCTATTTTTAAATTGTGTTGTTTGTCTTCTTTTTAAGTTGTATGAGTTCTTTATGTATTTTGGATATTAATCCTTTGTCAGATGTATCTTGACAAATATGTTCTTCCATACAGTGGGCTCCCTTTCATTTTTTTAGAATCTTGAATCCATAAAGAATTTTGATGAAATATAATACACTTCTTGGTGTACATTTCTTATAATATCCTGTCAATTTAATGTCTTTTAAAATTTCTTTAATCTCTCACTTTTATAAAATTAACATAAGTGAAATAAACAGGTTAAAAAATACAGATTATTTTTCTTAATTCATTATAGAAGAGAGTTTGTTGACTTGGTTTGCTCTTTTTCTCAGAATACCAATAATTTTGTATACTGATGGAATATAATTTTCTTGATATAGTACATTAAGAAATTTTTTTCCACAGCATTTTAGGTCACAAACATGGGCAGTAGGAATAAATTTGGAAAATTGTTTTATTTCATTTTAGATATCCTACAAAGTATAATTTCAGAAAAGGAGCCAGCATTAGAGACTCAGACTGAAATTTTGTGTGTAACATTTTTCTTGTTTAGCAATTGCCACAAAAGTGGAATTGTCATGTTCAATTTTACTGTTATCTCCTTCTTGAGAAAGATGTAGCAGCAATCATCATTCCACACTATTAAAAAGAGTACTTGAACTTAATTGATCCTCAAGTTTGATTTGCTAATTATCACAGACTGTTTCTTACTGTTTTTCTTCTTTGTTTTTTTCTGCAAGGGGTACAGGAGAAAAGGTCTGAATAAAAAATGCCTTTGGTATTCCATAAACTGTAATGCTGCAAACTGATGACAATAATTTTCTAGGAACTGAGAATTTCGTGAGGATATGTTGAGGATTGGAAAACAATGATTTAGGCAAAGACTATGAACAAATAAAGTGAATATTGTGTGTTTGTATGTGTTCTCCATAAAGCAACCTGTCTATGATTGTTTTTAAAAATCATACATAACTATCAAAATATTTCATGTGTGTATCTAGATCTCAGATACATAGATCATAAAGCAAGAATTGCTTTCAATTAGGTAGTTTTACAATGAAGGCCAGGTTTAGCCATGTTGTAGTTACTTCTCAGTTTTCACTTTCAAATATTTAACATATACACTGAGTGCCTACTATATGTTCAACATTTATATATGCACTAGTTATGCATGACAGGGAAAATTAACAAAAAATAATTGGTCATTATAAAACTCCTACTCTAGTGATATACATGTGTAATACTCAAGGAAACTAATATACTACCAAAATTTAACATACATTTGCATTTTTGGAAATAAAATATATTTTGTTTTGCAACAGCTGAGAACACATTCTACTGTTCTATGTGCAATATAAATGGCTGAGACTGTCCTTGTTATACAGTAACCTGAATTTCAAGCTTCCTTCAGTGGTTGACCTAGGACCTAGATGAGTGTCTATAATGATTACCAAGAGCACTCTGCTGTTTTTGTTGGACCAGGTGTTTTCCTGCTTTCCTAAGAATACCATTAAAAGCTGTCTTTACTGTGGGACACAGCACCTGGGATACAATATGCAGATAACTAAACAATAATATATTATCCTATCTAATAAAGAGAGACTATGCTAATTGACCATCACGCCCTCACAAAGATGGCAGCACCTACAGCCAATAAGGAGGAAATATGCTAATTGACTGCCATGCCCTCAAAGATGGCGGCGCCCACAGCCACAAGATGGCAGTGCCCAGTCCCCTCAGCTCCACTGGGGTGGCAGGCGTGCAGCATGGCCAGGCCCGCCCCCAGGTAGGTCCAGCTGCTCTGCGCACCTGCCTCCAGAGTCACCCAGTCCCCTGAGCCCCACGGCCTCCTAGGGCCGGCCCGAAGCCCAGGCAAGCCTCGGATCATGGCTGCCTAGCCTCCAAGGGCCACCTGAGGCTCAGGTAACCAGGGCCGGCTGAGGCTTGCGCTGCTGGCAGTGGCAGCAGCAGAGGTTTGATGGGGGTGTCACCTCCCCCTGATCACCGGGTTGCCTCCCACTTCTGAGGGCTTCCGGACTGTGAGATAGGGCAGGCTGGGCTGAGGGACCCCCCTCCAGTGCATGAATTTTCATGCACTGGGCCTCTAGTTCTTACATAATGAGGAGAAATTCTACGTTCATGGATAGGAAAAAAATATTACAAAGCAATCGATTTTTCACCAATTTTTCTGTTTGTTGATTCCATGCATTTTAAATTGTTAACAGAGTTTTATAACAGTTGATAAAATATTTTAAACATTTATATAAAGGACACATATGGTAGGGTTTGCATTATAGCATATGAAGACATATGAAACCATGGTAATAAGTATTATATGTAATTACAATATCTTAATAAGCAGGATTCAAGAATTCTTTCTATAGAATATAACAGAGGGAAAGACAGTTTTTATAATTCTTTGAAATATAATGAGTTAGCTTGAAAGATATGTAAGGAAAATGGGAAATATTAAAAATTAAATAGAGGAGATAAATAATATTAATATAAAATAAATTAAATTGGGATTCCTTTCTCACACTATTAATTAAGTCAAACCGACATGAATTAAGAAGTTAAATGTCAAAAGTAGTATTTTTTAAAAATTAACATAAAATTCAATTGGTTTTATTTCTGAGCTTTAGATAGTAAAGTATTTTTTTAAGTAGAACAAATTGTTATTTATATAGCAAGATAATGACAAATGGGATTACATTAAAATACAAAAGTCTCTAAATCAAAAGCTACTTTAAAGAAATTGAAAATACAAGTTATAAATCAGAGGAAGATATTTCCAATAAAGATATATAAAGAACTCCTACAAAGCAGTATCAAAATGACAAATATCCTAATATAAGAAATAAAAAAATACATGAAAAGTATTTTACATGAGAGAAAATACATATGATTGGTGAAGATTTAAAGGATATTCAATCACATTTTTTATCAGATAAATGTAAACTGAAACCAGAATAAGATTAGATTTTACGTATTTTCAAATAGGAAAAATCAAGGAGTAAGACAATCCCATGTGGTTGGAAGAATGTGATTCATTGCAATTTTATAAACTGTTGTTGGAAGTTTGCAAATATTAAATAAAGCCGTTTTGTACAGATATTTTAAAAAGCAATTTGACATTATCTTATAAATTTTAACATTTATTCCCACCTTTACTATCCATGAATTCCACTTATAAGTACATACAAAAGAAAACTAGTACAAATGTATTCTAGAATAATATTATGTTAATAGCAATACTGTCCAGAATAGAAAAGATGTGCCCATCAATAGGAGAATAATCAAATCAAGTATGGGATATGCAAACAATGAAATATTATACAGCTAGTCATGATGACATAGATTAATCTTATTAGTATAGCATTTGGCTTAAAATTTCCAAAAGACTCATGAAGCATGATACTATTTTCATAGTCAAAATATCTGAGACCATATACTTAATAGAAATGTCTTTAAATGTGAACAAACTAATTTTTTAAAAAAAATAATGATAACTATAAGATTAAGAGAATGGCTATATTGGTTTGTGGAAGTTAGGAGAATTGAGTAGGTAGGATCACATAGGAGAATATGAATTATTGTCATTTTATTTTTCATGTTGGGTGAGAAATATATAGATATACTAGTATTCTTAAAAACAAACCAATATATACATACTCACACATTAACCAATGGAAAAAAAATAATGACATAAATTAGATAAAGAATAATGCAGTTCTGTGCACCTGAGACCTAGAGATTAAACACACACACACACACACACACACACACACAACAAATTCTCTTTTTTTTTTCTCCCTACCCTAAAACATTGTCTTCTGCTAGGTAGGCTTTTATGTAAGTCCCTATGTATGTTATATATATATATGTGTATGGGAGGCCTCTCTGTAATTTTTGTGTACAGTTCTTATGCCATTCCTGGCTGAGATTACATGAAACTAGCAGTCTTCAAGGCAGAGACTTTCAGACCCAAGTAGCTGCGATGGTGGGTGAGAGGCTTGGCACCCTCTCCCTCCCAGCCTGAGTCAGGGGGAGAGAAGAGACTACAGGAACACATCCAGCCCCAGGGCATCCTTCTCAGGTTCTGGGCCCCACCCACATTCTTTGGGGTTCCAAAGCTCTGAACTTAGGGCCTGCAGAACTGCCCTGCCTGCTTTTGGGTTGGGCCTACACCATCTGACATGGGTCAGAAGGCCTCCCTGCCTCCAAACAGAACTGACTGCACCTGAACCACAGGTGCAGAGGTAGAATGCATGGTGGCTCTTCTCCAGGCCTTAGAAATCTTTAATAACCTCATTATTCTCCCCCTCTGCCACCAGCCTGTGTATCTGGAAAGGCTATTTGTGACTCAGGGAAACTAAAATTTTCTGCTGACATGCTCTGCCTTTTTTCTTTTCCTTTTTATTGAATTTATTGAGTTGACCCTGGTTAACTAAATTATACAGGTTTCAGGTGCACAATTCCACAACATCTCATATGTACACTGTAGCTGTTTTTTTATATTGGCATAACTCTCAAACTCAGCCTCATTGCTTGCCATTTGGTGGATAGTATTGCATATTATACTAGTACCAAGCCGCTTATATTTTTTAGCAGTTTTGAGTCTTGTTTTCTTTGTGTCATGTCTTCACAGGAATTCCGTTTTTAACCTAGTCCATTTTATTCATTCTTTATAGTTTAGCTTAAATTTTTTTTTAAAGAACTCTCTCTGATTCTTCCAATGCTCACAAAAGATATCTAAATCTTTGCTTCCATAATATACATAGTTATTTATTTGTGGAAAGTGGAGTTTCCTTTACTAGAACTGAACAATGTAAAATCTGAAAGTGCAGTTCATTAATCTGTATATTACCAAATTAGGTACTATGCCGGGAATGTAAGCAGACATTTAGTACATATCGAATAACTCAGTATTAAGTATCACAAATGAACCTGTGAATTGAAATCTGTCTTACTCTATCCATAATAACTATTGCTGATTATAAGGCTACCATCTCTGACCACTTCTAGGCTGTTCAACAGTTTAGCAGAAGAGAGCTCCAGAAATTATTATGCCACCCTTGGAGGTGGAGAGGGAAATCTAAGATGGACATGTCATTTTCTCTCTGCAATCTTTCACTCCATGGCTTTAACATCTGTTGGTGGAAATTTTTTTTCCTTCCTCTTGATTAAGAATAAGTATGCTAGCATCCTCATCTCAAAAGGAAAAAGGTCCATGAAAAATACTTAAAAAATTATCGCAAACCGCTATAATAATTTATTGAAGCATATTATAGGCAAATGGTAGCTATGAAAAGGACAAAAAAGGGAGAAAGAACAGAAAATTTCAATTATGAGAACTCTGACAGGGAGAGGAGTGTGAGAACATATTTACCTCTATCTCATAAAGATTTATTTTAATGCAGTTTGCTTCCATGTACATGGCTAAAATACCTCATTACTAACTACCAAAAATGTAATTCATGGACACAAAGGATAAAAATTAATGAAATAAAAATAAAGGTAAATGTGGAGAACGGATGTTCGCTAGTGAAACAGTACAAAATAAACTTACATGGTGGGGTGGGGGGGTGAGGGAAGAACAACTTTGTTGTAGACCCACCCAATCAGTCATATATACTTTCACATCTAATCAACATACCAAAGTCAACTCCAAATCCTTACTTTGGGCAGGAAAGCACATTCCACATCCCTTCTACCCTATTCTACTTTCCACCCCCACACTGAGGGATGGCAGTGCTGCCACACGCTGAAGAGAAACAATAGGATGCTAGCATAGGAAAGAATTGGTGTAGGTACTGGGCCCTCTTCCCTTTTTCTGTTCCTCATGCTATTTACTTCGGTGTCCTTCCAAGGAGCTCTTTTAATCTTAAAATTCTGCATTTCGTACTTTTAGTCAAATTCTGTTACCTTTTCCCCCCACTGCATATTCTCCACCTTGAATTGGCAATTCTAGATTCTGAAAATATGGTTGAGATACAAGCATTATTTCTGTGTTACCCCCTTGTTTGATTGCCCAGGATTATTTTGCATAATTGATTTTGCATAATTGAGTCCTAATATGCTTCAGAAAGTTTAGATAAACACTGGCCAGGATTACTGGGAGTAAAAAATATATATATTAAGGTATGGAAAGGCATCCACACAGAGCACTTGAACCTCCTTTGTACTTGTTTGGAGAAAAAATATAAAGAGTGTATTAAATCTGAGGTTATTAGAGTCTGGTTGCTTAAAATTCCACTTTTCTCTCTTATCTTTTTCCCACTTTCCAATGTACTCAAGAAAATTGAAAAATTGCAATGGATCAATTTAAAATATTTTTATTTCCTAAAAGCCTTTTTACCTATTGTTATGTGCAGGACCCTTCTCCTTTCATGGGAGAGACAGGTAGTTACCTGAATCTAGTTTGAAAAGATATGTAAAAAGAAATTATAATAATAAAAGGGATACTCTGCTTTAAAAAAAAAGAATAAGTATAGATTGATGGGTTTTTATTAAATCCATTATTAAATATCTAATCTAATAATAGACAAATATGCAAATTGACCATACCTCCGACACGCCCACAAGCCACGCCCACCATCCAATCAGAACGAGTATGCAAATTAACCCAAACCAAGATGGCTACAGCCACAGAGAGCAAGGTTTCCTAGGTAACAGAGGAGGCCAAGCTTTCCGTCTGCCATTTCCAGGCCTAAGCCTCCACTCAAGCTACAAAGTTTCAATTATAGAAGGTAAACAAATTCAAACAAATGGCGGCAGAATGGAGCTTGAGAGAGCAGGCCAGGGTTGCCGCCGGCAACAGGGGAAGCAAAGCTTTCCACACACCCTGGCCGGGCCCACCCGCTTAAGGCAACAAAGTTTCAATTATAACCCCAGCACAAATGGATTCGGGCCTCGGAGGGAACCCCAGGCTTGGCTTGGCTCCGCTCCAGGCTACAAAGTTTCAATTGTAGAAGGAAAATAAATTCCAGATACCAGGGCCTCCGCTTGGGTTACCAGGGGGCGTGGCCGGCCTGCAAACCACCACAGGCCCCTCGCTCAGGCCGCCCCACACCCCAAGGGAAACCCCACCTGATCTGGGACGCCCTTCAGGGCAAACCAGCTGGCCCCCACCCCTATACCAGGCCTCTATCCTATCTAATAAAAGAATAATATGCAGATTGATCATCACTGCAACACACAATATAGCTGCCCCCATGTGGTCAAAGATCCTGCCCCCATGTGGACACAAGATGGCCACCATAAGATGGCCAGCAGGAGAGGGCAGTTGGGAGGCACCCAGCCTGCAAGGGAGGGCAGTTGTGAGGGATCAGCCCTGCAAGGGAGGGCAGTTGAGAGGGACCAGGCCTGCAAGAAAGGGCAGTTGGAGGTGATCAACCCTCCAGGAGAGGGCAGTTAGGAGTGACCAGGCCGGCAGAGGAGGGAAGTTGGGGGCAAACAGGCTGGCAGGGGAGCTGTTAGGCATCAATCAGGCTGGCAACGGAGTGGTTAGGGGGTGATCAGGCTGGCAGGCAGAAGCGGTTAGGGCCAATCAGGAAGGCAGGCAGGCAAGCAGTTGGGAGCCAGCAGTCCTGGATTGTGAGAGGGATGTCCGACTGCCCGTTTAGGCCCGATCCCACTGGGATCCCACTGGGATCGGGCCTAAACGGGCAGTCAGACATCCCTCAAGGGGTCTCATATTGGAGAGGGTACAGGCTGGGCTGAGGGAGAACCCCCCTCCGTGCACGAATTTCGTGCACCGGGCCTCTAGTGTTATAATAAAATGATGATGATGATGCTTATCATACCCAAACTTAGGCCCCTAGGAACCCTTTCAAATGAGCTTCTTGTCTTTTTGACATGACCCTATTAGCTGTTGAGCATTCCATATAGTAGATATATTTCAGATATAACTCCTCAATTTTCATTCTCCTTTTTCTCTCTCAGTAAAAAATATGGCTTCCAGTGTTATCCATATATTTGTTCACATAATCTTTTACACCATTCAGATGAAATAGTTTCAGAATTGCAAACTGAATACCATACCATCAAGGTTACTTGGCAAAATTCAAGCTGGTTTTCTACTTTTTCTTGTGCTTAGGATATGTTCTATTAAAGGTGTACAATCAAAATACGGTTTTTAAAATAATATGAATTTTTTCTTCCATGTATTTATATAAATTTTATATAAAGTGGGTATAAAGTTAGAATAGCATTTGTTTATATTCAAATTTAGGGTCTGCATTTGGGGGATGCATTTTGGCTTTTTTTATTTATTGATCGGTGCTGGCCTGGTAGCTCAGTTTGGGCCTTTTTTAATCATTATATCATTATTTCCCTGTAATGAATTTGTTATATCTTATGATATTAATATAGTTAAGTAAATCAAATGTCTTTTCAAGAACTGAATTATCCTTAATCCTGAATATTGTGATGTTTTGTTTGAAACTCTCCATTTATAGTTCTATGATTTTCTATCATTATACTTACTCTTTATTGTTATTCATAATACAGGTATTTCAGTCTTTATTCTATCATACTGATTAAATGATTGGCTAACTTTTTCCAGTAACTTTGTGAAATTCCATAATGCATTTCAATTTGCAATGTAAAAATATATCTTTCTAGACATTTAAGTCCCACCCTCACATTGAATATAATTTTCCTTAATGTGTTTCTGTGCATATACACATACATAATGACCTGTTCATATAAATACACATATATGTGCATATTTCTGTGTTGTGCATATATAATACATATATATTTATGTGTATACACACATGCATTACTTTATGCTTAGCTCTGTTTTGAGTTAAATATTTTACCTTTGAAGGTGTTTATGACATCTAGGTATGTGTTCGTTTTTAAAAATCATATCATCAAAAGTAAAATAAGTCATCTTAAGGATTTTAAGAGGTACAAACAGCAAATGCTTTGACCTTGTCCAGTGTCCATTTTATTTTATTTTCTGCAATTAACTTAATACCTATCTGAAGTACCATATTCTTAATTCATTGTTGACAATGCAATACCAATAGTCTCTTTCAAAGCCTCAAATGGTCTATTGGAAAAAATAATGATTTTCCAAATTATAGAATTGGGCAAAATGGATGTCTTTCAAATTGATGTCAAAATTTACCCCATATATTCCTTCTCATGCTTCAGTCATAAAGATCTGTATTGACTTAGTAAAGCAGCATGTTGCAAGATTGTGACATAAATACGCTACCATTGTTGAGGGAGTAAAAAGGGCAATTAAGGTTATTCCGAGGGCAGTTTGGGTTGCAATATTTACTTAATCTTGTGGTTGTTTTCTTTTGTATTTCTCCTATACTTTTTCCAAGAGAAGATTGTTTTTATATGTGGAAACATCATTGTCTGGGAGGTTAACAGAAATAAGGCTTTTTGTGGCAATATCACTTGAAATATCTTTTTAAGGTTTTAAAGGGCAGTTTAAAGCCAATCTAACTTTGTAAATGTAGCTTTATATCCAAAATAAGTACATACAAGTGAAAAAGTGTAAGTCAAATATTACCAATTCCTATCCTATTTAAATCAGGGACTGTTTAGTGGGATCCTAAAGTGAATATACAAACACACCTAGGAGATACTGCAAGTTCAGTTCAGACCACCACAATACACTGAGTGCCACAATAAAAGCGAGTCACAGGAATTTTTTGCTTTCCCAGGGTCTATAAAAGTTATGTTTACACACTACTGTAGTCTACTAAGTGTTCAATAGAATATTGTCTACAAAAACATGGTACATATCTTAATTAAAAACTACTTTATAGTTAAATGCTAACCATTATCTGAGCCTTCAGGGAGTCGTAATTTATTTGCTGGTAGAGGGTTTTGCCACAATGTTGATTAAAACACAGTATCTGCAAAGTGCAATAAGGTGAGTGCAATAATGTGAGGTATGCCTGTATTTCATTTTGAAATGTATGTGACAGTCTCTGGATATGTCAACTTGACTAAGCTGTAGTCCCTAGTGATTTAATCAAGCCCTAATGTATGCCTGCTCTGAAGGTATTTTGTAGATGTAATTAAAATACATGATCTGTTGATTTTAAGTAAGGGACATTAACCCAAATAACCAGGAGATCTGAGTCAATCAGTTGAAAAACTTTAAAGGCAGAGCTGAGATTTTCCTGAATAAGAAAAATTGTTGTCTGTGCATAGCAGCTTCAGCTCATGCCCACGAGTTCCAGCCTGCCCATCCTGATGGCCTGCCCTATAGACTTTGGATAGCTCCATAATCACACACATACGCCATGTTATTGCAATGAATCTCAAACTATAACACCTGCTGGTTATTCTTTCCCAGTTGAACTCCTACTAATACAGATTTTGGTATTGAAAGTGGTTCTGTATTTATTTTTATTTTTCATTAGTAGCTATTTTTAATTATCCATGTCACCACTCAATTTCACTAAATTTAGTATTTTCAATTATCATGCATACAGATTTTCAAACTTTAATTTTGAATAAATCAACGTGTCATTCCTCTCCTTGCTTATGCGTCACATTACAGTAAGTTTGTATTTTCTTGTCTAAGTAGTACCTTTTATCTGACCTTCATGGTTGAAGGATTTATATGATTTGAAGACTTCCACAAAGATAAGCCTGAACATTTTATTTTATTTTATTTCAAGATCAACTTTTCAGAGAGAATTCAACTAAATTACATTTGCGGAACTCTAGCATCACATTCTTTTTGATATGTTCAAGTCTATTTCAGACATCCCACAAACATCCTCAAGTTGAGTGAATCTCTGGAAGGACCACTTGGCCATAAATCTAGTTAAACTTACAGTCAATGTTTATTACACCAAAGAATTCCAAGTAAAAACAAATAATAAATGGACATATACTGGCCAAGTCCAGATTGGTTAGGTGTTTGCTTCTGAGTCCAACTTTATCCAGGTCACATAACATGCATTCCCTTCAGAAGCCAACTGGAATCACATGTAAACTATCAGTGCCAGAAAATATGACTCTTCTCAGATTCTAATGATTTTAGAACAATGGAATTAAGAAAATTGTACTTCCACATGGAACAACTCAGACCTTGAGAACTTTGTGGTAATTTCTGGAGCTATACTGATGATCATTTCCTTGAACTTTCACTAGAGATTGCCATGCCCTTTAGATATCTTTTTCTATCTATTAAAACTAAATGTTTACTCTCAGCCTTGGACTCGACAGTTTCTGCTCCCCTTAAGCCCTTTTAAAATTGGTCCTAAGTTTATCCACTAGTCTTCTTTTTTCCCCCTTGTATGCATTTCCCATAATAAGAAAAAATAAACTTCAAATAAATTTCTTCAAAGCTTGTAATCTTCAACATTCCTTTAAAGCAATCATTTCATTTTGTAAATGAATATCTTATCTTTTTATAAGATATCTTCTGCATATCCTATTACTTCAAACACTTAAGACATTATAAATTTTGTTTTCTGACTTTCCCTATCAACTTTAGGTATGTTATGCATGCCACCTTCAAAAGAGTTGCTCAAATTCTACAACATGGAATGCCTTTCTTTTTATCTTCACTTGCATTGACTTCATTAAAAACTGCATTCAGATTTCTTCAATAATTTAATATTTAGTATGGAATAAATCAATTCCCACCATCAATAGTATTGATGACTACAATCACTATTTGGGCCATTACAGAAAAACTAACACAATGTGTCAAGAACAAATATTATTATTGTGATGTTAATGACTAACCTAAAAACCAGAGTGAATAGACAGATTGTATTTTCCAATTAAATGTAATGTGGTTTCAAAATAATTTATAATAATTCATAGGAACTTAAAAAAAATCAAACCTATCACATTAATATGCTGAAAGTAATGATGGATAAAAAGGAAACATGTGCTGTCTGCTACTCTACTATAGAAAGTCTGAGGCAGCAGTAAATCCAAATATAATTGCTAGATGATATACTTGAAGTAACATCATTAAGAACACTTTGAAAAAAGGATAATCTTATGATGAAATAACTAGACTTCGATTGCCTGTTAGAGGAATGTATATAGTTTATTCTTTCATTCAATTCATCCTATCAGGAGACCTACTCCATTCTTGGTGCCTGAACAGTCTTTCAGAAAGGCAAAAAGGGGCTGAAGAAAATAACAAAATAGGGTAGAAAATAAGAAAATAGGTTAACCTTAAATTCTATGAGATAAATTCTAAGAAACTTATAAAAAACTAGCATTTCTATAGAAAAGCAAAATGCTGTGGGTGAGAAAAAAATAAATCACTATAGTTTCTGATGGTGTTGCCAGAAACCACAACTCTAGGTCTGCTCCTTCTACAGAATGTGGGATTCATGACTAGTTATTTAGCTGCTAATTTTTGAAATAGACTCTTAACGGAGGAATTAAAATTCTTGCCTGACTTTGAAGTGCAACCATGGATCAAAAGGAAGGCTATCACGTAAGTTGCCATATATATGTATACCTTAGGAAGGTGACAGGGAGGCCACTGAAAGAGGAGAGCAACAGAGTTTAGACACTAGAATTTTCCCCTGATCCCTGCTTTTTATCTCCTACTTGGAAATTCCAGTATGGATAAAAGGAGGACCACACAGGAACCACATCAACAGGAGGGTGAAATGGTGTTGTGGCGGGTTAGAAATACAGGCCCTATGAAGGCCACTCACCATTCATACCCTAACCCTCTGGCTTTCTTACCTACTAGAAGCCATGTGAACATCCATTAAATTCCTACATGTCTGAATGGGGCAGCGACAGTATCTGAACTTGAGAATCATCATTCCTGGTAGTAACTAATTGTGTAAAATACAGAGAGATCTCATAGAAGAGAAAATGACTATACAGAATAAACTGAAGTCTGAGAGAGAAATTTACTTTTGAAATAAATGGTTTCCAAAAATAGACTAAAGTAAATGCAACACCTCTCAAGAAATATTATATATATATATATATATATATATATATGTATATATATGTGTGCATATATATATATATATATATATATGTAACATGGAGTCAAAAGTAAGTGCATGACATTATGCAATGAAGTAGTTCACTGACAGTGAAAAACAGCAATACAAAAAAAAGTGCCAGAATAAGAAGAGAGAATTTTTTTTTTCCTTCCTGGCCCAAATATGTTGTAGAAAATAGGGGAATTCTACTTTTAAATATTTTCAAATTATAATGGTATCACATTTGAGAGAAAAATACTCTATTTAGACTGATAAATTGAAAGAACCATCCATGGGAAAATGATGATTACTGTTCAAGTTTCTTCTGCTTCTTGTAACAAATGCTATATAATGGACTATACAAGAAAATGATTAGTGAAACAAAAATCCAGAAATTATAATGACTAAGTAAGGTGAAGACACAGTGAGAAATCTACTACATTCTTACTTTGGGTTATTGTGGATGAGATCATAAGAAATTTAGGATTTAGACACATGAGCTCCAAATTGAACTTAGGAAATAGCAACAGATGGTGAGACACAGAAAAATCCACCTTTCTAGGAACACTCCTGGAGGAATCACCGATTTAGACCTACACTTAGGGTAATAGGTTGGGAAAAGGGAAAAACAAAGATAGGAGGCCTAGTCCCTGAAGCCAGAACTCCTTGGCCTTGGTGTCCCAGGTGGGCCAGGGAGTGCTGTGACAACAGGCCCCCAGGTGCGTGGGAGCCACCTGGGCTGGCGCCTTGCACCTGGCTCCCAGCAATCCTTCACCACGTCTGAACCGAGTAGCTATGGGCCAGTGTAGAGGGCCGCCTGGGAGGCACCTGGGCATTTCCTTAATTATCGTCAGCCGAACTCAGGGCTTAGGCCGAGTCACGCCCTGGGAACATGCTTCCCCAACGAGGCTGGACATGTTAATCAGTTCTGACCTCACAGCAGCCCAGGTGTCAGCAGGGGCGGGTCTAGATATGTAAATCCAGTAATGCTGGGGCCTAGTTAAGAATGCAAATAAGCTCCTTTGATCCTAAGTTTTGGTGTTACCTCCTAGATTTTGGGGATATAAAATAAACCTGCTGGGTGGCTCAGGGTCGTCGTCGTCATGCTGCCTCTCCATCAGAGAGAAAAGATGGCGTCCCACCCAGCCCCAGCTTCATGAATCTATTTTGCGTCTTGTGTTCTTTATTTCTATTATTTCTCAATCCCTGGCCGCCTCCATTTAGGACCGGTTCGTTCATCTCTCTTTCCGCGCGGGACTCGGAAAAGGGAGATCCCTGCCATGTTTGGCCCCCGCCGCATCAGGCCCCCGCAGGCCAGGCCATAGGCAGGGCCTTCTGGGGAACTCACCGGGCTGCCAAGGTCCATGAAGTCAGATTTCACCTGAACCCCTTGGCCTAGCCACCTGGGCCAGACAGGGGAGTCCTCTGATGAGAGACACCTGGGAGCCCTGACTCACAGAGGCCCAGCACAGGACTGTTAGCAGTCTGGTTCCAACTCCTTTCCTGGTTCCTCATCAGGAATGCGGTGTGAGGAACCACTGGCCCAGGAAAATGGCCTGCTTGGGAGCAGAGGCAGCTGGGAGGCTGTCCATATAGCCTGGAGATCCCAGAAGCCTGAGCGCAGGGGCCCGGAGGGAGCTGCCTGTGTGTGGGGGGGGAGGGGAGAGGAGATGTGCTTAGAAGTGAGTTGTGCACACCTGCGCTGTGAACCTTCCTAGCTGAGCTCCCTGGGATTGGCGGATGTCTGGACCTTGCAGAGATAAACGTGGTGAAGACTTCTTGGGACACACTAAACTGTCAGGGCCCGTCCCACGGCTCCAAAGTCTCTAATTCCCCTGAAGCCAGATCTCCTGGGGCCTTAGAAGCCTTTCAGAGCCTGACTGGGGCTACAGCAGATGAGAGACACCTGGAAATCTTGATTGCCAGACAGGCTGCCATGTTTTACGGATGATGGGGCCAAACCGAGTCTGACAGTAACCACCTTCCCAGCCTCCTAGTCAACGGTGCAGTGTGGGAAATCTCTGGCCCCAGGATGAACCCAATTCTGTATTGTAGTATTTACCTTTCTCTGAGGAACAATCGCAGCCTCACAAAAGAAAAGACGGGTTGTTTGTGAGATAATTGAAATAATTAAAGATGAGCAGGACTGGTAAGTTTGGCTTATATCACATACACAACCACCCACACAGTTTCGGATGGTTGAGCACTCTCTTCTAAGATGAAACTCAGCCACCATCCCTGCCTTTGGAACCCCCTTTCCTTCCCTATAGTTGACCTAAGGAATTTTGAAACCTGAAGTCAGCAGACAAGTTCTACTATACACCTGCCCTCTCCATTGCCTTCGATTAGACATGAATCTTCGTATACTTTGCCAGAAACTTTTGGAAGTTACAATTTAAAAAATATATATATTTGATGACATTACTCATTGAACATATAGTTTTCCCTATAACTCTGGTGCTTACGCAAAAGCAATTTCAAATTCAGAATGCTGTGCTACCTTCTTCTATTTCAAAAATCTGTATGCATCCCTATTTCTTTTTTTACTGAAATATAATTGATACATTACGTAAGTTTAAGGTGCAAAATGTATTGATTTGATAAGTTTATATATTGCAATGTGATTACCACTGTAGCATTAGCTAACACCTCTAATACATTACATAATTATCAATTCTATTCCTCAGTGAGAGCAATTAAAATCTATTCTCTTAGGAACTTTGACAATTGTAATACAACATTGTTGACTATTGTTTTTGGTATACATAAAAACATCTCCCCAATCCCCCGACCCCAGCCCCAGGTAACCATCATTTTTCTGTTTTTACAAGTTCATCTTTTTTAGATTCCAAATATAAAGTGATATACAGTATATGTTTTTCTCCTTCTGACTTATCTCACTTAGAATATAGGCATACCCCATTTTATGGTGTGTTTCACAAACCTGTGCAGTGCAGAGGGAGGTAGAGGCTTAGCACTTGGGGCACTGGGGTGCCCACAGTCCCGTGGGGGAAATCATCTTGTCAGACTCTCCCAGAGGTTCCTGAGCATACTTCCTGTGGAAGTCAGCAGGAAATGTGTCCCTTTAGTGCCTTTTGATATTCTTACCTCTTCTTTACCAACCTCCTTCCTCCTCCCAGTCACAGAGTTCCCATCTCAGTACTCTGGGTGCTGCTGGAGATCACCCACTCACCCACTCACCCACTCACCCACTCACTGCTCTTCTTCCCCAGCATGAGAGGATCCCGCACAATGTCACCTTGGGGAAGGTGCCTGCTGGCCAAGTTCCCATTAACATCTCCAGTGCATCCAAACTCATCTTATTATTATATGTGCTCCAATAGAGTGCTGTAATCTCTCTTTGGGAAGACTGGACTTCTATAGTTTCTCTGGTCTGTGGGTTTCTGCCCAAGTTAGCACTCTGCAGGTTTTCCTCGATCCTGGACAAGAGGGGTTGGGAGAGGTTTGATGGCCCTTGCTTTACCAGCCTGTACTGAGGTCTGTGTGCCTATTACCAGATGCATGGTGTCCTCCTGGTTTCTTGGTTGTGCTGTTGGATCCCACAACTCCCACACAGACTCTTGTTTATGAATGGATGTCCAATTAGTTGTGAATAAAGGTGGACACATGAGGGATGACTTATACTGCCATAATACTGACTCCACTCTTCCTTATTTCATATGATTTACATTTATCTCAGTTTTTCTTTTTCTGAAAGGAATCCAAGCTAATCTACAAGGAGGGACATTTTCTCAAAATGAAATTATATATGTAAAACTCTTTTCCGCTAGAAACTCCTGGTAATTTTATAAGAATGTAAACTCATTTATTCACATTTTCTACAATCTCTCTCTCTATGGAAATGTTACCTGCTATGACTGAATGAATATATATGTCTCTTGGTCCCATTCCTTCTAATGGTAACTTTAAAACTGTCCTTTACATAAATGTAGAATATATATAGCCTGACTTCTGACTTATGATAATCATAAGATACACAAGATGAGTAAATTATTCCAATCTCACTATTATTTGTCTCTTTTCTGGCTCTATGATGCAGCAGAAATTCAAAGATCTCCATGTATCATGATTTGGAGATACTGATGGCAGTGAGGGCAAAACATAACTTTGTTCATGAGTGATATGTGTCTATTCCCGACGATTTCATGCAAATATAAGAAAACTGACTCAATAATCACAGTTAAAATTGCATCCAATGTACTGGTTATCTTTCTGAGCTATTTGAGTAATAAGGCATTTGAAGTTTTCCAAGTCATATTTTACCCAGTCAGACTTAAAATATTGCTCTAGTCTGTCTTTCTTCCTCTGAAGTGACACCTTAAAAGTGATGCCTTGTGTGTTATAGATAGAGGAAGGACTAAAAGTAGATCCAATACACTGTTTGTCTAATTTATACCACACAACATCACCTGGGGACAGTGTGCAATAAGGCAAAAAGGAAAGAACTAAATACTACTTCTGGCATTTCAGACAGTGTGAGGTTTTGAAGCCATAGGGACTATATTTTGTTTGCTGTTTGTGCCTCAATACCAAGAACCTGTCAGAGTTTAAGTCTCCCTCACTTCCTACAATTTATACTGCATCACAAAATCATCTAGGAAATATTTGGCATCAAATTTTAGCTTGCTTTCTTCCAGTGTCTCAGAAGTGGGGTATTTTTTAAATACTCTGAATTTAGAAGACAACACACAATGTTGTTCTCTTTTATTAATATAAGTATTTCATAACCATCCTTATGAAACCTGTTTATTTGTTTTGTTTTTGTTAATATCACCCACTTTTCTCTCCTTTTCAAGAATATGTACATGATTCTAAATCATAGGAAAATAAACAGCTGGGTCGCAGTGGTGACCCAAGTTATCTTATCTAATAAAAGAGTAATATGCAAATTGACCGTCACTTCAAGACACAAGGTGGCCGCCCCTATGTGGTCAAAGATGGCTGCCCCCATGTGGACACAAGATGGCCACCACAAGATGGCCTGCAGGGGAGGGCAGTTAGGGGTGACCAGGCCAGCAGAGGAAGGCAGTTGGGGGAGACCAGGCCAGCAAGGGAGGGCAGTTGGGGGGGACCAGGTCTGCAGAGGAGGACAGTTGTGGGCGATCAGGCCAGCAGGGAGGGCAGTTAGGGGTGACCAGGTCTGCAGGGGAGGGCAGTTGTGGGCGATCAGGCCAGCAGGGAGGGCAGTTAGGGCTGATCGGGCCAGCAGAGGAGGACAGTTGGGGGAGACCAGGTCTGCAGAGGAGGGCAGTTTGGGGAGACCAGGCTAGCAGGGGAGGACAGTTGTGGGGGGCAGGCCTGCAGGGGAGGGCATTTGGGGGGACCAGGACAGCAGGGGAGGGAAGTTAGGGGGTACCAGGCCTGCAGGGGAGGGCAGTTTGGGGGGATCAGTCCTGAAGGGTAGGACAGTTAGGGGGGACCCAGGCCTGCAGGGGAGGGCAGTTGGGGGGGACCAAGCCTGCAGGAAGGGCAGTTAGGGGGGACCAGGCCTGCAGGGGAGGGAAGTTGGGGGAGACCAGGCTAGCAGGGGAGGGCAGCTGTGGGGGGACCAGGCCTGCAGGGGAGGACATTTTGGGGGGGACCCAGGCCTGCAGGGGAGGGCAGTTAGGGGCGACGAGACTGGTAGGGGAGGGCAGTTAGGGGCAATCTGGCTGGCCGGGGAGCAGTTAGGCCTCGATCAGGCTGGCAGTGGAGTGGTTAGGGGGTGATCAGGCTGGCAGGCAGAAGCAGTTAGGGGCAATCAGGCAGAGGCAGGTGAACGGTTGGGAGCCAGCAGTCCTGGATTGTGAGAGGGATGTCCGACCGCCAGTTTAGGTGGGATCAGGCCTAAACAGGCAGTTGGACATCCCTCAAGGGGTCCCAGATTGGAAAGGGTGCATGCTGGGCTGAGGGATCCCCCCCCCCACCCCACCGTGCATGAATTTCGTGCACCGGGCCTCTAGTATATTATAATACAGTAAGTCATAGATAGCCAAATATGTGGGGTTTTTTTATATTCATTATATAAGACATTGGATAGCAATTATAGATATTTTGTTGGTCAATTACAATGAATCTATGATAAGGCTAGTCTCTTATTCAAGATTGTAATGCTCACAAAAGCTTACAATACATTATCTCTGTAATTCTTTATTATATCAAGGTGAACTCCATTTCAATCTGCAAAATAATATATCTAAGTCGATTTCATAATTTTTGAAGAAATAACTCAATACTATTCTGACATATTACAAATTCAAAGGTAATTTTTAGTAGGTAATAAAACTAAGTAATTTAATATTTCAATTATTTGAAATCTTGAAAATGATTAGTTATACCAACATGCACTATAAAGAAATAAAAAGTTAGTAATAAACTGATTCAGAAAATATAAAAATGTTATTGATCATGTGTGTTTTACCAAAATCAGAAGTTACATTTTTAGATATACTTAATGTCACCAAATGCTTTTTGATCATTTACCGTAGTCTTGTTTTTCTACCTAGGTTTCAAAATAAAACAGGCCTATATGTAAAGAATATATTTCTTGGTATTTTCAACTGATTGAGAATTTACATTGGATCATAAATATGACCTTCCTTTTTGGATGACAAAATTTTTATGATTCTCATATTCACCTTCTGATACCTAAGCTGTAGTCATAAAATGGAATAAAACTATTGCCCCAGATATAGGTCATCTTACATGACCACATTTTCAGAAAAAAAGTGTGCAAAAAGTTAAGGGATATATTTATTTACAGAGTCAGCTTAAATAATAGTTTAATGTAACATATTTTATAATTGATATAACTTAAGATAAACATTCTAATAGTTTAAATATTGTAAAATTTTAAGTATTTTAAATATTGATCACTACCTTTAGAGAGCAAAAGATTTATTCTAAAAACGTTCTTAAAATGAAAATAATTTAGAAAATCTTTTGCAACATGTGAATTATAACTCATATTTATTCATTCATTTTTTTAAGATTGGCAAGTGTTGGATATTTTTTAATGGTTAAAATAACTCATTACATGTGACAGATAATATTATAATTCCTAACCTATATTTTATAAACTACTTAGGTTTAGAAGGAAGACTGATTTTTAAAACTCTCAGAAATGTTTTTATAAGACTGACTTTTAGAGAAGTTTTAGGTTCACAGTTAAATTGAGGGGAAAGTTCAGAGATTTTCACATATACCCTGTGTCCCCACACATGCAAACCCTTCCCCATTATCCTCATTCCCCACTGGTGTGGTACATTTGTGGGGATTTTTAAAAATATATTCTAAACAATTTTATTGAAGTAGAATTGATATAGAAATATGTAATTGATGGATCTACATTGACACATTATCACCCAAATTTCAAAATTTACATAAGGGTTCACAATTGGTGGTGTATATTTTGATCAGTTTAGACAAATCTGTAATGACATGTATCTACCATTATAGAAACATACAGAGCATTTTCACTGCTCTAAAAATCTTTTCATTATCTCTTGACAATTTTTTCAAAATAATTATTAATTTGTAAATTAAAATATTCTACATGAGAAAAAATTGAGCAAGTTTTTAATCAATGAAAACCATAGTATTAGTATGTTCTGATAATATTCTTTCACCCTGGAGCAACTGAACCTGCTTTCCCTGATGTTAAATCTGTAAACTAGGAACATCCAGCTAGAGTACAGTTGACCCTTGAACAATGCAGGGTACGGGTCCCTACCCATCCCTGATGCAGCCCAAAATCCATGCATAACTTTTGACTCCCCCAAAAAACTTAACTGATAATAGCCTACAGTTTACTGGAAGCCTTACTGATAACATAAGCAGTCTATTAACACATATTTTGTGTGTTCTATGCATTATATACTGTATTTTTACAATAAAGTAAACTAGAGAAAAGAAAAATTTTATTAAGAAAATCAATAAGGAAAATTAATTTATAGCATTTATTGAAAAATATTCCTAGATGAGTTCCCACACAGCAGTCTGGCTTGCACCAGGCTTGCACAGCAGTCAGTTGAACAAACCCATATTGTTCAAGGGTCAGCTGTTGATTGCTACAGAAACCAGAGTAAAAGCCTACGGAAAGCTGTTGGCTCTTCATAGTAATTGCTTCTTTGTGTTCTGAGGAGCTATCTCTCACCACTTCTAACCAATAAAGCATAAATGTTGTTGCTTCTCTCTACCTCCTAAATCTTGCTCAACTTCATTTTTAGTGAACTCTAACCCAGTAATATTTACAAGAAAGGAATTCTGAGAAATACAGTAACAGCATAACCAACCTGAGATAAAACAATCTGACACAAATACATTAAGACATGAAACTCACTATATAATACCCACTCTGCCTCCAGGTCCTATTTATGGGCAAGTGCCCTCTCCATGAGGCAGAACAAATCTTCCTATGCAAATGCTTAAGACTCAGTGTCCAGGATTCGCATAGAGATAGAACGTGGGGCTATGAGTCACTCACCAGCATACTGACTCAGAACCCAGAGAACTAGCAATTGAAGGACAAAGAATTAAGTAAATTATTTATAACTGAAGGTGGTAGGGAGGAAAGTGTTGGGCAAAGCTGTGGCAACTGCATTAGTTTTCTGGATGCAGTAGTAGCAGTTATGATATCAGCAGCTTTTATTGTCCAGAGCTCCAAGTCTATGGCAGTAGAAATACAATTTGTCTGATTCCAGCGTATAGTCTGTTTTCATTGAAAGATTAAAGCCCTATCTTATGGACCTCACATAGATAATTAGGGTTATAGAATATATTTTCTTTTGTGATTATTTGTATGTTATTATTTTTAAATTTAAAATCCAACATGATTTGGTCATTTTGAAATTTTTATTAAAGTATGGCATGCATTCAGAAAAAAGTGTACCTATCAAGAGCTCAACCTTCATTTGCAACCAGTACACAGATTAAAGAAAACATTACTAGTAAAACATTACCAGTAAAAAGGGGGTGCCCATGGTGTCCCCTTTAATGTCTCCTGCTAAAGGATAACACTTATCAAGGCTTATCATAATGGCGATCAGTACTCCCAGTTTTATAATTTCATATCAATGAAATGGTATAGTAGATGTGCTTCGTTATCTGGCTCCTTTTGCTAAACACTGTACTTGTAAATTATCCAAATTGTTGAGTGGTTGTAGTTAATTTGTGGTTCTTTTTGCTGAGTAATACTCAATTGGGTAAATATTTATTATAATCATTTATTCTTGATAAACACTGGGTAGTTTTCAGGTTTTTGCTATTATAAAATTATGAGCCATCCAGTGCATGTCCTTGTTAAATAGATACATTCTTCACAGTAATTTCCTAGGAGTGGAATAGTGAGGCATAGGATATGCATACATTGAGCTGTAGTTATCACTGCCAAATTATTTTCAAAATTGATTTGTAATGTGTTCCAGTATGCAAGCCAGAGAACTTTGGTTAATTATGTTCTTCAAATGCACTATATCCTTACTGATGCTTTGTCTGCCTGTTCTATTAGCTATTATGAAAGGTATGTAGGTGGCATCCACTACCTTTTAAGTTCTGTCAAGTATTGCTTTACATAAATTATGCTTACATATTTAGAATAGTGATTTCTTCATAGAGGATTAGTTTTTTGTCATTATGATATTTTTTTCATTATCTCAGCAAAGATTATCTGTTTAATGTATGCTATCAGAATCTCAGCTAAATTAAAAATAATCTGAGCTATCAGGTATTAGCATATCTCAGTAAGACAATAAGCCAACATAAAATGAACAGTCAAGCCTTTAATCACCCACTGTGATAGTATATAGTATAAGACGCTAAGCCAGAGAAAGCACCGATTCCATCTCCATTTCCTTCTATTTTTCCACACAGAATAATGCAGGTGGATCAGCATGAATGTGGGGGTGGGGTGGGGTGGGGTTGGAGGAGCTGTCATCTCACTGCAGAGAAAGCCTGTGGAAGGCCTCAGTCAAAGGTTTCAAATACAGAGGTCTGCAAATGGAAACACTTCAGCTGGGACCGCAGGACTATGTAAGAGCATGGCTGGCCAGGGCCTGAGTCCTGACTGCAACTTGCTTCAGGGACTGAGATGCACTCATGTTTACAGTCCCCAGTGAAGGCACTTGCAGCTGACTTGGAGCTAATATGGTCTCTGTCTTGTTAGCATTCCTAGTTATTGTTCACTAGAATATTTGAATGCCACAAACCATTTAATCATACCTGGAAATTGAGGTTTGCAACTAGGGAACTTTTTTATGTCAAATTTTGAGCCTTGCCTGCCCCCTCACCTCAGCTGTACCCATATTTAGATAGCTGGCTCATAGAAAAACTCAAATGTTTACATTAAAAATAATAATCCCTGCAATCCTCGCTATAGACGCATTTGATGGATGGACCACATTCTGACTTACTACTAAAATCTACCTAAACTTTGAGGGACAGCACATTAGATTTAAGAGATCTTAAGAAAGTTTTGCAGTCAACAATAAGAAAAAAATGAAAGTAGAACATAAATTTAAATTCCTGTGCCCCATCTCGCTTCCCAGATCACAGTAAGTAAAAGTTATGACTAAAAACCCCAAAATTCAACTAAACTCATTGCTCATTATGACACAATGTCTCCTACAAGACAAAGAAAGATAAAGGTTAATTTCATTATATTTTATGTTCAAGTAATAGCTTCATATTTTTAGAGTTTTAATATATGGGATGACATCAGAATATGAAAGGATCTTTTATATCTCAATAATTTTACTATTATTACTTTGTCTTATTATTTGTAACTTTTTTTGTTTTGCTTTGTGTTTAGTTTTTAATGATTAGTTTTAGCCTGTTTATTTGTAACTTTTTTGATATGTTACAGCATTTACTCACATATGTCTGGTTAAAATAAAATGTATATTTCAGCCTGAAAATTAGGAACCAAGTTTATTATTGGTTATACTAGTGGCAAAACCTTTGAGTTACCCTTAACTACAGATACAATAAACTGTTAATTTGTAGGCTTTCTATGTTCATTTATTAAAATATTCCTGATCAGAGAATATACTACAACTCTAGGCTCTAATTAAGGATTGCTCTTGGTCTTACTCTAATTTCAAAATGTGACATTTCTTGGAACACAAAGTGTATTTGTGCTCACAAATAAAATAATTACTTTAGCCAACTTTATAAGGTCATAATGTGCCCTCCAAATATTATATGAAATTAAAACCTGCCTGAGTACCAACCACATGGCATGAATACCAGACATACTCTGCCTTGCTTTACAGAAATATTCTGTCTCTTTCTCTCTTTTCTCTCTATCTCATAAACTAGTCATCTCTCTCTTTTTCACATAGCTACAGAAGCAGGCTGCATTTTCCTCCAAACTGTATTAGCCACAAGAAAAATGTAGCATGCAAAGATCCAAACATAAAATCTAGCAGAGGGGAGAATATCAGAATATCTATTTATGGACTCTTTTTCTGTGAGATCTCCTAAGATCTTTGTTCCTCAATGCAATCCACTGCTCCTAACGTTGTCTTCTCTGGACAGTATCCTCTTATTTTAGGATGATTCTTTGGGACTTAGGAGTAATATAACTCGGTTGCTATTAACCCTATGCTACAGCATTATAATTGTGGTTCCCTTGTTTTCTCCTCATACCTTTTCAAATAGCCTTCCATCTTATAAATAAATCTCCGATAAATTATGCCAAATTTAATGGGCCCTCTGCCTGTTAGAACCTGACAGATACAAAGAGTAGATTTTTATTGCTAATGACAAAGTCTTCAAACAAATAAGAAAAGTAGAGTGAAGATTATTGGTGGCCAGAAGTTCTAGGAACTGGATAGACAGTATGCTGGGGAAAAAAATCTATGTAGTCACTGAACCACTAAGAAATATATCAGTGAGATATATTAAGAATTTATGGGGAATGAAATGGATGTTGGGGATGTGTATAACAAGAAAACATAGTGATATAATCTAAGGCAAGAGTGTTAATGTCTGGAACAAGCAACAAAAATCAATGAAGGTATCTAGTTAACGCTGTCATAGACCAATGTGAGAAAAAAGAAACATGCTTTAGAAGGCTTCTGGGTAATGTATTTCATCCAAGAAAGTCAGATTCAGAAACATTAATAACATTCAAGGAATATTTTACAGCTCAGTGAAACTTTTAAAAAATTGGTGGTAGTGGTATGTTATCATCACAGAACATGTATGACTTCCTTTTTCATTAGTCAATATTTTTTGAGAGAGTTAATGAAGTATGTTAACTATATATAATAAAGTACCTGACACATATTAGGTAAGAGATAACTGTGAATAAATTGTCAACTAAAAAACAACAAAATGCCTAGAAATAATCTTAATAAGAAACATATTTGAGCCATCAAAAGAAAAGAACACAATTATTTGTAGCAATGATGGAGAGGTTTTGAAAAAATATGGTGAAATATACTATCCTTATGTGGAAAGATTGGATATACTTTAAATAGCTTATATGTTTAATGTAATTTAAATCATAATCTAAAGGAGTCATTTTGAAATAGAAGAAATGATTTTTAGTTCATTTTTTTAAAATGAAAACCAAAGGAAATAAGAACAGAAAAAAGAACTGAATAGTTTTAACAAAATAAAAAAGTCATATTTTGAATATAGAATGATTCTGTTTGAACTAAATAAAAAATGCAATGATATACTTTTTAACAGTGATGAAAAGAAATCACAGATATAAACCAAAGACTATTATTTTAATACTAGAGGCCTGGTGCATGAAATTCGTGCATGGGTAGGGTCCTTAGGCCTGGCCGGAGATCAGGGCTGATCAGGGCCTTCTGGCTGCAGGCCAGGGCCTTCCTTTGTTCCACTCTGCCCCCTCGTGGTCAGCGCAAATCATAGCAAGCAATCAAACTCCCAGTCTTCAGATTGAACTCCTGTGGGGACACTTTGCATATTAGCCTTTGATGTATATAGATAAGAGCATAAAATTAAGCTTTATCGCTCTTTAGATTTGATTATCTACCAACATTTTTAATAGTTAATAAAATATGGTATATGATTTTTAACAATCATAATAATCACAAATTAAAAGGTGTGACATTTCAAAAGTAGAGAGATTACTTCTGAAAACTAAGGGTAACTGCCAGACTTCTCAAGGGGAAAGCCAATTTTTTCATTATACAGCTAAGGAATAATTTAATATTTTCAATAGATATATTTGCTATTAACAATTTTCCATGTTAAAATATGCATTTTCAATAGGTTAATGCCTAATAGATTTATAAAAATTAAGTGTGCTTTTTTAATGGTTCCAAATTTTTCACTAGTTGTTCTCAGTACAAGGTTTTGACAAGTACCAAGTCTTGGATATAACATTCTAAATAAATATTGTACATCATTGAAAAGTCCTGAGAGTTCTATAAAGATTATATTAAAAATACTTCATATATTAATTTTTTGGAATATTTGTTATGTTTTCATTACTAATCCAAAATATGTTTGTAGGTAGCTGCTGTGCTAATCAACTGGTTTTACCATAATGAGGTATTTACATAACCTCAAAACTTACTCACAGGATAAGTATTTATACTATACAGGTGTGTGGATTAGGACTCTAAGCTCTGCTTCAAAAAGCAGGTCTGCAGGCCTGTTGGAGAGATCTCTTCCATATATAGCATAACTACTGCATCCACATTTTTCAAAATTATTTTTACTGATTAAATATCTAATGAAAAGTTTCAATTGTTAAATTACTGGCTTTGATCTTGAGACAAAGATCTGATTCTATACTTCTCATTTTATTTTCTTCATAATAATCTTTTCAAATATGAGGACAACAGTTTACTATTCATGGCAAATGAAAGAATACATGCCTATGGCTGCAACATCTCTCAGCCCTGACAGTCTGAAAAATAAGGCTTTTGACAGAAAAATCTATCTCATTAAGCTTCTTCATTTGTATGAATATTGTTAAACATTGGGGCTATAATAGTTTTATCATACAGAAGGGATAACAGTCTTCCAAGTATTAGAATATGGTCCCCTCTCTTCCTAAAACATCTATTAAGTTATTATTAAAAATGTCCTGTGCCTTTCTTTGTCTAATTCAACAACATATCTTCTTAAACTAACTTTCCTTATGCTGTTTGCATTATAGTAAAAATACTAAAAAAAAAAAAACAGATATGCTTTATCAACTATTAAATCTAAATAATTACAATTTCAGAGTTAAAGACATTATGCTTTGCCCCCAAGTTCAACTATGTATATAGTATATATATATATATATATATATATATATATATATATATATATATAAAATATAGATGATAAGACTAAATTATTTTTGTTCATTCTTAAATCTTAGCTCTTTATAAATTGTCTAAATTTGGTTATTTCTGCAAAATTATATAAAGATTGTTATTATCTACCAGAGAAGGCAATAGAAATAAGTTTTTAAAGTATAGAAGTCATTTTCTTTTTCATGAGAGAATCTCAGAAACCTAAGAAATGCAGTGACAATAATATTGTTTCACCATTTGTTTATATTTAGGACTTTAGATCCTACTGGGACATTGTAAACAAATATACCACTAGAGGCCCAGTGCACGAAATTTGTGTGTGGGATGGGGGGGAGGTGTGTTTCCCTCAGTCCAGCCTGCACCCTCTCCAATCTGGGTCCCCTTGAGGGATGTCCGACTGGCATTTGGACATCCCTCTCAAAATCCAGGACTACTGGCTCCCAACTGCTCACCAGCCTGCCTGCCAGATTGCCCCTAACTGCTTTTGCCTGCCAGCCTGATCACCCCCTAACCACTCCCGTGACAGCCTGATTGATACCTAACTGCTCCCCTGCCAGCCCGATTGCCCCTAAATGCCCTCCCCTGCCATCCTGGTCACCCCTAACTGCCCTCCCTTGCTGGCCTGGACACCCCCAACTGCCCTCCTCTGCCAGCCTGGTCCCCCCTGACTGCCCTCCCCTGCAGGCCTGATCACCCCCACCTCCCATCCTTGCAGGTCTGGTCCCTCCCAACTGCCCTCCCCTGCCAACCATCTTGTGGCAGCCAATGTGTGTCCACATGGGGGCGGTCATCTTGTGTGTTGGAGTGATGGTCAATTTGCATATTACTCTTTTATTAGATAGGATTAGTGGCCTGTGTACACTAGTGGGGCCTCTCAGCTTGGCCTGGCGGGATCAGGCAAAACCAGCTCTCTGACATCCCCTGATTGGTCCCGGATTGCGAGAGGGTGCAGGCCAGGCAGAGGGACTCCCAACAGTGCACAATCAAGGCCAGAAAGAGTCACAGGATGTTGGCCAGCCAGGGAGGGACCACAGAAGGGCTCAACGGTGTGTCCAACTCATCTTGCTCAGTCCTGAATGGCTGGAACCCAGCAGCAAGCTAACCTACTAGTCGAAGCGTCTGCCCCTGGTGGTCAGTGCACATCATAGGAACTGGTTGAATGGCCTTAGCATATCATTAGCATATTATGTTTTGATTGGTTGACCAGATGACCGGACGACTGGACACTTAGCATATTAGGCTTTTATTATATAGGATTTTTCTTACCATATTTAGAAATCTCAAAAGATTTGATCAGTATTATATAATGTCACAAAAACAAATTTGAGTAAGACTCAAGTAATTTTTATGTATTACATACAATTAAAAACTAACAACAATGCCTTAACCGGTTTGGCTCAGTGGATAGAGCGTCGGTCTGTGGACTGAAGGGTCCCAGAACCAATTCTGGTCAAGGGCATGCACCTTTGTTACAGGCACATCCCCAGTAGGGGGTGTGCAGGAGGCAGCTGATCAATGTTTCTCTCTCATCGATGTTTCTAACTCTCTAGCCCTTTCCCTTCCTCTCTGTAAAAAAACAATAAAATATATATAAAAAAAAAAAAACTAACAACAAGAAAAAAATATACAAGTACTCAGGAATTTAAATAAAATCAATCTAAAGAAATATTTAGTTAGAGGTTAATTACAAATGTATTTCAAACTTGATCATGTGTATATAAATGTATATATTAGAGTAATGAAGATAAAATAAATAATATAAGCATTCTATAAAAAAATGAAAAAAGAACAAAACAAATAGATGAAAGTGTGGGTAGTAAAAAAGTTTCAAATTCTATAAATAATTCCTAAAAACACAGAGTAAAATAAAAAATAAAATATATTCACATAAGAAATAATTATTTAAAAGTGAAGACTATAACATCAATATAGAAGTTTTTAATTAGGTAGACAAAAAATTTGAATATTTTAATCAAAGTAAATGATAACAACTTTAATTTTGAATGAGCACATTCATAGAAACAACCCTTTCAATGGAATAGATGATTCTTTGTCAAAGGGTAAAATTAAAACCATATAGAGAGGTTTAACGACTGTCTTAATGAACATGTAAATAAACTAAAGAAACTGATCTGAAAAAAAATATATATATATATAAAGAAAATATTTCCATACATTGTAAAATAATCTCTTGGCAAAATTACTTTGCTTATAGTTATTCCAAAATGGCTTATAGTTATTCCAAAATTTGTGCACTGGGGAGGGTGTCCCTCAGCCTAGCCTGCACCCTCTCTAATCTGGGACCCTGCAGGGGATGTCTGACTGCCATTTTTGGCCCAATTGCAGAGATTGGGCCAAAACTGGCAGTCGGACATCCCTCTCACAATCCGGGACCACTGGCTCTTAACCACTCACCTGCCTGCCTGATTGCCCCCTAACTGCTCCCTTGCCAGCCTGATTGACACCCCACTGCTCCTCTGCTGGCCTGATTGCCCCCAACTGCCCTCCACTGCTGGCCTGATCACCCCCAAGGCTTTTATTAGTATAGATATGACCCTTCACAGAAAATTTTACTAACCCTGCTTTACAATAAGGGCTTGACGATTGAATCATTGGGATCAGACACCAAGATTTCCTTTCTTTGAATAGTGGAGGGAATAATTATCTTGTCTTTAAGTTGCCCTGAAATTAAAATGAGATAATGACTTAGAAAAGTATAAAAGCATCATATAAAGACAACTATCTTTTTCATGTACTGAAAAGACAATAAAGTGGTAAAATGAAAAACACTATTTTTATTCTCCCCTTTCCTTCTTTTACAGCCTTTATTTAAACTTTGAAATTTATAAAAATTTCACTCTAATTTTAATTTCTTTACATTCAACATTATTTTGTATTGGTTTCAGGTTTTATATTAGTTACAGAATAGTGATTAGACAATCATATACTTTACAAAGTGTTCCCTGGTATTTCCACCTGGCATCATACCATCGTTACAACACTATTGACTATATTCCCTATTTAAGTGACAATGGGTTTACAGGTTCCTTTCAGTGTTTCTTTTGTGTTGTTTGCCTTTCCTTTTCTTTCTCACTTCTTCTCTCATTGTCCTTATATAGTAACTCAATTGGCCATCAAAGCTCAGTGAAGGCACTGGGACACGCTTCATCCATTTTACAGACCAGGAAACTGAGGCCAATTCCAGTTGGCTGTGGAACTTGACTCAGCACACAGGAAGCCCTCAGAGCCATGCTCTCTGTCCTTCCAAAGGGGCAGCCGTCAGGCAAACAAAACAAACCTTCCTGTGAGGCTGCTGAGCCTCTTTCTCAAGTACCTCTTCATTGCAGACGCTCCACATTCTTTCCTCTCCCCGGTCCCCTGCCCCCATTCTTTATTGCCTCCCCTTCTCCGGAGCAGGTAGAAGGCTTCACACTCACCACCTAGGCATGCTCTGCAGTGCGGGCTTGCTTTTGGGTCAAGGCGGGAGCAGGAGTCACCTCCTCTGAAGTGCGAAGGCCGAGACCAGTTAGCACTGGGAGCTTCTCTGAATCACATCAGTTCGTCCAGTACCCTGCAGTGCGGCAGCCCTTCACTTAGGTGGCACCGCCCCTCAACCCCCACCTCAGGGCTGCAGGTCCTTGCCCCTCCACCCAGGAGTCCTTCTATGCCCCTTGATCCCTGGCCGGGCCCACCCATGTCTTGGGGCCACTGCAGAACCTCTCTCTCTGCAGGTGAGGCAGATAGCTGCCTGCCGGTCCCCTGCCCCAGCCCAGCCCCCTCTGGTGCACCCCGACTCTCCAGGTTTTTGCCTTTGATCTATGGCATTGGTGATTGCACACTCCTAGCAAGCCTGGTACCCAGAGGGACACAGCATCAGTTCTTTGCCCAGAATGTCAGCGGTTGCAGTAGCATTTGCAGATGTCACCCAGAGCCTGCTGGTGAAGGCAGCACCCGTGTGGGGTGTCCTCATAGAGGGATGGTGAGGCGCTGCTCAGCGCCCCTTGGAATGCCCGCCTTCTGGCCAGCCGCTTTGCCAAAGCTGTGGACTTGCCCTGGAGCCGCCCCTCAGGCAGCCCCGCAGTCGGGCCTTGTGCCTCTTCTTCCACATTCGGCATTCATCCATCCCCTGCTCCTGCAGTGCTTGGGCTCCAGGCCCGAAAGAAAAGAACCAAGACCAAGAAGGACAAAGCCCAAAGGAAGTGAGTCTTGAACCCCCACATCCCATTCTCTGGATTTCCTCCTGCACCTCCTCTCTGTGTCACATCTTGAACGGGCAACCTGTGGCCAAGCCACATGGCCTCTGGGGCAGCTTGGTAGAGATGGTCTCCGCGAAGCTGTGAATCTGTGGCCAGAGGTCTGGTTTGGGTCTTAGCAACCCCATGCCTGTGATGTTCCCAGGGCCCCAAAGTCATGGTTAGGCGGGCCCACTGCCCCTCCCGGGGCCTGCGATGGACCCGGAACCTGTGGGTGGCGTCTGGCACTGCCCACCCAGCCTCCCCTAGTCCCCATGGACCTGGATCCCCAAGGGCAGGTGATGGCACTGCCCACCCTGCCTGCATATGCAAATTTACCGGCCATCTTTGATGGGTTAATTTACATACTCACTCTGATTGGCTGGTGGGCGTAGCAGGGTGAAGGTTAATTTGCATGTTTCTTTTTTATTAGTGTAGATTAATAATAAGACCATTAATAATTCATTAATTAAAGTATAAATCAAGCAAGTAACTAATTATCCAATGTTTTATAAAATACTCATAAAGGTCCAACTCTTGACAGCTAATGAAAAATTTTTAAAAATATGTTGAGGGAACACATGATCAAAGAGTTTCAGAAACAAGATAAAACTAAGGAGAAATGTACTAGTGAAGATGGAGGAGGTGGGTATGACTGATAGATTCTAGCAATATTATTGTTTACTACTGAATTTTACGGTTCCACCAGATTATTTTGTAAACATTGTTAAATCAATTCAAAAGATTATGTGGAAAGGTAAAAGACCTAGAATATCCAAACTAATATTGAAAAAGAACAAAGTCAGAAAACTGACACTACCTAACTTTGACTTAATAAAAGCTATGGTGATTAACCTTTTGCACTCGGATGTCGAGTGTGACTCGACATGGTTAGCATCGGTAGCAGCTCTTTTTATACTCTTTGAATGTATCAATAATTTGAAATATTAAAAAATCCAAATAAATAAGTTTGTATGAAAAGAAACTCCAGTTTTTTATTCTACTGCCGCGCTTTGTAAAATCTGGGGTATTTAAAAAATTAAATCCCAAGTAGAATGAAGGAATCGAGAAAAAAGCAAGCAATTGCAAAGGGTTAAGACAGTGCGGTATTATTGAAAGAATAGAAAAATAGGTCAGTGAAACAAAATAGGGATCCCAGAAATAGTCACAAAGAAAACATTGCGTTTTGTCTGTGGCATGCAGCTTTAAATAAGACTTAATCTGTACTTGATGAGAACTTTCAGTGCCCTTGGCTACATTCATTCTTGTGTTAAAATATTAAATTAATTTTCAATATTGACTCCAAAATATTGATACAATATTATTTTTGAATTTTTTCCATTTCAACTATAATATTTTCCTCTTAGATGTTGGTTACCACTTATTTATTTTCTTACTAGAGGCCTGGTGCACAAAATTCTTGCACTCACGGGGGAAGGGGGGTCCCTCAGCGGGCCTGCAACCTCTTGCAGTCCAGGAGCCCTCGGGGGATGGGGATCGGGGCCGAAGCTGTCAGTCAGACATCCTTATCACTGCCCTGGAGGCGAGAGAGCCTCCTGCCACCTCCACTGAGTTTGTCAGTTGTGAGCCCAGCTTCTGGCTGAGTGGCGCTCCCCCCTATGTTGAGCACACTGACCACCAGGAGGAAGCTCCTGCATTGAGCATCTGCCCCCTGGTGGTCAGTGAGTGCCATAGTGACTGGTCATTCCGCTGTTCGGTTGATTTGCATATTAGCCTTTTATTATATAGGATGACTTTGTTATTCATGATCAAAATAGGAAATTCTTTGCCACTTAGTAAGAGCAATGACAATGTTTTTATTTTATTTTTAAAATAAATACTTTTTTAAGTTAATAATTCCTAAAATAAATTTAGTGTATTTTAATCCTATTCTTCACCTTTGATTTTCAATTTAGAAGAAAGTTATGTTTAATTATGGAGAAATATATCTACTGTGTCTTTTCTATTTCCTCATTCACCTTAAACTTACAACACTACTCCTTGTGCCTAACTGGAGAAGTAAATGCTAAACCAATTGAAGCAGCTATGGCAGAAATATGAAGGAGCTTTGGATATGACTATCCCATTAGTAAGTTAAAAATAAAGTTAAAAAATAGTTTCTTTGAAAAATACAAACTAATTCAGAGAGAGGCAAAATGCTGACAATCTTGAGGCCTGTGCAGGTATTTTCTCAGAGATAGCTGTTTTTCACTGGGATAGTCCACATCAAATAAACCTTCCATAATTACTTGTTTTTTTCAATCAAAGGTGGTACATTTTTCCAAGGTTAATTATTTTCCTTTATCCAAAATGAATTTTCTGTGTCTTCTGAAATGTTGATGTGTATTTGATGTGAATTCCAAGCATTATTTGAATGTTTCTTTATATTCATTTTTAAGGTTTCAAAAGTTGCCACATACATCAAACATCCTTTGAACAAAGAATGCTGTAATAATGAGGGGGGAATGGTGCTTGCCAAGTGCACAGGATATTATAGTACTTGCTCCCTGAACAGCATCAAGGAAACAAAACAAAAGAAAGAAACTGCCAGGCAATGGATCAAGCAAGTTGGTTTCCTTACTAACTAAATAATTTAGAGCTTCTCATGACTCCTATGGGCATGTTTCTGTGCCATCCCCAGTAGCAGTTCAAAACTGACTTTGTGATTTCTATGACTAAGTATCAAAGTTCAAACAATATCTTCTTTCGATTTTACAGTACTTAGACTATGAATAAGTCTGTTGGAGCTAGACCAAGATGCAGCTTTCTGAATTTGTGGTGCAGAGGTTTTATCAGGCCTATACATCTCACATACACATTCCCAAATGATGTCCTGCAGTCTTATAGAGAAAATCATTCTCCCAATTTCAGTGTCAGATTCAATGACTGAGTAAACCTTCAAATTATTCTGGAAGCTAGTTAAGCAAATTTCAAGTCAGACACGATGTACATAGAAAACATGGTGGGGAAAGACAAGCTGGTTGGTATTTTTATTCTTTTCTCTAGTCCCTTGTTCATGAATGTCTGCTTGTCCCTTGATCTTATACAATTACCACCCCCATTTTTTTCTGAATTTTGTTGTGAAATGTGTTAGGGTCACCGAAGGAGGAACACACAAGGCCAAAAGGGGTAAAGAATTAGGAATTTACTAGAGGCCCGGTGCACAAAATTCGTGCACTTGTGGGGGGAACCCTCAGCCTGTCCTGCGCTCTCTCACAGTCTGGGAGCCCTGGGGGGATGTCCGATTGATGGCTTAGTGGGCCTAAGCTGTCAGTCGGACATCCTTAGCTTTACCACAGAGGCTGGAGAGGCTCCCACCACTGCCGTTGTGCTTGCCAGCCATGAGCCCGGCTTCTGGCTGAGCGGCACATCCCCTGTGGGAGCACATTGACCACCAGGGGGCATCTCCTGCATTGAGTGTCTGCCCCCTGGTGGTCAGTGTGCATCATAGTGACTGGTCATTGCACCATTCGGTCATTTGCATATTAGCCTTTTATTATGTAGGATACGCTATAGATGAGGCCCTCTAGAACCATAACAAATGCAAAAAATTCACTGTTAACTCATTCTTGAATTGTCCAGACTTAAAATCAAATTTCCCCCCTGTGGGGTGTGTGCTGCACCTTGGAAACCACTGGGCTTGACACTTTTCCTCTCTCAGTTTCATTTCTGAACACATACGCATAATACCATGGGAACTGTAATCTCTTCTCCGCCTACCTCACTGGGTTGTCTTGAGGAGGTTCTGAGCTAATAAACCTAGAAATGTTTCATCAAGTAAGTGATGTCTGAATGGGAAGGGATTGTTATTTTTAAGCCCACGGGTACCCTTGCAAGTAGCAGTTCTGATTAAGGGAGGAGGGCATGATTGTTTTCTGGGACTGTAGCTATGGAAGCTTTGCAGAGGGTTCTTCACTCCTCGAGGGGTGGGCTCTGGCCAGCATCTCTGGTCAACCCCGGAGGCACTGGAGGGGGGCAGGGCATTAGGGGGCAGCGAGGCCAAAGGGGGAGTAACTGTCAAACCTTCCCGCTTGGTGCCATTATTGTATGTGGCTGTTTCACAGCTGTACCTGCTCAGGGCGGAGTTCTGCAATTAGCACATTACCTCTTTATATGTATAGATTAGGTCATCAGCAAACTAGATGGGCTGAGCCCCAAAATGGCGCCAGCCCCCAAAGACGGGGAGTCGGAGGTTTTAAAGGACTCTATGCGGGCTTTTTCTGGGCAGAGAATTCAGTGCAGGTCTGGATTCTGGGAAACTCTGGAGGAGAGAGATAACGGTCTTTGCAAGTGGAATGTGGTCTAAGCAAGTGGAATGCCCATTGTGAAGTGGTCTGAAGGTCAGGTCCCAGGGGAGGAGGTATCGATTCAATTATTTGATCAGACCTAACAAAATGTTCATTTGCAGCAGCTTCTGTAGTCTGGATTGTTATTTCAAATTGTCATTATTAATTCCTCTTCAGGTTTGTCTGCCAGCTCTAATCAAAATCAATATTTCTGAAAATTTTTAAATTAAAATAATAAAGGAAAACACACACCTGATCAGATGATTAGTGTCCACATATGTTTGAATACATGTAAAATGCTTTTAATATTCAAACCTATATAGCCCTTCAGGTTCCTCACCCTCCAGCCTTTTATAGTCACCTTGTCCTCTTAACCAAATAAAATGGCTCAGCTTCCATTCCAGGTCCTACTGAAACCCTCGCCCCCCACGACTATTATTACTGATACTTCTTATGATGCCAGAAGAGTTGGTTATGTTTCTCTATAACTTCTCACCCCTGATATTTGTTCCTGACCTAGTCTCATTGATTACCCACCAGGGTCATCTTCTGTCCTTTCTGTTCTGTTCTGCTTGTGTGTTTATTTTTCCTCAGCTTTAATTCCTCAAAAAATATTTTTTTCACCTCTCTGGAAGTGACACTGACTGAAGTTTGAAGATAAAAGAAGTGTGTGGTAATTCTTTAAAGCATAGAGCCCTGTAGGTCATAGAGTAACTCCGTGATTAGACAGAAAAGACAGAAAAATTGTCACCTTCATAAAGTGAATTGTACTCATAGTTTTGTTTTTCTTGAAGCATTATAAAAGCTAATAATTGAGTTGAATAGTGATCTAGCAAAATAGAATAAATATTAATTTATTTGAAGGGGGTGGAGGCTTTGGGGGGAAAAAGAAGACTGGTAAAATAATATCAGAAAACAAAAGTCATATCACAAAAGGACAATGCATAATATTGGATGAGTGATTCAAAGGGTTTTCCAATATTAGTGGAAGATATTATTGCATTAATGATTATATGTGTTTACTCTCTAAGATGGAATATTTTTTTATTCCTATATATTATGTTCCATCCACAGATACAGTGATAATATGTGATTTGGCATTTGAAGAAAAAGTAGGAGAGCCAACATACAATGATGTTAAATTTAGGAAAGTCTAGGCAGAGGAAACAGCATTTACAAAGACAAGGAGGTATGGACTAAATGAGATATTTTGTAGTGGTTGGAACATAGGATGAGTGAATAAGGAATCAAATTAAGGTAGCAATATTTGCTACACAGTCTACAACTGATTATAATGGATTTTGTTTTTTATGTATCAGATGAAATACAATTTACCTTTAAAATATTAAGAAAAATAAATGGTATATGGTATTTTACATAATAATGATTGCAATATAGAAATATATTTCTAGTAGATTTTGACTGAATCTACTAGAGAATCACAGAGAATTGCAGAGAACTAAGAAACCCTGAAGATAATAGAGTACTTTGAGAGAGAGAGATTCAGTTGTCCAGGTTATAATTGAATATGTGCTGGGCTGTAATACTATAGCGTGGGGCAAAAGTAGGTTTCTCTTAAAATTCTGAGAACATGTGAACAAACCTAGGCTAGCAAGCTGAAAAATGAGATCACATGAGCAGTACTCCAAGCTTTTTAAGGTATAATTTTTGAACGGCATTGGTAAATAGCCCAGCCACAGCCACTAGGTGAGGATTTATGACGAGGCTCAGCTGAGATTAACAAACAGTGATCCAGTTCAGAAAAATCAGCCAGACATTTTGCCAACCTACAATTACATGACCTAAAATAACTGCTTCTATTGCTTTAAACTGCTAAGTTTTAGAATGGTTTGTTACACAGAAAAGTTGTCTGAAACAACAGCCTTCAAAATACACAAATATAATAATGACCATCAATTTTGTATACACTCTCTTCTAAAATCTTGTAATTTAGGTATAATCTCCAAGTGAATGCCCCACTGGCAACTTAAACCTTTTAAATACCATAATCATTATTCCATTTCCAAATGCTTTTCTTATATTTATTTTCTTCAGCCATATTGCTACAATACAATAGAAATTTGAAAAATTATTACAATTATGAATTTCTCTTTAATACATCACCAAACAAATCATTTCAAATGTCTCATAAATGCATCATTTTCTTTATTTATACTGCATCTTACAGAACAGTTTCACTGCCATGAAAATCCCATGTTCCATCTAGTCACCCTTTTCCTCCCTTTTTCTGAACTCCTGGCCAACTACTGACATTATTATATCATTGATTTTGACTTTTCCAGAATGTCATGGAAACCACATAGTTGGAATCACAGAGAACATTGCCTTTCCAAACTGGCCTCTTTCACTTAACAATATGCATTTAAGAATCCTTCATGTGGCCGAAACCGGTTTGGCTCAGTGGATAGAGCGTCGGCCTGCGGACTGAAGGGTCCCAGGTTCAATTCCGGTCAAGGGCATGTACCTTGGTTGCGGGCACATCCCCAGTGGCGGGTGTGCAGGAGGCAGCTGATCGATGTTTCTCTCTCATCGATGTTTCTAGCTCTCTATCCCTCTCCCTTCCTCTCTGTAAAAAATAAATTAAAAAAAATATTTAAAAAAAAAAAAAAAAGAATCCTTCATGTGATTTTATGACTTGGTAGTGCAATGCAAGGTCAGATTCCATTGTCTGGATGCACCACCGTGTATGTATCCGTTCACCTACTGATGTATCCAACTATTGGAGAATATGAATAAAGCTGCTATAAACTTTTGTGCGCAGGTTTTTGTATGAACATAAGTTTTCAGTTCATGGGGTAAATGTTGAAGAGTATGACTGTTGGATCAAATACAGATTTATGTTTATTTTAAAAGAAACTGCCAAATGGTCTTCCACAGTGGCTATACCATTTTTCATTTCCTCCAGCAACGAGTGAAAGTCCCTGTAGCTCCACATCCTCACCAGCATCTGGTGTTGTCAGCGTTTTAAATTTTGGCCATGCTAATAGATGTGCTGTAGTACTTGCTTTTATTTACAATTATTTAATAACATGTGATGTTGAGCATCTTTTCATATGCTTATTTACCAGCTGGGTATCTTCTTTGGGGAGATGTCTCTTCAGATATTTTGCTCATTTATGAACTAAGTTGTTGGACTTGTTAGTGTCAATTTTTAACAGCTTTTGTATATTTTGTAAACACCTTATTTATCAGATGTATTTTGCAAACATTTATCCTATTCTGTGTCTTGTTTTTCATTCTCTTAAGAGATCCTTTTGCACTTTCTGCGGTTAACCTTATAGTACTGGTCTCAGTTTACCCTAAATCTCCTGAAGAGCATGGTTCACCTTATGAAGATTTCAAATAACTTCCTACAGCACTTCAAATTATAGGGATCTTGGGTGATTATTCAAGAGGTGAATGAATGAGGAAATAACTCAGCCTATAAGACAACAATTTAACATTACCAACACTGAAAGACAAGAAAAGCCTCACTCAAATTATTTCACTTATCTGAGCTAACATAATAAAAATAGGAATTTCCTATTTGAAAGTAAAACAAGGGTGACTTCTTTTTCACACAAGGTCATTCAAACACAGTATGTAACACATGCTTATCTCTAAAATATATTATTTTTAAAGCTTTTGAATTTCTGAAAATGCATTGTTATCAAGCAGACATAGCACCGCTTGCCTAATACTTTGATATTGGATGACTAGTACTTAGGCCACGTTTTCTTTGTGGTTAAATCCTTAGTTGAAGGGTTTGCAAGTCTGCTAAAATAAAACTCCAAAATTTTAAATATGGCATAGGATAACACCTCTATATCACTAATCACTTTACTAAAATAAAAATACATCGTGATAATACATATGAGAGAGGTTCACAGCTGACTTTTAATTTGAATAGTGATTTTAGTATTTTTCTTTTAAATATTAGGCTTATAGTATCCTATAATTCTTATATTATTCTCTAGCAATAGCTAATGTATGTTATGTTAATTATGTATGTTAATTTAACTAATGCACATTTCACAATGCCAAACATAGTATAGAGTTCTCACAATTTTGTTATAATATCTTATATTTTCAAAAAACTTCAGTCTAAGTGATTCTTGATAAAAATATCTATGAAATGTCTTCATCAGTGCCTTATGCAGAATCAACGAATTTGGGGGAAAGAACATGTAGGTGCATATTTTGTGTGCAAATATATTGTTGGGGAAAATAAATTCATTGCCAACAACCTGAGCATCACAAATGAATAGGTATTTTGATTGTTCCACCTCAGACCCGATTCTGTTTTAAAATGAAAATGAATCAGAACAAATACATTTGTATGCAAATGTAATTTAAGCAAACATCAGCTATATAAATTGTATACATATAAAATGCAGAAACGTTATATTCTTGTAAATTCAACAAAGATTTGCTGACAGTCTAGGGAAGTTTAGGCATTATAGGAATATAATCCCCTGCCTTTCAGTTCAGAGCTGTGCAACCCTAGCTCTGTTTTGTTATTACTTATGAAAGTATTAAGATTAAGAAGACACCTTGTCCTGGTTGGGTAGCTCAGTTGGTTGGAGCATCGTCTCCATATGGCAAGATTGCAAATTCAATCCTTCAGCAGGGCACATAGAAGCATCAACCAAAGAATGCATAAGTAAGTGGAACAACAAATCAATCTATCTCTCCTTCTTTCTCTTTCTCCCTCCCTCCTTTCCTCTCTCTCAAAAATTAATAAATTTAAAAAAGGAAAAACCTAACCCCACTTTTTTGAAAAATGTGATCTTTGAAAATACAGCCTTCTGTATAATATTCACTGTGTGAGGAAGACATAATAAAAATAATCTTAGGGACACTAGAGAAATATGCCCTGGATACAGAATGTTTTTTTAATGATATGTATCTAGCTGCTACAGGATTTTTGGACTGGAACACACGGTGTTCCCCTGGACAGGATGGTTCCCAGGCTATCTGTCTGTTGGAGTCAAAGATGGTATAGTAAAGGTGGAAATTTATTGAAGAACAAGTACAGAGTCCCATGTGGGTAAGGGGAAAGAATCTCACAGCACAGACTCCCACGTGGAGAGGGGGAAAGAGTCCCACCCAGGCCCTTCTGCCATGGTTTATAAAGGCTACAAGTCCATGTGTCCTGATATCCCCTCTGATTGGCTACTATCCCCCTTTTGATTTGGTCACTATAGCAAGTATTGAGCTCAAAGGTCAAACCTCACATGGAACACGAGAGACCCTCCTCCCTCATTGTTTTCCCATTCCCTCTGGGGTTTTTTCTTCTATATTTATTTTGTAAACTAGAGGCCCAGTGCACGAATTTATGCACAGGTGGGGTCCCTAAGCCTGGCCAGTGATTGAGGCCTATCAGGGGAGTTGGCTGGCTGGGGGGAGGAACCCCAGGAGGTTGGCCGGCTGGCCTCCTGACTGGGGCCTATCAGGGGGGGGCTTGTCGGCAGGGTGGAGGGGCTGCAGGAAGTTGGCTGTGGGAGCACACAAACCACAAGGTGGCAGTTCCTGCATTGAGCATCTGCCCCCTGGTGGTCAGTGCGTGTCATAGTTACTGGTGGACCAGTCGTTCCAGTCATTCTGGTCGTTCAGTTGTAAAGGTCGCTTAGGCTTTTATATATATAGACTAGAGGCCCGTTGCACTGAGATTCGTGCAATAGGCCTCCCTTCCCTTGGCTTCCAGAACCGGTTTTCCTCCGGCACCTGGGACCCAGGCCTTCGCTCCGGCCAGAGTCTGCCTTCTTCGTCTTTGCTGCAGATTCCAGAGTCTGCCATCTTCGTCTTCACTGCAGACTCCGGAGTCTGCAGTCTTCATCTTCACTGCAGCCAGAATACCGCTCCTGTAGATTTTTTCACCCCCGCCCTCCCTCTCATAGCAGGTGTCCTGCCCCTCCTGGCCACTTCGCACCTGTAGCAGCTGGGAGGCCGCCATCTTTGTCCTTCTAATTTGCATATTCCCTCCTGATTGGCTGGTGGGTGTAGCAGAGTGATGGTCAATTTGCATGTTTCTCTTTTATTAGTGTAGATATACTTTTGGCTACTCACAGCACAGACTCCCACATGGAGAGAGTTTCCTTATCTTATGGAAATGTAACTGTTTCCTCTCCCTTGTCTTATGGAAATGTAACTTCTGCTGGCTCCCTGCTCACTGTCTTATGGAAATGTAACCTTTCGCAACTCTGTAGCCCTGTGTTTTTGTCATGGACCCCCTTAATTTAAAAAAATTCCCTAAACCTGCCTATATCCCCCTAAAATTGTTATTTCCTAGTCCACTGTATTTTCCCCAAAAACTCATTATATGAATCTCAGATTTTACTAATTTAGGTTTCTAGAGATAGAGGGTAAAAAAAAATACAATATTTTCTTTTGTAAATCATAGTTATAAAATAGATGAGGTTGGAAAGGCAACCACAGACTGATCATGAAGTGTGCTAAGCATTCTGGAATCTTCCTTGAGGGTAATAGGGACTGATTAAAGAATTATCAGTAAAAAGAATTGTATCTATATTCTAGAAAGCAAACTCTGGCTGCAGAGTTAACATCTAAAGTTAAGAAGAGTAAATAGAGGCACATTATGAAAATTGAAGTGAGGTATAAAGAAAGCTTGAACCCACAAACAAGAGAACTTGAGAGAATTTGGACGGTCAACAGACAGAAAGTGGTGACTTGTGTTTGGGGCATATGATAGGGGGAAGAATAGAAATTAGCCCTTGAACCCCAGTTTTATTGTCACATCCCCAGAGAACTTCCCCCAATCTATCTATGTCATTTCTCTCTGAACTCTCTACACACATGATACTACTTCTCTCATTTCACATATCAAAATTTAAAACTGTTCATCATTTCCATATTTGTCAAGGTATATTGTCCTGTTAAAGAATATATCTAAGGAGAGAACCATGTGTTTTTTTGTTTTTTGTTTTTACCATTCTGTTTCTGATATTAGAATAAATATTAGTAGATTAGTAAGAATGTGTTAAGGAATATAAATGAAAAGATGAACCTAAATTATCCACAATATAATTCTATTCTGTTATCAGGTATTTTCTATATTTAGGCATTTTGAACTTTTATTTCCAGCCATTGTGTGCTGTTTGTGCTCCTCCAATGCCATTTTTTATACTCTATTTCCTTTGCCCTCCTGTGAAAGTATCCTAATACCAGTCATTTAAGATTTTAAATTTTCTTGTATATTTGGGAAAGAGCTAGAAATACTAAATGAACAAGACCTAGTTAGAAGATAACCCAAAAGGTGAATAAACAGGATAACGAAACAGGACATTGTGAATTCTGGGGAAAATGTAGTTTCTGAAAAGATTAGTGGGCAAAGTCACATATTGATCCCAATACTAATGTGAGCATTGATCTCTGAAACCAGAATTGTTGACACTACAGCAGTAAAATGTGATGCAGCAACTTCCTCTTCTGTCGGTATGTGTAAACAAACAGTTCTTGTCCTAGTCCTCCCTTTGTAAAGAAATAGAAAGTGGAATATACAGATATATACGAAATTAACCAACATGGAACTGTAACCACTTAGAGAGGAAAAATGAACAAAGTGATCAGGCCCAGTTTCCTGCTTGGAGGAAAATTCTGGTCTGAAGTAGGGGACACAACCCATAAAGTGCCTTAGAGTCTCATCAAATTAGGGAGAAACAGAGTTTGGAAGAGGTCAAAAGAACTGGATATGAAGGGCAGAAATCAAAAGAGGAAATAATTATGTTTTAACTGAAGATTAATCAGTGCATATGTCCAATGACATTTCAGAAGGCCAGGAGAAAAAACATTTCCAAACTCACCTAGGGCTGGAGCATGTGGAGAGTTCTAACCAGCTGAGACTGAGAAACATCACTCTATATACAGAGCATTCAGAAGATTTACCAGAAGTGTCATGCCTTAGGACCACTACTAAAATAGACCTAGAATAAAGCTACTATTGGCTGATTCCAATGAATTTTATAAACAAATCTCAATAAAATTAAGCTTATTTGAAGCAATTTATCTATTGATTGGATAAATCATATTCCCACATTCTTAAAAGGAACAAAATTTGCTGAAACCGGTTTGGCTCAGTGGATAGAGCGTCGGCCTGCGGACTCAAGGGTCCCAGGTTCGATTCCGGTCAAGGGCATGTACCTTGGTTGCGGGCACATCCCCAGTAGGGGGTGTGCAAGAGGCAGCTGATCGAAGTTTCTAACTCTCTATCCCTCTATCTTCCTCTCTGTAAAAAATCAATAAAAATATATATAAAAAAAAAAGGAACAAAATTTTTTTTACAATCCTCAATAACAAGACATTGCTAATGTTTAAAAAACATGATAAAAAAGTAGACCTGTAGAAGTAGCCAAATATGAACCATAGTCAGAAAAAATAAATACTCAGTGACAGCATATAAAAAATAAAAATTATCAGTAACTTGCATTCAACTATGTCTCCCAGCATGCCTCATGGGAGAACGAGGGAGGGGTGAGACTCGGTGAGTCAGAGCTACACAGTAATTTTTTGGGGAAAAGTCAGATGGTAGAATAACTAAATGAAGATTTTAAAACAGTTGTTATAATATTTCTAAATATTTAAAGTAAATTATGAGGATGATGGAGAATGACATGGAAGATATTTAAAAAAACAAATTGAACTTTTAGAACTTGAACATTATATATATACTAGAGGCCCGATGCATGAAATCATACAAGAGTAGGCCTTCCTTCCCCCAGCTGCCGGCACTGGCTTCCCTCTGGCACCCGGGACCTGGGCTTCCCTTGTAGCCTCGGCTTCATCCAGAAGGTCGTCCGGAAGGACATCCGGTCTAATTAGCATATTAAGCTTTTATTATTATAGGTAACACATATGATATATGATACATAAATTCTCTGAACAGACTTAACAACAGATTAAAATTGCTGAAAAAAAAGATTAGTGAAAATTAGAACATAGCAATAGAAATTATCCAAACAGAACTAGAGAGAGAAAAAAGAGTGAAGAAAAATGAACAAGGCTTCATTAACCTGTGGAATGATATAAAACAGTCTAACATGTATGTATTAGAGTCTCAGAAGGGCAAGAGAAAAAAAGAGCAAAAAATAAGATCTAGCCAATAAAAGCCAATGCAATGGGGGTATGCAGGCTGTTGTGATAACACACACAATAATGCTCCTGTCATGGATAAAGTTGGTACAAATTGATCCTGTGGTGAGATTGGAAATTAAAAGTATATTTAATCATATGGAAGCTATTTATGAAACATCTTTTTGTCACAAGCTGGTCTAGATGCTGGGTAGTAACTATCTTGAACTCTAAGAACTGCATTCTAGATGGATTTTTAGAAAGGATAATACCAAGAAAAGGAAAGGAAACCCTTTACTGGACATCTACTGTCTAGTATTGGGAGGATGAGGGCCTGAATTTGTTTACCAGTGATACCGAATTTTTGGACTGGAACCCGGACTCTTTGTCCACCAGAATCGAAGAATGAATCCACGGACACAAAGTGGTATAGCAAAGGTGGAGATTTGTTGAAGAACAAGTACAGACTCCCACGTGGGAAGGGGGAAGAGTCCCACAGAATGGACTCCCATGTAGGGAGGGGGAAAAGGTCCCACTGGGTTCCTCTTCCCTATGGCTTGTAAAGGCTGCAGATCCTGGTGCCTTGATATCCCCTCTGATTGGTCACTATTCCCTTGGACTCATTACTATAGTAACTCCTGGGCTCAAAGGTCCCATGTGAGGTTCCCCCCCACCTTTTCCTTCTTGTTTTCCTATTCCCTCTGGGCTTTCTTCTTCTCCTTCTGAATGAAGGGCTTCCTTCTTTTTATTTTGTAAATATAGACCTTTCTTGGCTACTTCCAGTTCCCTTGTTTTATGTTAATATACCTGTTGCTGCTTTCTTGTCTTATGGAAATGTAAATGCACCTGGCTTTCTTGTGTTATGGAAATGTAACTTCTCCCTTTGTATTTTTCCATGGACCCCAATTCTAAAAAAAAAAAAAAAAATCCCTGAGCCTGCCTATATTTCCCTAAAATTCCTGCTTCACCAGCATGCTGAACAAGAAGGTGATTTAGAAGGCTTTATTAAGACAGAATAGAATTTTGCCATTGACTGAATAAGGGTGAGGAATAACTCATATTAGATGTGACATTTTGAAATATCATGCAAAGAAAATACATTATTGAGAAAGAAGATAGGTTGTAATGTATATATGTAAATAATTCAAGGCACTAACAGGACAAATTAGATATATCACTGAAATAGGAATTTTAGGGGGATATAGGTAGGTTTAGGAAATTTCAAAAAATTAAAGAGGTCCATGGAAAAAAACACAGGGATACAGACTGGGAGAAGTTACATTTCCTTAAGACAAGGGAGAGGCAGCAGTTACATTTGCATAAGACAAGGGAACTGGGAGTAGCCAAAGGTCTGTATTTACAAAATAAAGAAGGAGGACAAAAGCCCAGAGGGAATGGGAGAACAATGAGGGAGGAGGTCCTCACATGTCCCTTGTGATATTTGACTTTTGAGCTCAGGAGTTACTATAGTGAACTAATCAAAGGTAATATTGACCAATCAGAGGGGATATCAGGACACAGGAATTGCAGCCTTTATAAGCTGGGGGAAAAAGGAACTCATTGGGAATCTTTCCACTTCCCCATGAGGGACTCTGTGCTTGGGACTCTTTTCCCCTCCCCACATGGGAATCTGTGTTGTGAGATTCTTTCCCTTACCCATGTGGGAGTCTGTACTTATTCTTTAATAAATTTCTACCTCTGCTATACCATCTTCCATCCATGAATTGATTCTTTGACTCTGATGGACAAAGAGCCCAGGAACCATCCTGCCCAGAGAAACACTGTGTGTTCCAGTCCAAAAAGCCCGTATCATCAAGAAAATAAATTGTAGGACTAAACCATGTGATGTCAGTATTGCAAATCTAGATTTGGGAGTCGTTTTAATTTTATTTATGGTATTCCTTAATGCCTAAAATTGTGCGCAAGTTTTAGAAAAAATGTTTTTGTTTGATTAATATGATTTGTGTTTAAGTGTTGGTGAAGACTGCAATATTTTTCATGGTGAAAAATTTTATAAAATGAGGGAAAGTCCTACATACTTGGAAAGACATTTACTTACAGGACTAGAGCCATAAACTTAAAGAGTGGCAATGAGAATGCACTGCAAAGGTGATTATAGGTTAGAGTTTTTATAGGAGATATTTTACATACTTTCAGGAAACAAAAAAGTTAAAAGGTAGTGGGCAACAACATTTGTTGAGTTTAGACATGTGAAATTGAACTAATGAGAACATAACAAACTGGTTGTTTATTGAGGAAAAGGTAAAGCTGTATATTTAACTAGGTCACAACATGAGAATAAAACTGATCTGAGCTCATGTAATTTCTCACCATCAACTTGAAATACAGACCACATGACTATCCCCAAATATTAATGCTTTTACAATATAATGTAGCAGTGAAACAGGAATTTTTGGGGATGAAAAAGACAGGTTTTAGGAAATTTTAGAAATTTTGGAAATTAAGGGGACCATGGAGGAAGCACAGGACTGCAGAGCAACAGAAGATGTATTTCCATAGAATAGGGGAGCTGAAAAGCTGCAACAGGTACATTTCCATAGAATGAGGGAGCTGGGAACAGCAAAAGGTCTATATTTACAAAATAAAGGGAAGGAACCCCTTCATCCAGAAGGAGAAGAAGAAAGCGCAAGGGAATAGGAAAACAATAAGGAAGGAGTTGGGGGGTGGGGTGGGAGGAGAACCTCACATGGGACCTTAGAGCCCAGGAGTTACCATAGTAACCAGTCTAAGGGAATAGTGACCAATCAGAGGTGATATCAAGGCACCAGGATCTGCAGCCTTTATAAGCCCTAGGAAAAAGGAAGTCATAGGACCCTTTCCCCCTCCCCATGTGGGAGTCCATTCTGTGGGACTCTTTCCCTCTCCCCATGTGGGAGTCTGTACTTGTTCTTCAATAAATCTTTACCTTTGCTATACTACCCTCTGTCTGTGGATTAATTATTTGACTCTGGCGGACAAAAAATCTGGGTTCCAGTCCAAGGGAACACTGCATATTCCAGTCCAAAAATTCAGTGTCAGCAGTGCATGACCATAAAGTCTACAGTGCTGAAAACAGCATAATTATCTGATATTAAAAGCATTGATTAGGAGGAGGTAAGCAATTGTGGCAAAATCTATGGAACTGTTAACATTTCAAAGTATTAAGTAACACTGCAGTCTTTTTAATATTATGCCTCAGGCAGCCTTGCCATTGTAAAATCTTGCATGGTATATATGAATCTGTGGCACTGCCACTAGCCTCTGTCAAGGTTAATCCATCCAGATCAATCTTAGGTATCTGGAGTTTGTTTATAAAAATAGAGCAGCCAAAATCTGCAGTGTTTCATATCAATTGCCTTGAGAACTTTTATTTTATTTTGATATGTAGGGAAATTCCTTTTTGTTTCAACAGTGAGAATTTAATATTAAGAATTGATAATCAGCCCAGCCAGCAGGACTCAGTGGTTGAGCATCGACCTATGAACCAGGAGGCCATGGTTCGATTCTCTATCAGGGCATATGCCTGGGTTGCGGGCTCGATCCCCAGTGTGGGGTATGCAGGAGGCAGCTGATCAATGATTCTCTCTCATCATTGATGTTTCTATCTTTCTCTCCCTCTCCCTTCCTCTCTGAAATCAATTAAGATATATTTCAAAAAAAATTGTTAATTAGGTATTGAAGAATTGAAAAGATAAAAATCCATAATAATAAAATCATAATATGCTAATTAGACAGGACAGCTGAATGACCTTCCAGACGAAGCTGGGGCTGTGAGTGTTGAGCCCCTTGCATGAATTTTGTGCATCGAGCCTCTAGTGGAATAATAAAGGGTCATGAAGGTGGCAATTGCAAGAAATGCCTACCACTCCCTAGAGTTGGAGGCACAAAGGGAAGAGGTTGAATATATAAAACTTAGAAACTTAGAGGAGCAGCCCACATGGAACACAAATCCGGTATAAGTGATGCTTCTTAGCTGATGATAGAGATTCCAAACTAGCAGAGGGTTCCTACAGAGCTGGTAACCAGTCCTCTGAGCCATCAGTAGGGCTGGCTGCTGTCAATGTCTCTGAAGAGATAATAAGACTGACTCTTAATGGTTAGAAACACTGCTATGATTAACAGCTTCTGCTATAACACACAGAAAGCAAACAGGAAGGAGCAGGTCCCTTCTTCCTTCTGCCTGATGGTCCCCACCTACATTCTCTACTCTAAACCATCACAGAGACCCAGCTGGCAAAGGAGAGAGGGTTGAATTGGAATCGGAGGGACAACAGAGTCATAACTGCCATAATGTTATGACATTACTTTATGGAATTTACATCCTCTCTTTCTTGCTTTCTTATTCTTACAAAAACCCATAAGCTTTTCAACTTCTTACACTCAGAGCCTTTTCTTTTTGCTTTCTTTCCAAATCATTGTAAAGTGATTTGTTGTAGCCATAGTATTTGTTTTATTCTTCTGGGGTACAGAAAAGATAAGAAACAAAAGTTAGGACACCTGCATCACTTAGTGCTGTGGCCAACTGAGTGATTATCTTACAGAATTTTAGCCTTACATTGATGATAAATCTTGTCAGTCCCAGCTATTCAGACTGTGGAACCATTTTACCACTTTCTATTCTGGCTTAAAGATAGGAACCTCAGACTCAACTCTCTATCATTTGCTATTTTTTAAAATTTATTTTATTTCAAGTTCAGTAAATAGTATGCATTTCAGTGCAGCAGTTATGCTAGTGATAAAAGTGTATTCAATTTAATTTATCTCCCTTTCTATAACAGTCATTGCTGATTTGATATAGATAGATGATAGATAGATAAGGAGACACACAGACATACACATTCACACATATATTGTTTTACATATATGCATGCAATTTATAAAGAAGTTTGACAGAAGAGATAACTTTTAACCAATATTATAAAAATACTAGAGGCCTGGTGCATGAAATTTGTGCACTGAGGCAGTAGGGGGTTGGTCCCCTCAGCCTAAACCAGCAGTCGGACATCCCTCTCACAACCCTGGACCACTGGCTCCTAATCGCTAGCCTGCCTGCCGGCCTGATCGCCCCTCACTGCCCCCTGCTGCTGGCCAGGTCATCCTGGTCGCTCCTAACTGCCCCCCTCACTGGCCTGCTCACCCCTTACTGCCTGCCCCCCCCCCCCCGCCAGCCTGGTTGCCCCCAACTGACCTCCTCTGCTGACCTCGTCGCCCCTATACTGACCCCCCCTGCCAGCCTGGTTGCCCCTCATGGCCCTTCTGCTGACCTGGTCATCCCATTCAGCCTGCTGTTCAGTCGTTTGGTCATCCCTCACTAATCCCCCTGCTGGCCTGGTCACCCCACGCAGCCTGCCCATATATAAAATTTTAAAAATACATTGTCAAAGATGACAAAAATTTCATAATGTATTTCATTCTTTGAAGATAGATCCTCTTCATAACTCTAATGTCTATTCACTTTTCCAATTTGATTTGTTGGCATAAATTCACAAAAAGTCATGTAGTAAAAAAGGTTTTTTCCTTAATTAAGTATGACTCATGATATTTATGCTTATAACATATTCTGTTTCTTGATTTAACAATTGAATTAGTTTACTAATAATTTGGTTTACTCCAACCTTTACTTGTAGAGAAAAGATGGAGAGAAAGAAGCAATAAGCCAAGCAATTTAAACAATACCCTAAAAGTTAGTGAGGATGTTTACTGACAGCAATACTGCTGGTCACCAGGATCTGGAAAATGGTCTTTCTTTGTTTAATTGCGATGACATTTTCTGTCTGATACAGAAGACTTTCTAGGGCAGTGGGGGGAACTACCAAAACTATGAGCTCTACTGGATGCCTCAATAGTTATGTTAGCATTTATCCATCTGTCCACACCAAATTATCCTCGGGACCCATCACTGTCACTGGTGATTCTTAAAGCTACTGATAGCTTAAAATACAAAATAATTACAAATAACGTAAGATTTTAGTTTTCTGGCAATATTTCTTGCATATACACTAATTATTCTTCTTCCACTTTTACTTAAACAGAATAATTCATAAAATATAAGTTATCACTGTTAAAAAGTAATGTTTATTTTTACTATTTAATATTTAAAGAAGCTAAATATTGTAAATGATGCAATATTAAAAAATAAACCACATGTAAACATTCTATTTGCATGTATTATACTTTAAAATAGTAGCATTATAAAAAGTTGATGTGTCAAAATGCTAGCCTCTAAAGACAAAAAAAAATCAGTTATATTTTCTTGCCTTTAAATTTCTTATAGCATAATTGAGAAAACAAGATCTATAAAAATAAAATAGGATAATTCTAGTATTATAGATAGAAGTATATTTAGTATTATAATATTTGCTAAGAGATTTTTTTTATAGAAAAGTTAAATTAAGAGGGAAGCAATGTAGGGTATGTCAAGTGACAAAACTAAAACAATTTAGTGACTAGTTTGATGTCCTTATTCAAAGGAAAATAATCCATGGATTGTGGGACTACAGTGAGTCACAAGCAATGGAACACTTTTCCCAAGGGATTTGGGGCAAGCTTGATTTTTATAGAGAGAGTCTTAGAAGAGGTAATGTGGAAATGGTGTGATTAGCTAGGTGGTTGGGGATTTCCTTACCAGGCTAGAAGGTCTTATTTTCTAGGGAGGCGATTTTCAACTGGTGTGCCACAATATCTGATTATTTAGTTAGGGGCATTGACTTCTGTTACCTTAGGTGGTCAAGTAAAAAAAATAATAATGACAATAGATGTCTGTTGTGAATGAAGCAAAATTATACACTTTTTTTGGTTATATCAGCAAAAAATATATTTTTCTATGGGCCGCAGAATTTTAGTAGTAGTCTATGTGCACCATGAGATGAAAAAGATTAAAAATTGCCATTCTGGTCGAAACCGGTTTGGCTCAGTGGATAGAGCGTCGGTCTGCGGACTGAAGGGTCCCAGGTTCGATTCCGGTCAAGGGCATGTACATTGGTTGAGGGCTCATCCCCGGTAGGGGGTGTGCAGGAGGCAGCTGGTCGATGTTTCTCTCTCATCGATGTTTCTGCCTCTCTATCCCTCTCCCTTCCTCTCTGTAAAAAATCAATAAAATATATATTAAAAAAAAATGCCATTCTGGGGTAAGGTAATCAAGCTAGAGCTAAGTTGGAAAATTGTGACTGGTGTATGCTAGGTTTCTTTGACAGGTGTTTCCCAATAGTGCAGCCTGACTATTGGGAAACAATAGTATGGGTATAACATCTAGATTTGTGACATGGGCTGAGCTACTGGGTGGCCTCCATTTTGTGGTCTTGATATACTAATTATCAGGTGGAAATGTTAAGAAAAGACATATTAAGCTGATGGTACCTAATGTACGTTATGGGACATTTGTGGCTAAGATTCCAACTAACCTTTCATCTTTTATTTTCTAAAGTCATGCATGCCATTTTCTTTCCTGTCACTCCAAGAATGAATATCAGCACCTTTTTCATTCTCTGCGAAAGTATAACTAAAAAAAAATTAATTGGGTAATGTAGATTTTACTAAAGTGTGTGTACAGAGAAGAAAATTTGTATACCATATTTCTAAAATAGAAATTAATGTAACATTTTCTTAGACATCTATTTTCCAATATCCAGTGTCCCTACTCAGATTTCTTCTCAAGTGTCCCGTGGCAACCTTATAGATATGTTTTTATTCCTTTCCCATATTTTGAGATATCCAAATTCTTCTCTTTATTATGTACAACATCTGAGGATGAGCCCAGGTCTTACCTTTAAATTTGCATATCCCAATTCAAACAATAGCGCCTCCTTTTAATAGGATCCATTTTCCTGTGAGTGCAATTTTAGAGTCTATCTTTGTGTCTCTAGGCATTATCATGGTTCTACCTTTATGTAAGATAATTTCTTAAAATCAATATTGCTCTCTTAGAGATGAATTTTGGAGTTATATGTATTTTCCCATAGTACACAGACCAAATCACAAAAAGTGAAGCCTGAATAGAAAGATCAAACAAAACTCAGAATAGGAAATAAAAATGGACCATTCAGGGTAAAATAGGAAATTGAAACTTTTCTAATAAAGGTTCTATGTTTGTATATAAGGAAGATAAATTTGATAATAGAAATCCAGGAGGTTTTTTTTTAAAACTTTTGAGGATGATAAATGTTTTCTGAGGGATTAGAATCCAATGTGATAAGTATCAGCAGTGCCTTAGCAATCATGACAGTTTCGAAGTACAAGAATTAAATTTAGAAGAAATGTGGTGACGGGTCACAGATTGGGTCAAAGGTATAAGAGAGTGTGAATAGATAGAAAAGAAGACTATTGAAGCAAACCAAACATGGAATGATTGGGTTTCAAATCCAGTAGAGCAATGGGGATAAAGAGAGAGAGTGAATCTGAAGATGGAAGAATCAAATTGCACGCCATAGTATGACCAATGTTGGATATATACATATAACATTTAGAGCATTAAAAACATTTAAATAGCATACATCTTAACTCTGAAAGCAGTCAAGGGCAAACAAACAAAAATATCTCATACTAAACAGTAAATCCAGAATTCAGGTTTCACAAGGTTGAACATAAGCTTAATCTCTTGAAAATTATATTTTATTATATAGGTTCATTCTTATCTGTTTTGAGTATTAGGGGATTTTTCTATGATTTTTCACAAAACTAAAACATATTCTTATATATTGTTGTATATACTAGAACATCTGACTATAATTCTGAATTAATTTTACATAATTTTGACAGGGAGTTTCTTAAACCATGTATATTCTGAGTGACCCCCAAATGAGGTAGTCTTGTTGCAAAATGTTAATATGTTACCCACTTAGGCATGCTCTTTGTGGAGAGGAAGCTATCAGCATTCTAATTATATACATTCCCAATATGCTTTTTTAACATCAAGTTTTGTATATATTAAACATATCTAGTAGGGTCAATGTGCATATTTATGATTTGTAAATGAATATACAGGTATATTTGTGTAGAGTAAACATATCTGTATTTATTATCATGCGTGTGTATGTATCATATTACATGTTAATTCTTTTGCACGATGAAAAAGATCTGGGATCCACTATTAAGTGATGAACTACCCATGGCTGATGATGCCCATAGACAAATATTAAACTATGTTAAATCACAGTGATATATATTTCTCTTCACATCATTGTCGTACAGAGATAAAGCGGCATGTAGACCTCTATCTGTCCACCCTCAACTATATTCGGCCATTTCAGAAGAGAAGAAGTTCCTTGGCTTCAACTGGAGGAGCGACTATGAGCCACAGAGCAAAGTTGTTGAATGAAAAGGCCCTCAGAAGAACAAGTTGTCTAAAGGAACCCATCTCCCAAGCAAGCGCTCACTCACCCTCATCACCTTGGCTACTGCTCCCCCAGGACTGAAATGAATATTGCTCAGAGGCCCCACATCATTCATATTAAACTGGCTTCCTGCCTTCCATATAAGAAGCTACCATATTAACTTCATAAGCCTCATATACCCTATACACCATTAGAAACCCAAGCTTCCAGGTCCACTTCTCATTATACATAGATATGAATCTGATATAAATTTCTCATATAACTGTAAAATTGTCCTATGATATATGTTGACTGGAAGATCTATAATTGGTAAATTTCCTCAAATTTTCAAATTATTCCTTATGTCCATCTACTTTATAACAGAAACTCTGTTGTATCCTGACAACACTACTATTTCTAAAGTTCTCAAATGAACACCTTTTTCAAAAATTTCTTTTTGTTTCATCATCACTTAAATTAGGACTCAGAGATAGGTAAAACAAAACAAAACAAAACAGAAAACTATTCTCTAAACATGGTTCTTATCATTCTAATTCAGTTTCTTTTCTACCAGCACTTTGACCTTATTGAAATAAAAGTGTAATTGATTTTTTTATGAAATTCTTTCTCTAACCCATGTCTTTATTTCATTTCCTATTCAATGCAGATTCAGTGCTCCATAATTATACAACACCCTTGCAAACACTTTTAACTCCCCTTCCCCTTTGCCATCTGTTTTTACCTGATATCTAATTACACTCAATTTTCTGCCTTCTCCATGACTGCACATGTCAGACTGATTTGTCTCACCTGAAGTTTAAGACTGCACATTCTAAATGATCACTTTGTATTATTCAAAAATCTGACTATATTTAATATATGTTTTAAATTTTCTACCACCCAAAATCTTCATTGCTTATTCTCTATATCCCTTTTAATTTTCTTTTATCCCTATTCTTTCTTCATTCTCAGCTAATGACCTTATATCATGCTTCACTGAGAAAACAATCTAAATTTCACTTTTTATTAGGAGCAACTACACATTTCTGTCTTTCATTTGATACCATGGCAGAAATATTCCTACACTTACCCTGCATTTATAAGTCCCTTTACTTATATTCCAGGTTCCCTCCTATCACTTTTTAAAATATTTGTATTGATTTCAGAGAGGAAAGGAAAGAGAGAGAGATAGAAACATCAATGATGAGAGAGAATGAGAGAATAATTGATTGGCTGCCTCCTGCATGCCCCACACTGGGGATTGAGCCTGCAACCTGGGCATGTGCCCTGACCAAGAATCCAACCATGACCTCCAGGTTCATAGGTTGATGCTCAACCACTGTGCCATGCTGGCTGGGCTTAACTTAAAAAAAAAAAAAAAAGTTATTCCTGTTATATCCTTTCATTCACTACACTATCCTCTTCTCCATTTCAACTAACTTGTCAACATGGGCTATATGTTCGTGATTGCTGATTTTATATCTGAATTCCTTGAACCTCATACTTCTCACTCACCATGTTCATGTAGACTTCTTCTAATAATCTCAAATTTAATATGTCAAAAATGTATTGATTCCTATTTCTGATGCTCTCAACTCATTCTGATTTAACCTTCCCCAGTTCAATCGGGGCCATCGCATTCAATCAGTTGCTCAAGTTACAAGTTGATGAACTGTCTTTGAGTACTACCTATTCCTTACCCCAATACTTCAGTAACTCTTAGTCTTCCCTATCTTCAAAATCTACCTTAATGTCTAATATCACTATAATGCACTGGCTCTTTAGCACTGTGCTGATCACCAAAATTTCTCTTTAGATTAATCATGTGCTCTCTGTGATCACATTTTATCCCTACATACTTTTCCCATATAGTTGGATAAAACTCTTCCAAGTGTCTTCCACTGACACTTGAAATAAACCCTAAACTTCCTTCAAACTAAATAGCTCTAAATCATCTGCCTTCTTCTTAAGACCTGAAGGATGATCTCACTCAATAATCTCTTTTTCTTATTTCTATGGTCCAGTCACACTGCATTGATTTATTGAATGCATGGAGCACATTCTTAATTTAGAGCCTTTCATTGGAATATTATTCTAATCAGTCTTCCCATGAATTGTTCTAATTTGGGGTATGTGTGTTATGTTCTCCAAACAGGCCTCTTTTTTAACCACTCAACTTAATGGAGCCACACTGTCAGTATACCATATCACCCTAATTTACGTTTTGTGTAGAATCTGAACGTCTGGTCTAATTTCTTGTGCAGGTATTTATGTAGTTATTGAGTTATAAACTGTCTTCTCCAATGGCATGCAACTTCTTTGTTCAAGGCTCAATGGCATGCAACTGCTCTGTTCAAGGCTATATTCCCAATTATTAGAATAAGGCTTAATACACTGTAGGGCTTTATTAAACATTTGTTGAAATAATCCTTTTGATATATTAATTGATTTTAAAATTGCTAATCAGGGATCAATAATTCTCAGAGTAATAAAGGTCTACTTGGTTTTCATTTATGGTAATAGACTGAGAATACTTTGCATGTACACTCTGCTTTAGAATCTCACAGACCACCTCAAAATAGAGAAAGCATTTTATCACCCAAAGTAAAGAGGACACTTTATATATATATTTAAAATCTTGACAGTAAGGAATAATGCTACCTTCAACAATATTCAATAGAATAATCTTATTAATAAGAACTCAGTAATTTTGGTACATTCCAAAATTGAGAAAAAAACATTGTTCATTGAATCTAAAGGGAAAATATATTATTGCTAATTTGGAATGTTATTTTTCCTCTCTTTTTCTCTCTTTTTTTTTTTTTGTAATCCTCACCCAAGGATATGTTTTTACTGGTTTTAGAGAGAACAGAGGGAAGAGAGAAAGAGAAATAAATTTGTATGAGAGAAATGTCGATTAGTTGCATCCTATATCTACTTCCACCAGAGGTTGATCTCACTACCTAGGTATGTGCCTAAGTGGAAATCTAATCAGGAACCTTTCACTGCTCCAACCAACTGAACAACACTGGCCAGGGCTCTTCTCTCATTTTTCATTCTACAAGTTAAAAGAGGTCCCTTTATATACTACTAGAGGCCTGGTGCATGGATTTGTGCACTGGTGGGGTCCCTCAGCCTGGCCTGCAGGAATCAGATCAAAACTGGCTCTCTAACATCCCTTGAGGGGTCCTGGATTGCGAGAGGGCGGTTCTTGGGTGAAGCACCCGGAATCGGGCTCTCTCCTCTCTGTTTCTGGGTGGGTCACCTGAGAACCACAGCTGCCAAAGTCACTGCAGGTTGGCAGTTCCTGTGTGGAGCGTCTGCATCCTGATGGTCAGTGTGCATCATAGCTACCAGTTGGACAGTTGAACAGTTGGCTGGTCGGTCTTTTGCTTAGGCTTTTATATATATAGACTAGAGGCCCAATGCACAAAGATTCGTGCAAGAATGGGCCTTCCTTCCCCTGGCTGCTGGCACTCCAGCCAGAACCACCTTTTTGCTCTGGCCTGGAGCTGCCTTTCTGCTTTCCCAGAGGCCCAGAGCAGCTGGGGAGGTGTGGAACACCTGTGTCGTCACCATGGCGACGACGCAAGTGTCCCACCCTGCCCCCGGCTGCTCAGAACTTGCATATGCAAATTAACCCACCATATTTGTTAGGTTAATTTGCATACCAACTCCTGATTGGCTGGTGGGCATCGTGACGGTATGGTTAATTTACATCTTATTCTTTTATTAGTGTGGATTAGAGGCCTGGTGCATGAAATTCATGCACATGGGGGGGGGGTTCCCTCAGCCCAGCCTGCACCCTCTCCAATCCAGGACCCCTCAGGGGATGTCTGACTGACAGTTTAGGCCTGATCCCCAGGAGTCGACATCCCTCTCACAATCCTGGACCGCTGGCTCCTCATCACTCACCTGCATGCCTGCCTGGTCGCCCCTAACTGTACCCCACCCCCCACTGGCCTGATTGCCCCTCACTGCCTCTGCGTGCCAGCCTGATCGCCCCTAACTGCCTTGCCTGCTAGCTTAGTCACCCCTAACTGTACCCCCTGCCGCTTGGTTGCCCCCAACCTACCCCTCCTGCTGGCCTAGTTGCCCCTCACTGCCCCACCTTGCCAGCATAATTGCCTCCAACTTCCCCCCCCCCCCTGCTGGGATGGTTACCCCTCACAGCCCCCCTGTTGGCCTGGTCACCCCATGCAGCTTGCTGTTCAGTCGTTTGGTCGTCCCTCACTAAACCCCCTGCCAGCCTGGTTGCCCCATGCAGCTTGCTTGTTCAGCCATTTGGTCATCCTTCATTAACCCCACTGCCGGCCTGGTCGTAGGCAGCTATCTTGTGAGGGCGTGAGGGTCAATTTGTATATTACTTCTTTATTATATAGGATTGTACTAAAAAGGCAGTATGTAATAAAATGAAAATATAAACTCCCTACATGGATTTTGAACATGTTTCCCAGACTACCATTTGTAGTAATTTTAGGTAGTGACAGCAAGAAAAAAAAAATAGGCATGAAAACTAACCAGGTAAAGATAAAATTTAGTCTTCAAAAATTTTACCAACATCCTGACAGTATTTTTGGCAATTATTTAAGTAATAGAGGCCCAGTGCATGAAAATTCATGCACTGGAGGGTGGGGGTCCCTCAGCCTGGCCTGCCCCCTCTCACAGTCTGGGAGCTCTCAGGGGAGGGAGGTGACACCGTGATCGGGGAAGGCGACGCTCCCATCACACCTCTGCTGCTGCCACTGCCAGCAGCTCAAGCCTTGGCAAACCCTGGTTACGTGAGCCTCAGGCTGGCCCTGGGCAGCTGGGCAGCTGCCATCCAAGGCTTGCCTGCACCTTGGCTGGCCCTGCTTGCCTGAGCCTCAGTCAGTGGGGGGTTCAGGAGGATCTGAGGCCCCTGTCTGAGGGGACTGGGCACCGCCATCTTGTGGCTGTGGGTGCCACCATCTTGTGAGGGTGTGATGGTCAATTAGCATATTCCCTCTTTATTATATAGGATTATTTCACTGAGTATGCGATAATTGTGAACATTCCATTAGAGGCCAGCAATTTACCATGTATGCATGTTTACAGAATTGAACTTTGTGTTGGATTTTTGTTTTTGTCTTTAATAATTGATTAGTGAGGACACAGCAGAACATGTTTCTGTTCATGTTATTTTTCATTCACAGAAATTTTAAAATATAACTTTTATGGCATCATGCATATCATATATGGATATTAAAATTTGTGAATTGAATATTTATGCAATGGGACTAAGAAGAGGGCCAAATGAAGGAGTAAGTGGCTTTCATTGGATGGGCCAAGAAAACTGTTAGTTATTTTCTGATCAATCCCTTATGGAATTGATCAGTTAATTTATTTAGAAAAAAAACAAACAATAGAAAGAGAATATAGAGGTATAAATGTGTAGAGAAAGAGATAAATGTAATTCTATGCATTTTTTTAAGATAGAGAAAGAGCACAATGAAAGTATGTAGAGATATAAGCAGGGATTTAATGGGGACATGTCCAACTTTGTTTATACAATAAATGGACAATTAAATAACCAACCTGAGTCTCTGTTTTTGTGGATTAACACAAAATCATTAACTTATAAGACATATAATTCAGAAAGAGAAAAGTTTTAGAAGAAAATAAAAACACAGATTTTTTAATGTAACTTCTTGTTTTGCAATATGAGACCTCTGTTACATGATATTGAATAGCTACTCTAAAGCAGGGGGTGGAAGAAACAGAGGATTGTCCAAACTACCTACAACATCAGTGGCTAATAAAAGGCATGAGGAACTTTTCAATTTGTCTATCAGCTAGCTAGCTATTCGGTTTCTTTTCATTGGTAGTGTTTCAACAACTTAAAAATATATACATGACTAAAGGAATATTAGTATATACAAATGATGAAAATTTCTCTTTGACAGGGTCAACAAAAAATTGTGGGAAATTAAACCTACTCTTTTCCTTCCTAGAAGATAGCATCAAAATTTTCTCTTTTATGCAAGTTGAAAATCTGTAATAACTTTAACATGTTCAGCAATAATTCATTAGAATTCATTATTCACTTCCAGACACTGTACAGGGGTTGTCAAAAGTAGGTTTATAGTTTAGAGTACATGGAACAGAGTTTATTATTGTATTATTATTTATTTATGATTGTATTATTTATTGTCATGACAACTATAAACCTACTTTTGCCCACCCTGTATATAGATATCCATTTCTATTCCCCTTCCCTTTTCTACATGCTGTTTTTCTGAGTATGTAACCTATGCTTTGGACTTGGCTCTGCTTTTTGTCAACACTGTTTCATTTTATGCAAGTTGATCCCAGCAATACAGATTTTCTGTAATCAGCACAGCAGCTCTAGGAAATGGATAATCAAACCAAAATCGTCAGTTTACTACATGGAGATTTTTACCAAAAGGATCATTTTCTCAACATAATTGTAGATATAAATATTTTTATGAAATAACCTAGACTCTGACTGATTTAAAACAAATTAATATTTTATATCTCAAACAATTTTGTATGTTTAATAACAGATGATAACTTTACTAAATCTAAGCCATCCTATCTAATAAAAGAGTAATATGCAAATTAACCATCACTTTGCAATAAAGATGGCGGCACCCACAGCCAGTAAGGAGGGAATATGCAAATGGACATGACAAAGATGACAGCGCCAGCCGGTGCCACGGAGCCAGCCGGGGTGGGCAGGAGGCTTGGCTTCCTTGGTCACCCCAGCAAAGAAGGAAGCAAAGCCAGCTGGAGAGCAGGTGGGAGGCTTGGCTTCCTTGGTCGCCCCAGCCGGCTATGTGGCTGCCGTCCAGACAAAGCCATAGTGGCAGGGATGAGGCAGAAGCCGTTAGGGGCAATTAGGCCAGGAGGGGAGGGCAGTTTTGGGTGATCAGGTCAGTGGTGGGGAAAGTTGGCGGTGAGCAGGCCAGCTGTGCGGAGAGGAGGGGGGGCAATCAGGCTGGCAGAGGGGGCAATTGGGGGTGAGCAGGCCAGCAGGGTTGGGTCAGTTGGGGCCAAGCAGGATGGCAGTGGGAGGCAGTAGGGGATGAGCAGACCACCAGAGTGGGGCAGTTGGGGGCAAACAGGCCGGTAGGGTTGGCAGTTGGGCCCGAGTAGGCCGGTGTTAGGCCAGTAGGGGGCAAGCAGACCAGCAGGGGGGTCAGTAGGCTGCAAGCAGATCAGCAGGGAGGGCAGTTGGGGCAATCAGGCCAGCAGGGGGGTGCAGTTGGGGGTGATCAGGCCGGTGTGGGGGTTAGTTGGGAGCAATCAAACCAGCAAGGAGGGCAGTTGGGGGTGAGAAGGCTGGTGGGGAGGCAGTTAGCAGCAAGCAGGCTGGCAGACAGAGTGGTTAGGGCGATCAGCAAGCAGATAGGCAGGTGATCAGTTTGGAGCCAGTGGTCCCGGATAGTGAGAGGGTTCTCTGACTGCCAGTTTAGTTCCGATCCCACAGGCAGTTGGACAGCCCCCAAGGGGTCCCAGATAGGAGAGGATGCAGGCCAGGCTGAGGGACATCCCCACCCATGCACAAATTTTGTGCACCAGGCCACTAGTAATATATAAGCATGGTAAATCTAGATTGTTTAAAATAGATTAATTTAGTTTCCATTTTCTCTAATTGTGTTAATACATATTTTTTGAATTTAATTAGTCAATAATAGAAATATAAACTCACTAGATCTCTTAATTATGAAATACTTTCTTCTAAGATTTTATAAGTAGTTTTGCAACCTTAAGTCAGATGTAGGATTTAAAACATCTTATACTAGCTATCAGGTTAAGAAACAATTATTAGTGTTATAAGAACATGATCACCCTTCCTTAAAAAAAAACTTTCTAAAAAGGACTTTAAACTTAATTCTAATGAGATAATTGATATTACATAAAAGTAGTAGAATTACATGACCTATATAAGGAATTAAAAAAACAAAAACAAAAACACTGGAACTCTGGTCTAGACTAGATTTCAACAACTCTTAGCCCTACATCAATTCTGTAGTCTATCTTAACCACAGAGTTCTCACTTGAAGGAGAAAGATCCTAATGCCAGTTTGTAATAGGCAGCAGTCAGTGCTGCTAAACTGCATCAGGTATGTGGTGCAGTAAGAAATAAAATACATAGCCCAGAAATGTCTGGGAATATGTAATACTTTGCAAGCATTATCGAACTGGGTTATGGGACTGGAACAGTAAGAAATTAAAAACCTCAGATGTTGAGCCTGATTTGAAAGGCTGTCAATGTGTCCCACTTCACACTGGACATAAATGGAAAGAAGACAGTATGCATTTCTGGTCTCATCTGTCCCAGTGGGCATCTCTCACCATGTTAGCTGCTGATACCTTTGAATTTCAGAAGCACCCACAGGAGAAATATGGAGCCTCGATAGAGGGGACTTAACTTCTAATGTGAATTTGATCTTCTATGTTACTTTGTAATTGCTTTCTAGCAGAGACAAAAGTTTAGGAAAAAAAGTAAAAGTAATTTTAACCAAGCTATAAATATTATTATATTAGATCACAATAAATAACTCAAATTTTCATTCACATTCAGAGATACACATAAATCATGTCTTTGCCCATTTTGCAACTGAGTTGTTCTCAGTTTTGTTTTCAAGTTTAACTTTCCATAGGGGGAGAGAGAGAGAGAGAACATGGGTTGACATCTTTAGCACCATTAATTAAACCTTTTGTAGATAATTTTTATGCTTACCATGAAAACCCATTTCAATTTTTTTTAAGATGTGAAAACACAATTTAAATTCTACTTTATTCCAAAACTTATTTTATTATCTCTGCTTTTAGCACTACCTTTTAAAAAATCTGATAAGCTTTAATGCGTTGACCTATTGGGTTATATCAAGTAAAACTCTAGTAATGCACTTGGAAGGCTGTCAGATCTACTAATAAGCTGGTCAGTATTTTTGTTTTACACCTAAAAGTAGAATGAAAGCATTTTTTTTTTAAATCGTTAGATTTGGATTTGCGGATGAAACAGACTTGGGAATATTCAAATTCTATGTCATCAGGATGAATCAATACACATACACATAAATGTAGTAAGAAAAGTAAAATCTTCAAAATAAATTGAAATAATAACAAATTTCAAGACAAGGATATCTACTCAGAATTGAGTGCTTCACAGTTGACTGAGACTATAACTTACACTAAGAAAGGGGAGAGGGAAAGTTATATGCTTCAAACTAAATGTATGGTCATAATGTAAGATGTGGCATGTACATAAGATACTATGATTCAAATTAAGCTGGATTTCTCAAAGTACAGTGTGTGTGTGTGTGGTGGGGGAAAGTTAGAGTTTTCATGGATGCCATTTCAATGTAATAATAATGAAAGAAACATTATAAAACATTTTCTTTATATCTTGATAGGGTTGAAAGTCACAAAATTAAATTGATATACAGCAACCTGACTTAATATATGTGATGCTTAGCATTAGCATCCACTTATTTCTCCGCTGACCTTCGGACCAGGTTGGAGTTCCCATTCTTCTGAGTATTAGATATGCTTTAGAATGCAGTTTGGGTTCTTTAAATTTTGTATTGCTTGGAAGGTTACATCCCTTATTATGCCTTGGTATTGCTGCTATCCCTAACTCTGTGTACAGTGTCAATATTTTCTTCCCTGACTCAGATGCTCTGCACATGTGTACTTGACCTTCTGTATTCTTCTGGATTGTGCATTTGTTGTTATATAGTCTGTGAATGTAAAAATGAGAAAGCTGATGTCAGTGGGATGATGGATAAAGTATACCTTTGGGTCTAGAAAGTTCAGCAAGTAAGTACTGGGCTCTGGCCCCCAATTTGTTTAGATTGGTTTCTGTTCATTGCAGTCATTGGGTGCTTGAGTGGAAGATAAATAATATAGTTAATTTGGAAAAGTTCCTACCTTTTCAGTGGGATTATCAATCCACTTGGAATTCAGCATAAAAAGTATGTTTAATACAAAATTGTGCTCATGGTCCATGTACATGAGTTGCACAATGAATGGAAAATCCCTCTAGAATATGGTTCATGGCTTTCTGTTAATTAAGATGAGAAGACTGATATCAATTATGATATCTGTGTGTTTATCCAAAGAGATATTATCATGAAGGGATGGGATAATCTATGTTACATATTGCTTGTCAGTTCTTGGGTTGACTTGGGAGTCACTTTTGCTTTTAAGAGGACCAAAATATATTTTGTTTTCACAACTCTGCAGAGTTGTGGATGTGTCTGTTCACTGATAAATTGTTTCTCCTTTTAGTGAAGCTCTCATGTTATGTCACTTCATCTTTCAAAGTTCGACCTTTGAGGACTGATTTATTACAGGGACAGTCATTTTGTTTAATACCTCCTTTATGTCATTGTTAAGATCCATATTTCTAAATACTACTTTCATTTTACAACTCTCTCTTCTAATAAATATGAGGCAAAATTTATATCAAAACTAATACTTTCATCCTTTTCTTAATACCTTCCAAATCACCCACTATTCCATATCTACCCATTTCAAATTTTAAAGATAAGCCAATGTGATTATTATCCTTTCTGCATTGAATAAGGAATTTCCATTCTCATCAATGTTCAAATGATTTACAATGACTGATGCTAATTTTTAACATGAAAATACTATCTAAATGCTTGCTCAGAATATAAATGTACTATCATTTTAGTTGAATAGCTATATTAAATTATAAAATAATGTCATCTATTTGTGCTAAATTGTATATTAGATATTTCTTCATGACTTTGAGTGATGTGATTATTTCAGCAGATTCCCAATGGAATTGCTGCTTCATTCATATGTTATCACATCTGGAATCCAAATTTGTGAGAATTAAAGAAGCATTTTAGCTATAGAAAAATACCGTAAGTGAAATGTTAATGTTAAAAATCTTAGAGTTTTCATAATAGATTTAAATTTATGTGTTATGCTTTAAATATTACAATTATTTCCCTTCTTTTAGCCTTTAAGTTGCTCTTTCTCATAAAGTAACATATACAACTATTAAAATTTGACACATATCTGCACTCAATGAGCTTATTTTTCTAAACTCAAAAGATTTTTGTCTTAGTCACATGTTACATTTACACTTGTTATTTTTTTAAAAAAATTCAGGTCTTAGAAACATAGTTTTATGTATTTATTTTACATTTTTTACATCATGTATAATATAGCTATCATCTAAGATTGAAGGTTTTAAACCCTAGCCAGTTTTCTCAGTGGATAGAGCATCAGCCTGTGGACTGAAGGATCCCAGTCAGGGTGTGTGCCAGAGGCAACCAATCGATCCATCTCTCTCACATCAATGTTTCTCTCTCTGTGTGTCTCTCCTCATCCCTTTCACTCTCTCTAAAAATCAATGGGAACAATCCTTGGATGAGGATTAACAAAAATAAAAAATAAAATTGAAGGTTTTAAGAATTAGCAAGTAATCTATACATTTTTAAATCTATTGTATAATCATGAAAATATAAACTTTAACAATAGGACAGTGATTGTATTTGTTGAGGAGTATTAAAATGTCTACTTAAACAGAATCAAATACTGAGGGAAAACACACTTTCATATGTAACACTTATGCTCTCTGACAGTCATTTTTAAGAAGACTTTCAATGGCCAAACATTTTCAATTAATGTACTGTTGTTTTTCACTGTTGTTTCTTGTTTTAGTCAGTTGGCTTTAATTCAATACTGTGAAAAAGAAAAACAATATATATTTTGAAATATTTAGTTTATGATGGTTAAATTATTTTCATGTGCTGTGAATAGCGAATCACCAAAGAAAAAAAATTAAGAAGGCTTTCCAAAAAACAGCATCAGAAATCTTGACTTTAGCCTGTATAGTTGTGAGGGCTGCCACGGTGTTGGCAGGAGATGGAAGAGACGGGAGGCCTTGGTAAAATTTTACATTTTTTCTAAATTTAGTGCAGTTTTATAGCATCAATTTTGGTCATGAGAATTCTCAAAATCCTATAGTAAAGTAGATGTGTCTCTTAATCTTTCTGTTTTCTTCAAATCCCAAAGGGTCTAAACATTTAAAATGTGTGTATAAAAAAGGGAAGTGAGAAGAGTTAGTAGCAGTGAAAACTGTTTGTCACTTTATTATTGGTTAATTTTTCCTAAATACTTTCAAGATTTATTCCTAAATCCTTGTATTATGTATCTTCTAGGTTCTTAAGCTCTATCTAGAAGGGTTACCCCTGTGTATGGTGGGGGAAGGAGGGGTCATGTTATCTCAAAGAGAAGAATATGGTATTCGTTGACAGATAGGAATTATTCATATCAACCCAAAGCTGACCATGATAGAGTGGAGCTGAAAATGTAATCCCTGCTGAAGGAGGCTGCTTTATTAATCAGGGTCTTTGACACTAGGTCTTACATAACTTTTCACTTTTCTAATCTTAGAATCATAGAAATACTCTCACCTTTAATTTTGGTTTTTAAGACAAATGAAAAAATCTACGACTAAGCCACTCTTCTAGGTGCATTTGTTGGTTCAATGCCTAAGTTAAGTGATTTTACATGTTCTTGCCTATGCACTTGTCTTTTGCCAGCAAATCACACTTAGGATGCTAGCCCACTAGACCATGATAGCCGACTGGCAATAATGTATAAATAAGCAAGTGTGTTTGTCAAAAGCGTTTCTACAATCCAATTGGAAATCTAGGATAGATTTCAAACTCATAGATGATCTCCCAGAGTCTGTTCTAAAATTTACAAGTTCCTCTCAAAAATAGTAGTTTTGAAACATACCCATAAATTGTTTAACTCTTTTAAAATACCATCAGCAAATATTTTCACCAAATATACTTTCTTGATGTGACAACATATGACATCTCAAATTACAGGCTTTCAATAATCATTTTAAGTGAAATATACAGTTGGGATAAGGCATTGCTGCCCAAGACCATATGTACTGCTTTGTTTCCTGCCAAAGTAATTGTGGTCATGTAGCTTCGACCTCTCTTAGGGAAAGATATTTATCTTTCTTTGCTTTAATCTGTCCTAATTACTTTGGTTTCTTTACCACCATCACTCACAAAGAACCTAATTGCTTTCTTCGAGATGTCAGCCTTACTTGAAATCACCAATATGCTTTGTCACTGAGGGAGAAGCTGAGCATCTGTTATCACATCATCACCTCCTCTCCTCATGAAAAAGCAGCTGCAGCTGTTTTTAGTAAGATTTCTCATTTCATGTTCAGGGTTATGGAAAGGTTGATGTCTTTTCTTTTTTCTGTAAGATGATCTATTGAAGTAAGACTGGGATTTTAAGAAGCTCCCCTACTATCCAATGTGGCAATGACTCACACTATACTTTCTGTCATGGAGTCACACAGAGGATTTTTTATTCTAGCTTTTCATGAAGTGATATGCAACTTTTATCGACTACTTAGAAATTAATCCACTGTCTTATTTACGTTACACTATCTCATTTCTAAACCAAGCAATCAACAAAGATGTGAAAGACACCCCTATTCTAGTATTTTCACCCCAGTTGTGATATCTCTCTTTAATAAATCATAATTTGTAGAGTTTTCCCCTCTATTTCCTATGTTCATAAAGAATGGGAAATAAAGATCTTGAGAGCATCCAACACACACACACACACACACACACACACACACACACACACACACAGATTTTTTTTGAAAAAAGATTCATTACTACCAAAATATCTCTAAACATCACTTTATAGATTTTTGAAATACCTTCACTCGCACTCCTTTATCAATATAATAATTGAATAGCAAAAAATAGGAACCAAAAAACCTACACAAGCATAAGTGACTCATTTTCATATCAAATGTCTTATCCATACAAGTAGTAGCAGACAATCTATCTATTAGGAGACCCTGGAGGCCTGTGCCCTGAACCTACATTGCCAGTAACTTCTAAGACCATTACTCATAATTGCTTGACAAAGATATACATATTAAAATATTGTTATCTCCTTGTGTTGCAGGGGGCACACTCCCCTGCATTCACCCACATGGCTCATGACCATGTGGGACCCACAGAATGGACTAATGGACTTCAATTAGTTTGGATGCTGAACTGGACCCAACTGCAACATGGAAAGGAAGCTCTGGACACTGGCCTTGCTTCGAGCTCTCCTGGAAGCCCAGCTGCACCTCTTTCAGGACTGGTTTAAGGGCCCTGGGGCTTGGGAACTTCAGGAATGTAACTCCATGCAAATGAAGTCTTCTACCACACCTCATTCTCCCATGGGGGCTTCTGAAGTTGCTCAAGTCAGTGGTACTCAAAGAAACTTGCTCCCAAGAGCAATGGGAAGTTCAGTGCTCCTGTAACACTGTGACTTTCTTAATGTTAGAAAAATGGGAACACAGGAAATACCACTTTAACAGAGAATAGGCTTATATGATTACATATACCCACCACTGGGACTGGAGAATTTCCCCTGTTATTCACTCACATGGACAAGCAGAAGTTTCAAGACAGCAACTGAGGATGGAAGCAAAATAAAGGTAACAGAGGACCTTAAGCCTCCTGTTGATGTTAGAAATATTTTATTCCCTCTGTAGAAACCTAATTCTACCCCATGGTGTTACTATATCTTTATCACTAAATTCAAGTCCTCTGACCCAAACACAGATTTTTTTCTCCAATTTAATGATAAAATTAGAATCATAATGTATAAACTCTCAACCTTCTATCACCAAACCTTTATTACACATTATTCTCTATTTCTAAAAGTCTTAACCTACTAATATACCTCTTTCATTTTTCTTTTCATATAAAACATTTTAGAAAAATATGTATATTTGCTACTTCAGATTTTAGTTCTGAACCCATTAATATCTGATTTCTTTTGAATCTGTTTAGGATGGAGATCACTTATGATCTAATTCTAAATCTACTATAACTGTATCAAACACTTCCATGGTGTTTACTCTGTAATATAGAATTAGATTTAGAATTTCTTTAATAAATAATATTGCTTTATTATTAAATACTTGAAGGCTAATAATCACAGGAACAAATAAGAAAACTAAAGCTCAATATACAAAGAGAAATCCATTCATGTTATACAATGGTCATTTTAATTATATTTCCACTTGGCTAAATATTTAATCTAAGATGTAAATGATTTTCTTTCGACTATTATATATGCAGCATTCCACCATATAGATCATGAAAAAAATAGTTACTAAATTTGAAATGATATTAGGCTAAATAACCTAGAACATTGAAAGTGCTTTTAGGGTAGTCATTAAAAAATCATTATACATGTTTTCTAAGAGAGATCTAAATTGAATGTACATCATTATCATGTTCTGATTGATTTAAAATAGGAACACTAAATACCATATTCCCTAAAAACCATATTCCTCAGAAATCAGTTTCCAAATTTGGTGAATTAGATATAAAAATTTCTTACAGAAGAATGTTTATTGTCAAAATAATATGAAAACCATAGTCTTTGGAATATGTCCTCAGAGAGTATTTTGGATTCTTTGAATGACAAGTATACGTGAAGCCACAGTTTATGAAAGGTGAACACATAGGGGGGAAGTGAGTGGAATAGTTATTTTTTAAAAGAACATATTTTATTTTAATATTTATTTCATGATGCTAAAATTTTTCCAATTTTACAAAAGAGGAGAAAAAAAAATATTAGAAGTTTCCTCCCTGTGTCAATTCTCATTTGTTAGTTTCTAGATATAACTACAGTTTATGGTTTTTTGTTCCAAAACTTATGTTTTAATTTGTAATCACTAATTTAACAATTTATTTATTATGATTTACATACAGATAGGATTATACTAAAAACCCTATTCTAAAATATGCACATATCATAAAAAAACTTTTAAGATTAACCATATATAAATTGCCTTTACTCTTTTATAAGGACTACATATCACTTCATCTTTTGGGTGCCCCATAATTTATTTAAAAACCCCGTATTGATGAATATTTATTTCATTTCTACAAATAATTTATATATATATGTATATATATTTATATATATACATATATATATATTTAGTGATTTATATATTTAATTGATTTCAGAGAGAAAGGGAGAGGGAGATTGAAACATCAATGATGAGAGAGAATCATTGATCAGCTGCCTCCACGGTACCTACTGGGGATCGAGCCTCCATCCCAGGCCTGTGCCCTTGCCTGGAATCTAACACAGGACCCTTCAGTCCGCAGGCCGACACTCTATCCACTGAGCCAAACCGGCTAGGGCTATATCTCTATTATTTGTTATGCAACTATACCATATATTTTTAGAAAGTATAACTATCCTACTCTATTTCACATGGGTTATCTGTGTTAATACCACACTCACCACTAGTCTCAAGTTGATTATCCCCATTGCTCTATGTATATTCAAAGAGCAATTTCAGACTCTAAAAATACATTCCACTTAGCTCAATAATGAAGTTCTCCCCCAATAGTCAGCTACATTTAATATTATCCTTCCAAACTAGGCTTCTCAATTAGTGACAATATTTCACAACTGAAATTCATGACAACTACAAAGAATTTCCTATAAGGATTAGCTGCCATATTTATTACTCGTCCCACTTGTCAACTTTTAAAAAAAAATTCTGGGAAACAAACTGCAGTACATATTTATTTCCACATGTAGAATAATTAGGTGTCAATACAAGTCTGGTAAATATAAAATAAAACATCTGCTTTCCTTAAACTGGATTTATTCCACAGATCTTTTTAATTTAATGAAAATCACCCAGCAGAATATGTTGAGGATCTTTATTAAAATTATAGCTATGTTTTATGACACAGTTGTATATAGCTCAATTATAATGAGTGGTGCATACTTTTTGTGATGCTTTTTAAACTCGGTGGACTTATGCTTTGAATGACAATGTAGTGACAAAGCTCATAGAAGGCTATATAGCTGTGTCCTCGCCATCTGTTTTCTTTTTGACCAGACTTGGTTCTTTAAGGAGGCATGAATCATAACTAGATATCTTCAAAGCAATTAAGTTTATAGTCAGATGCCAACCTAAACAGTGATGGGAAAACAAAACTTACACCTTTTCTTCCTCAAATGAATTAAGGAATAACAGAATTTTCTCTCTCTATGCCAATCTTTTATTTCTACTTTATTCTCATTTTCATTCTTTTGCACTACTGCTGCATTCTGATGAGAATAAAATGTCTAATCCAATCTGTTCAGCCTGAAGGTAATAGTTTTGTGTACATCTTGTTCCACTGAACTGATGAATAAAAGGCCAGGATGCACAGTGACCATTTGAGCAGCAATGAGAGGTAATTGTCAGTCTTAGTCTTTCTCAACCTAATTAATGTTGTTGGATAATGCTGTTGTCAAAAATATTTCTCCAGGGACACTTTTGATTGGTTAGACATTGTGTTTTTAAGGCTGAAGTTCAACAATTACAATATTTTCTTTTTATAATTAATTATGAATTACAGAGATTTCAAATTGGAGAGCTCTGAATGGCCAGTAATATTACATTGATAATGAATATAAATATCAGACAGAAATGTTTTAAAATAGCCAAGTAACTATTTCAAAGTCTAATCCAGTGTCAGTATGCTGTAATAATAATGCAGTGGAATTAAATGTTAAGAAAATGGGTGGTCTTGCCAAAACCAGTTTGGCTCAGTGGATAGAGCGTCGGCCTGCAGACTGAAGGGTCCCAGGTTCGATTCCGGTCAAGGGCATGTACCTTGGTTGTGGGCACATCCCCTGTGGGGGGTGTGTAGGAGGCGGCTGATCGATGTTTCTCTCTCATCAATGTTTCTAGCTTTCTATCCCTCTCCCTTCCTCTCTGTAAAAAATCAATAAAATATATTTAAAAAAGAAAAGAAAATGGGTGGTCAGATTTAAAGAATGCAATTACAGAAATAATTTATTAATTTTGATTAACTTACAGACTCTGTAGGCACACAGAGAACCTCACACACACAAATGTTTTGTTGTGTGTTTTTTTTCTCTGATACCTAGGGAAATGTAGAAAATAAATTGTTCCTAATAGTTTTTCTTTAAAATAAAACATGGGATAATATAGGCACTTTCACAAAACAAAAAAATTGAATCTGGCTATGGATTCAACATGCCACCTACATTCTATAATGTGTAATTCAAAGCCTAGGCAACTTGACCCTGTGTCATAATGAAATCAGTTTTCTTCATTCAACGCTGCATTCCTCCCTGCTAAAAGTGTCTTTCTGTTACTTGACACTGATCACCCAGGGGCTTATAATATAAACCCTCCACATTTAGATTATAACTTTCAAAGTACATTTACATGTACTACCTTTTAAATCAATAATCTGGTAATCTCTAAAATTATTTACATGTTTAAAATGAAAATAGTGAGACTTTCAAGCAGATATGCCTGGTGTCAATATAGTAAGTCTTAGGACCTGACTTGAACTTATAGTTTCAACTTGGCCTTACTCCCCCCAACAGATGGTACATATCATTCAGTAACACTCTACCATGCAGTCCTATTGACAACTGAAGAATAATAATACAGAAATGACCTCTTGTTGGCACTGTTGTTTTTGGTGTAAATATACTATCAGGCTTTTCCTCTTCTTCCTCTCCCGAGACCATGCTTTCACTTTATAATTTGAGAATATATAAATGAATTGACTGTGTACCAAAGCCTGACAGTTACATGTAAACTAGAGGCTATTTTATAATAATATGATGTCCAGAACTATTTCTCTGAGGATTTTTAACATTTTTATAGTGATTATGTCTTCCTGGAGAGTCAAGTAAAATTAAAAAGAAAAAAGAGTAAGTCTTGATTCAATTTTTATAATAGTGCCCTTGAGAAATTTATTCTAGCTCCCTCATGTCATGATAATACAGAAGAAAGTATGTTATTTCAGTTAAGTCTTCCCTATGGGATTCCCTTTCCAACTTCCTATTTTGAGAGTGGTAATATTATTCTGCCATTTTACTAGTCCCCAAAACTCTGTACTCTTTCATTTGTAATTTTTCCATCGCCTCTACAAATTGATCATGATTCCCCATTTCCTACCTGAGAAAATTCACTTTGCAACTTATTCTTCATTTGACCTTGGGCAAGTCAATCTCTGTCTTTCAGTTTTGCTAATGGTTAAATGGAGATAATAAAAGGACCTATCTCTTATGGCTCTTAGAAGAACAATGTGTTATTATTTCTTATATAGAGAGCCATTCACACAATATCTGACATATATTAAGCAATACATAAGATTAGGAATCTTAGCCAAGTACAAAATTCTCTGGAGCCTCATTCTGAAATTATAACAGTTCCCAGATGCTGTATTCACTATTTCCCAACTGCCAAACTGATCTTGTGAGTAGCTTCCAAATGATGTCTTTACAAATCTGTTGCCACACCTTTTCCCCCAAACTGAGTTCTTTATTTATAATTCCCCCTTCTATACTTTAAATAACATTTCTAGTACTAGTAACCAGACACTTGAGGACACAGGCTACATTTCTCAACTTGCAAAAGTAATGTTAGGCTTCTCATTACAAAGAAATGTCTCCAAAGTCTGAACTCATAAGATTTGTTACCTAATTTTAAGATTTTTGTGAGAATAGAATCATATGAAAAGCTTAGTCCAATGCCTGATAAACAGCAAATATTCAATCAATGTCAACACACCTATAACATCTGTAAGTATGTTATATAGTCTCATTATTACATATACCACCATTGGACTATCCTGCATGATCTTTTGAAACTTTTGCTTTTCTGTGGTGCCTTTCAAAAATATATATAAATATGTGCCTTTCATACTCATGTTCATTCTGTTTTCTCAATTCAACTATATATTATTTTTAGATAAATATTGTATCTTTGAAATTCATCAAATCTATGAAAATTATGATAAAATATTATAATGGGACCTCTAGCCAAGAAGTTCACTTTAAAATATGGCATGTATTTCATGACCTAAATATGATAATATGGAGTATCAAATAGATTATTAAAGCCACAGAATTTTGTAAAAGAAGCTTTGCCAGAGGAAAGGAACAGCCTTTTGAACCCTTAGGTAAAAATGGAATAATTAACATTTAAAACATACCAGCCATGTGTTCATTATTTCCTGTCAGTGACTTTTAACAACACTGTCATTAAAATTACAGGTGCTGGAAAGTCACCAGGCTTATTCTGGTGGCCTGGAAGTTGAATTCTTGAGCAATGGTATGCTTGGTCTCAGCCCTCTTTTTAAACAGGTGAGTTAGATGAAAGAGAACATAAAGGCTCAGTGTAAAATCATCAATAGAAAATTGGGGAGGAAAAATATTAAATGAAGCCATGACTACCTGAATTTAAGTGTGTGTGTGTGTGTGTGTGTGTGTGTGTGTGTGTGTGTATTCTCCAACTCATAGATATGTCTATTTGAATAGATATACTAGTACTTCTTTCACACATTACCAATTTAAAATATCAAACATATGTAAATCCCCAAATTGGTAAAACAGAATTGGTCCTTTTTAAAAATCTTTGATGTTTAGAAATTTTTATTCATAGAAGAATCTATAGAAAGAGAGACCTTTTCTTTCCCATCATTCAGCTGAAGGCAGGGAGCATAGCTCGCATTAGCATGCAGAGCCATTTGCTGACAAAGTGACTCCCCTTATTCAACAGTTTTAATTACAAAAGACTATTAAGAGAGCAGGACTTTACTGAAGCCACCTAATACTTCCATGCACAGTTTGTTTTATTAGTGTCTTTAATGCCTAAGGATGGCATCCGTTAATTTTTAATACTTGAATTCTCTCACTGAATGAAAAATTAGATAAACATTGGTTTGCGATGATTCTTTGATGCAATTTTCTGCCCTCAGATTACAGGTCAATGCTCTACTTCTCAACTTTCATAGTAGTACATCTTCCCCTGGTAAGGGGAGGATATAAAGTCTTAGGCATTAAACAAATATTGCATTAATGTGTATTTGTTTTCTAGCCTCTCTTTGGGCTATTAACCACATAGAATGATTTATGCTACATGTAAACTAGAAATGTGTTTGTAAAATCTGACATATGTTTCATACTTTTCAAAATCAGTAATGAAATAATAAGAAAATATTAAACACTAAAAGTGGAAGAAAATGTCAGAAATGTGCCTTAAAAACCCTTATTCATACTGTCTAAAATACTGTTAAAGTCTTACATCAAAGTTAGAGATAATACCCTGGCCAGGTAGCTCAGTTGATTAGAGCATTGTCCTAATATGCCAAGGTTGCAGGTTTGATCTCAGGTCAAAGCACATATAAGAAGCAATCAATTAATGCATAAATAAGTGGAACAACAAACAAATCTCTCTCTCTCTCTCTCTCTCTCTCTCTCTCTCTCTCTCTCTCTCTCTCTCTCTCTCTCTCAATAAGTAAAAAGAAGTAATAGTAAAGAAGGAAATATTGTAAAACACACACACAAATAGAATTAAAGATAAATCAAATGTAATTAACTCTATGTTATTCAAAGTGATGAAGAAATACAGAGGCATGAATAAATTTAAAACATAAATAATAAAATAAAGATTTCCCTCATCATTTTAATTTGAATTCAAAATATATGGAAGGATTTTCTACATATATACATTTATGATTAAACTTTGTCCAGCCATATTAAATTAATATGTTGATGGTTTATGGTAACTTATAATTATATTGGTTGATAAAAAATGAATATAAAATATACTACATATTTAACATCTACAGATGACTTAGCCTGGATTGTACTATGCACCATACAGGCAAAAGCAAAAATTTAGCTTTACTCAAAGTATAGAAGGTAACAGTAAGGTATTTTAAACATTTAAAATTAAAGTCGCCTTCTGAGAATTTCATTTGGGGAAAAATTATCTCTAGAAGTAATGTTTTTTAATAGATTATACATCAAAATATATTTGAGTGAACCTCAATAAACCTCTAAGGACCAGACAGTGTCCTCTAATAAATCAAGTCATCATAAAGTCAAGAAAGAGGAGCCCCAAATTCCTCACCATGTTTCCTACATCAGCAAGATCCAATTGGGTATTTTTAGTACCACTCTTCTAAAGAACCACTGGTGATTATAAGATGATGATAGCATTAGATTTTGTGATTATCTACTAAACACCACTTTTTCTGATGTGTATTACCAAGGACCAATTTAAAATCAAATTTTCTTCCACTTAGAGGGAGTGACTTTTGCTGACATGTACACATAAGGAACTGTTTGATATTGAAATTGGGACTCAAAAGAACTGTTGGCCCAGAAAGAAACTCACTACAGACTGATTCATTTGCCTCTCAGCATAACCTATATTGCTTGTCTCATTTTCGGTTCTTATAAGTGTATTTCTAGTAGCACATGATCTCGCTCATCTAGGGGAAATGATGAACAACATAGACTGATGAACAAGAACAGACCCAGAGACAAGGAAGCATAGATCAGACTGTCGGACCTCAGAGGGATGGTAGGGGAGGGTGGGGGTAGAGGGGAGAGATCAACCAAAGGACTTGTGTGCATACATATGAGCCTAACCAGTGGTCATGGACAACAGGGGGGTGGGGGCATGCGTGGGGAGGGGTTTGGGATGGGAATGGGGGGATGAGGACAAATATGTGATCCCTTAATCAATAAAGAAATTAAAAAAAAATACGTAGCAAAAAAAAAAAAAAAGAAAGATTACAACAAAATCAATCTTCAGCTAGAATGTGCTATTTAAACAAGATATTATCACATTTTACTGGATTTAGCAGTTTATGGGGCGATGTCCCTGCTGAACTCAGAGTGTTTGAAAAACAGAGTATTTCATGGTTCTCTGGGAATCTACTCAAACCTAGTTGAGGCACTTGTGTCTAAGAAGCACTTGGTCTTTGTTAAAAAATCCCTCTGTCTCTTCATTTCACTGCAGAATTAAAGTATTTCATATTTTGTAAGCAATATAACACTCGAATTCAGTAAACATCAAATTCAAATGGTGATGTTTTTAATAACAGAAATCACATGTCTAAGATTTGGATACACACACACACACACACACACACACACACACTGAGTGGCCAGATTATTATGATCTCATGTACACACACACACACACACACACTGAGTGGCCAGATTATTATGATCTCTGAATGCATAATAATCTGGCCACTCAGTGTGTGTGTGTGTGTATATGTGTGTATATATATATATATATATATATATATTTTTTTTTTTTTTACCTTACCATACCCCTTTTTAAAAAGTAAGAGTATATGCAATCAAAATCTACTCCAGAATAAGTGCTTAGTCCAATAGTTATTTAATCTTAAAGTCTGTACAGTCTTAAAACTAGAACTTGGCATGGGTGCAGCATGAGCAGATGTTAATGGGAGTTCCAGAATAGGATAGACACTTAAAGATATTGAGTGATTCAGTGCACTGATTCTGCAAGCTGCTGTCAGAAAGCTGAAAGGCTCTATGGCCTTTCTGTGTATTGCTGTTTTCAGCAATAAAATTTGCATTTTAATCTGTAGGGATGTTCATATCTTTCTGCCAGCTAGTATCAGCATCCTGTCCAGAATCATCAAACTAGGAGCATGATGGTCTTGACAAATATTTTCATTTCACTTAGCAAATATTTCTTCCATCACTGAAAAGTTAACGCCTCCATAACCAGAACTTATATTACTTTGGAGTGTCTACAAAACTTCATTCAAACAAACAAAAGTGATTTCATGAGGAATTATATTGCCATAACAAATCAACAGTTTGAATAAGGGAATAGTCATAGGAGTCTCCCTAGCATCTGGAACACATAGAATTCAAAGTGCTCAAAGGGGAAAACACTGTCCTTAGTTATGTTTGCTCACTTTAGTGGAAATTACACATGCATATCTGAGTAGAAGCAGTTCCTGCTCAACTTACTGAAAATTCTAATTAGAGAGATCCATACAGTGCTCATCCAATTATACCTATGGACTTCCTAAAACCACTGTGTGAGCAGGAATATAAATTAACAGGGGTTGTCTAAAAATAAATACAAAAAGATATCACAACATTGGAAGAAAGATTAGTTATTAACTTACTAATACTTTTAGTTGCTGGAGGGATATTTAAAATGAGATTTAAAAGAGAACAAAATAGATTATCTGCTTCATTTTCTCAAAAGAAAAAAAAATGTTTTCCAAGAGTATCCCTGGACAAAATGCCCCGAAGGAAGCTATTCTAAATTCCATAAATGTTTTGAAAATATCCTTTTACTTTCTGATATTTAAATAAAAAATAAGAACAAATTACACAAATGTAAACATGAAACTTTATAGTGCTTAATAGTACTGTATTATATGGTTGTTGACCTCACAAAGTGAAGTGACAATCTTTGTTCAAACAACAACAAATTGTAGAGATAAAATTTTTACAGTCTCCCATGTTTCATCCTTAGAAAAAGTCTGAGAAAAATTTGATGCAAATATTATAAACTAGAGGCCCAGTGCACAAAAATTCTGCACTTCGGGGGGGGGGTGTCCCTCAGCCTGGCCTGCACCCTATCACAGTCCGGGACCACTCGGGGGATGTCCACCTGCCAGCTTAGGTCCACTCCCTGGGGGATCAGGCCTAAGCTGGCAGTCAGACATCCCTCTGGCAGCCTGGGAGTCCTCTGGGGATGTCTGACTGATGGCTTAGGCGAGTGGGCTTAAGCCATAGTCGGACATCCTTAGCGCTGCCGTGGAGGCGGGTGAGGCTCCTGCCACCACCGCTACACTGGCCAGCCATGAGCCGGCTTCTGGCTGAGCAGCGGTCCCCTGTGGAAGCGCACTGAACATGAGGACTCAGCTCCTGCATTGAGCATCTTCCTCCTGGTGGTCAGTGTATGTCATAGCAACCTGTTGTTCCAGGTCGTTCCACCATTATTGTCAATTTGCATATTACCCTTTTAATAGATAGGATAAACATATAGGTAGATGATAGAGTGATAGATAATTATAGATAGATAAATAGACAGGAAGGGATTATCGATGTCTGTTTTAGAAAATGCCAATTGTGTCCACTTTAATAATCCTTTTTTAAACTTAAATCTTGATGACTTTTTCCTCTTTCTGTATATCTTACTCATGGTCTCCTTCACCCTGTTGTTTATCAACATAACTTAAAAATATCAGAGGATAATCATGGTAATAATAGTGAATATAATGATTATAACATAATATTTTTAAAATCCTATGTTCTTGTACATGCTGCCATTTATAAAGTACCCACAATTTGTATTATAAAATTCCACTATGTCTATATTTTCAAAATATATGAAACATAAAAATTTATCAATTTAGATGGACACATTCAAATTGTGTATCAGACAAATGTGGATTGTCTTATAATCCAGAAATTTCAAAAGGAAGAACGAGAGATAATAAACAAAGGGAGAAATGAAATAATAATTCTTCCTCTAGGGTAAAGACTTTCTTAAGTTAAAAATTAATGTGATTGTAATAAAAATGGTATAATTAATTCTACTTGGAAAAATCCATCTATCCATAATGAATCTGGAGATCTCAAAAGTATCAAGCAAAAAATGAAATTATTTGAAGATGAAGGAGTCAAGGGGACAGTATTTGAAATTACATTATAACTAATTCTCGTCAAGACTCATCTAGAGTAGTTAAAAAGAACTTTATCAGCAGCTGGAAATTACTAAAAATATACTTCAGATCTTATGGCACAAATGACAAATTTATATGCAAGCATCATAATAAAGTTACATACTATTATTTTATATGTTATAACTGATAAATATTCTTCACTTATGTGGAACTTACATTTTGTGTATTTTGCAGCTAATAATGTGTATCAAAATGATAATGCACATGGAAGCTTATAGTTCAGTTATATTTTGTATTCTATATGTTTATGTTATTTTCAAAACACCTTTAATATTTAGTAAATGTTAAACAACACACTGATATTACTACTGATAAACATTGATACTGTTACCTTGCCCTGGTAATGCAATAATTAAATAATAATAATAGGATTGGAAACGGAAAAGATAAAAAAGCATACAAGGACAAAGGGGAAGGAGGTTAAATATAATTTTTTATGTTATATCATTATAAAATTTACAAAACACTTTTATCAATAATTTCCTTTAAACCAAATTATTCAATATCTAATACATCTCAGTAACCCTGTGACAGAATCATAAACTCACCTTCATATCACTGGAAATAACATTTATTCAAAAACCTCAATACCTGATATCCCCTGTTACATCAATGCTTCTTTTCCTTCCAACTTCCTCTTTCTTTTATTTCTAATTTATATATTTATTTACAATATACTTATTTCTCATTCTTGGTACTTATCTAGAGTCAATATAATAAAGAATTTTTGCTTCACTTGCCTTTATAATTTGTAGAGGAAAGAAAGCAATGATCAATAAATGGTACTATTAATCTATTTAACTATTATGAAATCCAAATGGACAACAATACACTCCTGAAGAAGAGGTCACTAAGAACCAAGTGAGATTCTTAAAATAGAATTAATGATAGACTCTTTAGTAATGCCTAATACAGTGGTTCTCAACCTTTCTAATGCCGTGACCCTTTAATACAGTTCCTCATGTTGTGGTGACCCCCAACCATAAAATTATTTTCATTGCTACTTCATAACTGTAATTTTCTTACTGTTAATGAATCATAATGTAAATATCTGTGTTTTCTGATGGTCTTAGGCGACCCTGCTAGCGGTTCTCAACCCGTGGGTCATGACCCACAGGTTGAGAACCGATGCTGTAGAGCCTAAGACCATTGGAAAACACAGATATTTACATTATGATTCATTAACAGTAAGAAAATTACAGTTATATAATGAAAATAATTTTATGGTTGGGGGTCACCACAACATGAGGAACTGTATTAAAGGGTCGTGGCATTAGAAAGGTTGAGAACCACTGGCCTAATAGTTCTGAACACTGATTATGAAGCTAAAAGTACTTCATTATCTCAGTGAAGCACACAGATTTTGAGGTAAGTAGTTGATGGGAAAAGAGAGAAGAAAGGATAAGAGTAAAAGAGAGTAAGGAAGAGTAGAAGATGAAATGACAAAGAAGAGACTTTAAAACTCTCTAAAGGTCTCTTCTGGAGATGAGCGAGAGATGTTCATAAGGATACAACTTACTGGGAGGGGAAGCATGCAGAATATTGGTAATAAAATTGTTGGTGTCTTTTTCATATTAAAAGAATAGGAATCACAGATTGAGAATTTTGTGAATATATCACCAATAGCAAGGCAACAGGCAGAAGAAAATAACATATTCACTCAACTCATCTTATTCATAATATAACATGGAGGAAAAACTGTCAATTTACCATATTATTCCATAAAATGAAAAGGCTAATATTTCTACTAAAAAAGATATTGTCATATTGGGCAAAAAAGAAATAACTTCACTTCTAACATTTACATATAACATCCTATCTAATAAAAGAGTGATATGTAAATTGACCATCACTCCAACAGACAAGATGACTGCCCCCATGTGGTCAAAGATGGCTGCACCCATGTGGTCAAAGATGGCTTCCCCCATGTGGACACAAGATGGCCACCACAAGATGGCCTGCAGGGGAGGGCAGTTGTGGATGATCAGGCCAGAAGGAGAGGGCAGTTAGGGGTGACCGGGCTGGCAGAGGAGCAGTTAGTCGTCAATCAGGCTGGCAGGGGAGTGGTTAGAGGGTGATCAGGCTGGCAAGCAGAAGCGGTTAGGGGCAATCAGGCAGGCAGGCAGGCGAGCAGTTGGGAGCCAGTAGTCCTGGATTGTGAGAGAGATGTCCGACTGATTGGGTCTAAATGGGCAGTCGGACATCCCTCAAGGGGTCCCAGATTGGGGTGAGGGACAGCCCCCCCACCACCCCATGCATGAATTTCGTGCACCAGGCCTCTAATCTTAAATGATGTGATAAAACATATACTGGCTATAAGTAACATGGGCATCGGGTATTGCTTCTTTGGTGCAACACCATCCTATTCATTCATTCTCTCTTAGTATAGCAGTGACTGGAAAGGGCAAAACACATTTCCCTTCCTCTCTTGCAATTAGAGTTCTGATGTCACACAACTTCTGTGGATGAGTTGCAATGGCACAGAATTTAGAAGTGAGGTAAATGCCATCTCCTTGCAGATGTGATTTCTGGCAAACGAATTTTAATAGCTATGAGTATATTTATTTATTTATTTACTTATTTACTTATTTATTTGGTTACTGGGCACTAATTCCAGAGTCTGAATTAGTTGGTTAGTTGGTTAGTTTGTTATTTTGGTTACTTGGTACTAATTCCAGAGCATGAGTAGTTGTAGTGAAAGTGGAAGTAGAAGCAGTTTCCTAGGTTCCAGATGGCCACTTGGGTCAGGTAACTTAGATACAATAGTCTAGTGGTAATCCTTAACTTCCCCTCACTTACCCTTTCACTCATGTTTAATCACCAAGTTCCTTTCAAATACCAACAGTGGTCTTCTACATTGAACTATGATAGATACAAAGGAGAAAAAAGAGGCCAGGAAAACACAAGTGAAAGGAAAGCAATAGATAAAGAACTAATCAGGATGAAAAACTATATTATATAATTGTTTTTTTATATCATTGTACAAATTATATAATGCAAGAATGCGTGAGGATGACACTTGCCTCACCTCCAAATTCCATGCAATTGTGTTATATTCACTGTAGTAGCTATTCATAGCTACAAAAGAGACAAGAAAATGTGTTTTAACCTTTCTAGCCACTGCCATAGCAGGGGAGGAAGGCATTGATGGGAATGAGTTCCAGTGAAACAAACATCACCTCATACACCTATACATATGCTTCTTATATCAAACCTTTTTATCACTTTATTTTGGAATGCTTTGTATAAATATCATACAACTGAAGTTCATGTTGAACAATTTCTATTTTAATAAGAAAATTTAGAATTTAACATAATACACACATATATAATTTTATGTATACTTATAGAAGCATAAAAATATATAACTTTTCTGTAGTGCATGTTTATGAAAATTTACAAATAATTTAAATATTGCATGTACTTGTTTGCAATAAAATATTTAAAACATTTTCAGAACTAACTTTTTCAAGACATTATCTGATCTTGACAAGTTCCATTTTGAAATAAAAAGATGTGGGACAAAGAATTTTACTATTTAGAAATGAAGAATCCATTCTTTTTATTAAATCCTCATCCAAGGATGTGTTTTTATTGATTTTTAGAGAGAGAAACAATGATGCAAGAGAGAAATATTAATTGGCTGCCTGCTGCAAGAGCCCTGCCCAGGGCTCAGGCCTGCAACCTGGGTACTTGTTCTGACTGGGAATGGGACCAGTGACCCTTCAGTACACAGGAGGATGCTCCAACCAACAGAGTCTACCAGCCATGACCAAGAGGCCATTCTTAAATAACTTAGACTAAGTAAATAAAAATAATACTAGAAAATTAAAATATCTGGTTAGCTCTAAAAAGAAGCAAATTTCATAGAAAAAAAAAAGATTTATTACAATGAGAAATTAAAACACATAGTTTTTAATGCTTTTGTCATAAAGGAACCAAAACTGAAAATAAATAAATTTAAATTTAGTACTTGTGATCATTCCCCTTGACACTCTGTTCTTCCTTGGCAGAAAAGAATCCTTGTTGTTCTTTTCTTCCTTCTTTTTTGGAGCAAAAATTTGCCCTGCCTCAGGGAACGAATCACAATCAGTTCAAACCTGCAAAGCCTATGGGCCAAACCTGGCCCACTGCCTACTCTTATTAAGTCAACTATGTTGGACAGCAGCCATGTTCTATCACAGCTTAGTAGTTGCAACAGAGACTATTGGACTCTTAATGCCTAAAGTACAGCTCTCTGGCCCTGTACATAAGAAGTCTGCCAATGCATGCTTTAAGCCATTTTTTATAATTCTGTTCTTTTTGCCTGAGGTTTAGAATCCATGCCTCCTTTGAATCAGAACTGATTACATGAGAGTTCTCTGGACAATAGGACCTAAGCGCTTGTCTTATGGAAGGCCTCTGGAAATAATATTTTGACTAGAAAAGACAGAGGCAGAAGCAAGAAAAAAGTTAATGGCTTCACATTTCTCCCTTTCTTCCTTTCTTGAATTTCCTCAAACTGTGACAGCAATATAATAGCACAAGGCAACAATCATGAGAAGAACATTACCCAATCATTGTCATCATGAACAACAATAATGTCATATCAAAGACAGCAGGTTAATAAAATACTGTTTGGCCCCTGATTTCGTAGATGTACTCCTTGCCCAGCTTTTTGTTCTTTCCACTTAAATGCATTGTTTATAAAATAATTTTGTCTTTTTTAAAGCAATATTATTTTTGCACATCCTTTGTGTAAAAATAGAATGTAGCCTAAGGGTTTTTACAGTCCATGATATATTTATTTATTTGATCATGTTAAAAATCCCCCATTAGAATTTAAACTTAATGAGGACAAAGAAAATGTCTATTTTGTTTATCATGATATCCCTGATTCACGGAATAGTGCCTAGAATGTGGCAGTCCCTCAAACAACCTTAACATTTCTCTATATGTAATAATGTGTTACATATTATAACAAGAAATTTGGAAATCTAAAAGAGAATATTTCTTGTAACACATATATTACCACAATTATCTCAGAAACTAGCAAACTTGATTAGACTAATTAATGTAGGAAAACTAGAAGAAAAGGTTGAATATTTAATACTAGCTAATAAAAACTTATGGTTCCAGGAACCTGTTAATAGACAGCCAGAAATCATTCCCACTGCAAATCTCTAGAGATGTCACATACAATTTTAACATTTCTTTAAATACATAGCTTTAAACAAAAAGTAACTAGATTAAAACCCTTGGTGCCAGAAATATAGAGGAACAGAAAAAAAGTTTGGTCAGCATATAGTTGAGGGAGGGTATTGGCTACTTTGGGATGGGACAAAGGGTCGGTATTGACTTGAGCTCATGAGAGGTGCAAGTTGTAAGACAAAAATACTTGAAGGGCTCCATAAAGGATGGGCTTATAAAAGAGTAAACAATGTAAATGGACCTATCTACCAGCAAAGAAAGACTATATAGTATTTCTCTGTAGTCTCTAGATTGAAAAAAAATCTCTCCAGGTAATTGGTAATCATGAGCTGTACCACAGGTGGTTTTGAAGTTAGAATGTATGCCCTACTTACTGGCATCGAATGGCCAAGTTGAGCAATTATCATAAAAATCAGTTCCTGAAACCCAGTGGGAGTGGCTCAGTTGGTTAAAGACTGTGCCATGCACAGAAAGGTTGCTGGTTCAATGTGCAGTCAGGACACATGCCTGGGGTGGGAGCTCAGTTCCTGGTAGGGGGCATACAGGAAGCAGCCAATTGATGTCTTGCTCTCACATTGATGTTTCTCATTTTGTTTCCCTTCCTCTTTCTCTAAAAATCAAAAAAATATTTTGAAAAAAGAATAAGGACTTTAATTTTCTAAATCCCCCAGAAGTAATTAAATACTTTATAACTTAGAATTCAGTGAAATACACATTTATTTTATTAAATTGAAAAAAATAATTGTTTTATTTGGAACCCAAAAGAATTAAAGTACAAATCCAAATATGTTCATCTTGAACTAAATCCCAAAGACATTGAAAACCAGCATCAATCCTCTGCAGTTCTAAATGCTTGTTCTCAGCCCCTGGCACCTCAACTAGATCCCCTGGGAAAATGAAATTGCCTCAACACTGCAGTCTGGGCTGCTTTTTCTAGAATAATGTCTTCAAGACAGTGAAAGTTGAATCAGTTCAACAGTAAGTCTTTCACGTTTGCTTTTTAAAAAAAGTCCAAAATGTTAACCAAAATCTGCAAGACTATCAGAGTACTGATCTCATATTCACAAAATTTAGAAAAACAGCTTTTGGAGAAGTTATCCCCAGACAAATTTTGTTCGTTGAACCTGGTATTATATTTGGGTTTGCCAGATATCAGAGCAGAAGTAGATTTATGCAGTAAATGTTTCTTCTTAGAAGGAATGTAGTTAGAGAAAACCTTGTTTTCAGCTTTTCCAGGATCACTGTGTATTTTTTTTTTTAATTCATTGTGTCTCTTTGTCTTTCCTGCCTTGCTGATTCTGAACCAACTTAAACTTCACCATCTGCTTTCTCCTTTTACTTCTGAACTGCTAAGGGCTTCTGGAGTAATTCACAAAACTATATCAATAGCTTCTGCTACAGTTCCTGGTTTCCAACCTCTAGTGACTTATTACAGCTCCATCTGCCAAACTTTTACTTTTTGCATGTCCCTCCAAACATTAATCCATATGTTTTCTGAATATTCAAGCTGAAAATTCCATACTCTAACACTTTCTAAATTGCCTGACTTTGTATTTTAGGAAGAAATTATAACACACAACATACACAAAAATATCTAGGAATGAATCCATATATTTGCATTTTTTGTGTGAAAAACTTTTCAAATGCCATGGATTTTCCTCATAAGGCCAGTTTTGTTTTGTTTTTTTTAAATATAAAAATTGGTAAGAAAGTAGGGATGATGAATTATTTAGGCTTATATCACCACTTTCACATTAAGAAACATATATGTAATTACATGTATAATATCAAGATTGGAACTATAAACACTCAAAAATTTTTCTCTTAGTTGAATTAAACAGATATAACGTTTCACATACTAATTTTGCACATTAATCCTATTTTATAATATTATCAAGATACTCAACCAGGCATTGCTATTTTAGCTAAATGGTTGTAGTTTATTCCATATTATGTTCCTCTACTTTCCTTATAGGAGTCTTTTACTCTGTATCCCTGTTCTAGAACACACACACACACACACAGACACACACACACACACACACACACACACACACACACACACACAACTTTTGCTTTATAATGCCTATTCACTGAAGAACAGGGCAATAACAGGGAAGTTGGCCTTCACACATGAAAGTCTGTTCTGTTCTGACCAGTTGGTTCAGACACTATGAATCTCTGTCATACCCTAGATTTAAAACTACCAGGATCAATACCCATAACATTCTGGTGGTACCAAGTGTGCCTATCTATAAAGAGAGCTTGCAAAGGGCCAGCAGCAACTCCCAGATAATAAAACTGTCCATTCAACAACTTTCTCAGAAAAGAAAAACCAGTAACTTCTATTATTCCATCTATAATTGCTCAGCTTTCTATAGTAAAAGAAAGTAACTGGAAAGATCTTGGAAAGGATAAATGAGTCTATCTCTGATGTCAGCTACAGAGGTAAAAGCTAATATGTATCCAAAGACTGCCTCCTGCCTGCTGTTTTCTTCTTGTCCAGAAACCCATACAAATCATACGTAGGTTTCTGAAATTTCTCTACCACATACAATTCTCTAGTTCCAAGACATATTTTTCCACTATAGGGAGAGAGGAAGGAGGTGAGGAAAATGTCTATTGTCCTATTGATGGAGGATTCATTTACCTTTTGCAAATATTGTCCTAAAGCTTATAGTTCAATTTCTTTCAACATTACACACCAGAGACATTTCTAATGTAGCCCTTTAGCTTCTACATTTTGCAGGAAAAAAAATTATCTGAAGGGATTACTTGAATATAATAATATATAGGGCCTAAAATTATTACACATATTTTCACATCATATTTTTTTTACATAACATTTAAAAAATTGATGGGTGAGTTGTACAACTTTTAACCTCTTAGAGTATGCTCAAAATAGGGTCTGAGTTTTAAAAGTAACTTTCATTGTAATTGCGGCAGGATAGTAAGAAGCTTTGGAAATTTCTTGGCAAGTGGGATGAGGGAAACTGAGACAAGATAATTAAACAAGACTGAGCGAATTAACAACCTGCTAATAAATAGCAAGATATTATCTTCCCTAACCAAGGACACTTAGAAGATGGCTTACAGCTCTCCTCCCCAACCAGAGAGTGAGTAGCTTAAATCATTTTCATCAAGGAGAGAAATAACAGAGACCCAGTTAGTGCCATTAGTAACGGATGAAGTCAGGGAAATAAATATCAAAAACCTAATTAGAGCCAGACAGACTCTAGATAAAAGCAAAGCAGTGACGCTGAGAAGAGAATGATCCCAAACTCTCCTATATGCTCATTTTGATGCATCAGCATATAAAAGAACACACCTGGAGAGCTATTCAATAGTCTGTTAAGACCCTCCCCTAAAACCCCTGCCTTTAGAAAAACAGATAAGAACCCTCAAGACAAAGGACCTACTGCACACTCTCCTTGGAGCATGCCTCTGCTTCTCATTTTCTTGGGTGTGTACTTTTACTTTCTTTCTCCTCAACTCCAAGGGTCCCCATGAGACTTGCAACCAGAAGCAGGGGCAGCAGCAGCTCATACCAAACTACCCCCTGAACCTATCTCCGAAGGCTCTCCTTTTGCCTCTGTAACTTCCTTTCCTGAGTCCACACAGCCCAGCCTGGCTCATTCCTGTTGCTGTGATCTTGCCTCTTCTGTCTTAAGACTTTCCTTTGTATCACTGTCCCTGGCTTTAATACACGTACTCTCAAAACCATCTGGACTCCTATCATGAATCCTTTCTTACATGAAGTCAAGAGCCGACACATTCCAGACTGTGCCAGGCAGACCTGCCTGGGGGCCAGTCACTATTGGGTGATATACTGACTTGATTTTGTTAATTAACTGTTCTGTGACAAAGTCATCAAACTAATCCCCAAAGATCTTTTTAACTGTGTCTATTAGACATTAATAGAAATGATTAATGATATTCTGATTTTTTTTTACCCATATCGAGTCTTCTTATACTTATAATGATTGTCATGATGTGACTAATTCATTAATAATAAAAAAATCAGGAAACATATAATATAGTGCTGGAAGAGCCCTGAGAGATCATGGTGTAATCACTGAATGTAGTTAAGAAAACTACAACTAAGTAAGAAACTAGTTAATTAATGGTAAAACTTAGTCCCCTGATACATTGTCAAATGCTCTTTTCAGTATGTATTGTTACTTTAAGCTGAGATTTTTGCCATATCCTTATTCCAAAATTGCCACTGTGTGTGTGTGTGTGTGTGTGTGTGTGTGTATTTACAGGAAAAGTAACATTTCAGTAAAATATCAACACCATTTGTTGTAATGAGTCCAAGTAGAAAAAATTTTTAAACTTTCAATTATATTAATCAAATATTTATTTAGTACCTAGTCATGTTTACTGTGCAACATTTCTCAAGGTACTCATAAAGACCCTGCCTGATTGGCATGAATGATACAACTAATTGTCTAAATTATGTTTTGAAGGCCTGGCATTGTTAGCAGCTCTGAATTACAGGCTAAATTTTAGACAAACCCTATATTTAGAGAGACACAGCCTATTTCCAAAGGTAAATGCCCATATTCCTGTGTTCCAATTTTTAACCTCTGTGACCCTAACTACCTGCGGATGAGTTAAACGTATTCATTTCGCCCTCTTTCCAAAGCTGCATACTGTTCTGACAGTATATTTGAGTAACTTATTGTTTCTGTATGTGGAGATTATTTAGCCCCTCAGGGTGGCCGTACAATGGTCATTACTCTGATGATGTTGAACTCCTTATTGATCTTTTCTTCCACTGAATGTGGAACTTCCTCTGAGAATTCTAATTTGCTCCAGCTCTGTGTGCTTGAATGTTATTTACCTCCTTTGAGTTGTAAAATGAGGAATTGAACTCTAGCTAGGTATTATCAAAGGCCATTCACTGGTTAGCTTTCCTAATCTCTAAGAAAAAGAAAAGTTAATAAAACTTGATTAAGTGATAAAAAATACATATCTACCTTTGATTTAACCGATCTGGCAATATTTCTCTGTAGAATGTGGTTATAATCATTTTTCTAATATCCAAGGGCATTTTGGGAATTTTGGTTTGCCTCTTTAACTTGTTGATCCATGTCCCATAAGACAGTGTGCTGAAGGACTAGGTAAGTTTTGTTGATAAAAATTAGGTTTATGTTACTATCTAAAATCAATGGTGTTTGTGTTTTTATGCTGAAGACTAACTCTAATCTAAGCCTTCTTTAGTATTACAAGCATTTTATAGAATCTTTCATGATCATCTTGAGAGTTGCTTTAAAGAACCATATCATTCATGTGAAATAGTTGATGAAATGTTTCCATGATAGTTGATAGTATTTTTGTTCTATTCTCTTTAAACACTGGCTAAGATATACAAAAACAATTTTAGAGATAACCACTGATATTGTGTTAGAACATTCAGTAAACTTCTGCAATAAAAACGTGCCTGCTGTCACACACATGTTTTTGTTCATAGACATAGCAATAGTATATATAGATGACTGGCATCAATATAGACATTGAAGAAGAACCTCAAGGATAATGTCTAAAAATCTGATGAAATATCTAGTCTGGGAAATGACTGATAAAATAATATGTTATATTATTATTTTGTAGATCAGAACATTTCATTATAATTTTGAATTTATATCTGAACATAGTGGTAGAATATTAGAAAAAAACAAAATATTAAATTTAAAAAATAAAACATAATTTGGTGATTTATTTTGGCTGAGATTCAAACAACTTAATCTTACACAAGTATACTGAATAAAAATGTAAAAAATCTTGTTGATTATTGTTTTGAAGTCAGTTTCATTTAGAAGCATGTGAAAATCATTAAAGTTGATTATGCATAATTAAATATTTAATAAATGATATTTTATTAAATAGATGTTCATCTTGAAAAAAGAGATTGATATTAGAGAGAGGTAGAAAGAAAGAAATAGAGGTAGAGAAAGAGAGAGAAAGAGTAAGGTGATTTTTTTTAGAGGACAGAAATACATGTAATATATTGCAGTTCAAATACAGTTAAAGATTATAAGGGTAGTTAGTTATAATGCCATTGTAATTATTATTTAACAGGAAAGAAAATAAAAGGAAAGACTAGACAATATAGGCATACCTATATAGGCATTTGCCAAAAAGCTACATTTAACATTCTCCAAGACTATTCCCTGCTGATTGATGGGAGAAGGGATTAGACAAAGACAGTCTAGATGCAGGCCCAGTAAGGTCTGAGCAATGTGGGAAGGTGCTTGCTTATCAGTCACTCCTGGGAAGCGAGTCAGGTGCCAGAATGGACATGGCCACTGCAAGTGTGTGAAACCTGAATATTTACTTTTTAAATATATTTTTATTAATTTCAGACAGGAAGGGAGAGGGAGAGAAAGATAGAAGCATTAATGATGAGAATCATTGATCGGCTACCTCCTCCACACCCCCTACTAGGGGTCAAGCCTACAACCCAGGCATGTGCTCTGATTGGGAATCCAACCTTGACCTCCTGGTTCATAGGTCGACACTCAACCACTGAGCAACACAGGCCTGGCCAAAACTTGAATATTTAAACTTCAAAAACAAGAAGCACGCCCTCTTCTCTCTCTCTCTCTCTCTCTCTCTCTCTCTCTCTCCTCTCTCTCTCTCTCTCTTTGGTGCACCAGGTCTCTGGCTCTCCTATGGCAGGGGACTGTGATCCACAATGGACTAATGGACTTTAACTAGCTTGGACGCTGAACGACACCCGCTATACCATGGAGGAGACACTCTGGATTGTGGCCCTACTTTTGGCTCTACCGGAGCCCCATCTGCACCTCTTTCAGGACTGGCTTAAGAAGGGGCAGGAGACACTGGAACCCAAAACATATGACTTCACACAACTAACGCCTTTTTCCACATCTCATTCTCCCATGGGGGCTTCTCAAAATTCTTATTTTAGAGGTACCCTAGGAACCAGAACCTCACGCCTACTCATGTCTGAGAGATCTGGCCCATTAATTCCTCTGGCAACAGGTAGAGACAGGTTTCTAAAATGATACGGGATAAGTAGAGTAATCAATAATGGAGAAGTAAGGAGAAAATAAACTATAATAGTCAGTTAACAGCTACCACACTTCACAGCTTGTTAAATCAAAATTGTGAAACATCTACCTGCATGCTACTTAGGAAATAATTTTAGTGACCCAGAATTTCTAAGAAAAATTTTCTGTTCATTATGTCTCATACATATTAATGATAGAGAAGAACATGCAGAGTTCTGGGTTTTGCATTCATTATGAATTCGATTCCATAAGGATAATGAAACATTTCTGGCAATATAATTCATAGTCATTTCACTTTTTTTATGTTCTTAAAATCACTTGGCCTATAGAAACAAAGCTTATTAGATCTTGCTTGAATGGTTATTACAAGAATACTTATTCTCTTGGATCATGTCTACAGATCTCAATTTTATTCAGTTATGCAGATTTATTTGAATCACAATTGCCCTTATATACCTTTTTATTCTACATGTGGAACATAAAATGGTTAAAAATTTTATTTTCTGACTACTTTTTAAAATGAAGCTCACATACACATGTAACTATCCCTACCCAAACATGTGTGTTTCTTATTTAAATGGAAACAAATTGAAATCTTATTTATAGCATGACCTTTTCACTATATGTGTCATACCACAAAATAAACCAAATGATGATGACAGAACATGTTTTTTCCCCCACAAAAAGTAATTATTAACTTGATATATTAAAATATACTTATGTGACATATTTTTACTATAATTTTCTTTTAAGTATTAAAAAAAGTGCAAGATGACTTATAAAGTACTTGATATCCCATATCAAATTCGTTTCACTAAAGAGGACACAAGAGAAAGAAGGAAAAAGAAAAAAATATATATATATGTACTCTTAGTGCTTTGAATTTCTCTACCTTATAAATGAAAGTTTTAGCATTCAATAAGTTCCTACCTTACCGAATTGCCTCATTTAATCCTCAAGATGACAGTTTGACGTAGATGGTAGCCCTATTGTAAAATTAGGGAAGTAAAGATGAGCCATAGAGAAAATAAGTAACATATCCAAATTATCTGGCTGTATAGTAACATACATAGAACATAAAATTGGAACATTACCTGAATCAAAAGTCCCACATTTTTTTATTATATTATAGCAAATCCTTTATGGAAGGAAGGAAGGGAGCTCTAACATGTGAACTTTGTAGTGTAGTATTTTAAGAAAAGCCAATGCTATATAGCATCTGGTTATTTCATTTGCTTTTTCTGATTATATATCCTGAGTGCTTATACATATATGTAATATATATTATTTTTGCCCAAATAATAATAAGAAGAAAAAATCTCACTGATGTATTTTATTTTTATGTAAAGGGGGTATTAACACAGGATAATTTTCTTTTAAATTTAATTTTGTTATATTTAGAAACAGAGAATATAACAGTGCCTGAACTCCAGTATTTTGAGTCACAGAGACCGTAATACAACCTAATTATAACATTTAGTGGGTATAAGACTTTGGCAAACTTTTTTAAGTCCTCTAAGTCATATTTTCTCTGTAAAGTGGAGTTACTAAAGACTTTTTCCAAAAGTTACAGAGAAAGTAAATGACTTGATACATACGAAGCACCTAGTATATCAACTATTATTATTGCTTTTATTAGCAGAAAGAATAAAACAGCCTTAAAATTACAAATAAATTCAATTAACTAAATATGCAAAAAACATGATCAATTTATTTTTATTTTTTTTTTTTTAAATATATTTTATTGATTTTTTACAGAGTTTTACAGAGAGGAAGGGAGAAGGATAGAGAGCTAGAAACATCGATGAGAGAGAATCATCGACCAGCTGCCTCCTGCACACCCCCTACCAGGGATGTGCCCGCAGCCAATGTACATGCCCTTGACCGGAATCGAACCTGGGACCTTTCAGTCTGCAGACCAACGCTCTATCCATTGAGCCAAACCGGTTTCGGCAAAACATGATCAATTTAAAATCATAAACAATTTATGAAAAACGTGTTTGATGTATTTCTTCTACATTTACTGTATGAGTACTTTGAAATATTGTTTTCCATTACTAATGAACTCCAAATATGTATGTTCAAATGAAAATATTTACTTAAAAACTTTCTGAACATTTAGAATTCCATCACAGAAAACTGTTTCGACTTGTATTTTTATTAATATTTTACTGTATTTCTAAAACTCTTTGGCTTCCTTTTAGAAAATATTCTCTATTATTCTCTTATGCCAAAGATGCTTTATACAATAATGGGGAACCAAAGGAATTTATTTCTTTAGTCATGGAAACTTATGAGTAGAATTAATCTATATTTTAAAGGTTCTATGTAAGATATTACAAATACAAATAATTTTTGTTAAGTGACTAAGTTTTCAAACCCCTTGCCAGAAGGCGTATTCATATTTATCTATGTTTATTGAGCAAAATGTTATGTCTTTTAAGCTAAAATATAATTAACCACCAATGCTGAATTAACTCATAAACTTTCTACAGGCATAGAGAATTCCTAATGTATTACATCATGTATGATGTCATATATTTTCGTGAATAAAAATTGTTATAGAGATTGTAAATATTAAATAAACTATAGAAATATTAAATTTATATACAAAAAATGGAAGAGGAATAGTAAGTAAAAATCCTAACTACATATTTTCTACAAAAAAAGTCTTTAAATATAAAGATTCAGAGGATTTGAAAGTAGAGAAATGAAGAAAGATATGTCATGCTAACATTAATCAAAGGAAAGCAAGAGTCACTTTAATAATTCCAGTCAAAATGGGCTTCAGAATAAAGAGAATTATCAAGTAGAAGAGGACATGTCGGCTTTTTGGTTAATTAGGCGTGTGAATTATTGATTATTAATTTGTGAAAAACATATTATGAACGTGTGCAACAGACTGTGTTTGTGAATTTATAAAGTTCTTCACACTGAGGCTCAGAAATGCTAAACCATTTCCCTAAACCAATTCAGGTAAATAAATGGAAAATTGGGTTAGCTTAATAGTGTTTTCTGACTAAAGTTGAGATATTCTTCATCCTGTAACTGCATTCCAATTAATTTCAAGATTGCTATCCCAGAGACTTGAACAATTCAGGAGCTCATGTGACTTGAAAAACTTCCTATGTCAAAATTATTACGCTCACCCATTGTGACTGTGTATTGCCATGGTATGAGTAATCTGCTGTTTGCTTTGGAATGATATTTACACAACAGGAATTTGATTTCTAATTTTTAAAAAAAATATTTTTATTGATTTCAGAGAGGAAGTGAGAGGGAGAGAGAGATAGAAATATCAATGATGAGAGAGAATCATGGATCAGCTGCCTCCTGCACGCCCCCTACTAGGGATTGAGCCCGCAACTCCTGGCATGTACTCTTGACCTGAATCGAACCGGGGACCCTTCAGTCCTCAGGCCGATGCTCTATCCACTGAGCCAAACCAGCTAGGGCACAATTTCTAAATTTTGGTTTTATAACAAATGAACCTTTGCAAGAGTCAAGGAAATGTTGCCTTAATTCTATTTTCTCAATGAAAAAAAGAAACTACACCTTGATTCAGGATTGTAAGTGGACACACAGAATGGCCACTAAATTAAGTATAGTTTTAAAAATCCTGACAAAAATAATAATGAACAACATATCACACAGAGCTTTAGTCGTGTTTTTATGAATCCCGACATTTTAGAGTAAATTGTGTTCTCAAATTTTAGAAACCTAGTGAGACAGCCAAAGCTGTCTGTATCCCTGTGGTTTGGATCCTGCCAGCTGTGTGAGGCATGGCCAGTATCAGAGGTGATTAGATGAAGGCATTTTAACAAAACTCTCTTTTTTTTAATCAGTCAGCTTAGGCTGGGTGTCCTAAACAACAGGAATTTATTTCTCACAGTTCTGGAGCCTAGGCGTTCAAGATCAAGGTGCCAGCAGGATCAGGGTCTGGTAAGGACTCTGTCCCTGGGTTGCAGATAGCAACATGGCCTTTCCTTGCCTATTATTTCTGTTATATTTCTTATGAAAATATTTACTGCATATACTTATATCTTCCACTAAAAGAATTAGAAATTGCAAAAAAAGATATTTTAAAGTAATTATAGCTAAAATGTGCTTAATATTCATAATAAAAATGTCCAATCTAGGGTATCCCAATTTACCAAATAAAACATAAGACACCCTGTTACATTTGAAAAAAAGTTCTAACTACTAACTTTATATAATCTAATAAAAAAGTTGTATGTGAGGTATTTAGGGAGCCCTGGCAAATTCATTACAGAATGCAGAATGAAGCATTAAACTTATGACACATTCTGTCTATACAGTATAGCTATAACCCTACCTATTTTTCACCTTTTAGTTGTATTTTCTATAATATTCCAAAAATCAAAGTTAATAATTAGAGTTGATTTTATTTTAAAAATGTCAGAGGCATTGTGTCTTCCAATGGGACAAGATTCTCAGCTTTTACACATTTTTTGGTTGCATAATACCTGTGCAAATGTGTAGTAACAGAAATAAAGTACTTTGAAAAACTTGCTGACACTCAAGAAATTCATGAAGTAATCTTGTCAGCAATTACATTTCTAAATTTTTATTGTCCTTCACATCTTGAGTAGGATAAATGGAAAGAATATGACCAAAATAGAGAGGAAAGTAAATGAACAAACACAGGACAAGGAGAATTGACAGAGTCTAAGCAATTCTGATTATATGAATTCTAAATCCAAAACTCTACTTGGTTTTAAATGTGTGGCTCTAAGAGAGTGAGGCGACATGACAAATAGATCTGACAATGCTTGTTTTTTAAGCCATCTTGCATGTCAGAATTCCTGTGGTGAAAGCATAAAAGTTGAAGCGGGCTTGGGATCACAGAAGAAAATAAAGTGTGCCCTTAACATTTACAGTAAGTGAAAGCAGACTTTCCGTCCACCCTCTGTTCCACACCTGGGAAATAAGGCTGAAGGCCCTTTCTACTTGGAAGGTAGAAAGCACTTCCAATAGAGAGTCTCTTTATAATTACTCAACACATCTGGGTGTTACTGGGTGTCTTAAAGGTCAAGATAATATTAGACATAAAGGTTAAGAATTCAACATTACTGAAGGTGGGAGAAACTAAGAAAAAAATATTTACCATTAAGGAAAGTGAAACATTTAAACAAAAACATGTACTACAGAACAAAGTTAAACTATATTTAAGAGAAGAAAAAACAACACATGTAAAGTAACATTAGAAAGTTTTCAATCACTTTGTATGTGAATCACTTTCACTAAGTAAAAGCAGTGGAATTATTGAATCAAGAGCTGGAAGACATAAAATATGAACTAATTTGATCATTTAATTATATTTACAAGTAATGGCACAATCATTTGTAAATATGTTTCTAAAATAATACTACAATTAAAAAATTGCTCAGAATAGAAAAATTTGAAAATAAAAGGAAGTACAAGGACAGAATAAATGTAACATTCAAAAGAACTTTCATCGGTTGCATGGAATTAGATCAAATTTAATCAATTCTTTGGGTTTTAAAAGTTTTTATTGTAAATTGTACTATAATCACGGTACATCAATAAAAGTTTAATATTTTTGAGTGCTCTGTGACAGTAACGACTCTTATGGAAAAGTACTATCTATTATCAGCATCTCTATTTTATAAAGATACTGAGATTCAGGATTGGCATTTAGACTTAAGATATCTGGTTTCTATGCTTATAATTTTTAAATTTATATTATATTCATATTTATATTATAAGGCGGTAGTGGAATCCCATCAAGAAAGTTGGGATGTCATTGGCCCATGGCCTGGTGGGTGAGCACAGGAAGCTGGTGGTATCCACATTGCCCATGATTGTGTCTTTCAAAAGGAACTAGCAGCAATGTCCCCCGGAGCTCTAGCAGCCTTGAACAACACTAGTAAAGAGCTCAACCAGCAGGTACTGCTGAGATGGAGATGGTGACTTGGAAGCTGAGAGCCACTTCCTGCCAGGTCGCCCCCTGACCAGCAGGTGGTAAAGAGTAGTCTGCGGGACACCGAGGGAGCAAATCTTCATCCAGGAGAAAACTCAGAGTTCTGGGACCACTGGAAGCCCAGACACAAATAGGGGGAGCTCATCTTGTCCTGAGGGGCGTGGTTATTCACACGTTTATTCTCAGTAAAATGGAGGTAATACAGGGTGTTGGGAAAATGCCTGATTTTGAGAATCACACTGCGGTGACTTGGGCAGGACTGTGGTGCCACCTCATCCTGTGCAGGGAGTCTTCTGCCTCCAGCCCCTCCCAGACTGCTCAGGGGGAGTCGAAGCAGGGCCCACCTCTGTCCCCTCCAACTCAGGCTGCAAGGGTTCCTGGTGCTAAGACAACAAAGCCCAACTCCTGGTCTTGCCCTGCTCCTTTCCCCTGTACCACAGGGAACCCTACTGATCCCCCCAGGATCTGGGCTGGCCTAGCTGCGGCTCAGAGAACAACTGCTTCAGGAACCTTTGGCCTCAACTCAGAGTCAAGGTTAGGAGAGAGGGCCATAGGATGAGTCCTCATCCCTCAGCCTCCGGTGGCATATTTAATTTTAATTCGCTTTTAAAGACTAAAACTGCTCTCCTAATTGTAAAATATATGCGCGCGTGTGTGTGTGTATGTGTGTGTGTGGTTTGCGTGTATGTGCTTGTGAGTTCCTGTGTATGACTTGCCTGTGATGTGGTTGCGGCTGGCTTATCCCAACTCGAGACAACCAGTAATTAATTTTTCAGGAATTGTTGCAATCCTATTAATTGGTAGTTAGCAATCAGCCATTCTGAGGATTATTTCCCTAATGAAAAACAACAAACTATAGATCATAAAACTCTGTAAATCAGGGTTTTCAGTCTCCCTGGAGAGTTCCTGTCCTGTAATTTTGCACATTTTACCAATGAAGAAACTGAGGCCCAGAAGTTACATTGACACATTTATGGTCACATGTAGGTAGTGGCAGAGAAGCCAACCACTGAATACTGCTGCCGAACATCGGTCAATGTTGTCCTCTGGGATAACTGATTTAGTGTATCTATAAGATTCTGTCTTTGACTATTTTCCATCCTCAGAAGTAGCTCTTACCAGTAGCAATGAGCACAAGCAAGTGTCTGGATCTTGGTTTCTGATACTATTCTCTACTAGGAAGAACGAGGTCTCTTTGGAGAAATTCTAGGGCTGGGACAAGGAATATACAAGATGAGCCTCATGTAGACCGGAAAGGACGTGCTAATGAATCAAAGGGATGAGAGCATGTTAATGGGACACAGAAGCCAGCTGAAAGGGCTACCAGAAGCCAGAGCTGGAACAGTTTGGGCAAAAGAATAACACAGAAATGGATTATAACCCAAAGCTTAAAATAAACATTCATACATCCATATTGGTATAAATAATTGAATGAATGCAGAATTAGGGGAGAACAGATAAATACTCCATACAGAATAATTTCAAATAATTTATGTAGATAACTCTCCTCTCAAGGAGGTAGAACACACCTTAAGTGCGGGCTCCTCAGAGTGACTCTCTGTCAAAGAGAACTGCATGGAAAGAGGGAAAAGGAACTTTACAATAAAGAAAATAAGAAGAACTACTTCATCCAGGTAATCTAGTTTAACATCATTAGTGATAAGTAATGTTAACATGACACTATGTGATGAAATGGCACTTTGTCTCAGTGGTCTTCCTCCCCTCAAAAAATCACCACAGTCTAACAATTAAAAAAAAAAAAATCAGGCAAACCCTAGTTGAAGGGCATTCTATGAAACATCTGACCAGTACTCACTCCTCAAACTGCCAAGGTCATCAGAAACAAGGGAAGTCTGAGAAACTGTCACAGTCTACGGAAGCCCAAGGAGTCATGACAAGGGAATATAAAGTATGGATATGTATCCACTCAACTAAATATATAGAAACAAAGTCAGCAGCAGCAGTAGCAAGAGCACTGCCTGAATCTCTCTGAAGTCATAACAAGCTATTTAAAGTGTTCTTTTTTTAGCCAATTCAAATATTCAACACTTGGTTTTTCAAGCTAACTTAAGCTTTTAAAATATTATGTAGCAATATTTATTTTATCTTTCCCTGAATACTTTCATATCTGGCTAGATAGCTGCTCATTACTAAACCCATTTAAAGAATAGTATTTTTGTAAGAGAGGAAGAAGCAATCCAAATCAGTTACATTTATTGGCTCAGAGAGAGGAAAAAAAGTTAATGGCAGAAACAGGTTATGGCTAATAGTGAACAAGAAATTTGAAGAATGACAACTATTCAATTTTATGTATTTAAAATTTCATCAGATTGAAATAGAAAATTGGCAGCAGACTTCTTAAAAATATTTTTTTTTATCTAATATTTGTCAAGTACCCTAAATTTTTATACATTTTAATGTATATCCAACTTGAAAGTTAGATTCTCACTTCTGAAGTTATTTGTAAAATAAGAAGCAAACACTAAAATAGAATCATGCAAAATGAATACTGTTAAGAATTTAATTAATTGGATCTTTTGCCCGTATATGTGTATATCTATGCATGTTTCCTGAATAAATAGCCAATTGGATTCTTTGTAATTTGAAAGACTGAATGAGACTGTTAGAATCAAAATTAATTTTTATGAAGTGGGAAATTTAGTTAAAAGTTTCCTTTTATCTATCACTAGTAAAAAGTTTTACAGAATGATTCATAATCAAATGAAAATTATATACTAGATTAAATATATATAGCTCTTTGTATATAAACTAACCATAAAATTATTTTACAATAGAAAAATAGATTAATCCAAGGACAAGTTTCAAATGATATCTAATGAGCTGATAACTGCAAATTTTCCTTAACCTGAAAATTCAAAAGGAGTCATTTATATTGTGATAGACATTGCTCAGAAAAGATCTAGTTATCTGTTTTTAAATGAGATTCCCCAACCTAAATATAAGATCCGAAACAATAAATTACACAGAATTTAAATAAAAAAAGAAGACATACAAATAAGCAACAGATATATGAAGAAAGATGCTCAAATTCACTAGCTTAGGGAAATACAAATCAAAACCACAATGAGATACCCCCTCATTCATTGCTGGTAGGAATGTAAACGGGTACAGCCACTAAGGAAAACAGCATGGGGGTTCCTCAAAACAGTAAGAATAGAGTTACCATATGACCCAGCAATTCTTCTTCTGGGTATCTACCCCCAAAACTCAAAACATTTATTCAATAAGACATATGTACCCCTATGTTCACTGCAGAATTACTCATTGTAGTCAAGACATTGAGACAACCAAAGTGGCCTTCCATAGAGGGTTGGATAAAGAAGATGTGGGACATATATACTATGGAACTACTATGAAATGCTTCCATTTGCAACAAAATAGATGGGCCTTGAAAATATTATGCTAAGCAAAATAAGTCAGTCAGAAAAGCTAAGAATAATATGATTTCTCTCATAAGTGGGATATAAAACAAACTCATAGACAGTACAGTGGTCACCAGAGCAAAGGAGGTGGGGGATGGTAAAGGGCCAAATATATGGTGACAGTGAAGCATCCATCTTACATAAAAACTGCTGTTTGAAATGTTAACCCTGCTATTTTGGCTTCTGTAAACGCTTGCTTGCTTAAATAATAAGGAAAATAAGACTACCCCCATTCCAGAGAGGCCGTGGACTAGGCCCCAGACAGAGTTGTCAGTGCTGACACCAGGCCAGGCCTTGAAGTATGGTCTCATGGTCCCTTCCCAGCACGCAGGCCTTCTTTCCCAGAAGCCCTGGAAGTCTCATTCCAAATTTGGGAGACAAAAGAGCTAGAAAAGATATAAACAGAAAAAGTTTCCTCCATATGGGGGGTGCCCAGAATTTGAAAGACACATTTTTCTCTGGGCCTGCGCATAATAAAATGTAACTCCCTTTCTCTAAGCATGACTTGGTTTTTCTCGCGTCTTCTGTAACAACAGAAGATAATCTAACTGTGGGAGGTGGGCACACAATGAAATATATAGATCATGTATCATAGAAATGCATACTTGAAACCTGTGTGATCTTATTAACCAATGTCACTCCAGTAATTTTCACTAAAAATAAGTTTGCCTTCACTATCTGAAATAGGAAATAGGGCATAACTATGCCATAATCATTGCAGTTTGAAATTATAAAAGAAGGGGGAGAAATGAATGTTAGTTTCAGATCTATTACTTCTCCAGAAACTGCAAGCCAGCAATCAGTCAATAGAAATAGGATATTAATAATTGATTTAATAGTACTCAGTGAAAATGGAGCTCAACAAGATTGGCAGCTTAAAGGGATTTAATTTAGACTCAAATCAATTGTCACAGGGTAGAGAAAGGGCATATTTGTGAAATAGTAAAAGTCTAAGTATAATTATCTTATAATTGCCAAAAAGTGTTCAGGAATTTTTTATTATACATTATTACCATATGCTAGGATGATTGAACATTTTCTCCTTGTGGCAGATTAGTATACCAATTAGAATAATACAATGGCTCATGAGTCAAGGCATTTTTATTCAATATTATATATTCTAGGGTACATATAACAAAGTTTTGATTATTTGATATATTTGGTCATATCTAGACACTTTGTCAATCATTCATAACCTTTATTGTCTATTTAATTACTAAAATTTTACTTTATTAGCCTCTTTGAAAGCATTGTCAATAAACTTACTAATTTCTATCAAGAGATTTAAGAAAGCATTGTCAATAAACTTACTAATTTCTATCAAGAGATTTAAGAACTATCTTAATAGTTCTTGGTTGGTGGAAAGATAATATAGAATAGTCTCCATAAATACCTCTATTTTCTAGATTCTATGTATGTTACAAGTGAAAAAAAAAGGTTTCAGGTGGCACTGTAGTTTCTGAACAGGAAGATACCAAACACCAATGTAATTTTATTTCTTTGGAAGAACAACCAGACAGAAATAACAGTTAGAAGTAAAATCCCCTGACATGGACCAAGTTCTTTTTAGAATTGCAGAAAGTCAAAATTGCATAATAAGAATTTTACAGTCTTTTATGCATATCCTCTGAAGTTCAAAAAAAGAGCAAAGTAAAATTTTAAATTCTAAACACAAATTTATTTTTAACAAATGTATCAGGCAGGTTGTATCTGAATTGATAATACCTTGTTAAGTTTAAAGATGACTGGTGGAACCTGAACCGTGTGGCTCAGTGGCTGAGCATTGTCCCGTGAACCAAGAGGTCCCTGGTTCAATTTCTGGTCAGCACACCTGACTGGATTTCAGACTCAATCCCAGTGCAGGACATACAGGAGGCAGCCGATTGATATGTCTCTGTCATCAATGTTTTTCTCTCTCTATCCCTCTCCCTTCCTCTCTTTCTAAAATCAATACAAACATATGTGTGTGTGTTTTTGTTTTGTTTTGTTTGTTTTAAACTGACTAGTGGATTTAGTAAGGGTCAGCTTTAGAGATGACAAAGTGTTAATTGCTACATTTTATACAAAAATATATTGAACTTCAAGTCACTCATACTAGAAGGCATGATAATGATACTTCCAGTCATAGATTCCATCTTGGATTGTGAGTTAAATTGGATTCCCAAATAATTATGTTGTTTTTCAGAAATGTTAATTATACCATAGTGCATTAACTGAATCATCTAATAAAGATGGATGAGAATGAGCTATCCTTTCAACTATGTAGGATGATAATATAAACTAGTGGAAAGTCAGAATAATGTGTTTTTTTTAGAATTATAGGATCTAATTTCACAAATGAGGCATTTAAAGTTTAGAGAAGTCACACTTGTTTCCCTGAGAATCTGAGTAGGGGAGATTGTAAATGCTTCCAAATGTATGCTTATACAAATTGCTATAGATACCTTTCCATTTGCCTTTAGTCTCTTCAGCTATATTTCACGAATGGTTAGATTTCACTATTGTTGAAAGGTCATTCTGTTTTCATTCCTTTCTCCTTCAGAGTTTGAATCTGTCTATTCTGCAGGCACCCTCTACAGTTCAAGATTTTATTCAGTCCCTGCTGCACTTGAATTTTGAAACAGATTCTGCTTTTCTGTACAATCTGAAAACAGAAGTGGGGGTGGGGGTGGGCTTTGAAGATCTCTCTCTTGTTTAAACAGTAATATATCTGTTATTCTGCAGTAACAAATAATCTCCAAATCACAGTCGCTGAGTACAGTTTCTTTCCTATGTTGTGTGTCCAGTGTGGTCAGCAGGTGGGCCTCGCTCATCACAGTCACTCAAGGACCCAAAATGATGGAGGCTCTCGAGTGTGCTTGCAAGATCTCAGCAGCATTGGAAAGGAAGCTAGAGGATCTTGTTTTCAGATCTGACCCAGAAGTGACTTACATTGCTTCAGCCAGGACTAGTCCTGTGACCCCAGGTAGCCACAGTTCATTAGATCTTGTACTGAAAAGGGAGAGCGGATTGTAGGTGAGCAGCAGTAATGACTTCCACAAGTGATGTGGCCTAGATAAGGTTATAAAGTGTGTACCTACTGAGCCTAGCTCAGTGCTTTGTAGGTATTGGGCATTACACAAGTATCAGTTGAATGAATGAATATACATATCTTAAAGAATATGGTTCCACCCCTATCGAATATGGCTATGGGCTGGACATCAAATAAAAAATCATAATTTTCTCCAAAAAGAAGAAGATAGATTACAGCAATACATTCTTCTGCTGAAAACTCTCCAAAATACTTCCCTAAGGTTGAAACTCTTTACTTCCTTCCTCTCAGTAACTATTGGCTAAACTTCTGAGCTGGTAAAATCATTGGGGGAAAGATGTTGATTGCATTAACAGTTTGCATTAAAGTTCAGCACCAATACAACTAGGTTATCCCTGTAAATTGTGTAAACTGTTTCATGATTAATTGCACTAGAACAGCTTAGAAAATACAGTATTATCATTTTAAAAGCACATCTAGTAATGAGAAGTGTTTGCAGTTTGCACACAAGAATACTTGTGTAAATACTTGTGCTCATTTTGGATATTTCTGAGCATAACTATTTTCTCAGAGCTTTAACACACATCTCTAATAAGGCAATTATTTTGATTCTTGAAATGCTTTTCATAACTCGACATAGTGCCCCATGATTTTATATCACCTAATGTCCTACACCCTCATTAAAATAGATAATATACCATATGTAACTAATAAATATTGAATAGCAAACTCTTAGACTTAGAAAATACCTAAATTAGAGCTCTTAGATCAATGGTAACTCAATCCTTTACTATGTGGGCAGTCTGATATATTTAAGAACAAATAAACACTGCAATTACTGAGCAGTATAGCAAATAAATAACATTCACAGAACCTTAATTTCACAAGTATGTGATTATAAAAAATTGATTTTATATTTTAGTACTTAAATTATTTTAAAGCAACTTTTGGAGACCTAAAGATCCATGGAATGCTGAATATTGAGGAAAATAAATGAGAGCAAAAATGAATTTGCTGAACTAGGAAAAGAAACTAATTTGTTCCTTTTGGCATCTTGGAAAGGCTGAGGAAGTTGAAATAATAAGAATTTTCAGAAAACAAATTAAAAATATTTTTGAATTGACACGTGACACAAATATATTATTTTTGGTTATTTATTGCATAATGATAGCATATTATACTAAAATCTAATGAAAATGATCTTATAAGAAATTTCCTTTAGCCAAGAGTTCAGATGTTTTTGTAAATATCTCACATGTATCTGAGAAAGGGTGGTGGGTACAAGATACTTCATCATATCAATTAGTGAAAACTTATTTTTGGCAATATCACCACAGATGTGGATTTAACTTTTGATGGTCACTACCAACTGGGCCTCTCCTTATCCCACAAGAAATGTCAAACACGTGACATCTATAGACTATACGGAGTGAAAAGAACTTGCAAAAAGACCTCATAGAGTTATTATTCTTAGATGATGTGGCACTTCTGCTAACATATATAAGTTTTCTAAATAAACAACATAATTCTAATAATTTTGATGTAAATTCAAAGCTTTTTTTTTTTAATAGACCAGGTATCTTTCTAGCGATCCTTTTTTCCTCTGTTACACCTCTAATATAAAAAGTTGAACAGTTTTTAATATACTTGGTATGTTGTTTTTGAGATGAGTTATCTAAAACATTTACAATAAGGCATATTAAAAATTCACTGTGGAATCCCTCAGTGCATCTCCAAGGAAGGGGCAGTCCATAAATCTAACACTGAGAAAGAATGAGGGCCTAGATAATCATGATTAGGAGAAACACATTCAAAGTAGTAGGCTATAGGAAGAGAAAATTAACACTGGCCCAAATTAAAAGTCACAAAGAAAACTACTGCAAGTCAATTTGCAACTTGCTTCTCATTTGGGCAACTCTAAGAAATATACTCTATGATGAATGACTGCGGGAATTTGTTTTTAATAAAACAAAGCTTTATGATTAAAACAATTTTTTATGTCCACTTAAGGATCCTCCATGTTACTCTAAGCTTATTTTAAATGGAAGAAGATACTTGTGAAAAACAAGATAAAAGACACCCAGAACTTATAGAAAAAAGTTAAAAGAAAAAGAGGCCTTAACTGCATTGTTTCTACTTAAACTCGAAGACGTATCTTCCAAGAAGCTGCTGTCAAAATTTGAGCTGGAGTCAATTAATATAAAAAATATTTGGGCCTGGAAACACATTTATAACAGTGTGTTCACAGAACACTAATAGGAGTAGAATGTATGTCTGAATTGATGTAGACAAAACAATAAAAAGTCTCAGGGGAAAATTCTTTTTTCACTAAGTTATCAAAATTTGATTTATATATAATACTTCCACTTTATATCCCAATACATAAAAAGTAAACTAAAATACATTTTGAAATTAGATTGAATGCAAGATACAAGTAAACATTTACATTTATCTTTTTATACATTATAAAACAACAAATGCTCTCATCTATTATTTGATATAGTTTTTGTGTTTATTATCTGCTCAATATTCAGAATAATTGTCCAGGAAGATAAACTTTATTTCTATGTTGACTCAAATGTAACTCTATTTTGTTCTGTTTAAAGCATAATCACAAAATTCAATTTCTCTCAGGTATAATGTAATAATAGAAACATATTTTACTACAAACTTTGTGATATTCTAGAAATAAACCAAACTTATATAAAAAAGTTTTTTAAGCCTTTGAGAATTATTTCATCCTCTTTCAAGAAAATAAGGCTTTATTTTATGAGCAGTTTCAGGTTTACAGGAAAATTAATCAGTTGGTACTGAAATCACCTCCAATCCCTTTTCCACATTTTTATCATATTTAACAACTTGCATGATACATTTGTATCAAGTAATAACCAATATGGACACATTATTATTAACTAATTTCATAGTTTGCACGACAGTTTGCTCTTTGTATTGTGCAGCGTCACGGGTTTTGGCACATAAAAGATACCACGTGTCTTTACAGATCATTACAGTGTCTGCCAATATAGCTTCAACAGTCTACAAATCCCTTCCACCTCACCTACTCACTCCTCTCCCTCCCATATCCTGCCAAACCACTGATCTTTCTACTGTCTTGATTATATTTTGCCCTTTTCAGAATGTCATAAAACTGGAAATATATAGTGTGCAGAAGCTTTTTCAGATTGGCCTCTTGCACCTAGCTATGTCCACTTAAGGATCCTCCATGTTACTTGGACTCAATAGCTCATTGCTAAAAGACATTCCACTATATCGATGTACCAAAGTTTGTTTATGCATTCACCTATTTAGGGGCTTCTTGATTGCTTCTAGTGTTTGGCAATTATGAATAAACATGCTATAAATATGTGTGCACAAAATTTTGTTGGGACCTACGTCTTCAGCTCATTTGTGTAAATACCTAGGAGTGCAATCGCTGGGATGAATGTGAGATTATGTTCAGCTTGTCATAAACGGCCAGTGTCTTCCCAAATGGCTGCATTGTTTTGCATTCCCACCATAAGTGAAAGAGAGTTCTTGTTGCTCCACATCCTTGCCTATATTTGATACTGGCAGTACTTTGGATTGAAGCCATTCTAATAGATGCATAGTGATATTTCAATGTTTGAAAGTTTCAATTTTGGAAGTTTCTTTTTTTTCACATGGATATTTATTTTATTCTTTGGGTTATAATCCAGTACAACTTTATTTTTCCTCCCTCAAATTGTTCCACCTTTGGTCATTGGGAGCTCTTTCAGTTGGCTCCCCATATTTCTTTTTTTTTCTGTTTTTCTTTATTGATTAAGGTATAACATATGTGTCCTTATACCCCCATTGCCCCTCCAACCCCCCACTCATGCCCTCACCCCCCTGGTGACTGTGTCCATTGGTTAGGCTTATATGCATGCATACAAGTCCTTTGGTTGATCTCTCCCTCTTACTCCCACCCTCCCCTACCTTCCCTCTGAGGTTTGAAGGTCTGATTGATGCTTCTCTGTATCTGGATCTGTTTTTGTTCATCAGATTATGTTGTTCATTATATTTCAAAAATGAGTGAGATCATGTGGTATTTATCTTTCTCTGATTGGCTTATTTTGCTTGTCATAATGCGCTCCAGTTCCATCCATGCTGTTGCAAATGGTGAGAATTCCTTCTTTTTTACCACAGTGTAGCATTCCATTGTGTAGATGTACCACCGTTTCTTAATCCACTCATCTGCTGATGGGCACTTAGGCTGTTTCCAAATCTTAGCTATGGTGAATTGTGCTGCTATGAACAGAAGGGTGCATATATCCTTTCTGATTGGGTTTTCTGGTTTTTGTGTGATATATTCCTAGAAGTGGGATCACTGGGTCAAATGGGAGTTCATTTTTAGTTTTTTGAGGAAACTCCATACTGTTCCCCACAGTGACTGCACCAGTCTGCATTTCCACCAGCAGTGCATGAGGGTTCCTTTTCCTCTGTATCCTCACCCGCACTTGTCATTTGATGATTTGCTGATGACAGCCATTCTGACAGGTGTGAGGTGGTACCACATTGTTGTTTTGATTTGCATCTCTCCAATGATTAGTGACTTTGAGTATGTTTTCTTATGTCTCTGGGCCTTCCTTACGTCCTCTTTCGAAAAGTATCTATTAGGTCTGTTGCCCATTTTTTGATTGAGTTGTTTATCTTCCTTTTGTTAAGTTGTATGAGTTCCCTGTAAATGTTGGAGATTAAACCCTTATCAGTGATAACATTGGCAAATATGTTCTCCCATGCAGGGGGCTTTCTTGTTGTTTTGTTGATGGTCTCTTTTGCTGTAAAGAAGCTTTTTATATTGATGTAGTCCCATATGTTTATTTTCTGTTTAGTTTCTATTGCCCTAGGAGCTGTATCAGTGAATATATCGCTTTGGCATATGTCTGAGATTTTGCTGCCTGTGGATTCCTCTAATATTTTTATGGTTTCCATCTTATGTTTAAGTCCTTTATCCATTTTATTTTATTTTTGTATATGTTGTAAGTTGGTGGTCTAGCTTCATTTTTTTGCATGTATCAGTCCAATTTTCTCAACACCATTTATTGAAGAGACTGTCTTGACTCCATTGTATGTTCTTATCTCCTTTGTCAAATATTAATTGAGCATAGTGTTTTGGATCGATTTCTGGGTTCTCTATTCTATTCCATTGTTCTATATGTCTGTTCTTGTGCCAGTACCAGGCTGTTTTGAGAATAGTGGCTTTGTAATAAAGCTTGATATCTGGTATTGAGATCCCTCCTACTTTGTTCTTCTTTCTCAGGATTGCTGCAGCTATTCGGGGTCTTTTTTTATTCCACATGAATTTTTGCGGAGTTCATTTGGCAGTTTCTTAATCTAAAAATTTGTGAGCACGGTTTATATTTCCTAATGTTAATGTAAGAAAGACTCAGAGATCAAGACTTGGCCCAATCTGAGTGTCTGTCTAACCAGTCTCTGTAAATTATCTCATACAATTAACCATTTGCAAACTGATGACCCTAAAATATGAAATCTGGCCCTCCACTCTCTTCTGTGTTCCAGAATTACATAGTCAGTTGCTTATTCATCATCTCAGCATGGATATTTAATGACAATATTACAATTATTTTGGTCAAATAAAATGCTCAGTCCACTGCCCTAGCACCAACAGCTCCTTTATCAGCATTATTCCATCATCCAACTAGTTACATAGCTCAAAACATGCAGAATTATCCTCAGTCACAATCTTTAGATACTTGGTATGCAAAGCATAACTTTGCATCACCTTGGAACTTGTTTGAAATGCAATATCATGTGCCCCTATTCCAACCTATAGATTCCGAATCTGGATGTTAACAGCATCCCCAGACAATTTATATAAATGTTAGTTTGAGAAATGCTGCCACAAATCACTCTCTACATTCAATCTGTCATTATTATTGCCTCTATTATCTAAAACAAATTCAGAAGATAATAACTTTTCGCATCTGCACTGTTACCACTCAAAGTCTTCATCCCCGCTGAATGATCTACTTCCCACGTCCACTTCATTCCCCCATGGTCCATTCTTCCTACAGCAGGCAGTGTTCCTTTAGAATTATGTTATCAGACCCTGCTGGTCCACTATCTTATCATGCATTTCATTATCTGTCTCTCTGCCTTATTGCCTAATACTCTACCCTCATTTATGATATTCAGCTATGATAGTCTACTCTGGAGACACAGCCATGTGCTACCTTATGATCAAATATTCTGTTTCTGCCAGGGTCCACTAATATACTGGGGGATGTTTTGACAGAGATATATAATTCTCACTGCCAATGGTATGACCCTGTCCCATCTAATGCCTTAAAGACCTGTTTTGTGATTCTTCCACTGGAATTTACCATAAACTCTAAATTGCATCTTTTCCCATTACTCAGACCTGCAATAACACAGTGTCTGGAAGATCATACTGCCCAAGCTTCTGGGCAGCTAGCATGGCAGCCTGAACCTGCTGCCGAGTGCCTCGTTGCTCTGGGCCTCACTTGAGTTCAACAGCCTTCCTGTCTTCTAATATATGGGCCTGCACCGTATGCCTGTGGGGGAATGTGTTGTGTCCAGAAGCAAAAGAAATCTACCAGGTGCTTTTCTCTCTGTGATAATAATATGCAAGACACAGCAATGTGTCTCTTATTTATAGGAACTATCTTTGCACATCCCTGACCACCAGGCCCTAAAATTTTACTGAGTCCCCGGTCCCTGGTACTTCACAGAGTTCATCTTCCCAGATCTGAGCACAGGCTTTACCGATACCTTGGCATACTAGCCGCATATTGCTTGTCCTGCCCAAACAGCATGATGTCATCAACATAATGCATCAGTGCAATGTTTCGAGGGATGCACAGATGGTCCAGATCTTTTTGGACTCTGTTACTGCAGAAGGCAGGATAGTTAACCTAGCCCTGTGGAAAATCTATAAATGAAAATTGTTGTCCATTCCACATGAATGTAAACTATTTCTGATCCTCTATCCTTACAGACTGAGGGAGTAAAAAAAAAATATACAAACCAACACACTCACAAAACAATGACTAATATGCCATGTGCTGAGGTTTTATTAATCTGTTCCAACAATGATGCCATCTAAACATAGCTGCTACTCTAATGGCTCCTGCGTTTCTTTTTTTATTTCAAACATATTTCCATTGATTTAAAAGAGGGAGAAGGATAGAGAGAGAGAAACATCAATAATGAGAGAGAATAATTGATCGGCTGCCTCCTGAATGCCCAAAACGGGATGGAGCCTGCATCCCCGGGCATGTGCCCTGACCGGGAATTGAACCGTGACCTCCTGGTTCACAGGTTGATGCTCAACCACTGAGCCACATCGGCTGGGTTAATGGCTCCTGTTTGATTGAATCTACTCTCCTGGTCAAAGATTCAGTCAGTTTCTCTCAGAACCAGATTAGTGAATTAAGCTGAGATGTGACAGGGACTACTTCTGCATCCTTTATATCATGAATGGTAATACTCATCCCCACCATCCTTCTAAGGATGAAATTTGATTTCTTTTTTATTTAAATATATTTTATTGATTTTTTACAGAGAGGAAGGGAGAGGGATAGAGAATTAGAAACATCGATGAGAGAGAAACATCGATCAGCTGCCTCCTGCACGCCCCCTATTAGGGATGTGCCCACAACCAAGGTACATGCCCTTGACCAGAATCGAACCTGGGACCCTTCAGTCCACAGGCCGACGCTCCATCCACTGAGCCACACCGGTTAGGGTGAAATTTAATTTCTGATTCACTCTCCTGATTGCAAAGGAAGGAGGAAGGAGGAAGGCAGTCTTAGAGCTTCCACTTAGCCTTTCCCCACTATAATGGTTCGTACCCCACATGTTAAGGATCACATTTGGAGTTTATTCCAATTCTCAACTATGTCAATGCCAATTATACACTTAGTGCTGTGGACTGAATTGTGTGCCCTTCAAATTCAAATGTTGACATCTTAACCCTCTATGGATTTCATTCAAGTCTCAGCTCACAATCTCTTCCTCCTCAGCTTTTGTTTTTTAGGAAGCACGTCCAAATATTTGGACTGCTATACTTCTTTGGCCATTTATTTTATGCTTACTATTTCCATTTTTAGTCAATTTAATTCTAGCCAACTTTATAGAACTACAATGTACACACCACAATATTTAGCTACTTTATGTGTTCAATTTTGTAGATTTGTACAAATGTTAATAGTTTTGTAAATATAAGAATAAAATTTTAGAACATTTCATTCACACTAAAAACTTCCTAGTTCTCCTTTATATTTCATCCCCTCCTTCAACTCACTAGCCCATGGCAACTAATGGTCTGTTCCTTGTTACTATAGTTTTTAGATGTTTCCCTTTTGTAAAACTGCGTGCCATTCACCTGGAAGACCTAATTTACTTGGGATTGCATTTTGTCTTTCTTTCAAAAAGGATTATTTTTATTGTCTTTCTTGTTTTCAGTAAAGACTATTACCTCTAGATATAGCCATTCAACTATTTTTTTTTTTTTTTTTTTTTTTAGCTCAGAGTCACAAAATGAGTGAGATCCCAAAATTATTTTTTTGCCTTGGGTTAGAGACAAAAGTAATAAGGAAAAATTGAAACTTGTCTGCTCTTTCCTCAAGGGTGTTTACTGTACTTCTTGGTCTGTGTCTGCGTGTGTATGTGTGAAAGAGAGAGCTCGGGGTGGGGTGGGGTGGGGAGGAGTTGGAATCATTGCAGGTTTTGTTTGTTTTTTTCTTTTCAGGATTTCTTTTACCTACCTTTAATTTTTGCTCCCTTTCCGTGTAGGACGGAGAAAGGAGATCTGAAATCTGCATGGATAGAGAGACTTGTAAAAATTTTAAAATATTCTCTTTCAGTGAGAAATTATTTCAACGAGAATAGAACATGAGGCTTGGCACCTTCTCTTTCTGTGTCAGTGTGTTTTCCTGGCTTGTTTGTTTGCTTTTTTTCTTCTTAACATTAGTTCTATGAGGAGGAAACTTAGATGTCTGGCTTGACTCTATCATACTACCACCAAATTTAATTCCGTAATTTTGAAATCACATAAATTGAAGTAGAATGACTATTGTTATCACCAGAAAATGGTGTATTTTAAAATAATGGCAATAGAGAATTTTTAAAATAGTATTTGGATCAAAACTGTTTTTAGTTTTGTAATTTTGTCAAAAGAGATTTTTAAAATACTCCCACATCAATAACTCAAAATAAAAAGATGCAGAGACATTTTAAATATTTTGTCTTTATACTACTCTCTAATAAGTCTTATAGGAATATCTTCATATTATGCTGTAATGTCTTTAAAGTATGTATATCCTTTGCAGCCCTAGGGGCTAGTAATGTGCATGGGACATAGTATAAGTTTAATAAAGGATTTTTATTGAATTAGAATATTGTGATTTAAAAGAATGTTACACCTCTACCATTTCACCTATTTTTTAAAAATTATAACCATATGCATAAAAAATAAAAATATAATTTCTGTTAAAGAGTAGAATTTAAACTGTACATATTAGAAATAACAATTCCTTGAAATTTGTATATCACTTCTGACAAGGAAATTACCAGTGTAAATGATACAAGAAACACTGATTATCATACAGGATCCAATAGTCAAGGAGATTACACCAAACTAGGAAAATAACAGAAGACTCAATAGGACAGATATTATATAGCTATTTTGTTTTATTATTTACTAGTATTTATTTATTTGTTTGTTTGTTTATTTATTTGATCCTCACCTGAGGATATTTTTCCATTAAATTTTAAGAGTAGAAGAGAGAGGGAAAGGCAAAGAGAAAAATCGATGTGAGAGAAACACATCGATTGGTGATTGGTTGCATGCTGCATGTGCCCGACCAGGGCCTGGGCCCAGGAAGAACCTGCAACCAAGGTACGTGCCTGTGACTAGAATCAAACCTGGGATCTGTCATTCCGCAGGCCAACGCTCTATCCACTGAGCCAAACTGGCTAGTGCTATGTAGCTATTTTACATGTTCTTAAATGTCACACTTAGTCAATACTTGTAGATGTTTTAAACTTATTTAATACTAGAGTCCCGATGCACAAAATTCATGCATGAGGGGAGGTCCCCTCAGCCTGACCTGTGCCCTCTCGCAGTCCGGGACCCCTTGCTCCTTACCACCCGCCTGCAGTGGAGGTGGGAGAGGCTCCCACCACCACTGCTGTGCTCGCCAGCCCTGAGCCCGGCTTCTGGCTGAGCGGGGCTCTCCCTGTGGGAGCACACTGACTACCAGGGGCAGCTCCTGCATTGAGCATCTACCCCTGGTGGTCAGTGTGCATCATAGCGACCAGTCGTTCTGCCATTCAATCGATTTGCATATTAGGGTTTTATTATATAGAATGATTACTCCATGTGGATTGTACTACTCCCATTGAATGTGTTTGTTGCATTTATAAGGCCTACATATTGATAAGGCCTTAAGGAAGATACTTAACACATTGCCGACCACTAGTTTCATTGCTAGCTTTACCCAGTAGCCAGATAAGTTTCTATTGATAGAGTACAAAAAAATGTTTTACATAAATGTTAAAGACACACTTTAAAATTAAATACCCATTGCATTTTGAAGTTATTACATGTTCTTACAAGCTAATATCTTTTTAAAGTATGATACTTTGTAAAACACTGTGTAATATGAAGCGAGAATTCTCGTGATCCGTCCGCAATGTGTTAAGCAGAGAGTACTGGCTAGTAATCACTTCTCTTCTGTGTAGACCCAGACTCCATGGGAGAGGCAATGATGCGTGCTTCCTCCACACATGGCCCGCAGAAACCTTCATGTGTCTGTCACCAGCTCTTTTACACTAGGATTTTACACTAGCTTCTCTCTCCTCAAAATGCTACATGACCACCACTCCCATCCCACTCACAGAAAAGAAATTCTAGATGTACCCAGCATTCCATTTTTTAATGACTGAGATAGATTCTACCCTCAGGAAAACCTTCAAAGGCACATGTTGAAGAAGTTGGAGCCTCCATCAGCCCAAGTTTCTGAATCCTATTATAAATAAAAATCTCTCCATTTTATACCCCAACATATGAGCCCAAAATAAATGTGCTGGTTTTGAGTCATTACACATCTGAGGCCTGTTTGTTACCCCAGCCTACCTTAACTAATACTCTCCCTGACTCTGGTGTTATCCACCAAACAAACCTCAGCATTGTCATCTTATTATTTAAAAAATCTGAATTAAACCTATTACTTTTGGGGCATATTAATCCATAACAAAATACCAACTTTCTGGTCTCCTTTTCCATATTAAAAATGAACAACACATAAATATTGATATATTCTAGCATTTCATAGAGCCATTATTTCAATACCATTAAATATATTAATACTGCAAAAATATGGAGAAAGAGCAGTAAAAAGTGAAGAAAGTTTTTCTGGCCTCTTTGCCTCATGCCATATAATAAAAGGCTAATATGCAAATTGTTCCCTTGGGAGTTTGACCAACTGGGAGTTCGACCACTCGCTATGATGTGCACTGACTACCAGAGGGAGGCATGGAACGAAGGAAGGCCCCGGCCAGCAGCCAACAGCTGGGGGAAGGAAGGCCCCGATCAGCCCTGATAGCTGGCCAGGTCTAGGGCCCCTACCTGTGCACGAATTTTGTGCACCAGGCCTCTAGTACTCTTATAATAAACAAGAAGACTCTAGGCCATTACTTCCTATACAAGTGAATCGACATATATATATATATGTGGAATACGCTGCATAACGTTTTTTAAAAAGTAAACACATAGCCATTGTATTCATGTTCTTTTAAACATCTGCTTTGCAGGAATATGTATTTTCTTCAAATTTAGAACTCATCCCAGGATTTAAATGAATTGATGAGCTGGATAAATTCTCCAGAAAACTACTTTTGCTCCAGCTGAGAAATTTAAAAAAAATAAAAATAGTTTCTTTGTAGTACTTTCCAAATCCTTATAATAATAAAAAAAAAGTGTCAAAAACTCAGAAGGTAGAAAATCAAGACAGTAATAATAGGCATTTTCACAAAACAGTTTTGATACATCACTGTAACTCTGTTCCCTGTGGGGCAACAATAAGACATTCAGCGGGAAATTGTACCAGTAGTTAGATCTATGGATATGGTCATTAGAAGAAGCATAAGGCTCATGTTCTGCAGAGAGTGTGGCCCAAGGTGTTCGCAGCAACTTTCATCTCATTTTCAAAAGAGGAACATGCAAAATGACATGTGTATGCCTTGACAACGTGCCCACAGGGGCTTCATTAAAAGCATTTACCATGAAAAATCTTGATAGCAGCCTTTTGTTGGAAAAGATAGCTGAAAGCTGTCAAATTTTGGTCTTTGGCAAGGCATAATTAGCTACTGCTATTGCCATACTGTCCTGAATAAAGCTGGGTTTTAAATGGTTCTTTGGGAGTGAACTCCTACATTTGTCCAATTTTATGTAATTTGGAAATTTTGTTTTGAATGTTTATTGTGTCTCTCACCTAAGTTCTGCAAGTTGCTCATCTTTAGCTCATCCCCTGATAAAAACAAAAGAACAGCACAAAAGACAAAGATGCTCTTTCAAAAATATACCCAACTCTCAGCTGTGGTTCTCATTTAAGTTAGTGATTTGTTCCTTAAGTCCTATCCCATTGCTATAGAGTTTGAGTTTAAATTGTTCTGTCTTCTTTGGAATTACCAGTCTCTTTATACTTTTATTGTACTTGTTCTTATATAGTCACAACTAAAACCCATCCTCCAAGAAACCATGTTTTCCCCATTGAAATGGAAATAAAAGCATTCTATTTTAATTCTTACGCTATGGAAGTTGATATGTACTTAAAATGGATTAAGTAGTTTGAAACTATTTATATGCCCTGAATACTTGATATACATCTTAAAGTACAAAAAATTTTTTAAAAATGTGTATTCTAATGCTTTTGTGTGTGTGTGTGTGTGTGTGTGTTCGTGGTAAAACCCGAATTGTAGATTTTAAATGCTAAAGCATAATCAGGCAGAAATTATTTTCTTATACTGTAAGTATTCTTTCTATCCCCCTGTTTTGGGGATTACTTTCTTAAAATATACCTTATTTACTGTCACTGGATTTCCCTGGGGAAATCTATTCAGGCTTAGCTCCATCATCTCTTGTAGTGACTTGACTCGACTATTATGTGTCCCCACAGAAACTGATAATACATTGATCCTGACACCTATTTTCCAGTCTTCAACACTATCCTATCCTCACTTGTCTCTACTTCCAGATTAGAATCCATGGCTTATCATTGTTATCACTCCCTGGAAACATCCTCAGCAGCCTACATAATCTATTTGGCCCATAAAACTGTCCAGAGAATCCCCAGCCTGGGAACTGTCCATCAAGACTGTGCTTGAAGAAAAATACCTGAAGTTGTTGACTGGACTCAATAAAATCATGACCACGAACCTCAGGTGGGCCTCTAATGTGGCTTGGCAATTGTAGGAGCAATTACGCAGCCCAGTACCTCTCCCACTCTCTCTAAGAAGGATTTTACACTAGCTTCTCTTTCCTCAAAATGCTACATGACCACCACTCCCATCCCACTCTTACCTTTCTTCCATTTCACCAAGGAAATCACAGAAAAGAAATTCTAGATGTACCCAGCATCCCATTTCCAACCCATCCACCACTGTTCTCCTATATTCTGTCCTTACACTTTATAATAAGGATTGATGGTTCCACTTGTTCATTAAATCCTATCTACTTTTCTTTTGCTCAGGGACATAATTCCAGGAATCATTCTCCCCCTCGCTGTTATATTCTTTTCCCTTTGTTCATTACACACCTTATTTTTTTTTTCATAAAAATCCATCTTCCTACACGATGCCATTCCTACCTGCTGTATACTTTAAAAACAAAACTGCTAACTCCATGTCTTCTCTCAGTTTTTCTTCAACTCACTGATTTTCACTCTTATTACCCAACAAAATATCTCCACATATATCAACTTTGCTAAAGTTAAAGTTATTTTTGTTCACCTTTTACTTAAACTATCAGCTCATTCAATTCAACAGGTTTTAAATATCATGTCTTTGAGAACAATACTTTTGGTTAAGATATCTACCCAGAGTTGCACATTAAGCCAATTACTTGACATCTCCACTCAAATGCATTAAACTACTGTATACTCTGGATTTCTACCATTAAACTTTTTCCTCCCATAATTTTCTCCATCTTAGTAAATGGAAACTTAGTATGTCTAGTTATTCAGGCAAAATAAATCTTACATTTCTTTTAGAATATTCTCTTTCATTTTGTCCTTCATATCCAAGCTATTATTAAATATTTACACTAGGAAAGCATTAAAAAACTCTCCTCTTCACACAGCCTCCACCAGTAACTACCTGGTCCAAATCACCATGTTGCTCTCCCACCTTAATTATTGCTATAACCTCCCAAGTAGTCACCTTTCCTTCATCCTTGTCCACCTATATCCCCCTTTAACACAAAACCCAGAGAGAATGATCTAAGCCAAACTAGTACACTTCTCATAATTTTATTCTCATGGGGAGTAAAATGTAAAATCACTTGACCTATAAAATCTTATAAGATCTGGCTACTGCTACAGCTCTGCTGCTATATTACTTTATTCAGCATTGGTCACTTTGCTCCAACCACACAGGTCTTCTCACTGTTCTTTAATCATGTTAGCTCGCCAGACTTCTGCCTTTGTGGCTGTCTTTCTCTCTTTCTAGAATCTTCTTGCCTCAGATATCTACAGAGTTTATACCTTCCCTGTTTTCAGTTTTTTGATGAATGTTATACTATCCAGGTTTGTATTACCATTTTATATTACATATTTTAGTATTTGTTCTGCTTTGGTCTTCTCCCCTGCCTTACTCTCTTCCATATATCACTACATATATTACTATACTTTTTATTTTGTTATTATAATCCCCAACTAGAACATTAGTTCCCTGAGGGTAGTGTATATATTATGTTTTTAGTGGCTACAACAGCTAATATGTGTTCCATCTAACATAGATGTCAATGTGTTTGTGCGATGAGTGAAGTAATGCATTTTCTTGCAAATAAATTCAAACAGCAATTATGTCCTCGACTGTTATACAGGATATGTACAGTGACTTACATCTCATTGACCATCTGTCAATGGAGAAAATGTCAAGTCCTTGATTATGCTGATTTCAGGTAAACATGATATCATATTGGGAATTCTCATTTCACTTAGCTTACATTTTTTATTATTACATTCTTGTAATTTTTTTCTTACGCTCCTGTATAGGAGTTAATATGAAAACTGGTGGTGTATTCTCTCACTCCTTCAGTACTCCTTTTTTTGGTAGCACATTTTCTATATTAATTCTTTTCTTATTTAAAAGTCTATATGGTTTCTGCTTTACTGATTGAATGCTGACTAGCAAAGTATTTTAAAAATAATGTTTTGTACTATTTTGACATACTTTTTTGATCAAGTAGATCATTGTTTTTGACCATATTTGAAGTAATTTTATTTTGTTGAATCATCTGAAATTACACTGTTAATTATTTCTTGTGTCTAAAAACCCATTTCCAAAATTTCAGGCTTTGGGGGCGGGAAGCAGAGGCAATATAAATTTATTTTAATTCAAAATTAAGTAATTCTTCAATCACTATATACTAAAATTTCTATTCTTTAAACTTATTTTTGTCTTAAAGTCTTTTGTATAGTCTTTTACTATTAACATAACAATCTTAGTAATTTTAGCTAGTGTATGTTTTGCCTTTTCCTGTCTATTCAATCTCAATATTTTCTGTTTAGAATACAGATAAGTCTTTGTTAAACAAAAAAGTTAAACATTAATAAAAATGATCAAATCTGATCTGTTGATTAGAAATTCTAATCCATTTATATTTTTTGTGATTAACAATATATTTTGACTTGTTTCTATCTTATTCAGTGATCCCATATGACCAGATTGATTATAATTAAAATTAAAGTAATGTGCTTTCAACTTGTCTATTATGCAGCAATGGAAAAATAAAAAGATTTCTAAAATTTAAAATTTGACATATCATGCCCTCTATTCCATTGGATGAGTACTTGTCTATCCCCTCTAGTAGCTACTCTTGCAATTGAGAAAGGTCTTTCTTTATCTTGTTCCTGCTTTGGGGAAGTATATTCCTTGTCCATTTTCCTAAATGGACATACCTTACTTGGGCCTTGAGAGAGATTCTTCTCCTCAGACAAGCAAAGTATTTACAATTCACTTTTTTGGTATACGTTTGAGAGCCAAGAAGTGGGATCGTGGGTTGAAAACTAAAGTGGGCCTCATTTAGCAATACAATTCCCTCAGTTATTTGTGTGTGAGCAGTGGGAAGCAAAGTTCAATTTATTTAAGGATACCTATAGCCAATTGTTTGATCCATGCATAATCCTTAAAATTTATGAGTCTTTTATTTTTTTCAACAGGCTTTTCCCAATCCCCTAACATCTATCTAACGGCCACTACTCTGGGAAAATTGGAAACTAGAGTGTCAGGAAGAGAGGCACATTAAGCACTCACTTATTCAACAGATTTTTATTGAGTACTTACCTTGTTCCAGGCATTTTTCTAAGTACTAGAAATAGGGTAGTAAACAGAAGAGAGAAATTACTCTCCTCTCAGAGCTTAGACCACAGGAAAGGGGAATAGGCAATAAAAAAAAAAAAAGTAAGTAGCATACAATATGTCAGACTGCAAAACCTATGACAGAGAATAAGGAAGAAGGCGGGGAGAGTGTGCGAGAAAGAGATGTAATCTAAAATGCACGTACAAGGATGGAGCCCAGGATTACTCCAATGTGAATAGTTTAGGGAGAAGGGGAAGAATTAGCGAAGGGGAATGATGAGGAGAAGTTACCAGTGAAGACGTAAGAAAACTAGTTTAGTGTGATATCTAGAATTCAAGGGAAAGAAGAGAGTGGCATCCACTGTCCCCCATGCAACATGTACACAACTGTAACATCCTCGGGGCAGTGCTTGTTCAGCTGTAGGGAGTCAGAACTCATTGCACAATGTTTACTAGACAAAGGGAGGGAGCGTGAGGAGGATACCGAGTACGGGCAATTCTTTCCATTTGTTTTCTACGAGACAAACAGAGGGTTTATCTGGGAACAACAGGGTTTATGATGATGGAAGAAATAATATAGTTCCTTTTAATTTTATGCTGAGAATGACAAATCAGAGAGGAACATATATTTGATAGTGCACAAGACAAAAAATATATATACTATGTTCCTCTCACTGAGCAGTTGAGAGAGGATGGGATAAAACATGCTACTTGGGATTTAAACCATCGATAGAAGGAGTACAGACAACTGATCATAGTGTTGAAAGTGAACGATGAATACATGCATTAGGCATAAGGGCAAAGTTGTAATGTATGTAGAATTCTTTTTCTGGTTTCTCTAATATTCTGAGTAAAATGGACACGGACTCATGAGCTGAGAGTGAGAGACAGGGGAGATGTAAAGGAAGTGTGAGGAGACATGAAGAGGTATAGAGCCGTCTTCTAAGAGAGCAAGAGAGTAAAGGAGCTAGAGAATGCCAGGAAGATTTTAGAGTCCATTTGATATTTATGGTACGGATAGAAAGTAGAGCATTCAGCTACAGGCCGGGCTAATAGCAACCATATAAGACAGATAAAAGGAATTGATGCGTCTGTATCCAGAGTAAAAAGTACTTACAGAGTGATGCACACGCACTACAGTTTACAGCAGATTGCTTCAAGCCAGCCAGCCAGCAAGGAGCCCCATTAAACACACACCTTCATGGCTGGAAGCTTTTCTAAAAGGGTATATTTAGCCAGATGCTGGCCATAAAAAGGACCAGATCCTGGGGCCTGAGGTCTAAACCATCAGCAGCAGGGCTAGCTGAAGAAGAAAACATGTCTGCCCTCCTGGGGCTGACAGAGCTCTTTTGCACAAGGAGTTTGGGGAAGAAAGATGTAAGTTGTTTTCCAAGAATTTACATGCGCTATAGATAAGAAAAGGCAGAAGGTGAAGTGTAACCATTGTCATTCGGGGCCCTGTGTGTCATGTTGAGCATGTAGCCTTGGTGCATAGTCCCTAAGGAAGAACTGCTTGCTTCTTTTGGACTGGGTATGGGCAACAGTCCAGAAAGTTCATGCATAAGCAGATGTCGTGGTGTCCAGAGGTCAGATATTCTCTCTAGGTAAGAGCTGAAATAGCCACCTGGAAATTGGTTCAAAGTTTCAACACACATTCAGGACTGTGAGCAGTCTTTTCTTGGTTTCTGCCTGCTATCTGATAACTGATCAACTCATTGTTTCTTCCCATCCTCCGGCCTGCTGTAGTTTAATTTAGAAATTTATTCTTGTCGGCTGAATTATGAGATGTATCACAGAATAGGCAGGGTTAGGGACAAACTTAGAGAAACTGCTTCCTACCCCAATGGTGGCATCATCACCTTTTGGGTCTATTTTAATGGGAAACATGAGGGCCATAGCAGCCACTTCTCTGCTGGATTCAATGGTTCTGTAAATCTTATCCTGCTTAATCATTTTTATACATAGAAGTTCTTAATTTCTTAGGCCCTAAACTCACATTAAAATTCCTTATTTTATCTCTTGTTTGTGTTTCCTTCTGTCAATCATTGTCACTCTTATGACAACTCTATAAATACCCAGGGTATTTTTTAAAGTTACATTATAATTTATAATGTTTGTTTATCCTTGATTCTGTACTTAAACAGATTCACTGTTTACCACCAGTTCTTTCATTCTATTACTTTCCTGTTCCAGGGTTTTTAAAAATGTTTTTAAATAATTGAGACAAAAAGTTTGCAAGGCCAATAAAGTGAATAGACAGACACTCATCACATTACACAGCTTAAGAAATAGAAGAGTTTAAGGTCTATTTATACAACTCTCTGCACAAATGTTCTTCCCTCTATGCAAAATTATTATGATGCTCTACTTAGTGATTACAATATCCATGCATTTCTTTATACTTTAATAGATATGTTAAGCTTTACCTCTTATATTTTAACATATGTTCAAACAACTTTAGAAGTATGCTTACCCCAAGCTATCATTTATGTGCATTGTTTAGCAGGATTTCAAACTTTATAAAGGATTGTATACTGCACATATCTCCTTTAACATTCTCTATCCCAGTGTGCTCTAAAGGTTAATTTCCGCCATCCTGGAATTAACTGGAGCTATTTTGCTACTATTCTTGCATGCATGTCACTAACTTTGGTAACATCATGGAACATAATGATTGATAGTGTTTCTTTCTAAACATTGCTACAAAGAACTTCAGGGTGGTTTGTGCCAACTTGGGAGTATTGCTTATTGGTAACAGGAAGATTGATAATGGTAAGGCAGAGGTTTTACCATTAAGCTAGTTGCATAGCAAAAATATGCTTGTCTGAGTAATAAGATAAAAGAACCCAAGATTCTATTTTGCACTTTGTGGTTCCGAGGTCTTTTGTGCACACCTTGATGATTTGTGATCCAAGGGAAATATATAGAAATATATTTAGCTCTCTCTCTCTTATGAAGGGAGTAAAATAGGAGGTAGAGACTGGCATCTTAAGACATTATGCTATGAGACAGCTTTGGGTTATAAAATAAACCCTTAATTTAGTGTTGCTGTGATATCATATCCTTTCCTGCAATAAACTGTAGATTTGTAACCATTGACATCCAGGGACCTATATGTTCTCTTTAGCAACTGAATAGTGTCTCCCTACCACTGTGCACCTAACAGTCTGATATTTGTGAAACAAAATCATTTTCATAGATATAGCACTAATTAATTCATATTCCTTGCTGCCTACAAATTGCCATTGCAAGAAAATACTATAGTTTATTTTTCCATTATCTTATTGAAAGATACTTAGATTGTATTTTATATTGAAAACAATGCCTCAATTTAGGATTCCAGTACATGTCTTTACCTATATTGTGTAAGAATTGAGCACTAGGTCAGAGGATATAAATAAGTTCAATTCCATTAAATTTTGCTGGAATGCCAAGCTCTTATATTGATATGCAGTATGTAAGTGTTTTCATTCTTTTCATCCTAGGAAATATTTTTTAGACTTTTATATGTTGGCCAATCAGTGAAATGGTCATTGCATCAATACTGTAATTTTCTTGGATTACTAATAAGCATACTTTTTATATTTATTTGCCATAAGTATGTCCTCTTCTGTGAATTATTTTTCAAAAAATTAATTCATTTTTTAATGTTCTCTTTTTTCTACCTCTTTCTTATTTTTTCTATTTAGGTTGCTTGTCTTTCTAATTCATTTGTACAATTTCTTTACATCATCTACACAACAATTTTGGTGTGTATTTTTACAGCATAAAGCTTCTTTTGAAGATTTTAAAAATGTATTTTATAATCTTTGCATATGATTCTGCTTGTTTTGTGTCTTCTTTATAAAAAATCCAATAATCTGAGATCTTAAAATATTTTCTATATTTTCTTAGAAATTCTACAATTTTAGAGTTTCACATTTATATTTTCAATCTGTCTGCAATTAACTTTATGTATGATGATAAGTAGCTGTCACTTCTCCCCTATAATTATAGTGAGTCTTAGATATTTTATTGACATTTCTCTTTAAATATTTAAATCACATTACTGCATTTTGTTTTAGTTAGGGTTCTCTTTTTGGTAAATTAGTGTATTGTAGTATATTGAAATAGTTTTTCATTCTTGAGATTAAACCAACTTGTTCATGACTTTTGGTTCTATTAGTATAATTTGAGTTTTACAATGGTTGCATCTGTGATCAGAATTGTGATTACCCCTGTTGGTATGCCTTTATGGAGTTTTGGTACTATAACAGTTCATGAAAGAAACTGATAAATCATTATTCTTTTTTATTCTCTGGAAGAATTCCTATCAGTTTTAGGTTTTCTGTTCCTTGAATATTGATAGAGCTAGTTAGAACAACTATCTGGAGTAGGTGCTTTTGTTATAGGAAAATTATAAACTATTTAAATTTATTTTATAGTTCTGGGGCTATTTTAGAATTTCTATTTAATATGTAGTCTTTCTTTCTTTCTTTCTTTCTTTTTTTTTAAATCCTCACCTGAGGATATTTTTCCATTGATTTTTAGAGAGAGTGGAAGAGAAAGGGAAAGACAGAAAGAAATATTGATGCAAGAGAAACACATCATTGGTTGTCTCCTATATGCACCCCGATGAGGGCCCAGGGCTGGGGAGGAGCCTGCAATCCAGGTACCTGCCCTTGACTGGAATCAAACCTGGTGCCCTTCAGTCTGAAGGCTGATGCTCTAAACACCGAACCTTTTAGGGCTGTAATCTTTCTTAAAAGATTCCTTATTTATCTGGTTTTTAAATATGCATCACAAAAAAAGTTTTCTAGAATTTTCTTAGCTTCCACTATCTACCCACACTAGCAAATCTGATCTGCCATATTCTACAGATGTTCACTTCTCCAGATTCTTGAGTAAATTATGACTGATAAAGTACAAGTGCTTCCATGTCTCTGGATCTTTTAGTCCATCAGTGTATGTTGTTCATTATATCCCACATATGAGTAAGATCATGTGATAGTTATCTTTCTCAGACTGGCTTATTTCACTTAGCATAATGCTCTCTAGTTACATCCATGTTGTTGCAAATGGTTGGAATTCCTTCTTTTTTACCACAGTGTAGTATTCCATTGTGTAGATGTACCACAGTTTTTTAATCCACTCATCTGCTGATGGGCACTTAGGCTGTTTCCAAATCTTAGCTATTGTAAATTGTGCTGCTATGAACATAGAGATGCATATATCCTTTCTGATTGGTGTTTCTGGTTTCTTGGGATATATTCCTAGAAGTGGTATTACTGGGTCAAATAGGATATCCATTTTTAATCTTTTTTTATTTTTATTTTTTGTGGAAACTCCATACTGTTCTCCACAATGGCTGCACCAGTCTGCATTCCCACCAGCAATGCATGAGGGTTCCTTTTTCTTCACATCCTTGCCAGCACTAGTAGTTTGTTGATTTGCTGATGATAGCCATTCTGACAGGTGTGAGATGGTATCTCATTGTCATTTTGATTTGCATCTCTTGGATGATTAGTGACGTTGAGCAGGTTTTCATATGTCTCTTGGCCTTCTGTAGGTCCTCTTTCATAAGGGGTCTATTTAGGTCCTTTGCTCATTTTTTAATTGGATCATTTATCTTCCTTTTGTTAAGCTGTATTAGTTCCCTGCATGAATATAAGCATAACCTATGGACACAGTCAGTAGGGGGGTTGAGGGCATGTGCTGGGATGGTGGGAAGAAGTGGCAAGAGGTCAGTGGGGGAAAAAGGATTCATATGAAATACTTTAAACAATAAAGATTTTTTAAAAGTACAAGAATTGATTATTAGGAAAGAGCCTTGTTGATAAGAGAATATTTTCCAGATAACATAGCAAAAGAAAAAAAAAATTCCAGCTATATGCTTTTAATTAGGTACATCCTTAAACCATAAGAAGATAGAATACAAAAAATCGAAACAGGAAGATAATACTTATAGAAAATCATGTAGCTATAGTAATACCAGTTATTTTCAATTGTTAAAGAATAGTAGGAAACTGAATGTACTCAAGGTGACATTAACCAATGGAAAATGCTGATAGCTATATTAATATCAGTTAAAAATATCAGTTAAATAATACTCAAAGTAGAATGGACATTTTAATGATATTAATTTTTTCAATATATTCCTTTGTTTTGTCTTCAATTTCTTTCATCAATGTTTTATAGTTTTTAGAGTACAGGCATTTTTACCTCCTTGGTTAAATTGATTCTTGAGAATTTTATTTTTTGATGTATTTTTAAATGGGATTGTACTTAATTTCTTTTTCTGATAGTTCATTATTAGTATATTGAAATGCAACAGATTTCTGAATATTAATTTTGTACCCTGCAATTTTACTAAATTCATATATTAGTTCTAATAATGTTTTAGTGGGATCTTTAGAATACAACTCAACAATCTGATTTAAAAATGGGCAGAAGACCTGAATAGACATTTCCCCAGAGAAGACATAGAGATGGCCAACAGACATATGAACAGATGCTCACCATCACTAATCATCATGGAAATGCAAATAAAAGCTACAGTAAAAGATCACCTCACACCTGTCGGAATGGCTGTTATAAAAAAATATTTAAGAATAAGTGTTGGCAAGGATGTTGTGCAATGGTGGAGGGATTATAAACTGGTGCAGTCACTTTGGAAAAGCGTGTGGAGGTTCTTCACAAAATTAAAAATAAAACTGCCATAAGACCCCATGATTTCACTTCTGAGCATTTAATTGAAGAAATTGAAAACACTAATTTGAAAAGATATATGCACTCCTATTTTCATTAGAGCATTATTTACAGTTTTTAAGATGTGGAAGAAACTTCATTGGTAAATAAGTGACTAAAGAAGATGTGATGTAATACCTTAACCAATAAAGAATTTAAAAAAGAAGATGTGGTGTGTATACAATAGAATATTTCTTGGCTATATAAAGGAATGAAATCCTGACATTAGCAACAAAATGAATGGACCTAGAGGGTATTAGGCTAAGTTACATATCAGACAGAAAAGACAAATACCATATGATTTCACTTTTATGTGGTATCAAAAAAAAAATGAACAAATATAACAAAAACAAGCTTATAGATACAAAGAAAAACTGATGGTTGCCAGAGGGGAGTTGAGACGATAGAGGAAAAGGTGAAGGGGATTAAGAAATACAAATTGCCAGTTATAAAATAAGTCATGGGGTTGTAAAGAACAGCATAGGGAGTGTAGTTAATAATGTTATAATAACTATGTATGGTTCCAGATGTATACTAGACTTATCGTGGTGATCACTTCATAAGGCATATAAATGCCTAATCACTATGTTGTACACCTGAAATTGTTATAATACTGGATGTCAACTATAATTTTAAAATAAATTTTAAAGTGCTAAATTAAAAACAAAACCCTCTACTTATTTGATGCCATATACTGTTTTGGACTTGCATCACATGTTAATTAATGCTCTGTACACTTTATCTGCATTTTTAATCATTTAATTTCCAAATTTATTATGTAGGATTGCAATTATTTGCTTTAATAATAAGATTCTTCTGCTGTAATTAACCTGTCAGGCCTCTGAGCCATCTATATAACAGATTCATGATACAATAGTTTATGTTCTAAAACTACTTCAGGAATGTATCTAGAAAGTAATGCAACATCAAACTACAAAACATTTTTAAATTTTCTTAACTTAGGAAAATAATTCTACCAAAAAGGAATTATAATTAGTTAAAAATTGAGCATTGCAAAAATTATTCACAATATCATCAACTTTTCCTTCTATCAAAACAAACCTAATAACTATATACTTACTAGGTAGGTTTTATATGAATTAAAATTTATTGACAGATACTTCTGACTTCCTTAGGGAACATTTACTACAGACTCTGTTGGGAATTTAGAGTTAAGAATTAATAATCACCTACTTCAGGATACAATTTAAAACAACCTTGTTTAGGATACAAACCAACCAACAAATTACAACAGAAAATAATGCCCCCATTTCTCTCAGTGCATTTCTCACCACATAAATATGCACAGAATTAAGAAACACAATATTTTATGAAGTTGAATTTTCATGGAAAAGGTGTAACAATGCCAAAAGCCATAATTTGTAATAGCATACTAAAAAATATTCATCAACCACAGATGGAGCTCGAATTATCAGCAGAACAAAACTGGAAGTACCTGTAACTTACAGGGAGTTCAGAAGGTAATAAAGGCAGTTGGCAGATTCCTCACCAAATGTTCCTTCTGGAGTCCTGTCGACTCTCTTTAAAGATAACTTCATCCTATTGCCAAATCTGGCATGCTAACCTGGAGAAAACCTCCTCGTGTATTTTCTTGTACTAACCGAAGTTTAAAAGTAACCACAGATTTTTTTTCCCCCCAGAAGAATATAGCTTTGCTTACACTGCTATTAAATTTCTGATACAAATTTTATTTTTCCCCTAAAGGTTCAAAGATCTATAAATATTTGTGGATAAATATTTTTAATTAATTTTTGTGTTGGTTTGCTTTGGGGAAGTTTTGTTAGAAAATATATTAAATCCATTTACATTTTTAGACTACAAAAGCAATATAAACCTTAGAAATTATTTTTAAAGAGTGATTATAATCATAAGATTACATCATCATTTGAAAATTTAATAAAAAAATTATGAGCAGTCTAACCAAAGCTTTAGCCAGGAGAGACTGGTAAAAATATTGAGGAGGTGGCTGCAATGAGGAGGTGGCTATATTGTTTGTACCTGTTTATAATTATAACAGTATGAGTTATGTGCTCATGTCAAATACTTTAGTAGTTAAGTGTGAGGGAATTTCAAATAGATTAACATTAGTGTATGAATGAATATATTATAAGTGGACCAATTAGTGAATACTTAATGAATACATGAAATGCAGAGAGATGGTCTCAAGAGTATGAGAATAAAGAATGAGGGGGCAGGGAGAGACAGAATAGCCTTAAAAGTATTTTAAAAGAGAGATCACTTAACAATAGCGTAGGTATAAACTGGGAAGTTGAGAGAAATGCAAATACTCAGGATCTTCCCCAAACTTACTGAATATAGAATTCTAAATTTGTGAATCTATATTTTAAAAACGCCTGCATGGGATTTATCTGTGTTATCAAGTTGGAAAGCACTGTCCTAAGATCACCACTGGCAGATCCTAACATCACTGAAGCAAGGTAGAATTCATGATCCCTCATTAAAACCCCACCTTTGCAGAACCTTCAATTTTCTTGTTTCTCTATCACCTAACTGTGCCTTTCTGGCAAACAGTAGTCATGATGAAGTCTAAGTCATCGCACAGATGAATATGGCTAAAGAAATACCAATAAACATAAAGACTGGCTTCACAATCTCTAATATTGAGATGGCCTTTAATGCTCCTCCAAACTCCAACTACGAAACCTACCCCTGTTTACTCTAGACTACCCATGCCTTCTCATTCCACACATCTCCAGATCTCCTCTCCTATATTCATCCTAATTGGATAATCATGTTTCCTATTATGGAGAAAGAAATGTTCAGAGTAGAATTTCCACTTGACGACAGCATCACATTTAACAACTTACTAGCACTTGCCCATTTACTCTGCTGTGCCTCCTGTTGCTATGGAAGAACTACCTGTGCTCCTACATAAGACAGTGAACACTTCTGTGCATTTGGTCCCATCTGCTGTCACCTAACACAGGACAGAATTCCAAAAGCTACCTCCTCTCCCTTGCATCATTTCATTTTCCTCTTTACCGAAATGTTTTTATAAGCATACAACCATTTTATAATTTCATTCATTAAAAAACTAAAAAACTCTTCTCTTGACTCCACATGATCTGTTCCTCATGTCCTCAAATCTTTATTGTCACCTCTTATTTCTCTCTTTTCTGCTCCAGTCGCACTGTCCTCTTTGTGGATGGTCAAGTACTCCAGGCCCACTTGAACCTAAGGGTCTTTGCTCTGTCTCCTCTGACTGGGATTTTCTTTCCCCAAACAATTGGCTGGCTGGCTGCCTCATCTTTTTCAAGGCTAACCTTACCTCTCACTTTATCTGTGAGATGTACCTGGATAACCCTATTGAATAGTGTGCCATCATCCTGAACCTTAGCACTCCTGCATTCTCCTACTTATGCACATATTCATTGTTTTTACAGCATTTAGCATGTTCTAAAATGAAATTTGTTTACTTTTCATTCCACTAAAATAAATGAGAGAATGTAATATCTTAGGTCGGAAAAAATCTGTTATATTTACTTAGGTATTTACATCCAGATTAGGAAAGGAGTGAACTCTTGTGTGCTAAATAAGTACTCACTGAATAAATTAATGCAAGGAAATAAAATGTACTAGTATCAGAATATTTTTAACACTTAACATTAACAGGAAATGAAGACAACAGAGAACTTTCAGTTAAAATACATATTTAATGAATAAGAATTTATATCCAGCGATGTTAAGACCCGGGTGATAGTGATTTACTACTTTTACGATACTTTGTGGGATTTCATCATCCTTTGATCACTGAGATTCTCTCAAGACTGCCTTTATTTTTGTAATTACTCCAAGAACCATGAAGGGAAGAAATTCTGGGAAGTGTATTTCTAACTCATCGAAGCTAACATAATATGAAATATCCATAGTTCATCTCTTATCAACTAGATATCCATACCAGATGTCCTCTTTTAACTATCCTTCACTTCCCCAACTGGGCAATTTAAAGCCACTTCCACATAACAATACAATTATTCCTTGTACAACCCAAAACACACTAACTCACTCCCCAAAGAGGCTACAAAGCCCCATATATCATTTATTGGTCTTTGAAGTTTGAGTCCACTTCTGAGTCACAAACCCTTTGATACCCTTAAATTCTGATATATAATGTTAATTCTCATTAAAACATTTTTATTTAAACTGATAAGGCAATGGGATGGAGGAAGAAAATACTTAATATGTTCACTGATGTATTCATATAAAAATAAAGAAGGAGCCCTGGCCGGTTTGGCTCAGTGGATGGAGCGTCGGCCTGGGGACTGAAAGGTCCCAGGTTCGATTCCGGTCAGGGGCATGTACCTTGGTTGCGGGCACATCCCCAGTAGGAGGTGTGCGGGAGGCAGCTGATCGATGTTTCTCTCTCATTGATGTTTCTGGCTCTCTATCCCTCTCCCTTCCTCTCTGTAAAAAATCAATAAAAAAGAAAATAAAAAAGTAAAGAAGGAACCATTATAATTATTACATCCCTTACTTGATATTTCATTGCTGGTGTATATTTATATATGCTCTTCCACTATCCATTCCATATTCCATTTACCCTAAGCAAGCAACATGCCTATTTATAAGTCCTTGCATTGCAGGGTATCCATCACTTTACCCTGAAGGATATTGGCCAAAGCAGTCTTGCCTGCCCTGGGTTGTAACTGTACTCTCTTAACTTTATCACAGGACATGGGAGTCCTAAAAGGTATCTCATGTTATTTTTTTTTAAATCCCAGACATACATCTCCTTGCTCCCATTGTGTGGTAGCAATAACCCAACTTCTATTTGAAAGTGAGTTCTATTACCCTATTCAATATAGTAACTCTCTTATCTTACTGTTGGTTTACTGCAATGAAGAATCCAAAAGGCCATATGACAGCCTCTCGCAACTTCCAACTTAATGAAACCACTGCCATGTCCCTTGCTGAAAGCATTCCTCACAACTAAACTAAGATCTGGGTATCTGCAGAAGTCTAGGTTGTGAAAATGGAAAATAAAGTGTTTGCTGTTTAATCATTAGAAATAATGATGAGAGAATCTGCTCCCATTTAATCCCTTTGAGTTTTGTGAGCCTTAGTTATGACATAAAGAGCACCATATATCTGTTATTGATTTAGAACATTTACATATGCTGGATTATTTTATCCCAGCCTTGGAAAATAGTGCCATCAGCTTGCATTATATGTAAATTTACTAAAGGCCATTTGCTATTCAATTGGGACAGCTCTTTCAGGATGAGACAAAATATGATCAAATCAGTCAATTCCATGAGCATGCATTTATTGTTAAACTTTATATTGTATAAAATGAGTCCCTTGATCAACAGCAATTCAGTGTAGAATGCCATAATGGTGAATAACTCATTCTGTAACTACATGAATAACAAGCAGAAGCACTGCAGGCAGGACAAGTAAATTCATATACAGTGTAAATGAAAACTGCCTGTTCTAAGATGGGATTACTCAGTGTAGACAACCTGCCACAAGTAGCTAGATGGATCCCTTGGAGAGTGATGTCATATCTGAAGCTCACTGTGACTATTGAGTGTGGACATAAGTACCAACTAGCTGTTGGCAAGTCATACACTCAGAAGGGGATATTGCTTAGTGAATCTACACATAACGTAGTCCCTGCTGTCACTGCCACTTTGTTTCTGAGCCAATTTTGTGAGGACAGCATAGTTGGGAGAAAGTTGAATGATGTTTGCAGAACAGAACATTTTTACCCACCTAATTACTAAGACAATCTTCTGCTGAGATTGCTCCTTGGTTAACACCTGTGTTGGACATGTATATCTTCACATTCTGTGTAAATTTGGGAAAGTCTATTCATAGTTTGATTCAGCAAAAATCCTTGCCTCAAATTTTCCAATTTTATCCTTTCCAAGTTTCCCCGCTATCCAGCCAAACAATTTGCCACTGCTCATCAGTGAATGTAGGTCTTTCATTTAACATTCTCTCTTTCCATCTGGGGAAAATGAACACTCTAATGCACAACTCAAAAGTCTGCTCATGGGAAGATTTTTCTTTACTTAAGAATCACCCCTCTGTGGAGCTGTGGTGTTGCAGCCATCCACTTTAGGGGGTACCAGTATATCTCTAAAACCATATGTAAGCTATGTCCACCATCTATTTCTTCTTGATATAGGGAACTCCTGAAGCAGATATAGGTGTGGACTGAGAGGGAAGAGGCAATGTAGTAATAAGGTCCATAAACATTTGGGTCACTTATTTTTGCAGCATACTTATTCTGCTAGAACTTGCTTGAGCCTATTATTGTATATACCACATGCATTTGAAGATGGAGTACTGCAATGCATGCCAAACTTTATGGATGGTAAGTTAAACAGCAACCAGCTCATGACAGAAAGGTCAGGTTTCGTGATAATGTTTCATGACACATAGGGGCAGTATGACGTACCTGAGCCAAGACTTAGGTCTGTCTCCCATAAACCTCTCACTGGTGAACCACATGGCATTTCAGGTGTCTAGGATTTAATGACAGTTGGGAGCCAGTATCTAGTTATCTCCACAAAGTCTGATTATGTCTCTTTACCAAATGATCAGTCATCCTGATAAATGGTGTCAGGTACCTTTAGATAACAATAGCATTTCATAATATAAATATTTTGCAGTATAACAGGAGCCTTCTTCAAGGATCAACTAGCCAAAATCAATCATCTCTACTGGTCATACTACTTCGCTTACTGCTTTTTACTTTGCCACCTATCATGATAACCATGTGCATCTTGTCTCAGGCAACCAAGTACCACAAGTTGGTTACTGACATTCTAAAATGCCATTTTCCTAATGAGTTACAGGAACCCAGGATACTTTCTGCAAAAATGTATTTCTCATAGCCTTGGTAATGGCAATGTCCTCGGGATGTGCTTATATGGGCAGTTTTCATGTGATAAAACTACTCTAGCATTTCAACTTCTCTATACTTGTGGGTACTTTCTTGTACAGTATACCAAGGAAGTTCTGTCCTTTCCGTTTTATTCAGTTTTGATTACCTTTGGGTTCATGTTTCAATCAAACAACCTAAAAATCTCTTAGTTCTCTTCTAACTGCTAGAATTAATACAATGAATCCAGAATATCTGTCAACAGATATGACTTGATCCAACATAATTTTGTTCTATCCTCACTCACATTAAGACACTGGGGCGGTGGAGGCTTGCCCGGGGTGGGAATGGCTGGGGAGGGGGGAGGGTCAATTGGGGAAAAAGGAGACATATGTAAAACTTTAGACAATAAAAAAATAATAATTAAAAAAAGAAAGCATTGATATAAGTTGAAAAAAATCTTAGGTTTTTTAGATTATCCTCATAGGATACCATTTCTAACTTGCCACATGGCGCCTTCACAGTTGAATCTAATTTAGTTCTAGAAGCAATGAAAGATGGTTGGTATAGTCTTTAGGAATATCAGCAATTCCCTTCATGGTAGTTGGTTCTTCAAGCAAGGGGACCCCCATGTCCCTCAAGGGAGGAAAGGTTGTTTGTGCAGGCAGAAGAGTCTCTGCAGAATTAGCAATCAAGGTTCTCAGCTTTATAAGAATTCACACATATGTCTTCATCCCACTTTGCAGGGTCCTCCTCTGATATAATCTGTGCCTTAATTTTTACATAAGAGTACTGGTGAGATCCTGAATTCATTGTGCATTGCAATTCAACCACCCACAAGATTAGACTTGAAGGTTTGTTTCCTATCATCTTGTCTTTGAATCCACAGAGGATAAGTATTTATTGTAGAGCCATCACAAATTTTTCTGATCATTTTCCCAGACCTCTAATTGTGAATTTAAAGCCCTGAACTAATTGCATTTCCCCCTCTAAGTACTGAAGTACAATTAGAAACAACCAATGAATTATGTTACACTCTTTATTTTCACTAGACTATTACTGTTGGCAATTACTTTGTTACCCTCAGTGTTGCCTTCTGTAGGCATTTGATTGCAAGAGTTTAATGTAAGTCTGACGATGTAAGTGAATGTTTTGCCACAGCTTGGCATGGACAAGCAGCCCTTTTACCCCTGTCTAAAGTGCCATTAACGCCATTAGAACTAATCACACCAGAGAAATATTTCAGAGAACCCTTCCTAAGGTTGTATTTCTTGGAACCATTTGCAGAACAAGTGATTAATCAAGAGTGCAAAAACAATATGAGTGATACAGAGTTGGGCTATATTGTTGAAATTAACTTTTCTGCACTTGTGGGAGCATATGACAAACTGTATAGAAGGCTCTTCTGAAACTAATGATCAGTCTGAAACAGCTGGAAGGTAAGAAGTCAGTAACATGACAGACGTGAAGTAGGAGAGCGAGGACACACTAGAACCCATGAGACAGCGCAGAATCCATGACTGCAAACCACCAACCTTGATCATGAATATGACCTGAAAAAGAAGCTGTCATCTTGTAATAGTGCTGCCCACAGCATACCTGGACCAGAATTGGAATATATGAGAGAGGAGATCTGGAAAGAGCTGAGGACCTAGGGGACTGGGTGCAGCCCCATGCCAGCAAAGTGACCTAGCAGAAAAGTGACAATGTATGTGAGATACAGTGACAATAGGCACCTTTCACCAGTCTCATTGTACAATGGCAGCTGCTTCACTTCCACCTTCCAAATCCTGCACAAATGTCTTCACTTGCCAACTGTAATTCAGATCCATACAGGAAAGTGATATGCAGCAAACGTAGTTCCAAATTAGCTAATGTGATGGAGTACAAATCCACTAGAACCTGTGTCAGATATCATTGCATTTGCATACTACTGCCCACATCCCTTAGTTCACAATATCTTTAAAGACAAATATATTGTCTATTAATTTTACCTATAGTGCACAGTCTAATCAGTCTAATGATTAAAACATAGAAGATCCTAAATAGGTATGTGTTATATATGAAAATATACTGTATATGTGATCTTAAAAAGTGAATAGAACCAGGGTAGTCAGTGAAAAGGGGATATGTTTTAAGAGTGGATAAGTTGAGATGGGTAAAGAAGATAAAAATGACAAAATGCAACATGTGTTTAGAAATCAGTGAGCATTTAAATTCAATTGATGGTAGAGTTAATATCAAAAACTCATTTGAAAATATAATTTCAAAAAAATTTGTGAAGGACTCTTAATGACAGTGAAATGTTAAACCTGATATATGCCATAGTTCAATGGATATATAATGTCCTTCAAAATCACTGTGATTTTTTTTTAAAATATATTTTATTGCTTTTTTACAGAGAAAATCACTGTGATTTAAACAGTCCTATACTTATGAATAATTATATCTTTACAATAAAAAGATATTGGCTTTATCCTCTGATATTATTAAGCCTCTGAGATTCTTTTTATGTATCTCTTACATAGCAACATGACTTATAAGCCTTCTATGTACTAGCATTCTCTGGGCTTTGGGCTTTGCTGATAGACACTCCTAAGAGTTAATATCTTCTTAATTCTTTTTTTCTAGTACTCATTGAATAGGTTAAAATTAAATTTCAAGTACTAAATATGAATTTAGAAGATACTTTCTATCTAGGGAATTCCATGCACTTGTATCTAGAGCTTTTTAAAAACATTGTTCAGATATTTCAATTAACATAGTGATGCACCAACAAATAATATAATTTAAATTACAACTACTGTATTTGAGTCCAAATCCATATTACAAGCAGAAATCAACTCCTTTAAAGGTCTCTATAGCTTTTTCTTATTTTCATGAGTTCTCAGAGACAATTGCCCGATATTCTTACATTTGGTACTCCTTTTTAAGCCAATTCTCAGTCCTTACATTTAGTGGAATCATTCTCCAATGAAATTCAACACTAACATCACCACAACAACCTCAGTAAGGGCCTATGATTATTCACTAAGTTCCTCCTAGTGAATAGGTAAAGAAGCTTTCCTTGATTATTCAGAAACTATCTAAGCCCAGGTTGAAACATTTAAAGATGCTCTTGTGAAAACATAGAAGAAGCCCTCTATGATTATCATTAGCTTATATACTTCCAGATCCATTTCTTGCCTTTCTCTTGAAAGCTACATTTCAAAGGCTCCCTGGCTGCTGGATTCCTGATAGATATGGTCATGGGAGACAATTGTGGGAGATTTGAGGGAAGGAAAAAGAGAAGGAAGGAAAATGAGAGCAATAAAAAAGAAATCAAGTGTATTTCTCATCATTTCTCCCTGCATCCAGCAGTGGGTCTAGCAGTGGCTTCATGTAATTTTAGTATCATTGGCCTGACCCTCCTTTTGTGACACTGGCCCCTGCAGGGTTGGCCTGCTTTGGTTCCAGCTCAATCCAGAATTCTATTTTTTTTTTATATTCTCCTTGTGCACTCCCTACTCTAGGATGGTGGCATCTTCTATTACTAATTTCTGGGCTACAATTACTATCTATTGTTATCATCCTCAGCCCTTCCATCACCCTGTTGAACTAATTTCTTGAATTAAGTTCCCTTGGCTTGAAATACCTGACTTAATCTATAATTCCTAAGTAGACTTTCACTGATATCTACTCTTACCTATTATAATAAAAGGGTAATATACTAATTAGACCAGATGTCTTCCAGACGTCATTCCGGATATCCTTCCTGACCAAGCCGGGGCCAGAGGGAAGCCAGCCCGGCTCCCGGGTGCCTGCGGGCAGCTGTAGGAGGGAAGCCAGTGCCAGCAGCCCAGTGAAGGAAGGCCTATTCCTGCACAAATTTTTATGCATTGGGCCTCTAGTCTGACAATAATTAGAATAACACACAGATATTTCTAAGAACAATTCTTCCATCCTTTGTATTCAAGCTCTGCATATTCTGTAAACCATTACTTTCTAACAGCAAGCACAATTTAACAGGAATGGATACTACACAAGTCCAACTCCAGATGTACAGAACAAACGTCCTTAACGAGTCTCATATTTTGCAAAGCCATCATTTATATTATAAAACAGAATAGTCATCTTTTCTTAAACATCTGTTCTTGTGTTACTTTACTTCATGCAGCTTTTCACAGTGGACAGCCACTTTCCTTATATCGGCAAAATTAAGGGTTCACTAAAATGTTTTCTGTTCCAGATCCACCTTTAAAAGAATTACTCCTAAAACAAAATCTTATTTCCATCAACAAATGGAAAAAATAAGTATGGCAAGTTGTATCATTATAGTTTTTGTCCTACCTCTTAAACAAAGCAACAAAACAAAAATAGCCTCTCATACATAATTTTAGTCAAACCATATGATAACATTGATATGTAAACATAAATATAAATATAGAGATATACAGATATAGCTGAACATCCTCTTTATTTTTATAGTTTCAAAATATTTTAAAAAATAAACCAACAACAGCTATAAGAATAACCTTCCTTCAAGCTGTCTCCCCACTATTATAATTCTGTATTCTCATTGTGTGATTATAACCACACTTGGGGATAACTTGGAGGATGTTTCACCACATCATAAATCAATAAACCAGAGAATATAAAGACTGTTCCAACATGATGTATTATTTAAACAGTACATGGCATATATTTTCTTATTCTGGTATTTTCTAAATGTAAGAATTCGCCAGAGTTTGACTTAAGGGTAAAGAAACATTAAATCTTTCTAGTAATTAAAGTAACTGCTTTTCTTTTAGTACTAGTATGCTAAGTGTAATATTGTGAATAATGCTCCTAGAGATTTTTTTCAATCACCCTCATATTCCGTTTACCTTACTCTCTGTATGCTGTTTCGACAGACAACCCTGCTCGTTCACACACTCTTCTCGACCTTATGGATAGATAGTAGTTTTACCACTTCTCAGTCTACTCAAAGGACCCTGCCACGCTCATGCTTCAGCTGCAATATACTAACTAAAGTCTTAAACTACATTAGCTCCAAAAGGTGAGCAACTAAGTCACAAAATATTTCTTTGTTAATTTTATTGGAGCTAGAGAAGGAAATAATATATTTTCCTTCTACAATTCCTATTTCAAGGACATTGTCAAATTTTGGTAATTCCATCATGAAGAGGCTAAAATATTAACTTGTTTAATATTTAAGGTAGCATTTAAAATAAGTGCTAACACTATGTTGTCAGAACTTTAATGGAGCTTATGTTCTACATTTGAGAGACAAAAAATAAATAAGAGAGCAATAGTACTTCAGAGTATAATCTATCTATATATATATATAAAAGCCAAGAAACCAAATGACCAGAATGACTGGAAGGACCGGTCACTATGACACACACTGTGGCTATCCAACTGGCTCAATCGGGGGTGGGGCTGGACAGCCAACTTCCCACAGCCCCTTCCCCCAGCCGGCCCTGCCCTCGATCGCCCCCCTCCACCCCGATAGGGGCTGTGGCCAGCCAACCAACCTCCCGCCGACCCTCCCAAGCCATCCCCAGCCCCAATCGGCCCCACTCCCCAATTAAGGGCCGGCCGATCTCTCATGGCACCCCTGCACTCCCCATCCCATGGAGATCGAGCTTAAACTGGCAGTCAGACATTCCCCAAGGGGTCCTGGATTGCAAGAGGGACCCCCCACCCCTGTGCACGAATTTTGTGCACCAGGCCTCTAGTAATTATTATAAAAAGTTGTAAGATTTGATTCAGAATAACTGAAAGTGTGATGGGAAAAAAAAGCGCAACTTAGGACAGATCACCTCTGACGAGGTCACATTCAAGCTGAGGCAAAGAATGAGAAAGGCAATACAGGTTTTGTGACATAGAAGAAAAGCTTGGCGTGTGAGAGAAAAAGAATCAATGTCAGGGTAATAAAGACGCAATTATGAAAGGAAAATGTTGTAGAATAAAGAATCCAGGTAGTAGGCTGACAGCCGAACCTTCAGCTTTCAGGTTTGCATAAACAGTTTGGACATTTTTCCTAATTGTCATGGAAAGCCATTGAAAGAATTTTACCATGGTGGTGACATGACCTAGTTTAAATGGAAGTCGGGAGACAAAAGAATAGGCTATTAATTGCAGAATTCTAGGTAAGATACCTGGTGATTGTACTACAGACATGGCAATAAAGAAGAGAAAAATCAGTGGATTTAAATTTTATTTCTGGAATAAGATTTATAGGTTTTGTTCATGGATTGAAAGAGGGTTAGGACCATCTGTGAAGGATAAATAGCTCTTATATAACAGAAAATAGCATTATTTGATCCTATTCTTGCTCTCATACTTGCTTAATATTTTCATGTGCTCTCTCAATATCTATGCAAAATAGCCTCTCCCCAATAACCACTAAAGTAAATGTCTATAAATATAATTATCCATTTGATTATTATGCATTTCTTGCACATAAGGTTATTTTCTTTTACATTACATAGCAATTTCTGACGCAAGTCCAAATTGAGACAATAAACAAAAGTAGTAAAAATAAATCCAATTTCAATAAATATAAAGTAATTATCTTAGTGGGATATCATTATGGCATTTACAGAACATTTTAAATTCAATATTTTACACTCTCCAATAACATGATTTACGGGAACCAGTGGATGACAAATGTAGGAAATAGTAATTAAGAATTTGACAAGACAAAATAAGACTAGTTAATGGATGAAGAATTCTTTCTTTAAAATATAGAGATATCTTGATAGAAAATGAAATAAATTGAGTCTATACAAATTATTTAAAACAACTAGTTCTTAGGATTTAAGGAGGATTTAATTAGAAAACCAGGATAGAGAAGAAAACAAAGCAGTTCAAAGGAAGGTTTATATGCAATGGAGTAATGAATATATAGCATTTAAAATGTACTTACACTCAAGAATGACAGCCATGATGAATTCTTCCACATAGGCCAAAAATGAACCTGGTGTAAAAGTATATGTCAACTCCATAGCTAATGCAAAGATAAAAGAAAAAAAAAAAAGGAAATAAAATGGTCACTATTTACAATGCTAAGTATAAAAGAACTAAAAGGTAAAAAAAAAGACATAATTACATAATTTGGAGCTATCGTTATTTTAAGAACTATAGTATTATTCAAAATTATCTTAATTGTTATCTTAATTGTATCTCTTCTATTTTGTTTTCTTTTACCACATACTTATATTCTCCAGCCGACTGTTATATTACTAGCATCTTCTGTGTTCTCAGTGTCAGCTTCAGTGTTTCACAAAATTTTTGAATAGCAATCAATGTTCACAATATGTAGAATTAAAACACTTTGTTCCCTTATTTTGTTATTTAATCACTTCTGTGAGGTATATAAGATGGCCTTTTCCCTACCCTGTGCCTTGCTTTGGTTAAGAAAAGATAAAAATTATATCTTTTAAAGTTTAGCATCTATATTTCACTTCTACTTTGCATTTTTTTCTTCATGAATAGATAATAAAATTGCCTTGACAATTTTGCTGTTAAAGCATGACTACAATTTCTAAGAAAATTTGAAATAATTTTATGAAAAGGCAGAGAAATAATTATACTGCACTAGGCAGAAAAAAACAATCATGTAGCTCTCTCTTTCATTCATGCATTTTGAGCATAGCATAATAGGAATATCAGAAATATTTCTCATGGCTTTGGAAGCACAGTGTATATACAAAGACCAAAGCACAACATGCCATATAATTCATCCATTTACCTATAATCCTAAATAATAAAGAGCTAATATGCTAATTAGACCAGACAGTGGAACGACCTTCCAAATGACCTTCCAGAACAAACTTCTGGAATGACCGGTGGGCGGGGCCTTAGGGCCACGAGGCAGCCAGGGCCACGAGGGCTGAGCCCCTTTCACAAATTTTGTGCATCAGACCTCTAGTCACATATAATAGAATGAAAAATATGTCTGAACATATGTCTGGCAATGATGTTCCTTTCAGAAGAGGTTAGAAAACATGGTAAGTAAACAAACAAATGAACAAATAAAAATCTCAATAAGCCTTTTTAACACACAAACTAGAAATTGAATTCCTTTAGTTGGAGGATCAAAGGAGAGAAAAATAAAGTCCAACCATTCTTTAGGAAAATGAACACAGCTTTCTCCTCTTGTGACTTTAGATGTGCCATTTTATGTATCTGAATCTAATTTACCAATTGTGACATATGTATAATTCTTATACCTAACTCATAGTGTTATGTGAGAAATAAGAGAGAAAATAAAGCGGAGCATTAAAATTAGCACCTGGCACATAATCAGTGCTCAATACTAGTAAATGCTACCATTAGTGAACAAAGTGTTTAATAAATACTAACTATCATTAATTAACAAATCACACAGCCATCATCCCTCACTCACTAAGGTCCAAGAACTCCCAGGACAAAGATGCTTAGTTAATTAGAATCCTTTTGGCAGAGGGAAGACATCTTCCCTGGGAGAAATTGCCTCAGATCAAAGACCTAAAGATACCTTTATTGTTGTTTTCTAAATATAACAGCCCTACTAGATTATACTTCAATCAAATTTACAGTTGATAAAACACAGTGACACACATGGTGACTCCAAACAACTTTTTAATGGATAATTATTAAATATGTTGAGATAGCTAAGGAATCCCAAGCACTTAATGAAAATAAAATCTAATAGTAAGAGAGAAACCAAAAAAAAGCAAACAGGAAATAGTAACACTTAGAAAATACATAAAGGTAGGGAAAGGAGTCATCAAAGGTGCTAGCATTAATATAACATTTAAGAGCTGAGATGGCATTGTATCTATGAAAAAAGAATAGGCTCCTACTATAAAGAAAGACCCTTATAGAAAAAAGAGCACTGAAAAATAAATAATAATAATAGCGAAAATAAAAGTTCAATAGAAAGGTTGGAAAATAAAGGTGAGAAAACAGAATAAAAAGAGAAAAGATGAAAAAGTGGTAGAATACATATAAGAAAGGAAACAGCCAAAAAAATTAAGGTTTAAATAATAAAATATGTTTTTTAAAGAAAAAATTGAACACTAAAATTTGGGGAATATTGGCAAAGAAATTAATCAACAAAATTTTCAGATGTCAGAAACATTTTTTATGATAAGGACCCATTAAGTAAATAGCTAGTGTAGTAAATAGAAATGGATCCAAATAAAGGCATATCTTTGTGAATTTTAGAAATTAAGAATGATGACGGTTTGGCTCAGTCAGCTTGCAGACTGAAGGGTCTTGAGTTCAGTTCTGGTCAAGGGCATATGCCTGGGTTTCTGGCTTGATCTCCAATAGGGTCATGCAGGAGGCAGCCAATCAATGATTTTTTCTCATCACTGATGTTTCTATCTCTCTCTCCCTCTCCTTTCCTCTCAGAAATCAATAAAAAAAAAATTTAAAAAAAGGAGAATGTTGAAGTAACCTTCACAGTTCAGAAAGAAAAAACATTACAAAGGATTAAGATGAATAAGACATCCATATTCTCAATTACAACATTGAAAGTTAGAGAACACTAAAATGTCATCACATACTTATCCAAAACAAAATTTTATGTCCAGTCTAAATTTTAATTATATAGGAGAATAGATTAAATACATTTTCACAAACTCAATGTCTCAGTAAGTGTCTCTATTCCAAATCTTTAAGTTTGTACAGATAATTTAATACCCTCTCTCCTGTGCTGCCATTTATTCCAGGGTCTCAATTTAAGTTGTTGGAAATGTCTTAGCTTAGTTTAGGATTTTTCAGGTCTATACACTAAGTAAAGAACACTTTATCAGCCCAGATAAAAATTCAATTAGGGAATGCCCTACAACCATTGGACTGATGGATTGCCAGTGTGAAGACTGAGGTTACCAAACAAAATGGTTTATAAGAGACATTCATAGACTTTGAAAGTATTTAGAGAAAACCTGTGCATTGTAACTAATTACCAAATAAAGTAGTCCACAATCTCTATCTCTAAACCATGAAGAGTATAATGTACTTTTCTACTTACACTTGTCATACAGCACCGATTACAATTCCTAAGTTCCTGAAAAACATGTACTCCTCCTCCCACATGAAAATAAAGCCACACCACAGTGAGAAATGAGTTTATTCACAGAAATATATGGATAGGGAGGGACAGGAGACAGTCTTTTTGGATCCTCCCCCATCCAGATATCTTTGATAATACATACTGGCCTCATTCATTTTACTTCAGGATACCAAAATTAGTTTGACATAGACACTTCAATAATATCAGGACTATGCAGAACATCAAACAAGTCACTTCGAGATGGTATTTTTTCCAAAAATTGTCTTTAAGTAATCATTACTAATTGGGCTCACTATTAACCAAGTGGTATAATCCTATCTAATAATAGACAAATATGCAAATTGACCATACCTCTGACACACCCACAAGCCACGCCCACCAGCCATGCCCCCATCCAATCAGAGCGAGTATGCAAATTAACCCAAACCAAGATGGCTACAGCCACAGAGAGCAAGGTTTCCTAGGTAACAGAGGAAGCCAAGCTTTCTGCCAGCCGTTTCAGGCCTAAGCCTCCACTCAAGCTACAAAGTTTTAATTATAGAAGGTAAACAAATTCAAACAAATGGCGGCAGAATGGAGCTTGAGAGAGCAGGCCAGGGTTGCCACCAGCAACAGGGGAAGCAAAGCTTTCCACACACCCTGGCCGGGCCCACCCGCTTAAGGCAACAAAGTTTCAATTATAACCCCAACAGAAATGGCTGCCAGCCTCGGAGGGAGCCCCAGGCTTGGCTCTGCTCCAGCTACAAAGTTTCAATTGTAGAAGGAAAATAAATTCCAGATACCAGGGCCTCTGCTTGGGTTGCCAGGGGGCGTGGCCCGCCTGCAAACCACCACAGGCCCCTAGCTCAGGCCGCCCCACGCCCCAAGGGAACCCCACCCTGAACAGGGACATCCTTCAGGGCAAACCAGCTGGCCCCCACCCCTGTACCAGGCCTCTATCCTATCTAATAAAAGAGTACTATGCAGATTGATCATCACTGCAACACACAATATAGCTGCCCCCATGTGGTCAAAGATCCTGCCCCCATGTGGACACAAGATGGCCACCACAAGATGGCCAGCAGGAGAGGGCAGTTGGGAGGCACCCGGCCTGCAAGGGAGGGCAGTTGAGAGGGACCAAACCTGCAAGGGAGGGCAGTTGGAGGTGATCAACCCTGCAGGAGAGGGCAGTTAGGGGTAACCATGCCGGCAGAGGAGGGAAGTTGGGGGCAAACAGGCTGGCAGCAGAGTGGTTAGGGGGTGATCAGGCTGGCAGGCAGAAGTGGTTAGGGGCAATCAGGAAGGCAGGCAGGCGAGCAGTTGGGAGCCAGCAGTCCTGGATTGTGAGAGGGATGTCTGATTGCCTGTTTAGGCCTGATCCCAGGGATCGGGCCTAAACGGGCAGTCGGACATCCCTTGAGGGGTCCCAGATTGGAGAGGGTACAGGCTGGGCTGAGAGACAACCCCCCTCCGTGCACGAATTTCGTGCACCGGGCCTCTAGTGAATTATATAATGTGTTAGAAAATTTCTTGAAAGTCGTCCTGATTTTTAGGTTCCCAGAGATGACAATGTCTCATATAATAGGGGGAGAAGATTCATGGCCATATCTTGTATCCAAAGTGGTAGAATTTTATATTTTTCCTCAGAGTTTTGGGCATCATGGCATTTGTTCAGTTCTTGTCAAAATCACTATATCTATGCACTGACAATATCCAAAAATAATTTCTTAAAAATTATGAAATGTCATTAAACATACAAAACACACACACACACAAACCAAAAGCCTGAGGTTATACAGTTTCAACACACCATAATAAATGAGAGTAAATTTCAATGTGAGTGCTCTTGCATAAAATATATTCTAATGTGAGTTTTAGTACAGTTGTTAAAAATAATTTTAGGTTGATTTTTGAAAATTTAATTTCTATCCCAACATTATAAACACTATTACACTTGTAAAGCTTATCAGTATATCTTTTCATTAAGTGTCTCTTAACTTTCAACATTTTTTTTTTGCAATTAAAACTGAAGCAGTGATTGGCACTTAGTAAGTGCTTAATGTGTTGATTAAAGGAAAAAATTAAAAAAACACTACTTCACATTGTTAATAACTTTACTTACTTACCTGAACCTCCAATTTTCATGAGTGTTTCTCATATAACACTTTATTTGGAGAATATAAATTATATTCATGTCTACATAATACTCAGTATGATAATAATGAAATTTAATTTAGGTTTGCAGTCCCTTGTTTGTAAATTGAGGGCTTGGGACTAGACAGCCTACATTCATTAAAAAAATGTTCTAATATTTTATATTTAAGAAAAATCCTATATAATAAAAGCCCATGGACCATAATGGTGTAATGACCAGAGACCAGAACCACCATGGCCCCTCGCCCCAGATAGCAATTAGGGGTGATCAGGTAGGCAGGCAAGTGGTTAGGGATGATCAGGTAGGCAGACAGCACCCTCACAGGGCTGACTCCACCCCTAAGCAAGCAGTTAGGGTCAATCAGGCAGGCAGGTAGAGTGGTTAAGGGTGATCAGGTAGGCAGGCAAGTGGTTAGAGGCAATCAGGTAGGCAGGTGAATGGTTAGAGGCAGTGAGGCAGGCAGGCAGAGCCCCAGGATCGATCACCTCAAAGAGAGAGACCCAGGCCACAGTCTGTGGGAGGGACACTCGGCAGCTGAGACAGGAGGCACTGGCAGTGGTGGATGCTGCAAGGCAGGGCAGCTCCTGAGTGGGCATGGCGCCTGCAGCCTGGCCCAGGCCCAAGGTCACAGCCTTCCTCCACGGCTTCTGCAGGGCAGGACTGCCACTCCTCCTGCTATTATGCCTGGGCAGCTCCCGGACCCTTCCATGACTGCGGGCTCTCTGCCAGGACACAGCCCCCTGACCGACTCCCCAGCTTGGCCCTGACTGCAGAGGAGCTGAAATAGGCTGACATCCACAACACTGGGGTCATGATCACCCCTTTGCGCTTCCTGGAGGTGAAATTGGGCAAGAGGCCTCAACCTGTGAAAAGTGAGCTAGACAAGGAAGAGGAGAGGAGGAAACGGTACTGGGAAAAGAACAAAGTGGCGGCAGCCCCATGCCAGAACAAGAATGAGGAGCAGAAGGCATTTCTGAAGCAGGAATCTGAGTGGCTGGAGCTCATGAATGCAGAGCTGAAAACCCAGATGGAGGAGTTGAGGCAGGAGTGGCAGCAGCTCATCCTGATGCTCAACCAGCATCACCCCACCTACATCATCAGGACCGACAGCATTAAGACCCCCATCTCCAGAAGGCAACCCACTGCTGGAGCAGCTGGAGAAGAAGTGTCCATGGGCAGAGAGGAGGTGGGGAGGAGGAGGATATGAGGAGAGGGAGGAGGAGGAGGTCCCCAGAGGGCTCTTCCTTGCTGCATGAAACACTTTTCAATGAGGCTCAGCACAGCCAGCATCTGCCAGGCTTTTTTGTGAAACTGAGATCAGCCACACCAGGGGAAGAACCCCAGGCTGATGAAACCCAGAGCCAAGTGCTGAGACCAAAGTAGTCCTGAGGGGGGCCTGTTCTGCCTGAGGCCAGGCTTTCAGAAGGCAGGACAGAGGCTCTGGGCCAGAGAGACGCCCAATCAGGCAGCTGTGGGCACTTCTCTGGCCTCTCCGCCAGGGCACCCACCCAAAGGACCTCTGAGCAGCCAGGAAAAGCCATGAGTTGTAACCAAAATTAGGCTGAGTATGGAATTCAGAGGGAAACTGCAACCTGCCTGCCCCTAGCCCTGACCCTGACCCTGCTCCTGATGCAAGGCTGGAGAAGGGCACAGTGCCAGGCCCTGGTGTACCCCACTGTGGTCCAGCTCAGTCCTGCCCGGAGTGGCAGCTGGGGCGCACCCTCGCTGGTACTGCTGGAGTTGCTGTGGGCACAAGGCGCCCTCCCAAAGCACATACTCCCTGAATGTTTACAGACTGGCTGCCCTGGCAGGGCTTTCAACTGCATATGTTTTTTTATACTTTCTTTTTTTTTTAAATATTTTTTACGAAAAAAAAAAAAAAAGATTTTATACAAGCAATATATAAATGGATTTCTATAATCACTCAATGTGATACAGTATAAATTATGCTATGGTTTGTTTGTTACGAACAGATATTCAGCAATTATGGCCGTTGCATGTAACTTCTAAGTACTGTAGTCTCTGGGTGTTGGGGGTGGCAGGGGCAGGGGTGCAGTGCACTTCCATCCTGGTAAACCCTTCATAGTACTCAGTTCTGTATTGCTCAGTAAACATTACTCTTACAAAAAAAGAAAGAAAGAAAGAAAGAAAGAAAGAAAGAAAGAAAGAAAGAAAGAAAGAAAGAAAGAAAGAAAGAAAGAAGAAAGAAAGAAAGAAGAAAGAAAGAAGAAAGGAAGAGAGAGGAAGAGAGAGAGGGAAAGAGAGAGAGAAAGAAGAAAGAAGAAAGGAAGGAAGGAAGGAAGGAAGGAAGGAAGGAAGGAAGGAAGGAAGGAAGGAAGGAAGGAAGGAAGGAAGAGGGAGGCCCAGGCCACTGGCAGGTAACATTGTGGCAGGTGTGCAGCTGGCCAGTGATCACCCCACAGAGGGAGGCCCAGGCCACCCAAGCCATCGCACCTCACACCTGTTGCCTGCAGAGGGAGGCAACTGGTGGCAGGAAAGGGGGGGCTGCGCCACACAGATGGCAAGCAGTGGCAGCGGTGAGGGCGGGGCCAGCTGCCTGCAGCCGGGGCAGGAAAGCCCCAATAGGCCCGGATCTCAGGCCAGGCCTAGGGAACCTACCTGAGGGGGTCAAGGATTGTGAGAGGGTACAGGCCGGGCTGAGGGACCTCCCCACCACCCCCAAGTGCACCAATTTTCGTGCACCGGGCCTCCAGTATGAAAATAAGTTCCAATTTGGGTCTGAGCCTCAAAAACTGATTCTTTCCACTCATGGCATCTAAAATCTTTGTATAAAATATAAAAAAAGCAACTGCAGGCAAAGTTAAAGAGGGATCAAAAGCAGACGGGATTGTGCTGGGGTGTCAAAACTCACACAGGAATCAATTCTGCAGTGTCACTGTGGTTATTGTTTTCTCTTTCATGGTTTTACCTGAAGGGTGGGGCAGGCAAGTGCAGCAGTCCGGAGAGAATGAAACAACATAGCAATTCCATCTTTCAGGCCAGAGGAACTACAGAAAGGATCCTCTGCAGACCTAGAGTACAGGATAAATTCAGAAAGAAGGGAGCTGAAAGAAATGCCCTAATTCTGTGTATAAACCCACACATGGATTAGCTACACAGCATGGGACTAATGCAACACCATAATGAGGCCTTTGAATGCTGAACTGACATTTGAACCACCTGTATAAGTCTCAGACTAACCTCTGAATAATGCATAAGTGTGCAGGCCAAAACCAACATACTAAAGACAGAGGGCAGTAAAGGGAAGCAAACATAAAATTAAGAAAAAGAAAAAGAAAAATCAATAGTCATTTTCACTGATGAAAAAGAAACTACAAGAAAAAAGACAAATGGGAAATTTGGATATGAAAAATACAGTATATGGAGGGTGGGGAACCTCACTGAATAGTCTCAATAGTAGAATATACTGTGTTTTCCGATGGTCTTAGGCTCTACAGCAGCCCACAGGTTGAGAACCGCTAGCAGGGTCGCCTAAGACCATCGGAAAACACAGATATTTACATTATGATTCATAATAGTAGCAAAATTACAGTTATGAAGTAGCAACAAAAATAATTTTATGGTTGAGGGTCACCACAACATGAGGAACTGTATTAAAGGGTTGTGGCATTAGAAAGGTTGAGAACCACTGCTCTACAGCAACCAGAAAAAAAAAAAAGTCAATAGTTACAACAGAATAGTAAAAATATATACAATAATATATTTTTATAACCCAAAATAATATAGGAAGAAAACACAGAGGAACACAAAATAGGGACAGAAAAATAAAATCATGTATTCTAGGTCTAAATCTTAACATACCATACTTACCTTAAATGTTATCATTTTTAAAAATCTAACTGAGCATTATGCTAAGCGAAATAAGCCAGTCAGAGAAAGATAAATATCACATGATCTCACTCATTTGTGGAATGTAATGAACAACATAAACTGATGAACAAAAACAGATCCAGAGACAGAGAAGCATCGATCAGACCATCAAACCTCACAGGGAAGGTAGGGGAGGGTGGGGGTAAGGGGGAGAGATCAATCAAAGGACTTGTATGCATGCATATATGCCTAACCATGGACACAGACACCAGGGGGGTGAGGGCATGAGTGAGGGGTGTGGTGTATGGGGGGATAAGGACACATATGTAATACCTTAATCAATAAAGAAAAAAATAAAAATAAATACTCTAACTAAATTTTAAAAATAAAGTGAATTAAAAAAGCAAGATCCTATAATATGTTGCCTAGAAAACATTTCAATATAAATAAAAAGATAACTTGAAAGCACATGGATGAAATATACAATTAAATTTCTCTTTAGTAGTGGCTTTGAAGATTATACAATTCTGTTAGCATTATCCAGATCATAAGGAACTTTAAAAACTATCTCTTTTATTTTTCTTTTCAGATTATATGTTTGCCACATGAGTAAATGTGGGATAATACTAAAACTAAAACAGAAAGTGAAAATCTCATATTGCCACAGTAGATATAGAGGGGGTAAAAAAATAGAGATCTACAATGTACCCATTACCTGTTAATTAAAACAGCAGTTTACACTTTGATAGGGAAACATAAACATTTATATCCCCAACTGATCTCAGCAAACTCTAAATCAAAGTATGATGCTTAATAAGATACTGAGAAAAATTCAGGACAAATTTAAGTAAGTATAAATCCAAAAACAATTTTCAGGCTGTAGAAGATGATAGTACTGATCTCACCCAAATTATTGGATTATTAGAACAAAAGTAAGAACAGTTCATTTAAAATTATGGAATGTACTCATGTGATGATTCCAAATATGGTACTTAGTACTACAAATAGAATTAAACGTACAAATCTGAATCTTCTGTGTGAGTCAGAATTCCTGACTACATGCAATCAGAACATTTCGGGCTTTATTAAAACGTGAAGAAAAATCACCAAAACTATTTTGAAACTCATAAGAGATATTGGTTTTCCAGAAGCAATATAATGAAAAGCATGATTAAATAAGTCATAAAGGCTACCTTAAAATTAACTTCAAGATTAAATTTGATAACACCGTGGACTTTGAAGCTTAAACAATTGATGAAAAATTATTGAAGCCATAGGCTAAAGTGATGGACAAATGTATTTCAGGTTAAAAAAAAGGCAGTGGAGCTTGAAGATGTGCCCTTATGGAAAGACAGAATGAATAGATGTGTTATAAATTTCTCAAAAGTCATTCTAAAACAAATGAATTGAGAAAATGATGTTAAGCTGGCAATTTTCTTTAAATTTGTTTGATAAAACTGGAAACAGGGATTAGGGTAATTTGGCCATTTCCATGGCCTCCCTAACCCCTTTCATTGTAAAGATAATCACTTTAGAATTATTTCATTAACAAAGTAGTAGCTGGTAAAAAAAAAGTTATGAAGAAATTTTCAAAAAGAGATGCGACATTTATGATTAGTTGTTATTCTGTAACATGATATTAACTAGAAAAATCTATAAATGTGTTCCAAATTTAGGGCAACATATTTGTAGTAAAGTGTAAGTTCCATTTTAGCAAATACAGTCACATGTATACAGTCACATGTATTAGTATAGTAGTCACATGTGACTAGTATACAGTCACATGTATTAGTCTAGTAGTCTTGGCTTAAGATATCAAATTTGGAGAATGGGGAATTTAGAGATTAAGTCCACTGAAATAAATGATAAACTGGAGAAAAGGTGTAGAAAGAGCACTGAGGAATTACAAAGTTTAGAATTCAAGTAAAGAAAAAGGGAAGTAAACTAAAAGTTACAGGTGTGGGAAGCTGGGGGAAAAAAACCAGGAGACTGTGGCAATACAGAAATGGGAAGGTTTATGAAGAAAGATACAGTAGCTTAAAGCCAGATTGCAATGTCTCCTTTAGTCAAAGAGCATAAAAATATAAATAACTAATTGATAAAACATAGGAAAATATATCAGCAATGACCAAAGAAGATGGGTTGATCACAAAACAAAACAAAATAACAATAGATGAGATAAAATTATCTATCTATCTATCTATCTATCTATAAAAACCTAAGTGACTGTCCAACCGGCCGACCGTTCGACCTGCCAACCGGTAGCTATGACATGCACTGACCACCAGGGGGCAGGAGTAGAAACCATAGGCATGAGTGGAAGTGGAGTGGAAACCACAGGCATGGAAATATGGACTAGACTGATGAATCTCAGAGGGGAGGGGGGAGGGGGGAGGACGGGAAGAGATTAACCAAAGATCTTATATGCATACTAGAGGCCCGGTGGGGTCCCTTGGCCTGGCCTGAGGGGATTGGGCGGTTCTCTGACATCCCCCGAGGGGTCCCAGATTACGAGAGGGTGCAGGCCAGGCTGAGGGACCCCACCAGTGCACGGGACTCTAGTCTAATAATATTGCTATTAAACCTGATTCCCATAGAATCACTGTATAGGGAGAAGTGAATGTACAAGAAAAGTTGAGAAGAAAATTAATCTGTGATAACTCTAATATATAAAAGTATTAAGATAGCCATTAAAAGAGTTAATGTGATCAGCCTTCCTCCTAACAAGCTACCATTTAACTGGAGAAATTACACACACACACACACACACACACACACACACACACAATTATTTAAAGTTTCTGGAGTTTTAGTGTCTCAGGAAAATGATATTGAAAATGAAGAAACATTTATTCAAGAAAATGTACTAAATTTTAGTCAGAATTTTGGTGAGTGTGTGTGTGGGGGTGTACTTTCTATTAAAATCTGAGTTGAAAACCAGGAAATGCTCTCTACTGGCTTTAAGGTACATTTGGCTGTTTTTGAGTGTCTCTATCTCCTGCCTCATATCTGGAGGCTCTCCCAGCAGGGCAAATTCATAGGACGTTTTCCTGTTTCAACTAGAAAAATGTTTAGTCCATGGATTTGGGGTCTGAGTCTTACATAAGCAATTTCTCAGTTACTGCTCTGGTCATTCTCGTGACCATTTTTGGGTTCCTGTGCTATCTCCAGATGGTTGATTCTGGGTCTGATAACTTGATTAAAATTAAAAAACAAAACTGGGTTCTAGTGCTGGTTTTCTAGGATTGACTTTTGCCACTGCAGGAAACTTGAATAAGCATATTGGCTCCTGTCATCCATGACATGAGTACATGGATGAAACGAGCTCTTTTCAAATTCCTCAATTTAAACTTCAGAAAATCTATCACTTGACAGATTCACTGAAAGTTTGGGTTTCCATGGTAATTGTATTGTACAATATTAATTTATTAACAATGCTGCTAAATGTAAAACTGAGCTTTTCTGCAGTATTTTCAAGCAGATTTAATGTGAGTACTTTAGGGTGTGTAGCTGGCTAATTTTTCCTCCGAAATTTTCCACTCTGTTCAATGACTCAACATATTTTACCTCTAACTTTATTTGCTAACTGATAACAAATCATCCTAATTAGCATGTAAGTCAAGATGGTTGTATTCTTTTTATTATATTTGTTTATGACTTTGCTTTGAAACGCTGACATCTTTTATATGCTTTCTTATTTTAACTCATTACATACTTCTAACATGAGCAACCATGTTATAAAGACTTATTTTGCTAATGAGCAACTCTGGTGAGTGAATCAGTGTAAGTAATGTTGCCAACTGGATATCTAATTCAGTGATTCTAAATTTTCTTTTTTGAATAACATAAAAAATGTTGTTGCTTTTTAAAGAGTCCCTGTTGAATCACATTGCTGCATTTATTACTTTTTTTGAATCATTTTTATATAAATGTTTAAATGCCAGTCATTTTGTATAAATTATTCAATTTACATGAAATCAATGAATATTTACTCTCCTTAAACCTTTGCACTCACTTTTTTCTCGATTCCTTTATTCTAATGCTGTGTCGAGTCACACTCGACATCCGAGTGCAAAAGGTTAAGATCAAGGTGGCATGGTCATCATCAGATGAAGAAGATATTTATGCAGGTATTAAAATGACTTCTCATATATGCAGGTGGAATATGAAATACAAATATTTCCTAGTTTTATTATTATTTTTTTACTAACATTCTTTACAATAAAACTCAAATACACAGACAGCATATAAAACTAAAGCTTATCTTGCCACCATTCATTTTTAATAATACACATATCTATGAGCCTTATAGCCTTATAATCATAGACTTAAATAGCATCAACCAATTTCTCTCAGAAAAAAAAAGTATATCCAAAGAGAACATCAATCCATATTCATTTAGAAATTTTTCTCCTTTTAAGTTGAGAGATCAATTATTAAAATCAAACTCAAAAATTCACCAAAGGCTTGTCAAATTGAAAACTGAAAACTTGGTGTATTCCACATAATGAAATTTATATGTTGGATTTGCTTTCTGACTGCAAACTACATGTTTGCCCTTTAAAAATAAATTATGAAATGTATTGTCTTTTCACTAAGAAAAGTGAACAGAATAGTGACTACCCACTTTTGTGTTTAAGAAACTGCTCAAACTTGTACCATATTGATAATCAGACATTTGGGAATGATAAAAAACATTAAAATATTTTGTCATAACGTGTCAATATTATAATGAATTCTTATCTCATAGACTATCAGTATTGTTTATCCCTTCTATTACCTCAAGTTTTTGTTTTATTAGTAAGTAATGCAATGAACTGAACAGCAATACTGCAGCTGAAATCTAAGAAAGAAAGCTGTTTGGGTAAAAGCAATCAACTCAAAGGGTCACAAGATGGGAAATGTCAGTTCATAGTTATATGATGAGATGAGCCTTAATGTAACATTATTTTTAGACAAACATCTCAATCAGCAGGTTAACATTAGTTCCTTGACTGATGTCATGAAACCTGAACATGTCAGTGATGATGCTCATGCTTTCTTCTTCTGCATTCAGCTACTTTACCATCAAGCCATTGTAGCCCAGAATCACAAGCATTCTGTTAAAATTTGACAAATTCCTTATTCTTGATAAAGTACATGTCTATGAAAGTAGTTTAAAACTTTTAAAACTATTTGAGCATTATTTTAGGCAATTATCTAAACTTAATAATTAGTTGAGTAGTATTAGTCCAACAGTAAGGCTGTACTGTACTCACAAGGAATTGACACTACATGCATTGGATGTAGAAAGCAAGCCAATCTCCAGAGTGTATAGCAGCTGTGTTACCAGGATTACATTATCCCATATTATAACAGTGGGATCCAATGCTTGGTGATTGTAGCTTTGTTATTATGCTGTCAATCAATGCTATTTAACGAGAATCCATCTTCATGATGTGTGTGTATGGTGGGGGGAAGGCTAGCATTCAGACAATACATTGGAATCATTTCTGCCTTCTTTGAAAATTCAGGAATTTATTACAGAGACCGCTTCAGTCACCAGGTTTTAAATGGAGTGTATTCCATTTTCTTTTCGGTATATTCAAAAATTTTAACTGCATTTTCCATTTGAGCCTCTGTGTTTCTGGAACTCAAGTATTGTGCAATCACAGTGTTTGTTTAGCTTAAGAATTGTCCTCAGGGGTTTCTTGAACTGAATCTTCTATGTTGCTTCTGAAGCATATGCCCAAGAGTCATAAGGAGAACCAACATTCCTGCCATGTGCTCCTCAAAATAGTTTGATTTGAGAATCCAAATCAACGCAAAATTTAATTACATGTCATGTCCTTTGGGATGAATCTTGAGCCTATGAAGAAGGAACAAAAATCCAAAGGTCATCTCACACTGCGTTCACTCTTGTCCCTGAATGCAGAATGCAATATGACAAGGACATCTAAGCCATTTGCATCTACAAGTTCACCAGTGCTCTGTTTCTCAGGTAGGAGACAGGTGCCTTAATGTCCCATCCTGCAGATATAGCTAATAATAGGAGAAAACAGACTTTTTTGCCAATGTATATCAAAAATTTGTACTCCAAACTCATCCCCACTTACAAAATAGTCCATCTATGCTTGTTCAATTTAAGGTCAATCTACAATAGTCTATATCATAAAGCCCAGAGCCCGTTTTTGAACTTTTCCCATTTAACTCTATCTTAATGCAGCTTTCTCTTTATAAAAATGTGCATATTAAAAGAACTGTAAGGTGTAAGAAACTGCCAAATTGAAATTCCCTGTGGTCCACTTGCTTGAAGTCTGGAATTAAAGGCTACAGCAGTTAAAAGTCACGTGGCACAATATAGGCCACTATAAACTTCCATGCAAAACCACCGCTGGTATTCTAACTGCAACAACAAAGCCTCATTGCCTTTCCTAGCTCAGTGCCACCGAGACTTAAAGTCCCTTCCCTGGCAGCACCAAAGCCTCAGTCATGCCAAATCACTCTGATCCATGCCGTTCTCCTCTTGTCTCCAAGCTCCTTGATTGATGTACAAGTTACCAACACTTCACCTCTGATTTGAATTTATCTTCTCCAAACTGCAGAGCTCCCTTCTGGGGACCTTTCCCTATGAACCCTAAAGCACTAAAGAACATGACAAAAGTGAGATCAAAATAGCACATGTGATACTGCCTGGGTATGAGGCAATTACGGACTTCTAATAGTGAATTGTAGAATTAGACAGACAATCCGCCCAGACATGGTCATGCTGACAACCTCCAGGTTATCTGCCAATTAGACAGAGCTTTGACCTCTCAGCCTCTTTGGCTGGGAGCAAATCAGAGGACCTGCTCTCTGCAGGCAGGTAGCTTCACAGAATAGAGTAACTGAGATACCTGAAGGTCTGTTCCAAACTCAAAATAACACAACAATCATTTCACTTCCCTGGGTGAAAAGCGAGTGGGTAGTGAGGCATCAGAGAGAATAAGTGTTCTTCTAAATGGAAGAAAATATCAGTAATTGAGAATAAGTGGTTTTTCTTTTAGGACTCATGGAAGTATGTCATAGGTCAGAACTTTAAAAAGGGACTGTGATGCCCATGATAGGAGAGTTCATTTTACACAGTCTAGACTTCATAGAGTTGCTATAACTCAAAGAGAGCCCAACTCCATTAAACAATAAAGTCCCACTTAATTCTCTCATGTATTTGTTCTCATAACATCGTATTGTTGGGAGCTGGTAATCCAAAGATAAATAATGAAAGATCTTGGATCTCTAGGAGCTCATGATAAAGAAAAATAAGAAATACATGCTAAGATATGTAACAAACATGTATGAAAGCATCAAGATAGGAACTCAAGTGCAGGAGCTAGTGGTTAGTATTTACAAAAAGAAAGCCTTTATAATTTTTTTAAATGATATAATAATACAAGAGTATGTGGAATCATTAAAAGACTCTTCATAGTTTTGCTATGAATTTTTGTATTTAACATATAAAATAGTTGATGTTATAATGTGTATCCTAGCTCTTCTATCCCAGCAAAGACATTTACAAACATTCCCAGTGTCACAGAAGTAACACACAATATTGGAATTCCCATGTAGTAATCTTCGCATGGACAGGATGCACGCCTAATTCTGTGATTTAGTATTAGAGTATTGTTACTTTCTATCTAAGCCAAACAGTTTTAAGTAAAAGATAAATAAAAAGAAATATAAGGTGTTAGAATTCTAAATAATAAAATAATTTTTGGAAACAGTATTACAATATGATAATTTGTTATAGACATTATGGTTTCATTTGTATATAGGTCCAGAAGACTTCTCAATCTTAAAATCATGCAGTAATTATGCTATTTTATTATTTTTGTTTATGTATGTTTGCTTCAGAGAGTTGCTAATAAATCACATATTCTGTAGTGTTTTTATAATTTTTACACTTTTATAAGTTTAAGCTTTTATAATTCTTAACAACTCTTTATTTAACCTAATAAAACTAAGTAAAAAACAAAAAAGTAACCTTTTAATTTCTAATTTGAATTTACATCATAATACCACCTTTTGCAGCATAGGACAATTAATTCTTCTTATGGTTAATAGCATTAAAAAAAACTATGACACCTCTAAATAGAATATTAATACTTAGAAATAGAAAATTTTTCCTGCTTGGGAAAAAAATCAGATGTTATTTTAAGAAAAATTTCAAGAGACAAAAATGTTATTTGTAAAACTATGCTCCATCATTCTAGTAGGAGTTTGAGAGAATATTTTTCTTTACATCAATTGATCCTAACTTTGTTCTGTAGTCAGGACATCTTAAAGACAGATATAGTAGAAATCATATTGACATCAATCATTGAACTAATGTTTACTGATCATTATTTAAAGTAATAGGGGAGGGAAAAGTTGTGAGGAAAAGGATACAAACAGTGAATGACAACTTCCTTGCTCTTGGGTGCTTTCACTGCATACTGTAATTGGGAGAAGAGCTATATTTAATTGGCAGAAAGAGCAAGTGCAGGGGTTGGAAAATCACATGTATCTGTGATCCAGGCAGGTTACACAAAAGAGGGAAGTGGGTAGGTGTTACAAGGAATAGTATAAAATGTGATAAATTGAGAGTATGTGCCCACCCTAAATTATTAACATTTTTAAAATTAATGTTGCTTTAGCTGAACGAACACATCTGCAAGCTTCTTCCACGTTATAACTTTGGGGGCCAAAGCTCTATTAACTAAGGATTTGACATGGCAACACATATTCCATGGACAAATACAATAGACCCGCCAGGCTTCTGTTTGAGTGAGAGATTTTAAGGAATTTGATAAAGTGCCAATCAGAAGGAAAGTTATGGCTTAATAAAAATGCCCAAGTTGTAGCTGAAAAGAAACCAATCCAGGGACTGAGGTGCTCATGTGTGACATTTAGACCTGACCCTTTTCCAGCCTCAAACACTGCCATAGTGCCTCATCACATGTTCAAATCAGATGCCCAGTGGAGCTTAATGTGTACATCACTTTACATTCCGATTGCAGGGACTGCCAAATATCCTATGGAAGGCAGTCCTTTAACCACTGTCATCAGATCTACTCTACCTAGGACAAAAAAACAAACAAACAAAAAAACCTTAATATTTACTTAAGTATGTGAGAAAAATACTTTTTAGGAGCATTTAACTTTTTAGTATGTGGTTTCTTTACCAAACTGCCTTCAGAACAAAGAGAGGATTTAAGAGAACAGTATTACTCCAATTAATAATTCATTAGAGGGAACTTAGGAGTATTTTATCACCCCCATTCCATTCAGAATGAAAGACATAGATAAAAGATCCAATTCTGACCTATACTACATGTGTAGCATTTTAGCCATAGTAAATTGATAAATGCAATTAGTTTTTATTGTGATAGAACTGATTCTATAGACTCCTCCCCAAATTTTTTATATTTGAACAGAATATCATCTGCTCTTTGATTTTTGTTTTGAAACAGTCTCTTAGAGCAGATAGTGGATGTTATTCCCAAAATTCTACAAAAATAAGAGTTTATTTCTGAGAAATTAGTGATAAACGTTATAAAATTAAACATGATCATGGTTTCAAATAGATCAAAAGAAGCATAGTTTGTTTCTTAACAAACTGGTAACTCCTTCCTAACTGTATTGTTTTCTCAATGCTGGTGTAACAAAATACCAAAAACCTAGTGTCTTAAAACAACACACATTTACTCTCTTATAGTTTTAGAGGTCAGAAGTCTAAAATCCAAGTGTCTGGAGGCTTAAAGGGAGAAGCAGTTTCTTTGAGTGTTTCATTGTTGTTGTTGTTGTTATTGTTGTGTGTTTCAGTTTCCAGAAGTTGCTTGCATTTCTTGGTTCATGGCCCCTTCCTTCATCTGCAACAAGCATCTCTCTACCCTCTGGCTTCATTCTAACATCCTTCTTTGATTCTGATCCTTTGCCTCCTTCTTGTAACTACTTTCAAGACTATATTGAGCCCACTCAGATAATTCAAGGGAATCTCTCCATCTCAAGATCCTTAACTAAATCAGATTTGCTACTGAGCTCTTATTGAAATTAAATGCTTGACTCATGCAGGCCTGGTGACTCTCCAGCCTGAATATTCACTTTGAGTGAATGCTATGCCTGACAAGGTGGAAGGTAATTTAAAAAATATGTAAAACTAGTGCCTTGGTTGTCAGATGAACTTGGTATAGAAGAATGGAGCTCTTCTTTCTTAGCATTATCTTGTCTATTCATGAGAAAGTGGTCCCCATCCCTGGGGAGAAAACTTTATCTCCAACTACAATGCCTTAAACAAAATCAAAGACACTGGCTATTTGGGGCTTTTGATCCAAAGAACCTGTCTCAGAAATGTTCAGTTAAGCCCTGCTGGCATGGCTCAGTGGTTGACCGTGGACCTATGAACTAGGAGGGCATAGTTCAACTCCCAGTCAGGGCATATGCCTGGGTTGTGGGCTCAATCCCCAGTAAGGGGCATGCAGGAGGCAGCCAATCAATGATTCTCTGTTTAATTAAGTTGAAACCCCACCATATTATATATTCTATATTCTGTAGCTATTCTAGTCTGTGGAACTATCTGCAATTTGTACCTAGGAGTTTTTAACAGATACATTCCAGTATTTAAGGAACATCTCAGATGCACACTCTGTGGGCAGTTTTACCTATAGTGGGAGTCAATTCGTTAGAAAGGGTAGTATGAAATTTGTTCCTAACTTTAACTGAAGTGATACATGATAGTACCTCTGCCCTTGAAGGTGAATGAGGTCAGCATCAACTCTTTGCCAGGTTTGTTATGAATGATAAATTGCCCCAGACTTTCTCTTTGTAGGCCAAGGTGAAGTCTGTGCAAATTACTAAATTTACTGCCGTCTTTGGATTAATGCCTCAGGCCAGGTGGACAGGTCAAGCCGCATGGCTTTCTAAAGTAAGGTAGACTGAAAGTTAATGGAATTTGTTTAGCTGGCCGAATCTGAGACCTCTGGAGGGTATGGCTGAGAGCAACACTGCTGGGTAGTCTCACACTATAGCTCTGAGTTCTGTGGCTAATAGCCTTATAAGTGCTATATAAGGTGAACCAGATTGGCCCTGTCCCCTGTTGGTAAGAGTAATCAGAATGGTTGATGGAGTGGTATATTAGTAGAAAATTTGATATAAATCATGCCATGAGAAACAAACAAAAAAAATTAGGGACAATATTTTAATGTTTCCTAATGATCAGGGCTCTGTGTTTAAAACTTCCTGACATGCCTGGCAAGTTGGAGACCTGCAGAAAGATTTATAGGTTTATTTTTCTGAGATCAATTCACGTGTTTACCTCCAAAAGTATTGTAAACATTTAGGGACCTTCCTCTATTCTCCCAGGGAGAAATCCTTTATGATAGCAAAATAAGGACAAGAGGGAAGAAGCTGCTGTGTAGCAATTCTTGTGTAAGTTCTTCTCCTGTCTGGACCCTCTCTATGCATAGGGTTCATCTGCCCTCATCATGTCACCCAATAGGGGAGAATGAGATATGAGGGACAGATGTAGTTATTGCTAAAAGCAATAATAAATCTGATAAAAGGTCCAGAAACTTCATGTTTGCTTTCAAGATAAATAAATATAGATATTAAATATCTTCATTCAGTTTTTTATTTCTGCACACTAGATTATGTATTGATGACAGGGTCTGTGCATCTTTACCCCCTTGCCTCCTTTGTCAAATATTAATTGACTATAAAGTCATGTATTTATTTCTGGGCTATCTATTCTGTTCCATTGATCTGTATGTCTGTTTTTATGCTAGCACCATGCTGTTTTGATTAGTTGTAGTACAGTTTGTTCTTCTTTCTCAAGATTGCTGTGGTTATTCAGGGTCTTCTATAGTTCTACATAAATTTACGAATATTTGTTCTAGTTCTGAAAATATGCTATTGGTATCTTGATAGGAACTTTGTTAAATCTACAGATTACTTTGGGTAGTATGGATATTTTAATGATGTTAATTCTACCTATCCATGAACATAGTATTTGCTTCCACTTACTTGTACATTCTTCAATTTTTTTCTTCAGTACCTTATAATTTTCTGAGTATAGATCTTTTACATCCTTGGTTAAATTTATTCCTAGTTTCCCTGGGCAGCATGGCTCAGGTGGTTGGAGCATCGTCCTGTACACCAAAAGGCCATAGGTTTGATTCCTGATCAATGCACATGCCCAGGTTGCAGATTTGATCCCTGACTCAACTGATATTTCTCTCTCCCTCCCCCCACCCCTGCTTCCTCTCTCTCTCAAACCAATAAAAACATCCTTGGGTGAAGATTAAAAAATATTATTTGTTATGAAACTATATTTGCCAAAGAAGCAGAGTAATATTGTTAACTATGGCTGTAAATCTGATTATTTTCTTCAATATACTTGACTTTAACTATAATAGCAAAATAAGATGCATTCTTTATCCTATAGCCCAAGGCAAAACTCAGCTCACCTGACTGATTTTAAGATTAAATCAGTATATCTACTTACAAGCAACATTGCCAGAACATTGATCTGATAAGAAATAATGTAGCTTGCACTTGAAGGCCATGGAAGTTTCCTTTTGCAACATCTTATAAGTACAATTTTATCAGTCCCCTAGGGGATGTGATGGGCAAATTGCTCAAGTGAAGAAATAGTCAGTTAAAATGGAGGTAAAATAGAATAGGTATCTCAAATATTTTATCAATGTCTTCTTTAATTCAAGATCTGAGAAGATTTTTATGTGATCTGTATAATCAGTAATTTTTCTAAATTATAAAATATCATAAAAGTACAAGCTACTCCCAAAAGTATAAACACGTATCTATTTAGAAGTTAAAATCCAGGAAAATAAGAAGAAGAACTCCCTGCCCTAGCCTGTTTGGCTCAATAGATAGAGCATTGGCCTGTGGACTGAAGGGATCCTGGGTTCGATTCCAGTCAAGGGCACATACCTGGGTTGCGGGCTTGATCCCCAGTTTGGGCACATGCGGGAGAAATCCAACTGATGTGTCTCTCACACAATCAATGTTTCTCTCTGTCTCTCCCCATTCCTTCCACTCTCTCTAAAAACCAATGAAAAAATATCCTCGGGTGAGGATTAACACACACACACACACACACACACACACACACACACACACACACCCCCAAAAAAAAAAAAAAAAAAAGAGGAGAGAAACCAAGATGGAGGCATAGACAAATGCCTGTACTCACCGCCTCCCACAACTACATCAAAATTACTACTAGCATACAGAACAATCATAATCCAGAACATAGGAATGCTGGCTGAATGAAAGTCCTACAACTAGAAAAGTAAAGAAGAAAGTACATTGAGACTGGTAGGAGTTGCGGAGTTGCTGAATGGGCTTGTCAGGCACCCATGTGTGCAACTTTTTTAATCAGGAAGGAGATCATCTCTGCAGAGGCTGCCCAGAGGAGCAAGGGGTTCCAGCCCCACACCAGACCCCCAGCCCAGAATCCCAAAGCTGGGGAAAAAAGTCCCCATAACTATGGGCTATGTAGTTAAAATCCAGGAAAATAAGAAATGCCTACCCTAGCTGGTTTGGATTGGAGATCAGTGACAAAGAGGCTGCTGGAGACCCAGTTGTTCCTCTTAAAAGGCCTGCACCACAAACTGAAATTACAAGGTCCTGCTTCCTCTGAGGAACAGGGCCAGGTGAGGCTCTCGGGGACATATTTGTCTAGCATCAGGGAACTTGGGGCGGCTTTCTCCCAGACGGAGGTAGTCACAGGGATCATTGTTCCTGTGCTGGGACCTCTCCAGTGACAGGGCTGACTGGCAGCCATTTCTGTTCGCTCTCATGGTTCCCTAAAACCCCACCTCATCCAATTTACAATGCCAACACAGCTGTGCGCAGCAGCTTTTGCATATGAATGGTTTGTCCTTGAAAATCTCAAACAAGCTGCAGCTGCCTCAGGAAGCCCCAAATCAATAAAAGACCCAAGACCTTTCATGAACACCAGCCTGCCTTGCTTCATAACTGGGCCTCATCTGGGCACTTCCAAATCCAACACAAGGAGGAGGAATCTGCAGATCTCTCTGTAGCTCTTGCTGGGTGGCCCCAGGCAGTGGCTGACTTTGCACCTCCCTGGAGACCCAAGAGCCAGTGTACCCAGTGGTCAGTGTCAGACCATACCAGATTACAACTTTACACATTCATAAGCCACACACTCAAGGGGCAGAATCAGTGAGCACCAAAACCCCACTGAAGTAAGTCCTGCTCCATAGGGGTGTCTCCTGCATAGCAGCTCTTCCACTGTAGTTGTAGCTGCTCCTCACAGCCAATTGGCCTGGAGGTCAATTCCTCCCAGTGACATCAACAGCAATCAAGTCTCAACTACAACAAGACTGTGCACACAGCCCACAAAGGGGTGCACCTAGAGTTCTCAGCTCAGGTGACTGGGGAGGCTGAGGCACTGGGCCCTATAAGACACCTACTACACAAGGCCACTCTACCCACTCAAAGAGACATAGAAGCTCTATCCAATACTTAAACACAGGGAAGCAGCCAAAATATGAAGACAAAGAAATAGGTCACAAATGAAAGAAATGGAATAAAGAAAACTACTAGATGTAGTGTTCAAAACCACAGTTATAAGGTTACTCAAGAATCTTCTAGAAACCTCAAAGGGACTTAGTGCGTCTTTAAAAGATCTTACGAGAATGCCAAACACATGGAAAAAAAACAGTCAGAAATTAAGCATACACTGACTGAAATAATGAATAATATACAGGGATTCAACAGCAGAGGATTCTGAGAATCAAATCAATGATTTGAAATATGAGGAAGCAAAAAACACCCAACCAGAAGAGCAAAAAGAAATAAGAATCCAAAAATATGAATATAGTATAAGGAGCCTCTGGGACAACTTCAAGTGTACCAACATTCGATTATGTAGGTGCCAGAAGAAGAGAGAGAGCAAGATATTGAAAACCTATTTGAAGAAACAATGACAGGAAACTTCCCCTACCTGGTGAAAGAAATAGACTTACAAGTCCAGGAAGCACAGAGAGTACTAAACAAGAGGAACCCAAAGAGGACCACACCAAGACACATAATAATTAAAATGCCAAGGTCTAAAGACAAAGAGAGAATCTTAAAAGCAGCAAGGGAAAAGCAGTTAGTTACCTACAAGGGAATGACCATACGACTGTCAGCTGATTTCTCAACAGAAACCATGCAGGCCAGAAGGGAGTAGCAAGAAATATTCAAAGTGCTGAAGAGCAAGGACCTACAAACAAGCAAAGCTATCATTTAGGACTGAAGGACAGATAAAGAGCTTCACAGATAAGAAAAAGCTAAAGGAGTTCATCACCACCAAACCAGTATTATATGAAATGCTGAAGGGTATTCTTTAAGAAGAGGAAGAAGAAGAAAAAAAATAAAAAGATAAAAAATATGAAAAACAAAATAGCAACAAATACATACCAACAACAATTGAATCTAAAAATCAGAATAAATGAATAAAAAATCTAATGAGCAGAATAAACTGATGAATAAAATAGAATCAGAGGCATGAAAATGGAACAGACTGACAATTCTCAGAGAGAAGGGGGGTAAGGGAGCAGGAAGAGAATAAACAAAGATCTTATATGCATATATGCATTACCTTTGGACACAGACAATTAGGGTGGCAAAGGCCTGGGGTGGGGTGGGAACTAGGTAGAGGGAGGCAATGGGGGGAAAAAAGAGGGACATCTGTAATAATCTCAACAATACAGAAGAGAGAGAGAGAGAGAGAGAGAGAGAGAGAATTTCCTTATCACGCACCTTCTGTGTATAAGGCATGGGGAAAGGCTTCACATACAGTACCTTTTTTAAAGCTTCACATCAATACCTCTTTTAACTCTCATGTAGTAGGCAGAATTCTAAGATAACCACCAGTAACTCCTGACCTTGTACAATCCCTCTCCTTCAGTAGGACTGGGACCTCTGCATTTGATGGCTATTACCCCCGTAATTATATCAATACATTCCATGGTAAATGGATTTTGTAGATGCAATTAAGTGTCCCTATCACTTGAATTTGAGTTAAATCCAAGGGTAGAGTATCCTGAATGAGCATGACCTATTCCAGTGACTCCTTAAATGAAACAAGGAGCAACACACACTATTGTTGGACTAGATGACAGCATATAACCAGTTTGCAAACTGCCTAAGGTGGGGGGCATGCAGCTAAGAACTGAGGGTAACTCCATTATTTTGCTTTTGCTCCTTTACCACATATCAGTTGACTATATTTATAGGAGACTATTCCTGGGCTTTCTATGTTGTTCCATTGATCTATCTGTCTATTCTTTCACCAAATACCACACTGTCTTCATTACTGTAGCTTTATAGTAAGTCTTGAATTTGAGTACTATCACTTTGTTCTTCTCCTTCAATATCATGTTGGTTATTTTGGGTCTTTTACCTCCCCATAAAAGCTTAGAATCAGTTTGTCAATATCCATGAAATAACTTGCTGGGATTTTGATTGAAATTATATTGAATCTATAGATCAAGTTGAGAAGAACTGACATATTGACAATATTAAGGAAGATATAATTTTTATATGGAGTGTGAGAGGATAAATTTAATTATAAGGCAATATTTGAACATAGTCATAAAAAACATAAAGACAGAGGTATAGAAAATAGCATTTCTGGCTAAGTACAAATGCAAAGGAGGTAGGGAAATGCTTGTCATGTTCATGGAACTTCAAGTAATACACTGTGGGTGCCATCCATTTAACACAGTTAGAGAAAGAGAAACTGAGGTCATAGGAATAATAAGTACCCATACATTATAGGACTTGAAGGACAGTTAAAGAACAGTGGTCTATACTTTGAATGAAATGAGATGCCACTGGAGATATCTGAACAGAGGTGCCATTATTTGCTTAAAATTTTAAAGGTTCATTCTTATTTCTGTATTAAGAGTGGAGTGTTGGTAAAAGAAGGCAGTAAATAGAAAACTATTATAATTTAAGCAGTAATGGTGGCATGGGTCAAGATAATAGAGGAAAAGTGGGTAAGAAAGCTTTAGACTCTGGATGTATTTCAAAGTAGTAGACAGATTAAATGTGATATATGAGAGAAAGATGAATCTTGAATGGCTCCCAGTTGCTTGTCCTGGGTAACTAGAAAAATGAAGTATCTCTTTTCTGAGGCAGGCAGGAATGTGGAGAGGCATATTTGAAGGAAGGAAATAAAACACACACACATATATTAGGGGGACATTCATTAAGTTAGAGATAACCTACTGGACAACAAAATAGAGAAGTCAAGTAGGCAGGTATATGTGCATCTGAAGTTCAAGGGAGAGGTAAATAAAATTTGTGGTTCATCAGCCCCAAAAAAATGAGATTTAAAGACAAGAACTGGATGAAAACTCCAAAGGTGTGAATAAAGAGGGAGAAGAGAACATCAGCGGTCTGATTCCTGGGACATGAGAGTGATGAGCAAAGTCAGCAAAGAAAATTGAGAAGCAACTACTGTGGCAGGGAAACTGATGGCAATTTCCCAAAAGTCATATCTCGATTTCTAGTCCTCACTGACAACTGGCAGGCTAGCTGAGCCCGACCTCTGAGCGTGAGGGGTAGAGAGTAAGAATAAGGTAAGAACTGAGGACAAGTAACAATGAGGAGCTATGTTTTCTTACCTTTCTTTTCTTTTCTTTTTTTAATGATTTTTTAAATCCTCACCCAAGGATTATTTTGAGAGAGATGAAGGGAGAGGAAGAGAAAGAGAGAAACATGGATTTGAGGTAGAAACATCAAGGTTGCCTAAGAGTAGGTACCCTGAACGGGGATCAAACCTGAAACCTGAGTATGTGCCCTGACCAGGAATTGAACCCACAACCCTTTGATGCGTGGGATAACGTTCCAACCAACAGAGCCACACCAGGAGCTGTTTCCTTAAAACAAAATTATTTCCGTACTGCAGTTGGGCTATGTCCTGACATTCACCAGCACTCTCATTCTTGCTCTTTACATTCAAAAGATGTGACCTTACTTTCCATTATTTATAACTCTGAATTCTGAAGATCCTATTTACAAATATTTTTTACTAAACTGTCAAAATCTAGTGATTCAACTATACCACCTGACCTTCATGTGTTATGACTTTAAGGCCTAGCATTATTTCGATTCTACTTGCCAATCTGTTTGGAATAAAAACTTATGGAAATTTGCATTGATTTTTTTTGATGAATTATCTTAGGATAAACTTAAATTTATGTGAAAGTCTAAATAACAAACCCTATTCATCTTACACTCCTCTGATCCTTCAAAAATAAAGTAAAATGATAATAATATAGCAAAGGTAATGATATACACGCAGTTGCACAAAACACCAGGTTGAAACTGTGGATATTTACATCTATACTGGAATCAAATACATATTTATTTGATTTTTGAAGAAAATATATAAACTCAAACATTAAAAGACATCTGAAGTTATGAAAGGTAAGCTTTCTAAAGCAATACTTTCACATTTTACTTTATGCATGATATTGACTATTCAAATATTGCTGTTACCTTCTAATATGGAAAAGAGAAAATGCATTTTAGTATAGAGTTGACTTGGGAATTGGAAATTCAGAACAACTCTTAAATATGCAACAAGTTTATGCTATAATCCTGAATAATTCACTTGACCTATAATTTCAAAAAGAATCTAACAAAAGCAGATATCACTAGTCAAATCTTTGTCAATGCCTAAAGGTATGACTCTATGTATATATGCATCAGTAAAACATTTGATATTTTAAATCTGCAACAGTTCATAAATATAGTCTTATGAATTAAAAACTAAAAGCTTAGGCATTTCCCAAGCTTACATAATTAGAAACAGCAATACATATTAAATGGATTATTTTACAAAATGGATAAATGTATGTAAAGGGATAAACTGAGACATCCCATGCAATATGCCTTGTGTTTGGGAAATTGCTGCACCTCTTTTCAAAGGGATGAATTAATCATTTTTAGGTGTATATTCTCATGATATAAGCTCTCCTCATCGAGAGTTTGAAACTTTGCATGTTTCTATTACAATGATAAAGTCTCTAATTCACTAGAGCGAGCAATACACTGTCAGTCAGAGAATTAGTCTGCCATATCATTTCCCATTGTAGAGACTTGTAAGATCTCCTAGGAATTGTCATTATCCTTGCCATGAAACTCTTCGAAAAACATTTGGTTATGGGAAATTTCAAACATACACAAAGCAAACCAAATAGTATCATAAACCTCATGTACCCATCTCCTAGTTTCAATAACTCAATATCTACTCCCAATTCCATCAGTACCTACTCCCAATTCCAAGCTTCCCTACCTAATTATTAACATTGTATAGTCTTTTGGGAAGTAAAATTAATGTGCATTGAATTTTACATATCTAAACTGTATAGATTTGCATTAATTGACAAATTAATTGACTTATTTAAACCAAAGCCTCAGATAGCTATAGAACATTTCTATCACTCCAGAAATTTCCCTTGTGTCTTTAACTGGTTCCTCTCTCCCACTAGACGTAACCACCTTTTTTATTATCTTCACTATGGGTCAGTTTGGCCAATTCAGGAATGTAGGAAAGATTGAATAATACAGCTCTTTTGTTTCTAGCTGCCTTCACACAGTGTAAGGTCTATGAGATTCACTTATGTTGTTGCAAGCAGCAGTACTTTGGTCCACTGTGTGCATATACCACAATGTGTGCACCCATCCCCCTGTTGATGGATTGTGGGAAGATCCTATGAACATTCTTGTATGTGTTCTTAGTTCAAAGATGTTTTAATTCCTCTTGGATTAAAATAGCTAAAATTGGAATTGCTTACTCAAATGGTCAGCTGATGTTTAAACTTCCAAAGCATTTAACCAAGTGGTTTTATCATTTTATATTCCTATCAGCATTATCAGAGATTTATGTTTGTTATATATGTTAGTCAACATTTTGTGTATGCTAGTTTTTTTAAAAAATTTAAATAGCTTTATTGAGAAACAGTACACATACCATAAAATTCATCCATTTAAAATGTACAACTCATTGTACATTGTTTTTATTATATGTACAGAGTTGTGTGGACTAAAGAGAAAGATTCGTTTTGAATGTTTGACCTTTAAGTTTTCAAACACGACCCCTTTACCTCCTCTCTCTGCCCTTTTGTCCCACATATGGGTAAGTCAACAAGAGCGCCCTTACTCACCCTCCCTTGGCACTGGTTCAAAGTTCAAATCACATTAACCTTGGCCTGTGAGCAAGTACCCTCCCTCTGGCCCCACCTCCTAGCCACAATTAAAGTCAGCCACTTGTCTCTCTTCACCTTTGTCACCTGGACTGCCTTGTGCCAGCCCTGCTCTCCCTAGAGAGTCCCATAAGATGAGTAATAAGCCTTTTTATGTTCTCCTGGTATAAGTGGCATAATTTCTCTAGACATACAACTAATTTTGAGTAGGAGGTTTTATCTAGACATCCATGGGACAACTACAAAACATTGTGTAACTACATAGTATACTAGTAATTTTAGAACATTTTTGCAACCTCAAAGTAAAGCCTTACAGATGTTAGCATTCACTCCTATTTATCTCCTCTCTCCTCTTTCCCCTTAGGCTTAGGCAAAGCAGTAGTTTATTTTCTGGTTTATAGATATGCTAATTCTGCACAATTTATATAACTTGAATCATGCAATATGTAGTCCTTTGTGACTTCACTTAGCATAATTTTGAAGCTAATCAATGCTGTAACATGTATGGGCACTTCATTCTTTTTCATTGCCATCTAGTATAACATCATGTGAATATGCTTCATTTTGCTCAATGACTCATCAATTGATGGAAATTTGAGGTTGTGTTTTGTTGTGGGTTCCCCCCCTCCCCCCAGTTTGGGGCTATAATGAATAATAAGATGAACATTTATGTGCAAGTCTATTGTGGAGATATGTTTTCATTTCCCTTGTGTACTCTTAGGGATAGAATTGCTAGGTCATGTGGACATTTTATGTTTAACAGTTTGAAGAATTTCCAAACTATTTTCCAGAGTATTTGGAAAAAAACACACAAAAAAACATTTTCAACAACATACAAGTGTTCTAGATTCTCCACATCTTTGCCAACATTTATTGTTGTTTTTTTCTATAACTCTGTTCTTGATTATTGTTTTACCTCCATTTGCTTTTAGAATTTTTTGACAAACTATCTATAAAACACATTTTATCCATTTATATATGTTTTTATTTCTCTTATGGTAGTAGAGAAGGCAGAAAAATTAATTATATCTATATATTTAATGAGGCCACATGTAATATTTTACCCTCTGTTAGCAAATTATAGAGTTAACAGATGAGGGTAAAAAGACCCTCAAAAAGCACCCCACAATGAAATAATACCTAGATCTGAATAAAGACAGACTAGAAAAAGGGATAAAAATAATATTTTGTATCACTCAAAAAGTGAAGTGGTAAGAAAAATCAAGTTAAAATCATCATAATAAAAAGAAACATCTCAGTTCTCTTTTCAAAATTTCAGTGAATGAAGCTAAAGGTAACATCATTTGTCACCTTTCAGTTAGTATCACATCATGCTGAATTACCACTGCTGCCCCTTATCTATATGGGATATAAGACCCCCAGAGGATTCCTGACACAATGAGCATCAAATCCTATATACTAGCATACTATGCTTTTCCTATACATACATACCTATGACAAAGTTTAATTTATAAGTTAGACACAGTAGGAGATTAACAACAATAACTAATAAATAAAATAGAACAATTATGTCAATATTCTATAAGAGTTATGTAAACATGGTCTTTCCTTTAGAAAAACTAATGTGAAATCCTTTTTTCTTCTTCACAATTTCACAAATAGAGGATTCATTCTTACCATAGATCTTAGCAACCTCGGTATAGTACGAGATTTTTCCTATTTTACTAAGTTGAGAATTTTATCTTTTCACCTAAACGAAGCACTTTAAGAAAAATCAAGTTAAAATCATCATAATAAAAAGAAACATCTCAGTTCTCCTTTCAAAATTTCAGTGAATGAAGCTAAAGGTAACATCATTGTGGCATATCCAAATTGCCAGCATCATTAATCTTGTGCTTTGGGGTCATTATGTGGTAAAATAAGGTTTACTTGGACACAAGCACTGTGATTCCACAAGAGTGAATGTGATAACCAAGACAGATGGTTACTAAGTGACTAATGGGAAGGGAAATATTCATCATGGGGACACTGGACTAAGCATCAACTCTTGCTTGTCCTGGGTGGGATGAAGCTGGTTGATATAAGATCACATGAGATTTCCTCACACTGCTCAGAACAAATGTATAATTTAAAACTTATAAATTGCTTGTTTGATTGTTTATTTATGGAATATTCACTGAATGTTTTCTGACAGTGTTTGACCACGGTAACAGACACCACAGAAAGCAAAACCATGAATAAGGGGAGACTACTGTACCGTTATACCAATGACTAAACACATCTTGAGATTAAAAAAAAAAAAAAGACAACTACTGGTCTCTAACATCACTAGGCAAAAATACAGAACCATTTAAAATCATTTTTCCTTCTAAGAAATAAAACAAAAAAGCAAACTTGAAATACACTGAGATTAAAAAAAAACACAAAAAAACACACACACAGAAATACTCTTTACTGGGGAAAAAAATTCCTAAAATAGACCATTGCTGGTAATCCAATGACTAGGGCCTCTCTCTTACATTTAAACTGCTCTCAATCAATAGTTTAGAATATTTCAATAAGGCCACAATATCCGTGTGTTTCTAATGAGATGAATTGATGAACTTATATAAACAAAGCTCCCAGATTCTTTGTCTTATTTTTAACTTAATCTATGTTGTATATACATCCTAGACACAACAGAGAAATAATAAACATTATTCCTTATATGGTGAGCTTTAAGAACTCAAGTTGTGCCATATATGTGTATTTCACATCAACTATCTCATTATGAGAAATAATGAAACACTAAGTTGAAATAACATAAGACTCCATGGAGTTGCAAGTCAGTTAAAATGTTCAAGTATTTACACAGATAAAAAACACTTAAAATATAGCTACATAATTTTTTATTTTTAGGTATGATGGATACTAAACTTTTTTCTCTCTGGAGTGCCTAACTTTTTTCCAGGTAATGCCTTAGAACCCAAGCAATCTGACTTATATTTACCAATCTGACTTAAAATTCAGTGCCTGAGTTTTAAGGTTTAAAAAAAGTAAGTTGTTAGATTTAATACATCTATTACAGTACTTAAGTGATTCTTTAAGAAAAATACTGTGATAAACCATGGTCAGGAAATATTATGGTTTATCACTTGTGTGGTAAGATATATTAATGAGTTATTTAAAAATACTCATAGAAAAATGAATACCACCACATCTACTTAATATTTAATTCAATTATTTATTTCAATTATGTTTTATAGTGAATGACATCCCTTTACCAAAAAGCAGTGATTATATATTTTAAATTAAAATTACATATGTGATAATTTGGTGCTTGTTTTTTTAAATATATTTTTATTAATTTCAGAGATGAAGGGAAAGAGAGTTAGAAGCATCAATGATGAGAGAGAATCATTGACTGTTCTGCCTCCTGCACACCCCCAACTGGGGATCGAGCCTGCAACCTGGGCATGGGCCCTGACCTGGAGTTGAACTGTGACTTCTTGGTTCATAGGTGGACACTCAACCACTGAGCCACACAGGCCGGGCTATGCTTGTTTCATATAAACATATTCAATGCACAGTAAAATTAAATTTTTGTATTTCATTTTTGTTACAATGAAGTTGGGAATCAAATCTGATGGGTACTACAATAATACAGTTCCCTTCAAAGAGTACCAAAGACTTTGATGGAATGAGAAATTATCAAAGTCTAAGCCTGTTTTAAAAACCCATGAAAATATTAGATTCAAGTGTATGGGTGTTTGTTTGTTTTTTTAATTTCTCCTTGAATTAGACCTTTGATCCATTTTATTAAAAGAGAAAGTAAGAAAAGTAACCTAACGTAGAGAATAATCTATGGAAACACTCTGGGGTGATACTTCATTACAGATAGTTTATCATGACACTGAAAAATCAGCATTTGGAAGTGAAAGTCATCAGTGATCTAAGGACATGTGTTCCCTTCAGATGTCACAATTGCTTCCTTTATGTCAGTCAGGGAATTCACTTTTTATGGCTGAATTTTACTACTGTTTGTATGCTTGTTTGATTTGAGAACATCTTAAATTCAAATGAACATGTCTGTACCAAGGCAGTCAGAAAAAACTGACTTTATTTCTAGATGGAATGGCGAAATATCGTAGCAAAGTGCTTTCAGAAGTTCTCTATCGACTCACAAAATTATCAAAACCAAAAGTGATCTCACAATGTCTTTGCTAATGTTTTACCACACTTCCTTGTCAACAGCCAACCAAACTGGGTTAGCAAGTAACATTGACCAATGTACTGTTATAAAGCCAGCCCACCTTGGTAGTAGAACATACTTTAACGAATTCTAGTCTTTTTTTTATATATATTAAAATGCCATCTTGTCATCCTCTCTAAAAGAGAAATATGCATATTTAATGGTACAGTATATATTACAGAATAAAGAATAATCATCTCAACTAAAATAGAGATGGGATTGCTTTGTAACATCTTAAAAGATAGAGTGCTCAAAAATAGGTGCTTCTAGCACTGTACTTGATTTATGTTCTCCTAAATGACAGAAGCAATATATATGGCTTTGCTATTTTGGAGAATGAAAGAATCTCAGATATATATATATATATATATATATATATATATATATATATATATATATATATACTTTATTTTGACACTCTTGCAGATGTCCCCATCTCCCCCCACTTTGTACACCTCCACCCAGCCCCCACTCTCCCTTCCCTCTGGCCATCACCACATTGTTGTCTGTGTCTGTGGGTTAAGAGTGAATGACAGCTGAAGCATCAGCTCCAACAGGTAGGGGTTCAAAGCTACAAGACTGTTCCTGGGATCAGCCCCCAAATCAGATGTCAATTGCAAGGTCAGGTTTTCTCCTGTCCTTCTGACCCACTGGCTACAGATGAACAACACAGCCTCTTCAGATTTTATTAATTTGCTAGAGCAGCTCACAGAACTCAAAGACATATTTTAGTTATTAGAATAGATTACTTACTGGTTGCTCCACTGGCAACCTGCCCCCATCTTTAGGTGCTGACCCAAGTCACCTAATTAACATCATGAATGACACTTTTATAGTTCTCATAACTTAGAAAATTCCAAGGTATTTAGGATCTCTGTACCAGAAATGGAGATCAAGTATATATTTCTTATTTTCCATCACAATGTCACAGTTGTATTTATTTCTCAAACCACTGCCCACTTGAGACTATGTGCATCTGTCCCAGGCAAACCTAGATATAATGCCCAGGTGGAACAATTGATTCATTTATTCATGTTTACAGGATGGAACTCATTTTGTATGGGAACAAATAATGTTGAGAGTTGTATGATGGCAGAATGTTAATAATGTTTTCTGATTGCTTCTATTTTCTTTAAAATGAAAAGCAAGATAGTTAGATCAGAGTAAGGATACAGAAAAAATATTAGAAGTTCACTGACAGAGAAGTCGATTTAAGTGAGCTAGTAAGTGGAAGAAGGCTAAGCAGCACTAGGGTTCTATTGAAGGGAGTGGTTGCAAATTTAATGTTCCTAATAAGCTGTTGCTGGTTGTATAATTTTCTCCAGTTCTATTAGGCTGTGCAGGCACAGATCAGTCAGAGCATTGGGTGTTAATCAAGTTGGCATTTCTGCAAGTGAGTACATGAAGTGAGAAAGGAGCAAGGAAATTTAAGGGTAGCAGGAAAGTGATTATAATAACAGATGAAGGAATGTAATATAAGTAATTAGGGAAATGACATTTTGAGCTAGGTAGAAGCAGTCAAGTGAAATAAGATCAGTAAATTATATATAGTAATGGAGTCAAAGAACTGTCAGAGTACTTCGAGTTGAAAAGAGGCAGGGGTAAAAGTGAAGTAGAACAATGCAAGGGCTTGTATCTCAGCCACTCCCACCAATGGCAAAGGGTGGGAGTGGCTGAGAAAGGGTGGTATATAGGGTGGAAGGACAGGAAGTGAAAGAATTGTAATGAGCGTATTAAAATCCTTTTCTGCAGGGATATTCAAATCACCACTGATTATGACAGAAGTCGTGCTACACAGAATGGCAATGAGACAGGAACTAAAATTTTGAAGAACAAGAGTGAGTCAGCAGTAGAAGATAGCACCAAGGAAAGACCACATTGTAAATATAGCTTGATGACGAGGGAGTTAGACATGAGTGCATTAAGAAGGAGATAATGAGATTTATCTAGAAATAACATTGAGGAACTAAGAAGATTTGGATGAGTATCTAGCCACCGTGTGACAGAGTTACAGGATAAGCAGAGTCTTCACGTGAGAAATAAGTTTCAGTTTGAGTAACAAAGTGAAAGGAACAGTTGGAATAGATAAAGAACATTTTAATGATTACAGACTGTGAATTGCGGTGGCACAGTTAGAACATTTTAGTAATAGTAGCCCTGCACACAAATCTGAGCGCCAGTAGCTCACCAGTAGCTCACTGCTGTCCTCCAGTAGTTCTCCGCCCGCTGCCCCGCCCTCCTGTAGCTCCCGCTGCCCCCTCATAGCTTGCTTCCCTGCCCCCACCTGTAGATCTCCTCTGCCTGCTTGTAGCTGGCTGCCCCACCCTCCTGCTGATCCGTGATCTGGTTGTTACACGGTCAGTCATAAATAGGATTAGTCCTGAGAGTTCAAAAAATTAAATTGTAATGAGGGTGTGAAAAAGAGGGGAAGAGGTATGCACTAGTACAAACATATAATTTCTACAAATCATATCGAATAGAAATAGTACAAAATGAAATGTAAAATTAATTATTCTAACCACTTGTGTATCCTAGCTATTCCTAAGAACAGTTCCTTGAGTTTTTATTAAATTCTATGCATAAGCAAAATACATAAAGTTTGCCAATTACCTGTAATTCATGTATGTATGAATGTAAGACTGTAGGTATATTTATACAGAAAAAAATCACACAATGTATTCTGTTCTTTGTCCATTTTATCTCGCATGATAATTATCTTGGCACTCTTTCTTCAACAGCACATGGATACACTTTAAAAAAATAACCTGCATATATACCTTTGCATTAATTTATTTAATTTTTTTTCAATAATGAACACTTAGGCTATTCAGGTTGTTTGACTTGTAAGCAATAAATATTGGGGCATACTTAATTTTATAATGTTTATGACAATCCTATATAATAAAAGCCTAATGTGTTAAGTGTTTGGTCATCTGATCAGCTGTTCAACCAATCAAAACATAATATGTTAATGATATGCTAAGGCCGCTCAACCACTTGCTATGATATGCACTAACAACCAGGGGGCAGAGAGCCAACTGGTTGACCAGTGACTATGATGTGCACTGACCACCAGGGGGCAGACGCTCCAACCAGTAGGTTAGCTTGCTGCTGGGATCCAGCCAATCGGGACTGAGCGAGATGGGCTGGACATACCCTGGAGCCCTCCCACAGTCCCTCCCCAGCTGGCCAAGCTCCCATGTCCCTCCCCGGACCCAATTGTGCACTGGTGGAGTCTCTCAGCCTGGCCTGCACCCTCTCACAATCCAGGACCCCTTGGAGAATGTCAGAGATCTGGTTTGGCCTGATGGGGGAATGACTGGTCACTATGAGGTGCACTGACCACCAGGGGGCAGACACTCAATGCAGGAGCTGCCCCCTAGTGGTCAGTGCACTCTCATAGGGGGAGCGCTGCTCAGCCAGAAGCCGGGCTTACAGCTGACTAGCACAGAGGCAGTGGCAGGAGCCCCTCCCACCTCCACAGCAGCGCTAAGGATGTCTGACTGCAGGAGTGGGCCTAAGCCAGCAGTCATACATCCCCAGAGGGCTCCCAGGCTGCGAGAGGGCGCAGGCCAGGCTGAAGGATGCCCCCGCCTGCCAAATGCACGAATTTCGTGCACCAGGCCTCTAGTAGTATATATTATAAAAACTTTGAAGCAATTTTATTACATACAACACTTTTTATTTTAAATTTTGGTACTTATTGCTACGTTCTTCTCCTCAAAAGCTATAAAAACATGCATTAACAATACATGACATATACTATGCAATATGAGTATTATCAAATTTCTTAAATTGTGCCAATTTATGTATGCGGTAGAAAAAAATGTACTGCTTTTATCCAAAGGCTTCCAAAGTCAAAGGTGGGAATTTGGGCAACCATACACTACACACACACACACACACACACACACATACACACACACACTTTAAGAGAAGTTATTTTGCTAAGTGAAAGTGTTTGGTATTTCAAAAACACTTTATTACGTGTTTTCATAAGGCAAGCCCTATATCTGAGCAGGAAATATCAGCCTCACCACTTGCTGTGAAGGAGAGAAATGATTTGTTTGATATTTATTCCAAATATGCACAGGAAGCAGTTGGGATTTGACCCGAGTAACTGCAGCCCTTTTTCTTTTCTCTCAGGCATGTAATGTTCAAACCTTTGGCACATGTCAAAGAGGAATCTATCTCTGGCAGCCTGGCCAGGTCCTCTGAGGGATGCTCAGCCTGGAACACAGCCCTGGGTGCCACACCATTATAAACTCCATTTCCATCTTCTCTGTTATCCTTTGGACATGTGCTGAAAACTTCAGCTTTCTTTTTTAACACGAAGTATCTTAAGTGATATATTTCAATTTTTTCTCAGTATTCAGGATTTTTTATTTACCTCTTTATCGCTTTCAATTTAATTTTATTCATCTGTGATGGAGATTTAAAACAAGAAGTACTGCCTGATAAGAGCATATGTTTGTTTAAATAAAAAAGCCAGTTAACCCATCCATCACCTCACATAGTTATCTTCATTTCTTCTTTCTTTTTTTGGTGAGAATGCTTAAGATTTACTCTCAGAAAATTTCAAGTATAAAATATAGTATTATTAACTATAATTACTATGCTGTACATTAAAAGAGAAGTCAGTTAAAGAACAGTATCATAAAATAAAATTTAAAGTATTCATAAAATAATTTTATACTTTAAAATGTATCCACTTTAATTGAATTCATATAAATCGATATGAGTTCTTCTAACAGCTGGTGCAATGTCAGGGATTCCTCTTTGATTATGTATCCTCTGATTTACATTACAGATCTCTTTCATAAATCATATCCAAGATACACTTAGAAGTATTTTCTCACATTCTGCAAATAACCACTTCCTTCCCAATCTCAGAGTTCTCCTCTTTTTGCCAGTAAGTCAATTTGTAAACATAAACTGCAGGATTAGCAAAACTACATAATCTTCCACTTTAGTATTTCAGAATCTTTGAACTTAGAATAAAGCCTCAAACAAAAACAGAAGAGAGAAAAAAAGTGAGACAGAGAAAAGGAGGGGGGAGACAGATGAAATATAGAAACAGGTAGAGATAGAGATAGGAGAAAAATTACAGAGAAGAGAATATAATTTTTGAGGGGGTTAAACTAATTTATTACCACACATTTATAATGTTGGAAATTAAAATACTGGGTATATCTCAGAAAAAGTAACTTAAATTTCTCTAAATTGTTGCCATTTTTACTTCTATGTTATAAATATATATATAATGTTGATGATATCTAATGAATGGTCTATGCCATAATTCATCAAAATAAATTAAATTGAATACTAAAATTCTAGTGATATCAGTAGTTATTTGGATGCATACTTTAGTCTTTTTATTAAAATGCAAGCTCCTTTAACATAGTTTTTTCATGATCTAAAACAGGGATCCTCAAACTTTTTAAACAGGGGGCCAGTTCACTGTCCCTCAGACCGTTGGAGGGCCGGACTATAGTTTTAAAAAAGAACTATGAACAAATTCCTATGCACACTGCACATATCTTATTTTGAAGTAAAAAAACAAAATGGCAAAAACACCAGCATGTGGCCCGCGGGCTGTAGTTTGAGGACGCCTGATCTAAAACAATGTTGTCCATGCCATATGTGATGTGGAGATTAGACTCAGTAAATATCTGTGGACTAAATGTGAAGTTACTAATTCACTGTAGTATTGAGCCATAATTATTCTCCAACAAATGGGAAACATAGTAAAAGACGGAAAACATATTCACACAAATGAGCCACCATATATAGTCTTTGGTAGTTCAAAGAAAATACTGTGTCAGGTAATACAACCTGAAACTTTCAGGGGCTATAATTTCCTCTTCAATAGAAAAGCTCCAACCTGTAAAGTGACTTAGGTATGGAAACATGCTGAGGGGCTGTGACTCTCCTTTGACAAGTCCAGTTTCTGGCACTGGACCTGGAGTTATGGGAATGAGGAATATTTTAGTAGGGTACCAATCAGTTTTATTCTCAGGGACACCATACTCAAGGAACCATACCAGGAGTCTCAGTTGATCAAGACATTCTGATCACTACTGTCTCTACTGCACTTTATGGAAATCAAGATACCTGTGTATAAGGGTTAAGTAGTACCACTTGATCCTCACTACTCTATGATCATATAATGACTACATAAAATACACAATCCATCTTAATGGCAGCGTTTCCCCTAATCATATACAGAGATCTTCAAGTATTATGGCATTCCCTTCACTAATGTATTTGTAAGTAGCTGAGTAAATGAAGTGTCTTCTATGCCCTGTTAGGAGTGTAATGAAGGATGGTATGCAGGTCACATGTGATAAATGCACTCCAACATTTCTTTCTTCCAAAAAACGTCTTTCTGCCCTTAAATTTCTTATAGCGTTTCAATCATTTTATATCCAAGTTTAAATCAACTAAATAAATAAAGTATCAGAGGCAATTCCAGGGGCATGAGCAAACTCATTAAACTTAGATTCCATGGTAAGGGCAGCTCTATCAGTTTATTTAGAATCTGGGAACTAAAACCCACTACTGCTGAGGGGAGAAAGACCTATTGATAAGGTGGTACAAAGCAGGAAGAAATGAGCACTTTTTCTGTCTTCATGTCTTGAAATCTCCTACTTGATTTTTTTTTTTTTTTTTTTTTTTTGGCAAAAGACAAAAATCAGCTAACCAGAGAGAAATGAAGTTTGTGTTAACTCACTCCCCACATCACAGAAGAGGGAATAAAAGGGAGGACATGAAAATGAGAGAAAATAGCTTAATTAATTATGCAGCTCGTTAAAATAACTTTAAAAAATTAACACTACTTTATACATTATTAAAGACTAAAGGCCCAGTGCACAAAATTTGTGCACTGGTACAGTAGCTAGCAGCTGCTGGCTGCCAACCAGGGCCTCCCTCCCTTTCCCTGGCTGGCCCCGCCCCCTGGTCAAACTCCCAGACAACTTCCAGTCAAGGGGACAATTTACATACTACACTTTTATTATATAGGAGTAATATTACTTTATACATTACAAAGTTGACAAGTAAAATTCTCATCATAGTTTTAAATATATTTAATTTTGTGTTAAAAGTTAGATATCTTTCCCTGTCGGTATGGCTTAATGATTGAGCAGTTGACCCAGGAACTAAGAGGTCATTGGTTTTATTCCTGGTCAGGGCACAGGTGTGGGTTGTGGCTCAATCCCAGGTCGGGGCTTGTAGGAGGCAGCTGATCCATGATGTTCCTCTCTCATTGATGTTTCTATCTCTCTATCCCTCTCCCTTCCTCACTCTCTAAAAATCAATAAAAATAAAATTTTTTAAAAGTTAGATATCTCAAGCAATTTATAAGATGATGTTTCAACTATAATTGGCATATCTATTCCACAATAAAATTTACAAAATTAAATTTGAACTACCTTATTGCATGTCTCACAGTGGACTTGAAATGTTGTATGCAAAATTTTATCATAAAAATGAAAAATATTCTAGTCAAATTTTAAAAGATCAGGCTCAATACCAAAACTATAAATGTTGCTTTAAATTCAGAACATCCTAACTCGGCCAATACATATGAATAAGGATATGAATATGAATACGAATATGAATGAGAGGGAAAACCAAAAGTACTATATAATTAAAGAGGTTTATGCTTCCTAATGCAAATACCAAACTTTAAAATACCCCTTTATTTGGTCCTTGGGAAGTTGTTATGTTCCTTGGGATGACTTGTGTTTCAGATCCTATTATTATCTCCTATAAGAAATTGACACATCCTGCAGGTTTCCACGTGAATCATAGGACTCCATGGAGAAGAAGAATCTCTATTTTTCCCTCTTTTCAGGCTTGAGCATGAGTCTTCTCTGGCCAGGAAAATATGAGTATGAGTGAAGGTGACATTTGACAGGACCACACAGAACTCTGAGAGACACTATAAATTTCTGATAGCTTCTTTACTTCTTAACCCCTGCCATGTCCTAAATGATGCTGTTCTCTCAGCCTGGATCCAAAAAAATAAGAAGACACTTTAAGAATGTTTGAAGTTGATCCTTAGCCTAGAGCTCAGTCTTAACTAATCAACAATCTATGTGCAGTGTGAATAGCAAATAATTTTCTGGTGTAAGGCACTGAAATTTGAGAGGATTTTGTGTGTTTGTGTGTGTGTGTGTGTGTGTGGCTATAGTATAAGTAGCAAAAATTGACTAACACGTCTCTTTTGATATAGAAGGAGACAGAATATTTTGAACTCGGGAAAATTCTGAGACAGTTTCATAAAAAAGCGTTTATGGAAGTTGAAGATGTGGAAATTAAATCTCTCAAAACTTGTTGGCTCCACTTAGCCCTTGGAAAGGGCTACTCTGTGCTTATTGACAAGGGAATGGTAAAATTTAAGCATACTAAGATTCTTGAGACTAAGGTTATAACTGGCACAAAGTCACTTCTACCACACTTTGTTGGGGGAAAATATTATAAAAGAATGCCAGAATGAATATCAGAATAGATTACATTTTAATGGGAAGAGTTTCAGAATCTCATTTCAAGAGAGTGTGGACAAAGGGATGGAAGAATCTATTCACATTTTTTACAGTTTGCCACACTCTGTAGAGAAGTATTAAAATCATGTTTTTGTAAAAATGAATAAGACATGGCCTTTGTATTCCAGAGGCTCTTTAATATGAATAGAAAACAATGCATGTTGTATGAACTTGGATGATGAAAATGCAGCAAGACCACAGATAAAAATAAACATTTTCACAGCATTAGAGAAGATGTTCTGGAGACAGCATTGCTATAACAGTCCTTGTAAGACAAGGCCTAATGCAAAATTAGGGTATCAGAATCTCATTCCTTTTTAAAGCTGAATAATATTCCATTACAAGTATATATAACATTTTGTCTACCCATTCATCCTTCAAAATGTTATCGGTGGGGAACACTCCTCATCCCCAGCAGTGCTGGTGGGAGTGGGCTTCTTGCAATGTCATGAGAAAAGGAATTTTCTGAGACTTGCATGGGAGGATGGCTACCCTGAGTTTCCAAGGTCCCTCCATCCTGCCATAGAAGAAGTGTAGCTGTGGCTTCCGCAGAGCAAGGATCAAAGCTGTTGCCTCGAGTTTTCATTTCATGTTGGGACACAGTCAGGCTAGCTCAGTTTGTATTTGCTGCAGTCCATTGTGTGTGGGGTCCTTAGGGCCACATGGCTATGGAGGGAAGAGGGGCAAATGCAAGAGAGCCACAAGAGCACCAAGAGAGTGAACTCCTTTGTTTGGGGGGGTATGTATCCCCCAAATTTGGCGGTCTTGCAGTGGCCCTGCCCCCTCTAGCCAATGATCTCTGCTCCCAGGTTCCACTGACAGGCACCTTTCCTATATCACCCCAACACACTGTTCATGCATCCATCTCCCCCTTTGTCCCATCCCTTCTACCAGTAACCTGCAAAGAATGGACTGGTGGTTCCCTGGGGAGTGTAACACTGCAGCATCCTGGTGAAGCTGCCCACGTGACCATGCCTATAATGCTTAGCCTTTCTTTTGCTCCTTTCCTATTATTAATAAACTAGAGGCCCAATGCAAAAAATTGTGCACGGTGGCGGGGGTGGGAATCCCTCAGCCCAGCCTGCACCCTTTCACAATCCAGGACCCCTTGGGGGATGTCCGACTGCCAGTTTAGGCCCAATCCCGCAGGGATCCCTGCTAATTGGGCCTAATCTGGCAGTCAGACATCCCTCTTGCATTCTGGGACTGCTGGCTCCTAACCACCTGCCTGCTTGCCTGTTTGATTGCCCCTAACCACCCTGCATGCCTGCCTCATTGCTCCTAACCACTCACCTGCCTGCCCTATCATCCCTAACCACTCTGACTTCCTGCCTGATCGCCCCTAACAATTCTGCCTGCCTGCCTGATGCCCCTAACTGCTCACCTGCCTGCCTGATGCCCTTAACTGCTTGCCTGCCTACCTGATCGCCCCTAACCACTGTGCCTGCCTGCCTGATCACCCCTAACCACTCACCTTCCTGCCTTATCACCCCTAACCACTCTGCATTCCTGCCTGATCGCCCCTAACCCCTCCGCCTGCCTGCCTGATCACCCCTAACCACTCACCTGCCTGCCTGATCGCCCCTAACTGCTCACTTGCCTGCCTGATCACCCCTAACTGCCTCTGCCTGCCTGCCTGATTGCACCTAACTGCTTGCCTGCCTGCCTGATCACCCCTAACTGCTCACCTGCCTGCCTGATCACCCCTACCCTCCTCTGCCTTGGCCGCCGCCAACACGGCTTCATCTGGAAGGATGTCTGGAATGACATCCAGAAGGTTGTTTGGCTGTCCGGTCTAATTAGCATATTACACTTTTATTATTATAGATAGCTAATCACAATGGTATCAAAGGATCATTTGGATTGTTTCCACATTTTGACTATTGTAAATAATGTTGCTATTAACATAGATGCACTGCAATTTCTTCAAGTCCCTGCTTTCAATTCTTTGGGGTATATGTCCAGAAGTGGAATTGCTGGATCATTAGATACATAACTTTGACAATATATTACTAGACATCCATATACAACTATAAAAATATTAAGAATTATACATAAATTATCAAATCTATCCATCAATATTTTAAATAAAAGAAAATTGTGTGCAGAGTATTCATAGTTTCACACAAAATATAAGTAATTTGGGATCAGGCCATTCTTTACTACCCATACTCCTACCCTTCCCTGGACAGTTACCTCCTGGTATGTTTCCAGATGCCCAGCTAATGGTTGGTTGTATTCTCCTTTGCAGTCTCAATGACTACTCAGATTTTTCTTAACGTTGCTCAAGAGCCTGAAACTCTCATCATGGCTCAAGAATTCCATTGTTATGCTGAAAAATCAGAAACTAAGCATATTCTATCAAGCACTATAACTAACATAAAATAAAGGGGTAATAAAATCCTAACTGGACTTGGACTTTTTTCTGAATTACTTTTCATTATAGTATAACCTAGAATCAAATATTGCATGACACATAGGAAGCAAATAAAGAGACTTCGTTACTAAAAAAAATGTAGTGAAAGTCTCAGAGTTTGTTTTTAATGTTTCTAGTATAAATAAGGCATTCATAAAAACAAAGGATATTATTATTTTTAAGGGGAAAAAGATAAAATCTTAGTTCTCAGATATACTCCAAGAATGACCAATGAGAAATTAAAAACTTGGAATAGTTACAATTTTTCCAAATTTTGTGGGAAAATGTGAATCTGTTTTGGAGTGATGTAATAGAGATGAATAGGGAAGCAACTATAAGCATCAATTATATTCTATAGTAGCCAGTCAAATAAAAAAAAATTTATTAGTAGACACAGAACACAAAAGGATAAAGGAAGGAAGGAATCTCAGAGGGAAAAGGGAGGAGGGGGCGGAAAGAGAGTAACCAAAGAACTTATATGCATATATACATTATCAATGGACACAGACAATAGGGTAGTGAAGGCCTGGGGTGGGGTGGGAGAACCAAAGAACTTATATGCATACTAGAGGCCCGGTGCACGAAATTCATGCACCAGGGAGGGGTTCCCCTCAGCCCAGCCTGCACCCTTTCCAATCCGGGACAACTGGCTCCTAACTGCTGACCTGCCTGCCTGCCTGATCGCCCCTAACTGCCTGCTCGCCCCTAACTGTCCCCTCTGCTGGCCTAGTCACTCCCAACTGCCCCCATCTGGCTTGATCGCCCCTAACTGTCCCCCCATTGGCCTGGTCGCCCCTTACTGCCCCCTGCCAGCCTGGTCACCCCCAACTTCCCCCCCCCTGCCAGCCTGGTTGCCCAAAACTGGGCCCCACTAGCCTGATCACCCCTCACTGCCCCTCCTCCTACTGGCCTGGTCACCCCCAACTGTCCCCCCGGGGGCCTGGGCACCCCACGCAGCCTGCTGCTCAGTTGTTTGGTCGCCCCTCACTGACCCCCCTGCTGGCCTGGTTGCCCCACACAGCCTGCTGCTCGGTCATTTTGTCGCCCCTCACTAACCCCCCCCGCTGGCCTGGTCACCCCACTGTCCCCCCGGGGGCCTGGTCACCCCAGGCAGCCTGCTGCTCAGTTGTTTGGTTGACCCTCATTGACCCCCCTGCTGGCATGATTGCCCCATGCACCCTTCTGCTTGGTCGTTTGGTAGCTCCTCACTAACCCCCCCGCCCCTCCCCCCCGCCAGCCTGGTCACCCCACGCAGCCTGCTGCTCGGTCGTTTGGTCGCCCCTCACTGACCCCCTGCAAACCTGGTCGCCCCACACAGCCTGCTGCTCAGTCATTTGGTTGTCCCTCACTAACGCTCCTGCCTGCCTGATTACCCATGACACAGACAATAGGGTAATGAAGGCCTGGGTGGGGTGAGGGGAGGAACTGGGTGGAGGGAGGCAATGGGGAGGAAAACTGGGGACATCAGTAATGTTCTCAACAATAAAGATTTTTAAATATAATAAATACAATCACTGGAAAAATTTATACATAGATAAAAACCTAACAAATAATGGATTTTATAATTTATATAACTATATAATACAAATATGAAGGGGTATTTCATAATACTGTTACTTGAAACTATAATTATCAATACACAAAGACAAGATTCAAAATAATCTAGTGAGAAAAAGTAATTATTAACAATATATGAAAATCCAATTTTTCCTTAGTTTAAAAAGTGTGAATCTGACTACATTTTAGCTCCAAATAAGACCTTATATATTTTGTCATGCAACATTTTAAAACTTATGCCTTATTCTTGCAAATTCCAAATCAGTGAGATCATATTCATAAAGTTGTACTTTCTGCTCAGCATGATAGAAAGAGCAGGAGAAGGTTGTCAAGGGCAGACAAGATAGCCATCTGCTTAAGGACTTTATTACATTTCAACGTCTTATAATTAGACAGGTGTCATGTCCATTCTAAGGAGACCTATAAAAATATGATGCATTTTTTCTTTGTTTGTTTTTTTTTTTCTTGTCTAGACAGTATTGACAGAAAGGAAAGTTGAAAAAGAAACATGTTTGATTTTTTCGTGAGGTACTGACAAAATAGATAAGCAAAAGTGAAAGCATGGGGTTGAGTCATGGGCAAGTAACTGAATAATGGTAACAAAACTTTATTTTCATGATGGTGCTGCCTGGAACATGGGAAAGCCTTGGTCCTGATTCTAGCTATCATTTATTCATAGATTCATATTTATGTAGCTCAGTTTAATTATCTCTAAGAGCAGATATATTAGCTTAAGTAAATATCGACAATCTTTGTAGAGTCATGGTACATGGTAAAAAAGTATACACTGAGTGGCCAGATTATTATGACCACCCCATCAGTACTTCGTTGGGCCACCTTTTGCCTTCAATACTGCGGCAATTCTTCTTGGCATTGACTCCATGAGATGTTGAAAGGTGAAGCGAGGAATCTGACACTGTGCCTGATGAATAGCACTGTCCAGTTCTGTGAGATTTGATTTTTGTGGAACCAGCTGCCTGATGGCTCTTTTAACTTCGTCCCACAAATGCTCAATTGGATTGAGATCTGGTGATTGTGGGGGCCACCTAAAGCAAGGTAAAGTCTCCCTCATGTTCTTGTAACCACTCCTGCACAATATGAGCACTGTGGCATGGCGCATTATCTTGTTGGAAGAAGCCATCTCTATTGGGATACACCATCAACATGATAGGATGAACTTGATCAGCAATGATACTTAGGTATGTTGTGCTATTCAGACGTAGTTCCACATGAATTAAAGGGCCCAAATCATGCCAGGAAAACATGCCCCAAACCATAACACTGCCCCCACCAGCTTGAAGGGTTGTACTCATGCATGTGGGGTGCATGCTTTCATGCTGTTTCCGCAAAATTCTCACTCTTCCATCTGCATTCTGCAACTGAAAATGTGATTCATCGGACCACATGACTTTTTTTTCCAATGCTCAACTGTCCAATCCTTGTGTTTCTGTGTGAATTGGAGATGTTTTGTCTTGGTAACTGCAGACAGCAAAGGTGTTCAAACAGGCCTTCAGCTTCAATATCCCATAAGATACAGTGTATGGCTAATTTGCCTACAAATGTCAGGTGGTCATAATAATCTGGCCACTCAGTATATATATATATATATATATATATATATATATATATATATATATATATATATTCTATATAATAAAAGCCTAATATGCAAATCGACTGAACTGCAGAATGATTGGTCAGTGGGGGGCAGGGCTTCTACGTGGGTGGTGCCAGGCCAGCCAAGGTGGGTGCTACCAGGCAGAGGGAGGGGATAGTGATTGAGGGGGGGGCAGTGGTGACCAGCAGCCGGGACCATCCCCCAATCGGCCTGCCGTCAAGCAGGCCTAAGCCATCAGTTGGACATCCCTCGAGGGCTCCTGGCTTGCAAGAGGTTGCAGGCCAGGCTGAGGGACTTCCCCCCCGCCCAAGTGCATGAATTTTCATGCACTGAGCCTCTAGTATATATATGAGAATTCAAGAAGAGGCTTTTTGTATTTTTTCTCTTTAGAAACCTTTTAAATTACTGTATCAAATTCATGCTCTATGGTGAAGTATCCAAAATAGAGAAACAGTAGGTGTATAGAATATATCTAGACAAGACATATTCAGCCAAAACCGGTTTGGCTCAGTGGATAGAGTGTTGGCCTGTGGACTGAAAGATCCCAGGTTTGATTCCGGTCAAGGGCATGTACCTTGGTTGCGGGCACATCCCCAGTAGGGGGTGTGCAGGAGGCAGCTGATCGATGTTTCGATGTTTCTAGCTTTCTTCCCTCTCCCTTCCTCTCTGTAAAAAAATCAATAAAATATATTTTTTTAAAAAGACATATTCTCTTTCTGAGAAGTAGCTATAATTATGAGTCTGCATTTCATTGATTTTCTCTTATGAATAATTTTACCAAAGTCATCATGCAATAGAGATAATTTAAGTGAACCAAGTAATTGATTATCAAAATTAAAAGAAGTTTCATGTATTCCTTCATGGTGTTAGTGATGAACAAAAAAATAACTTAATTGACTAATTTATTAGCAATATATCTTCCTGATTGTTGGGTTCCTCTAGTAACAATTTCCTTCTGTTTGAGTTTCTCAGACTGAGTAGAGAGGAAGCTTTATATATTCCATCTTGTCTATATCTAACTCTTCTACAGTGTAACAGCACAATTTCTGTCTTATGAGGCACAAGGTGTGATATGCCATATTTTTAGTTATTAATGCAATAATTTATTAATCTTCTTTAAAATATTATAAAGGATCACCTGAAATTTCTAAATAGCAAGTGACAAATTTGAATGGTAATTCACATTGTAGCACTTATAGTGTTAAAAAGAACTAATTATTTTTAAAGTTTATGAAATGTTTGTTTTAAAAATTATCATTAATTAAAAACTTTTTTTAGTTTTAAGGTACTAATGATCAATATATATTTAAATATTTATAGAAAACTCTATTAATAGAATAAGTATGTGAGAAAATACATAATTTTGATTGACATTAACTAAAATTATACAGAAAATAAACCAGGTGATGGGATAGGTGGTGACTGGAAAAGCTTCTTTATTGATACACATAGAAACCTTCTTCATGGAAGTAAAATCTAACCTAAAATTGAGTACTGGGATGAGTCCATGCAGAAATATAATAATCCAGAAGAAATGGATAATTTATAGAAGCATACAACCAAAAGGAAAGCCTAAAAAGATCAATATTAAACAAGGGGATTTAAGTAGGACCTTAACCCCTCTCCCCCGCCCCCCTCAATAAAAAAAAAAAAAAAAAAAAGCCCAGGACTAGATGTATTCTACCAAACATTAAAAAAAAAATAAAGATTAATACCAATACTTCTTAAACTCCTTCAAAAACTTCCCAACCAATGATAGCAGTTAGTGTAGTGTAGAGAATTTTAATTTCATTATCCAAAAGATAGTTCCAAACTAGGGAGTCAGATAAAACTCTAAGCTATCAGAAAGGATGCAATAAACTCATGCATTCAGAACTAATTTCAATTTATGGGTCAAGATCATTTTCAATGATGCCATTCAAATGAGGGGTTACTCTACTTAATCATTCCCTGGCAGAGTATGATTGGTACCCAAAAACTTTTAAAAAGGTAGCAGATTTCCAAAATGCTCAAGATGTTACCTGGAAGGTCACAGACTAAACAAAACAAAACAAAACAAAATAAGAACCAAAAAAACAAAAAACAACAAAACATAACATCAAAACTGTTAAAGAATAACTCTCAAGAAGTCATGCCGAATCTTTACTACACAAGGTTAGCTATTAATTCAGTCTCCTTTCCAGTCAGAAATCAGTGAAGCTACAAAGAAGTATGTGATGCTGATAAGAACAAGGACATTGTCATTTTTGTATTTTTAGTAAAGATATTGGAAGAATAACTGATCATCCTTAAAAGGAAAACCCAGATGGAAACTTCATCATGATCATTTAGTTGTACTTCCTAATTTTTTTTTTATCTCAGGGTCAATAGGCTAATTGATTTGAATAAAACTTGTGATTCCTGAATTTCAGTTCAGAGATATTTTATCTTCATCAAAGAACCTTAGCTTTCTGGTGACAGGAGGTCAATTGAATGTCAACTGTTGATGAAACTAAGGACATCTTCACTGGCAAATGTATACATGCCCACTGCTTTCTACAATTTCAGGATCTGAATCTCCTTTCTCTAAAGTGCTATGATTAGAATTTCTTTTGAAATTTACAGATCTATTTATTTTAAAATTATGAGTTCTGGCATCAAACTAGGCCAGGTTTTTTCTTATCCTATTAGTTGCTCTTGTAGAGATATATAACTTAATTGGTTTTGCTAACAACCAAATGTTAGCTTATCTACCATTAGTAGAGATTTATGTGAAAGTAATAGCAATGGCATTGCCTGCATTTGTTTTACTATTTATTTACTTCTAAAGAAATCTAAGTTTTAAGAGTTTCCATGTTTGTAATCTAGACAGAATGTCAACGTGTTAGCATGTAATCAGGATGGAAATCATTAATTTTTCATAATAACCAGAGTAGCATAGATTGCATCCTAGCTGTTTGTATTTGCTCACACCTAAACATACATCATACAAAATAGCCTTTTTAAAGAAATTTCCAAATTATTACCTGGGATCTTTTAAAGTGCACTGCATATATTTAGAGATCTGTCAGCCTGTAAGTTCTGCCACATCCTCTTCATCTACTACCCATGATGAAGCAATGGCTCCTCCAATTGAAGCTGCTTCACATAAAGGAAGGTAAAAAAAAGTTCACCTCTGCCATGCAGGTGTCATTTTTAGAACTCCCATACTGATGCCAAAGGTGCTTATCTTTTGAGGCAGCAGAAAGTTGTTGGCCTGTGTACAGATGTTGTGAGCATGATCTTCCCCTAATCTATGCGATATATAGTGTTTCCCAGCATAGCTCTAGATATGTTTAGCATCCCATAGAATTATCTTGTCAATTATCCATATCAGGTGCTAGCTTTCTTTCTTCAACCAAAATCTCAAAATTACTCTAAAAAAATATATATCAGATCCTTCGTTTACAATTCTCATTTGGCCTACAATTCTCATCTCCCTGCAGAGCATCGAGGGTAGTGCACTGGCTCAAGTTCATGCTTCTCCATCTCTGGTATTTTGCTCAAGCCTCAACCACTTTGGCAGCTCTTACCACCAAACCTGTGTCTTTACCCTACTTACTACTTTTTTGATTTTTTAAAAATTACAACTTACATTCACTATTATATTGTGTTCATTTTCGTTGTGCGTGCAGTGAACCGGTCCAGCACAGCCAGTGGTGAACCTGGGGGCGGGGGGGGGGGGGGAAGGGGGCGGGGATTGGTTTTCGGTGAAGGATTAAAGAAGACAGACAAGAGAATACAGTTGGGGCCAGGTGGGACACTGTTCTCGGATGGAAAGACAGTGCCACAGCCTGTAAGTCGAGTTTTTATTTTATAATCAGATCCCACGAGGCAAAGCAAGGGTGTGATCAAGATGTTTACAATGTTCTCTGGAGTTTCAAATCTACTTAATTACATGCACCTGAGAACTCTATCAAGCTTTGTTTTGGCAGCACTTGCTGCACCTCCCACAGCCCACATCACTCAGCCACCTGGGACCACAGGTTCGGACCATAAGGTCAAGCTTACAACCATAGCCTTTGGCTATTATTGTGCTGGAAGAGTTTTGCCCTCCAAGCTGGGACCTGCACATGGCTTTGCCCCGAGAGGACCATGCCCTCTCATTAGTCAGAAGCTTGAACCTGTCCAAAGGCTGTAGCCACTCTCCACAGTGCAGCATAGTGATTTGACAATCATATACTTTACAAAGCATTCCCTCTGATATTTCAAGTACCCAACTGGCATCGTACATAGTTATTGCAATATTATTGACTATATTTCCTCTGCTGCACTTTACATCCCATGACTATCATGACTAATCAATATGTATTTCTTAATAACTGCCAATTTGTACTTCTTAATCCCTTAGCCTTTTTCCACGCCCCCCCCCCCAAAAAAGAAACTCCTCCCCTCTGATAAGCTTTCACTCCTTTTTAAATCTAAATATTCTATTCCTCATGTCTCTGTGAATGGGCAAATGTCTTCAGGGGAAATCAAAATGGGAAATACATCTCTCCTCTGAGAGTCTCTCTACTGACAGGAGTTTTATCCTTGACAATCCTGACTGCATTGGCTCTTCTCCAGTGCCTTCAAAAAGAAGTTTTAAGTATTTAGTCCAGTGACAGTTCTTTTCAGAAAGCAGTTGAGTCTGTTATAGGCTATTCTGCCATGGTCAGAACCTGTAGTCTTTCTCACCAAATTTCTTAACCTGTATGATTGCTTTAAAACTGGTCATTTTGCCACAACAGTGAAAATTTTTCAGATCAGTGAATTCATACATAAAATATTTTATCTATATTAGTTCTTTAGTACCGTTTTTCCTTACCAAATTAGATTTAATAAACAATGAGATATAAGTATCAATGTGTACCTAATTTCTTAGTGAGTCTTTCTTCTTAAGTAATGCATCAGAGGAAGTATGTTATAATTCCACAACCAAAGAAAAAAAATTATTTTCTAATCTAAAGTTTAAGTTAGACCTGTCAAATTCCAGTCAGGTTAACACTCAGTTACGTCTGGCCCACTGGCCATATAAGAACCTTAAAATCATTTGGTCTGGCCCTGCCAAGGCATTAAGGGTGAGTTAATGAAATGTTTAACCAAATATAGCAGGCTAATTTTTAAGTTGATAATTTTGTATGGCCCATGAATGATGTTATAAATATCCAAATGGCCCTTGGCAGAAAAAAGGTTCCCCACCCCTGCATAGAGCAATGAAATTAGCAAGCCTCAAAACAAAAAGTAGAACTTTTCTTGCAATAAAAATATTTTTTAATTTTTTTTCTTTATTTATTAAGGTATTACATATGTGTCCTTATCCCATCATAAAATATTTTTAAATACTACTCTAAATATTTGAAATGTCGTTTAAATATGGAAGCATGAGTAAAAAAATAAAGTGCTAACTGACCACTTGACTTTTCTCAGTCTTTAACTTTATTTTCAAATAGCTATTCATTTTTAAATTTTTTATTTATCTTTATTGTTGAAAGTTTTACAGATGCCCCACTGTTTTCCCCCCATTGACCCCTTCCTCCCCACCCCTGCCCTCTCCCCAGGCCTTCAACCTGAATTCCATTTGCTTAATGTTTATGTCATTCTTATTTAGATTTCACTAAAGCACATTTGGTAAAGCAAGTTACACAATTTCCTTTATTTCTTGTGTGTTAAATACCTATTATCTACTATATCTCCTACAGTTTGAGGATGCTCTTAGTATGCCTTAGAGTATGTTTTTCTTACTGATGCATGTAAAAATCCCTCAGATGTGTCCAAAACCATAATGACTATTTCATGAGCATCTATCACCTGAACTTTAAATTTGGAGGGACTTGAACAGCATTCATAGAAAATATGGACTTTCCCGTGTATGTTTATTTCAATATAAGAAGAATATATTTGATCAAGCTAATTTATCATCTCAGATATATATCAGTGTGGAAAAATATATAATAATTCTTGTTATTAATTTTACATTTCTAATCAAGGGGTTAGTACTTCTGTTTCTTCTTTGCTTACCTTTACTTCGTGATGGATATTTTACCACAAGTTGAGAAAGAAAACTTTTCTTAATATGGCTCTTCCCCCAGGGAACATAATCAGTAACATATGAAGACTGAAAAAAAAGAGGAGAAAAAAATAAAATTTTTCACCTAGTAATGACTTTCAGCATCTGAGCCATTGCAATATTTTACCCATAATTTTAAAAAGATAAGTCGTTTGTCTCAAGCAGTAGAGCATCGACAGCCTTACATAAATTATTATGTTCACTTATCGGTTTGTGAGTGCCATTTAACATCTATTGGATAATCAAAGGGGACATATTCTATCCTAAGTCATACACCTGGGACAACAGAATAGCATAACAATCAAGAATGCTCTCCCGTGTGGGAGGACAGAAGCTAAGAGAGATGTGAAGGGCTGAATACTTAACACCTCTTAGGTTGCTGAAGGAAGTTCGGTTTTTATTTCAAGTTTCAAGGAGAAACATGACAGGGCTTAAAGCAAGTGAAGAACATGATTTAAGGTTTTTAAAATATCATTATGGAATCTGTGTGGAGATTAGGTAGCAATGGCACAAGAGTGCAGACGACGAGGCCAGCGAGAAAGGTGCTGCAGTCACGGGTGGAAATGATGCTGGCACAGATGGGAAAGGGAGCTGTGGAAATGTAGAGAAGTGTATCAACATGCCATGAAATAGCATTTAGAGCCAACAAGAATGTCTGATAAGTAGGATGCCTGGGGTTGGTGTGGAAAAATGATAGGTCAAAGCCCATCTAGATTTTTGGCCTCAAGAACTGATGATGTGAACAGCTTTCATCCTGGATATTCGAGTTCCTTGCTTTTTTGCATCAACTGGAAGGCACCTGGGAGGTTCCCAGGCACCTTCTCTAGAAGCAAATACCTCTGCAGGGAGAATCCCTGTTACATATTTTCTACTTCATTGGAATAGTTGCAGACTTCTTTAATTTCAAATTTTTATTGTTGACACTATTGCAAATGTCCCCCAGTCCATCCCAATTTGCCCACCTCCACCCAGCCCCGACTCCCCCTCCCTTGGCCCTCACTACACTGGTGTCTGTGTCCGTGGGTTATGCATGTATGTTCTTTGGCTAATCCCTTTGCCTTCCTTTATTCAGTCCCCCCACCCGACTCCACTCCTGACATTTTTCAGTCTGTTCCAGGCACCCATGCCTCTAGCTCTATTTTGTTCGTCAGTTTAATTTATTCACTAGATTCCACATATTCGTGAGATCATATGGCATTTGTCTTTCTGTGACTAGGACAGTATAGACATTTTTTAAGCTGTCTGGTCTTTAGAGAGGGAACATAAGCCGCAGTCAGCCGCTCCTATAGAGAGGACCTGGGGCAGCTGCATCCTATTTCATTCACTAGATCCTTTTCTGAATCGCAGCTTCTCTTGCTTTCACTGTCTGAGATATACCCTTCCGGTCCCCTTCCAGGATAATATTGGGAAAAATCCATCTCTTTTGCTTAATGGCACTGCAAAGTTTTATTTTAAGACTCTTATGTAATTATTTCTATTTCATATTTTTCTTCTATTTCAAATAGATTTGGGCGTGAAAGAATGATAAATGTGTATATGGATGCACAGATCTGGAATAAAAAGTCTATAAATATACTTATCAACAGCATTTTGATAAGTTCCATTCTGGGGATCTCAGTTCAGGTAACATATCAGAATTATCTTTGGAGTTTTTATTATTGTTGTTTCTGTTACTGTGTTTTGTTTGTTTAATTAAGCAGTTTCTTGCATTTTATATGCAAAAGGTTCTATATCCTCCTTCAATAATAGTTTTAAGACCATTTGTGCTTCTAAATAGAGTCCTACAAACATATTATATGTCCAGATCCTCCTCAGATAAGCTGAATCAGAACTGTAAGAAGGTATACTATATTTGACAACTGTATTATTATTAATTCCACAAGTTGCTATGATGAACAGCTTGATTGGAGAAGGATTGCCTTAAGGTTACATGCCCTCCTATTTCTCCACCATTTTAGAATCATTCTATGTAATGAGTGATGTCACCCATGAGACTATGTTGTAAACAGAATCAATCTGAGGGAGAAAATAAGTTGGATAACTCATCTACTGATTTAAATCCTTTGGATGCAGCCCATTCTACCACCATAAATTAGAATATAATCATCTCTCTGTGTGCAGATGACATGGTTTCATTATGAAAAAGCCTTAAGCAATTGAACCTTTGACTAATTACTGTCAGAATAATAGCTTACCAGAAGCTGAATGAAAACAAAACCCTCATGTTTGACAAATATTTTTTAAGGTTTCACAGACTAATATTACAGAATCTCAGAGGCCAAATTATTTGTGACTAAATCATCAGTCATTTTACAGGACCAAAGTATGTTTCTACTAGGGTCAAGTTATCCTACTGGTAACTGTTCACCTTATATAGTTTATTGCCTCATAAGAATCTCAGTATCACACTCATATTTTCACAATGGTAATGTATGCTAAGTATTTAATATGAAAATATACTTTCATTTTTAAAATACTAATTCTTCATTTTATGCTTTGTGATACCATTGGATATATACACTGAGTGGCCAGTTATTATGATCTCTGAACGCATAATAATCTGGTCACTCAGTGTACTTCTCTTGAGTACCTCATTTATTTGATATCAAAGAGACTATAAATCGTGCGCCTGATCAGTTTTCCCCTTGCACTGGCTGATAGAAAGCTCAGGGCAAATAGGTGGTTGATCTCCAGCAAAAGTCTAGAATATTTTTGGTACCCATCTGAGATACAAATACACTGAGTGGCCAGATTATTATTCATTCAGAGATCATAATAATCTGGCCACTCAGTATATATTCTGAATACAAAATCACAGTTTTGCTACCTAAATAAACTAGGTGAGCAGAAAAATTACAATATTGTGTGCTGGCAGGAATTATATGCTAGGTACTTAGTCACTATGTCATGGTGTCAATTAATATATGCTTTTTGATCCAGCCTTCTCATTTCTAAAAGAGAATACTAACACAGTTCTAAAATTACTGTGAGAATAAAATGAAGTAATCTTATAAGCGGCAAGCAGAGTTGCTAGCATATAATCAGACTCAATATATGGTAGTTATTTTTCACAGCTGCTCATGCTTAAAACAAAATTGCAACATCTACAGATCAATACTTCTTTTTCTATTCTGTGCACCCACTTAATTTCTTAATACTGTCTTTCTTCTTCTTTATACTATTCATTACTACCACTTCTAGAACCCACACAAATGCATCGCTGCAAAAGCTAGCCACTGGAAATTACAGTTCTACTTCTCTTTCTTTTTTTCATTACTACTCTGGTATGGTAGTTCTATTTGACTCTGTTTATTAATGTTGACATTCTAGCCTATTGAGGTGTCCCTTTTTCATGAATTTGATTTATAGAGTTCCAATAGGATTGTGCAGTAGTCTTTATCCCTAGCAAAATGTTCTGCTTTATTTTGTAGGAGTTCTAGTTCTGACATTTGGTGACATTTTCCCTTACTGTTGACATTTTTTTCCCCTTTAAGATAGCAAACCAAACTGGTGAGGTGTTTCATTTGTTTTATCCAGTCTGTTTCATATTTCATAAAGCTCTGCAAAGTTCCCATGTCACAACACATTCTTGTTTGGTTTTCACAGGCACAACTTTTTGCTTTACCTTGAATTATTGTATTATGTACTAGGATATGGGAAGTTGACTCTTTTCTCTAGATGTCAAGCCAAAAGTTTTCCTTCTTTTATAAGAAATTGTCCTCCTTCCTTCCATAACCATTATGTTGTCAGAAGTTATTTATTGTTGAAGCACTAAAAATAAAATTTCTTACTCTAACTAAAATTTAAATTCATCATTATTTTGCAACCTGTTTTATGTTTACTTATATTGGGTAAGTGTGAAGCAGTCAACATTTTTTTATAGAATCCTCTTGTCTCAGCAAATTTTTTATCTTTATCGTTTGCAATAAACATTACTATCCAAAACTGTTTATAGAAAAAAAGTGGCTTGCATTTTCATAGCACAACAAATATATTTTCATCATTGTTAAAATGAACACAATTAAGGCAATACTTTCTGGCTAGTAGTGGGAATTACAGACAGTAATTGGATAGCATTTAAACAGGACTCATGCTCACAACTCTTTCCACTACACCTGACAAAGCAAGAGTATCATATCTTCCATATCTTCCTACCATGCCCCTTCATAAAAACATCACAGTGTGTAACATTCTTGCAAAGCTTAGAAGTTTAAAATTCTTATTTATATTTCTTTATTCACATATCAATCATGCTTATTGCGATCTCAAACTTTGAATTTTGGATGTCTCCAGCTATTAAATCCTCACCATGACATTTAATATACTATTGGACTTGTACATTTCTAGGATATAATCTGTATGAATTCTCATAAATAATCACACACCCCCCCACACACAAATACTGGTACACACACATTTCACCGTATTGAATTACTTTATCAGCACTTTTTCAATGCCAACTTTAAAAATAAGATTTTTTATGCAAATTTGATAAATGTTAGAGTCAGAATTTTCTTCTGTAGGATGGAAATAAATTATTCCACCATAGAACATATATATTTAAAAGATGCAGAATAAGGGAAGATTCTTTTTTAAAAAATATATATTTTTATTGATTTCAGAGAGGAAAAGAGAGGAAGAGAGAGATAGAAACATCAATGATGAGAGGGAATCATTGATTTGTTGCCTCCTGCACATTGGACTGAGCCCACAACCCAGGCATATGCCCTTGACCAGAATCGAACCTGGGACCCTTGAGTCCCCAGCCGACGCTGTATCCACTGAGCCAAACTGGTTAGGGCAAGGGAAGATTCTTAACGTTATAGTGCAGCTGATTCTCCAGAGAATTCAGCTCTATTGTAGCTGTTAGATTCAACCATAAGATCAAAGCTTTAAAAAAAGATGGCTTAATTAAAGCACTATATTCACAGCTCCCTATTTAAAGAATCTCTCAAAGGAATGGTTAGAACATATTATAAAAGATGAACAGTCATCACTAATGTTAACTGGACATAGGCCTTCTTAAAGATAAGGAAAACACTCTCCCAATTTCTCCTGAGAAGGCATCTGGACATTTTGGTTGAATTTGTTCATGCATAGCTAACCTTAACAAGATTATCATTGTCCTTCTCTTGGGCTTTTTAAGTTTTTCAATTATTCAAGTCCTTTAAAAAAGTTACTTCTGTCATAAATTGTAATTTGTGTACTTAAGGAAATGAATGTTGAAAGCTATTTTGAGAACTGGGCTAAACTCTTCTATCTAGCTACCACCCACACCCTTTAATATCATTATTGATGATCTCCTGACCCCCTCACCATTTCATTTCACCTGTCCTGTAGAACTCTGACCTTGCTTGAAATCAAGTGTCTTTCTGCACCTGTCCAAGGTACAGAGTCATGCCTGAAGTAACCACTTTGCCCAGAGGAGTAGCCCACTATGAACTCCTGGTCACAACCACAATTAGCTCTTGGTTTTGATCAGCAATATTACTATTTACTTTGTCAACTTACTCACTAATTCTCCTCAAGCACAATTTCAAACCTTCTGACTTTCAGGCTCCTTAACAGGTGACTCCAGGTCCACTTTAAAGAGAAGAAATAGGTCATCTCTCCGAAAAGCTCTCTACTTGTTACCACAAATAAATAAATGTGTATTTACCTGAACTCATTCCCTACTGTTCTAATGTATGAATGCTTCTGAATTTATCTACAGAAAGTTCCTTTGACTCAGCCTGTATCATACCTTCTTCTTCCTCTCAGAAATCTGACTACATATTTTCTCTCACGGTCTCTGGAGGTACCTTATTCTTTTTTTTTTAATTTAAATTATTGTTTAGCCAAAACCGGTTTGGCTCAGTGGATAGAGCGTCAGCCTGCAGACTCAAGGGTCCCGGGTTCGATTCCGGTCAAGGGCATGTGCCTTGGTTGTGGGCACATCCCCACTGGGGGGTGTGCAGGGGGCAGCTGATCGATGTCTCTCTCTCATCGATGTTTCTAACTCTCTATCCCTCTCTCTTCCTCTCTGTAAAAAAAAAAATCAATAAAAAATATATAAATTATTGTTTAAATTATTACATATGTCTCCTTCCCCCCCCCCCCCAACCCCACTGACTTCTCCCTGGCCGCTCACACCCTCCCAGCACATGCTCTCACTTCCTAGTGTCTGTATCCATTGATTATGCTTATATGCATGCATACAAGTCTTTTGGTTGATCTCTTACCACCACTCCCCTCTCCCGCAACCTCCCCTGCCTTCCTTCTGAGGTTTGATGGTCTGTTTGATGCTTCTATGTCTCTGGATCTATTTTTGTTAATCAGGTTACATTGTTCATTATATTCCACAAATGAGTGAGATCATATGTTATCCTTCTCTGACTGGCTTATTTCACTTAGCCTTATGCTCTCCAGGTCCATCCATGCTGTGGCAAATGGTAAGAATTCCTTCTTTTTTACAGCAGCGCAGTATTCTATTGTGTAGATGTACCACAGTTTTTTAATCCACTCATCTGCTGATGGGCACTTAGGCTGTTTCCAAATCTTAGCTATGGTAAATTGTGCTGCTATGAACAAAGAGGAACATATATAATTTTCTGATTGGTGTTTCTGGTTTCTTGGGATATATTCCTAGAAGTGGGATTACTGGATCAAATTGGAGTTCCATTTTTAATTTTTTGAGAATACACCACAGCAGCTGCACCAATCTGCATTCCCACCAGCAGTGCACGAGGGTTCCTTTTTCTCCACATCCTCGCCAGCACTTGTCCTTTGTTGATTTGTTGATGATAGCCATTCTGACAGGTGTGAGATGGTACCGAATTGTCGTTTTGATTTGCATCTCTTGGATGATTAGTGACTTTGAGCATGTTTTCATGTGTCTCTTTGCCTTCTATATGTTCTCTTTCGGAAAGTGTTTATTTAGATCCTTTGCCCATTTTTTGATTGGATTGCTTATCTTCCTCTTGTTAAGTTGTATGAGTTCCCTATACATTTTGGAGATTAAAACCTTATTGGAGATAACATTGGCAAATATGTTCCCCCATGCAGTGGGCTTTCTTGTTGTTTTGCTGATGATTTCTTGGAGGTAAAAGACTTGTACTTAGAAAACTACATAATGTTGAAAAAAGTGATAGAGGAAGACTTAAACAAATGGAAGAATATATCCTGTTCATGGATTGGTAGATCAACATCATTAAAATGTCAATACTACCCAAAGCAATCTTTGATTCAATGAAATCCCCATTAAAATATCAATGGCATATTTCACAGACCTAGAACAAACTCTCCAAAAATTTATATGGAATAAAAAAAGGCCCTGAACAGCCACAGCAATCCTGAGAAAGAAGAACAAAGTAGGAGGGATCACAATACCAGATATCAAGCTATATTTCAAAGCCCCGGTTCTCAAAACTGCCTTGTATTGGCTTAAGAACAGACACATAGCCCAATGGAACAAAAGAGAGAACCCAGACATAGACCCAAACCATTATGCTCAATTAATATTTGACAAAGGAGGCAAGAGCATAGAGTGGAGTCAAGACAGTCTCTTCAATAAATGGTGTTGGGGAAAAATACATGCAAAAAAATGAAACTAGGCCACCAATTTACACCATACACAAAAACAAACTCAAAATGAATAAAGGACTTAAATGTGAGATGAGAAATCATAAAAAAATCTTAGAAGAATCCATAGGCAGCAAAATGTCAGACATTTGATGTAGTAATATCTTTACCGACACAGCTCCTAGGACAATGGAAACTAAGGAGAAAATAAACAAATGGGACTACATCAAAATAAAAGACACCATCTTCTTTTTATACTAGACTCTTCCTTTCAATATTGTTACATGTTAAATTCTTTCCCATATAAGCACAGATCTTCCCTTGACTCCAATCTTCTCCAGTTCACACTCTAACTCTCATTTATTTTACATCTTATTTTTCTACTGTCAAACATTTAGTCTGTTTTCAAATTGCTTTAAAACTTAGTAGGTTCATGCAATTATGCAATATTTTAATATTTCCAGATGACTAAAGTTTATATACATTGCCAATATATTATCTTTGTAATTAGCTTATTTCTTATAGTATTCCATAGACTCTGTGCAACCTATTTGAATTACATAGTTTTTAAAAATATTTTTAAAACATTGATTTCAGAGAAGAAGGGAGAAGAAGAGAGAGATAGAAACATCAATGATGAGAGAGAATCATTGATCGGTTGCCTCCTGCATCCCCATACTGGTGATAGAGCCTGCAACCCAGGCATGTGCCCTGACCGAAGCAAACTGTGACCTCCTGGCTCATGGGTTGATGCTCAACCACTGAGCCATAGCAGCCAGACTGAATTACCTAAATTTTAATGCTCAGGAATAGTAAGTTTATCAAAAGTCATAAAGCTGTTAAATTGTAATCAGATATATAATAGCGTACTCATATATTTCCAAAACTAATGATGACCACATATGGACATCACTGTTTCATAAAATTGTATAGGTGTTGTCTAGCACTGTGTATGTCATAATGTTTTAAAATCAATGTCTATTAAAAAGTAATATACTATAGTCAAGCATGAAAAAAGAAACTAAAATTAAAATGACATATCTAGTATTGCATTAAAAAGGCAGCTCTAAAGCATTACAATATAAATAGTGTGCACCTTAAATACTCATCTATATATATAAAAGTCTAAGCGACCATCTGACTGTTCCACCGTTCAACTGGTAGCTATGACACGCAATGACCACCAGGGGGCAGACGCTCAACACACAGGCATGGAAACATGGAACAGACTGGTGAATCTCAGAGGGAAGGGGAAGGGGTAGGGTGGGAAGAGATTAACCAAAGATCTTATATGCATACTAGAGGCCCAGTGCACGAAATTTGTGCATGGAGTGGGGGGGTCCCTCAGCCCGGCCTGCACCCTCTCACAATCCGGGACCCCTTGGGGGATGTCTGACTGTTGATTTAGACCCAATCCCTTTGGCAGTTGGACATTCCTCTTGCAATCTGGGACCAATGGCTCCTAATCGCTCGCCTGCCTGCCTACCTGATTGCCTCCAACCACTCTGCCTGCCTGCCTGATCGCCCCTAACTGCATCTGCCTCGGCCCCCGCCACAATGGCTTCGTCCGGAAGGATGTCCGGAATCACGTCTGGAAGGTCACTTGGCTGTCCGGTCTAATTAGCATGTTATGCTTTTATTATTATAGACTCGAGGCCTGGAGCTTGGATTCTTGCATGTTGGGTCCTTCAGCCTGGCCTGTGGGGATCGGGCTGTTTTCACCTATGCATGAATCTATGTACCAAGCCTCTAGTAAGATTGTAAACCTTATATCACCTGGTTGTTGCTCTAAATTAAACAAATTCAAGCTAAAGATTAATTGTATTTTCTAATAACATACAGAAAATTTTCAATCAAATTCTAAAATTCAGAACTACCAGTCAGCCTCTAAATCTAGCTTGTTCTCTGATTTCACTCTGCATAGAAAGTTGGAAACATAGCTTCCATTGCCTTTAACAAATTTTGTGTACCTTACCCCCTAGAGAAGTTTCCCAAAGTGACTTTTTAAAAGATGCTATTTAAAAGCAGGAATCATAACAAATTAGAAAAAGAAAAACAAATGCTGGCATTTTCACATGCTTGTGTATTTAACAAAGATACTAAATGCCATAGGTGTTTTCAATAACTTCCATATTCATTTTGCTTCACTATTTTGTTATATACAAAAAGAACATAGAAGACACCTGCGTGAAAATTAGCTGCATTTTGTTAAAGCAATTGTCAACTTGAAAATTGGATTTCATTGTCAAGATCATCTTTCCTTATTTTGTTTTTTAAAAGTGCTCCATAATGAAGTTTTATGGTGACCATTTTAGGCTGATTAAATACTATAATCCTTTTATTTGTGCAGATTGTCCAGGTCCCTTGTGTGCCTCACTTTTGTTCAACATAGGGTGTAATGAAGCTCATGCAGTGTTTCTGGGTGATTATTACTTACAGTCTGAAGTGAACTTCAGTTCCAATCCATTTACATGTATGTGCTGAAACTAAATCATTAATGTGAATTTTTACATATTTTTAGATTTAACTTTTCGGAATAATGAAACCATAAATTTCAAGCACTTAGAATCTTCTTATTTCATATTTAATTCAGTATGTAATTGAGAACAAGCTTTTAATATAGATGGGAGGACTTTCCAAATTTAAATGGAATAGCTATTAAGCTGCACAAATATATTTAAATCTCAAGATTTGACTAACTACTGTTTAAAATATAAAAACAAATATTAATAAAATTTGAAAATTCACATTAGTTTCCTCAAAATAGTACTCCAAGAGATCTACCTATTTCATATGCTTCTATAGCTATTTTAATCTATACAACAGTGCTTACAAAAACAGATTTATTCAATGCCTATCAGTTATATTACAGGTTGTGTTTAAAAATCCACACTCCTAACTCAGTCAACTATAAAGAAATGTAGGATGCTTCATCATAACCATAACACTGAATCTTTTCCGTAAGAAGAGAATAATCATAGATTTATGCTAACCCTTATTTAAGCTTCTAATGCTTAACCAACTGACAAAGCATGTATAATTAAGTCAATAAGTAATCATTTGTTTATTTTTAATATTTTAATTAATGATAAATATAGTAAACCTGTATCAGCAATAAAGCATTATATCAGTAATAGTACAAGCAATAAGCCTAGGACATAACTTTCATACCTCAACCTCACAATTCCTCAGAATTGCATTAAAATAAAATAAACTAGCACTGGCCAGTATGGCTCAATGGTAGAGCATCTGCCCGCAAACCAAAGGGCCTTTAGTTCAATACCCAGTCAGGGGCACAAACCTGGGTTGCAGGTCAATCCCAGGCCTGGGTCAGAGTGCAGATGGGAGGCAACAGAAGATGGGAGGCAACAGATCAATGTCTCTCTCTCTCTCTCTCTCTCTCTCTCTTTCTCTCTCCTTGCTTCTTTCCCTCCTTCCCTTTATCTTTCTCCCTCTTCCCTTTTTCTCTCTTCCCCCCTCCCTCCCTTGCTCCCTCTCTCCCACTCTCTTTGGGCAAGGATTTATTATATATCTATAGTAAAATAAACTAAGCTAAAGTGATGGGACATCGTCATGAGTAGGTTTCAAATGTGACTTCCTTTTTTTCTGAAGTCTCTCTTGACCTCTTGCTCCATTCGAAGTTGTGAGGTGCTGTACAGAGGGGCTTATATTGAAAGGAACCACTACAGGAGCCCTTCAGCCTACTTCTTTTGAGAAAATGAATTATCAGTACAACAGCCTCAGGAAACTCAATCCCCACAACCAAAAAGATGAGTGACCCTGCAGGAGATCCTTACAGTCAAGCCCTAACAGCAATAGTAAACTGGAGTATAAGTGGACACCTTAATGGTGTCTATGTGAGATACCCCCAAGCAGAAGATCCAGGTATGTCATAATAAGTGTGAGTTAAGTTGATGAGTTCTGGGGTAATTTGTTATACAGTACTAGATAACTTATTACATGTATATAATTATAGATATAATTATGCAGTTATGAATAGCTTATATATATATATATAGTTATAGATGTAGTTATACATAGACATAATAATATAAATGTATCTTGTTCGGTATTACATACACTTACACATATAAGTATGTCAATAAATAGTTATCCTTATAGTTATAATTAATAACTCAAAACTCCTAAAGTTTTTTAAAAATTTCTTTATTGATTAAGGTGTTACATATGTGTCCTTATTCCCCCATTACTCCCCTACCCCAAGTTTTAACTCTATTTGAAAAATGCAGTTCTTATAAAATTTGTACAAAATAAAATATTTATAAGTGTATTCTCAACAATTATGTATATTTTTTAAAGATCCTTATTCAAGAAGTCTGAACTTTTCCTAAATCAATTCTATGTAATAAAAGGCTAATATGCAAATCGACCAAATGGTGAATGACCGGTCGCTATGATGTGCACTGACCACCAGGGGTTAGACACTCAATGCAGGAGCTGTCCCCTGATGGTCAGTGCACTCCCATAGGGGAAGTACCACTCAGCCAGAAGCCGGGCTTATGGCTGGAGAGCGCAGCGGTGGTGGTGGGAGCCTCTCCCGCCTCCAAGGCAGCGCTAAGGATGTCCGACTGCTGGCATAGACCCACTCCCTGCGAGTTTCATGCACCAGGCCTCTAGTATGTAATAAATAGGACAAATACGTGAATTCTATTTAGTAATGCACATCAATACAGAATACACAAATAATAAACATTTTCACTGTTTTTTCTCAAAAATATTACATTCACAAGAAGGAGGAAGTTCATATATATCCAAGTAATGTTCATAAACAGAGTATTTATGCTTTAATTAAACTGGTACTAAAACTTAATACTAATAATTAAACTTGCACTCTTTTTGTCAGTCTGTAACTACATTAATATCTAAAGTGTACTTATGATTAAAAATTAAGACATTTAGACTGACAGCACACCAATTAAACCTGAATGAAAAAAATAAAATATGATTATTATAGTTAGAAATTACATTGTTGGGCAATTGGAATGTTTCAAATCTTAATAAAATGTTAGCTCTTATTTTTGAGTAATATAAGACAACCAAAAATCAGTGAAATAATTTAAGTGAAATTTAAAGAAACCCAGAGTTGCAAAAGTAATTAAGCAAGAGAGGAAGATGTATAAACGCTTCTAATGGCTACATTCCAATATCATTTAATAATTTAAAATATATTTTAAAGAGAAGAATGTTTATTAAACTCAGTATATTCTTATTAAGCTGAGTTTATGTACTTTAATTATGCAATAGAATATATGGTGGAATTATGCATAACATATATTTGGTTTTAAATATAATGAGTAGTAAAAAAATGAAAGTCAAACTTGATTCATAATTAACACAATTTGCTAAAAGTTCACAATTTTATTTTAACAAGTGTCTCTAGCATTTCATCAGAAAATAGTTTATATTTCAATACATACAATTTTACTTTTTAGAAAACTGTAACCTGCCATCACAGTAATAATTTACACATATTACACAAATGCTAAAATATAAAGAGCCCAAGAGAGAAAAAGGAATAATGAAAGAAGGGGAGAAAAATAGAAATGTAAGTAGAAGAGAAAGTGTGAAACCAAGAGTAAGAACAAACAAAATGAGAGAGATGTTGTTGGGGCAGGCTGGTAGAGGTCTATGGGGAGAAAAGGGGGACATATGTAATACTTTCAACAATAAGGAATTATTTTAAAAAGTTGAATTGAGAAAATTACATGACTACAATTCTGAACTCTGAGCAAATATTGTTTTAAAACAATAAGTAAAAACTTTCCTAAAGTCTTTTTAGGCTAATGAGTCTTTAATATTCAGTTTGCAGCATTTTAATTTGACAAATTTATTCAGCACTCTAGTAAAAGAATAAACTTTTTACTTTCAGTTTTAGTACAGATTTTAGCTAAATTGGATAATAAATACAAATTATCAACTTCTTTAAATATGTAAAATTCCGCATCAGTGCTGAATAAAATAGAAAAAATAGCTTTAGTCTCTTTGATCATATATTTTTTGTTTTGTTTATATTCATTATTCCTCTTTTTTTTCCTTTTCAGTGGGTGTTCTGCATTTAGAGATTCAGATTATGTCTTGCTTTGTAGACAGCAACATTAGAAACATGTTTTAATGCATCCAATTATTCTTCCTGGGGCCTATTATTTAAAGCTAGTAGTTCACAGGTGATTATTGCTTAATTGCCCAAAGGGATCACACAGGAAAGATGTCCCTTTGGTGTACTGGGTACAATAACTCAGGAGGAATACCACACCTGTTCATTGTACCTGCAGAAGACTTTATGTACTTAGTTCTCCTTGTACTGCTTCATAGAATTTAATTCAAATGTCTGAACAGAAGAAAATCAAGAATCCCATATCAGATAGCATTGGTTGAGAATAAGTGAAACGTTCTCATCAATCAAGTTGCATGACTTTAGATGTTTAGATGTTTGAATGCTTTTGAAAATTTGGCTCCTTACTTTTTGCAATTCTTTTTTTTTTTCTGTTCAAGAACATAAACAGAGCTAAAGAAAGGCTCTGCTGGGAGTGACTTTCAGGCTTAACATTCCTTTCCATTGGTCAGTCTTACCAAACAAAAGGCTGAAATCACATTGATACAGTGGGATTGAGCAAAATTTTGCCTTTGCTGCATCTGTTTAATTTGCTTTTACATTTCCTAAGGGTAGATATAATCCTCTCTAATAAAAGAGTAATATACAAATTATCCACCACTCTGCTACATAAGCCACGTCCACCAGCCAATCAGGGCGAGTATGCAAATTAATCCCAACCAAGATGGCTACCAGAAGGGAGGCTTGGGTTTCCCTGGCAACAGAGGAAGCCAAGCTTTCCACACACTCTGGTGGGCCCAGGCCTCCACTCAAGGATACAAAGTTTCAATTATAGAAGGTAAACAAATCCAAACAGAAATGGCAGCAGCCAGGGATCAAGCAGGAGGCTTGGCTCCACTCCAGGCTACAAAGTTTCAATTGTAGAAGGTAAATAAATTCCAGATATCAGGGCCTCTGCTTGGGTTGCCAGGGGCGTAGCTGGCCTGCAAACCACCACAGGCCCCTCACCCATGCCTCTCCACGCCCCAAGGGAACCCCACCCTGATCCAGGACACCCTTCAGGGCAAACCAGCTGGTCCCCACCTGTGTACCAGGCCTCTATCCTATCTAATAAAAGAGTAATATGCAGATTGATCATCACTGCAACACATAAGATCAAGATAGCTGCCCCTATGTGGTCAAAGATCCTGCCCCCATGTGGACACAAGATGGCCACCACAAGATGGCCAGCAGGGGAGGGCAATTGGGAGGGACCAGGCTTCCAAGAGAAGGCAGTTGAGAGGGACCAGGCCTGCAAGAGAGGGGAGTTGGAGGCGATCAACCCTGCAGAGGAGGGCAGTTAGGGGTGACCAGGCAGGCAGAGGAGGGAAGTTGGGGGCAAACAGGCTGGCAGGGGAGCAGTTAGACATCAATCAGGCTGGCATGGGAGTGGTTAGGGGGTGATCAGGTTGGCAGGCAGAAGCAGATAGGGGAAATCAGGAAGGCAGGCAGGCGAGCAGTTGGGAGCCAGCAGTCCTGGATTGTCAGAGTGATGTCCAGTGGGATGGGGCCTAAACGGGCAGTCGGTCATCCCTCAAGGGGTCCTAGATTGGAGAGGGTGCAAGCTCGGCTGAGGGACACCCCCCCCTTCGCCCCCGTGCATGAATTTCGTGCACCGGCCCTCTAGTGTAAGTATAAGCAAAGTAAAACCTATAATGCATAGCTCTGGGGAATTTTATTCCATTTGGCTTCATGAAAAAGATGCAGTATGGAATAGATTACTAATTTTTAGCAGTCTATTTAGCATCTGAATAAATATATATAAAAGAAAATAGTAAGTGGTATGTAGATTAATACATTAAAAAGAGGTCTTAGTGTACTATTTTGTAAATTTTTATTCAAAATATAAATATGTATTGATATTCATTTTAAAGGACTGCAGAGTATTCTGCTATAGCAAAGACAACTTTAATAAATCCTTTATTGTTGAACATTTGAATCTTTTTACAATTTTACAATTTTTACTAGTATATAAAAACTTCAACTAACATAAATGACACAAATGTATGAAAGAATCCATCTATGAATATACATAAAGCTATAGTACATATTATTAAGAAAAATTCAGCTTCTTCCAATAATAAAGAGCAACTTGAGAAATTTTAAAAATAAAAAAGATGAACAAAAGAAGTATAAACAAATTCAAAATTGGTATAAATATTTTAAAAATAAAACAACTGAATACTACCTTTTCCTAAAAATGTCAACCAAGGTATATAGAAATATGGGTTATCTAGAGTATAGCTTGTGGTAATTTAAATTGCCACAATTCTTGTATTAATACCATTAAGTTGCCATAAAATTTGGCCAAATACTTAAATGTTCAGGCATATAGACTAATGACTAACAAAAATTTGTACTAAGTAATTTGTGTTTACTGTTGTATCACCTGTTGTGTAAAATACATATATATATACCATTATACCCAACTATAGGACATTACTGAATGCATATGCATCCATTCACTGAATGTTACTGTAGACAATCATTAAAAAGTTAATGTAGATTTTATTAAAATATAATATAGACTATATTCATGATCAATATTTTTTAGTATGTAACAAGTGAGTGTGTGATGTAATTCAAACATAAAATATTTAGACCAGTGGTCGGCAAACTGCGGATCGCGAACCACATGCGGCTCTTTGGCCCCTTGAGTGTGGCTCTTCCACAAAAGACCATGGCCTGGACGAGTCTATTTTGAAGAAGTGGTGTTAGAAGAAGTTTAAGTTTAAAAAAATTGGCTCTCAAAAGAAATTTCAATCGTTGTACTGTTGATATTTGGCTCTGTTGAGGAATGAGTTTGCCGACCACTGATTTAGAAAAACACATTTAGTTTTATAGAAGCAAGTCTGGAAAAATAGATCCCCAAATATTAACCACAAACATCACTGGATGTTATAATTAAAGGAGCTTTTTTCTATTTGTACACTTCTATATTGTCAACACTCAATAATAAACATGATGTCCTACTATAAAATTTTTTTTTAAAAAGAGCAAGTATATTTTAAACAATAACAAAAACAAAAAATAACCACAAACTATTAAATATTTTGTCTTTATAATTGGAATTTACTTTGACAAGTGTTAATCAGAGATGCTAAAACATGAGGATGTTAAAAATACGTTTGGGAATTGGTACAAAGTATTCTTCAAAAGAACAACTCGCTGAGAAAATACATTGGGAATGTATTACCTGGAAATGCCTGTATCAACTTGATTGTAAATTTTGGATGATTAAACTTTGTTTCAGTGAATCTACAATGGTTTCTTACCTATTATTTACCTGAAACTTTTTCTTGATTTTCCTATTGCAACTGTTCTTTTCCAATAGAATTTTATTTATTTGCAATTTTTCAACCAATTAAGTCTTTAAGTATGATGACATAATGCTTGGCTATTTCCTTTTAGTTTATATATTTTTAATTGAATTTAAATATGTTTATTAAAGTGGAGAAAAATTGGGGAAAATAGTTGAGATAAAATTGAATCTCTACACTGAGATTTAGAGGATTAGTTTCTTCCTTCTATAAATATAAAGTAAATTTACTTTAAAATTTTCTGGTACAAAAAATAGATAGGAATTCCTTAAGTCATTTCTTCTTTTAGTCTGATAGGCTCAGGCTTTCCTTCTTAATTAAATTAACTGTATTACTAAATATTAATTGGAATATCATTTAAATTAAAGTTAGGCTTACAATGTTGGTATTAGCTAAATGAAACCTGACAGACCAGTTCAAAATAATGGTTCTCAATCTTTCAGTACATAAAAAAATCTCATAAAAATGCAGATTTCCAAACTCTACCCCAAAAATACTGATCCAAAAGGCCTGGGATTAGCCTAGTAATTTGAATTTTTTAAAGCTCCCCAAGTAATATTGGTGAAGTTTGGAATTTATTTTGAGCAAAGTTGACTTAGAAAATTGTTAAAAATATTAAAAATAAACATTGTATATAAGTAAAAGTGGATATATTGCTCTCAGTGGCCTTTACATTTATTGAACAAATATCAAATAACATGAATTACTGTTTCATTTTTTAAATAATCATAACTGTCTGCCTGGCAAAAAAAATAAGAAATATAATAGTTTTATTAATAACTCTGTTAGTCTGAATAATGAGTCCAGGGTGTCTAATGAAATTGGTTGATCCAACTAAAATGATTATTCTCATATGCCTTTTTTCATCTATTTGGGTACTTTCCACCTTTGGGATAACTATGGTGGCAACCCAATGAGAGATAAGCACAACAAAATTATTCAATAAACCTTGTTAATGGAAAATATATTTTATATAGCATTATTACTAAGTGATCTCTTGCCTACTATCTGAATACATAGAATATAAAATAAATTAAAATGAGAAAGTGTTCTTCCTGGTTTTACTCTGTTAATTCAGAATTAGAATGAAAACAAATATAGAACTAAGAATAAAACTTCAAAACAGTCACAGCTTGAAATACAGTATCTATCTTATTTAATTATGTATTTTTTAATTCATTCCTTTGAAAGAAGCCTTTCATTCCAAGTAAGGACAGCATAAGTTGGTATTTTACATTCGGTTGTTCTTTGCTGCCCTTCACTGGTAGTTCTACTGTCTCTTTAACCTTTTTCTTTTATTTCTTTCCAATATTTTTTCCTCTTATTGAGAATGAATCAAATTTAGGAAGACAGAATTAATCAACTCTGTGAAAATAACACCAGTATTATTCAATCAAGGGCAAGACTTCCCTGTACACCTTTGACCTCATTCTGCCTACAGTCCACTCTTATCAGTAAAGATTTCTAGATCCAGCAAAGATAATAAAACATTAAGAATAGCAATAAATATCGACTCTAGGATCCCCTGTTCTATAATCTTACTTTTCCTATGTTTAGAATTTAGATCTTGCCAAACTATCTGGACTCTGTCCTTTGCTATGCTTCTGCCATCTATCAGATTGCTTTTATTTAGCAGGACACCTGGTTAGTACTGTCCTGCTTCTACTCTGAGTAAGGGAAGCATTTCAGTCTGTTTACTTCTTGTGAAAGTCATTAAAAAAATGAGTCTGTAATACATCTGAAAGCGTATCTATATATATAAAAGCCTAAGCAACTGTCCAACCATTTGACCATCTGACCAGGAGCTATGACACACAATGACCACCAAGGGGGCAGATGATCAACACAGGAGCTGCCGAGCTGTGGTAACTTGGCAGCTGCAGTTCTCAGGTGATGCACCCAGAACCAGAGAGGAGGAAGCCCGATTCTGGGGTGCATCATCCGAGAACCGCCCTCTCACAATCTGGGACCCCACAGGGGGTGTCAGAGAGCTGGTTTCTGCCCGATCCCCGTAGGCCAGGCTGAGGTATACCACCAGTGCACAAATCCGTGCACCAGGCCTCTAGTTTAAAATAAAATTGTGAGAAAATACAAAGCTAATTCAATAAATAACATAACTACAAGTAATTAGCAGTATATTCTACAAGGTCTAAACAGAAGCATTCTCTTTTATATAAGGAAGATGAGATGTTCAATAAATGAAGAATAAATGCTTGAGCTAGGCACTAGAGGAATATATATATATATATATATATATATATATATATATTCTTGATCCACAATTTCCCTTCTCAGGTTAAAGGGAGTTTCTATTACTTTGCAGTAATTCAAGTTCAGATTGAAATTATTTGCATTATGTCTAATATTCTTGTGACAGATATCTCCTACTCACTGGTTTTTAAACAGTTGACTAAGAAGGGGGAGAAAATGGTAGGAGAAAATTTGCATTAAGTCACCTGCTTAATCCAGGGTTTATGTATTTCATTTATATCTGCTTTTAACCCTTTGCACTCGCTTGCTTTGTTCTTGATTCCTTTATTCTACTCGGGATTTAATTTTTTAAATACCCCAGATTTTACAAAGCGCAGCAGTAGAATAAAAAACTGGAGTTTCTTTTCATACAAACTTATTTATTTGGATTTTTTTATATTTCAAATTACTGATACATTCAAAGAGTATAAAAAGAGCTGCTACCGATGCTAACCGTGTCGAGTCACACTCGACATCTGAGTGCAAAAGGTTAAAATTATTATTTAGCAATTTCCTATTAGATTCTATTTAAACATGAATTCCAGTTATGTTTTTTAATTTCTAATTAACCAAAAATCTTAATCAGACTTTATTCATGCCACAGTGATTATATTTTTAACTAGAAAAATTAAAGAATTTTTACTTTCAAATGATAAACTATACGTTCCAATTTTAAAGTGTAGTTTAACCTAGAGTTACATTCGCACTTAACTGATACTAACCAAAAATATGTACTAATATAAAATACTAGAGACTCAGTGCACACAATTCATGCAGGGAGGTTGGGGGGTTGTCCCACAGCCCAGCCTGCACCCTCTCCAATCTGGGACCCCTGGAAGGATGTCCTACTGCCAGTTTACGGGATTGGACCTAAACTGGCAGTCAGACATCCCTCTCGCAAACCAGGACTGCTGGCTCCTAACCACTCACCTGCCTACCTGCCTGCCTGATTACCCCTAACCACACTGCCTGCCAGCCTGCTTGCCCCCAACTGCCCCCCTTGCTGGCCTGCTCGCCCCCACCTCCCCTCCCCACTGGCGTGCTCGCCCCTAACTGCCCCCCCTGCTGGCCTGCTCACTCCAAACTGACCCCCCCCCCGCTGTCCTGATAACCTCCAACTGACCCCCACTGACGGCCTGCTCACCACCAACTGGCCCCCCTGCTGGTCTGCTTACCCCCAATGGCCCCGCCCCCCACCAACCTGATCACCCACAACTGCCATCCCATCCTGGCCTGATCACCCACAACTGCCCTCCCCTCTTGGCCTCTAACTGCCTTTACCTTGGCCCCGCCACCATGGCTTTGTCCAGAAGAACATCCGGAAGGTCTCCTGGAAGGTCTCCCAGTCTAATTAACATATTACCCTTTTATTATATAAAACTAGGGGCCCGGTGCACAAAATTCGTGCACTGGGGGTTGGGGGTCCCTCAGCCCAACCTGTCCCCTCTCACATACTGGGAGCCCTCAGGGGATGTCCTAGTGACGGCTTAGGCCCGCGTCCCACAGGGAGCGTACCTAAGCCACAGTCTGGCCTCCCTTTGTGGGAGGCAACCCGGCTGGTCAGGGGAAGGCACCAGCCCCATCACCCCACTGCTGCAGCCACTGTCAGTCACTGCAGCCACCAAGGTGTTTTCATCAACACGGACTCCAGTCCCTTCACCAAGGAAAAAATGACAACTTTCTTTAGGCATTTTCAAGATGTGTCTTTCATAGGATATGGATTTCTTTCTTTATTTTTTATCCTCACCTGAGGGTATGTTTCCATTGACTTTTAGAGAATGTGGAAGAGAAAGGGAAAGACAGAGAGAAACACTTTGATTGGTTGCCTCCTGCATGAGCCCTGATCTGGGTCCCGGCCAGGGAGGAGCCTGCAACCTAGGTACATGCCTTTGATCAGAATCAAACCCAGACCCTGCTGTCTGCAGGCTGAGGCTCTATCCACTGAGTCAAACTGGCCAGGGCAGGATATGACATTTCTTAGCCTTCCAGCAGCAGACCTTCATTTTTTTCTCCAGAAGTGTGGTGGAAAAACCCTAGATCACCTTTTTGGATTCTTATTACCCAAGTTACTAAGAATATTACCAGTGGCATACAGGAAGCTTAGCCAATGTGCAGTCAGAAAAGGTGTTTCCTCTATAGTTCACACCAATGGAGGGCTGGGCCCTGCCCAGGCCTAAAGCCTCTAGCCGAAGCTTTAGGCCTGGGCAGGCCTCTCCAGCTCCCTCTGATCACCAGCTCAGCGCCTGCCCAGGCCTGCCCAGACCGAAAGCCTCTTGGGCAGGAGCGGACCCCCAGCTCCCTACAATCAATCACAGGGGGTCTGCTCCTGCCCAGGCTGAAAGCAGACCCCAAGCTCCCTGCCCAGGTGATCAATTGCAGGGGATCCGCTGGTGTACCAGGCCGAAGAAACCCCCAGCTCCCTGCAATCGATGGCAGGGGGTCCGCTGGTGCACCAGGCCAAAAGCCTCCGGCGGGGGCTTTTGGCCTGGTGCCAGAGCAGATATCCAGCTTCCCGCTTTCGATGGCAGGGGAGCTGGGTTTCCGCTCGTGCACCAGGCCAAAAGCATCCGGCGCCTCTCAACAGCCGGATAGGCCCGCCCCCTGTGCCTCTCAATGGCCAGATAGGCCACCCCGAGTCCCACCCCCCAGCCTCCCGCCGGCCCCATCGTGGGCGTAATGAAGTGATGGTTATTTGCATATTACCCTTTTATTAGGTACGATATGAGTCTTCATGTGCTATCATCAATAAAAAGTTAGAAAAGTATATTTTCCCACTTCTTTAAAATGCTAAAACTATTTCAATACTGACTCACATGTCTTTTCACATTTTCTATTGAATTCTAAATATCAAAGTCCCAGAAGCAGCAGTTTTGCATCACTGGCTAAGACTGGCAGAATCTACAAATTTTCATTATATGTTATTTCTGTTTTCTCAGTCTCCATGTCATCATTTTAACCCTAACTTTCTGCATTCATGATATATATTATTTTTGCATTTGAAATTTATACAATGCCCAAATGGAATTAGTTACAGTCACAAGAGTTGATAATTGAGAACTGATGTGATAAGGAGAATAAAAATGTATTAAAATGAAAAAATCTAGACATAACTTCATAATATTAAAAAATAAGAAATATGGTTATACAAATTCCACAATAAATGTTTCCTAAATGAGGTACTGAAAGAAAATATATTGAAATACTATATAATAAAGAGCTAATATGCTAATTAGACCAGAAGGCGGGACAACCTTCTGGAACAACATTCCAGAACAATCTTCTGGAATGACCAGTGGGTGGGGCCCTGAGGCAGTTGAGGCTGTGAGGGCCGAGCCCCTTGCACAAATTTCGTGCATTGGGTCTCTAATAAAAATAAATAACAGTCAGGAGCCACAGTGATTGATAATTGTGTGAAACCCTGGGACAGTTGGGCTCCAGTTCCAAATAGGGCAGCAACTAACAGTTGTCACACCAAAAGTATCTACTTGAAAGGTGGAGAAAAGCAGATAAGAGCCTGGGACAAGTTCTTAACCTGAGAACTACTCAGGAAAATGAGTTTTTTAAAAGTGAGCATTTTCCTAGGTCTACAGCTCAACAGAGCAGCATATTTCCTAGCGAATAGGAATAAACAAGTCTAAGCATGCAGGACTGATCTCCAAATCCCAGTATCTTCACAGGAAAGAAAATCTGACCTGCCAGTGTAACCAGGCTACTCAAACATAGAATTAAAAAAAAAAAAAGTTGACATAACTTTCTATGTCAAAGTTAACATACCAAAACTACCAGACAGAAAAGGATAAGCAGAGACATAAAAAGAAAAGTAAAACACAGAAAGAACATAAAGATTAAAATTAAAAGCATATGAGGAAAAATAATATTATAAAAAAGCACCCAATCAGCTGAAAAATCAGGAGATTAAGTCCCTAAAGATATGTAAATAACATCACATTTTCAAAGGACATTAAGAATAAACCAAAGAGGCTAACACCTGCAATAATATCAACATTAAAAACTTTTAATAATAAAAAAAAAAGAACACAAGGTAATTGGATCCTCAGGTAGCAGAGGTCAAGTGACATCCACTCAACGGCCAAAGGCAAGGTGGGTGTGGTTAGGGACAGCAGAGTCAAAAGAAGCAATCAAAGTAGCCAACTCACACAGACATGTCATTGGTTATTTGATCATGGTGTTCCTAGAATGAAATATATAGGATGCATATTAAATTCTTACTTGATCTGTATAAGCAGAAAAGTCCTAAATTAAGTGAACTAAAGCTTAATCTGAATCACAAAAACAGAGTCACATCCCCTCAATCAATTCCCAGACTTGAGCCATTTTACAGACCTAAACCCCTTGAATAAAGGAGAGGCTGGCCCCCTTGAAAAAGGACTCTGGTACACTGGAAACCTTTAAACTGTTAATATTTCTCCCAGTTTCCCCTAAAGGGATCTATATAGTATTTTACCAGGGTAACTGTGCATTTGAGAAAAGGAAGAAAGTTGCCTTTCCAGGAACTACTAGACAGACACCATTTATGCACTAACACTAATTCCTAGAGACCCAAAACATCACTGTGATTCACCAGAGGACGGATTTATGGAGGTCAGATGGTCAATGAGATTTCACGTCAGATCCATCAGACAGCGGGCCCAGTGGTTCCCAAAAACCATCTTGTGGTTATTTCTTCACTTCCGGAATGCATAATTGGAATAGATACACTAAGCTGCTGAAAAAAACCCTTATGTTGATGTCCTGACCTGTGTGAAGAGAGCAATTATGGCAGGAAAGGTCAAGTGGAAACATTAGAGGTGACTCTACCAAAAACAGTAAACCAAAAGCATTACTGCGTACTTGGAGTGATTGCAAAGATGAGTGGCACAATTAAGGACTTGAAAGAAAGAGGTGGTGATTCGCACAGCATCCCCATTCAATCTGCCTATCTGGCCTGTGCTCAATATAGATGGTTGTTGAAGGACAGTGGGTTACACTAGGCTTAACTGGGGAAGGACTTCAATTGCAGCAGGTGTACCAGATGTGGCTTAATTGCTTGAGAAAATTAACACATCCCCTGGTACCTGGTATTTAGCTGTTTATCTAGCAAATGCATTTTTTCTAATATGTGTTAGTAAAGATCACAAAAAAGCAGATTACTTTCAGCTGGCAAGGCCAGCAATCCATCCTTATGGTTCTATCTCAGTAGTATGTAAACTCTCCAATCTTATGCTGTAATGTACTAGTAGTTCACAGAGATCTTTCTTGTCTTTCTCTTCCACTAGAAATTACACCGGCCCATTACATTTATGCCATTTATGCTGACTGGATTGAGTGAGCAAGAAGTAGCAACTATTCTATACTTATTGATAGGTTATTTGCATGTCAGAGGGTAGGGAATAAAACTGACAACAATCTAGAGGCCTATCTATATAATAGAGGAATATGCAAATCAGCTGGGGCGCCATAACGTCAGGACCCAACAGTAGGGACCTGAGGCTGCATGGTGTCTGGCCGGGGCAAGGGACCTCAGGCCGCGCCCCCCACCCTGGTGCAGGGCCAGGAGACCTCAGGCCATGCCCCCGCTCAGCAGGGCTTGATGGAGGACCTAAGACTGTGCCCCCCACCTGGCACCAGGCCAGGGGACCTGAGGCTGTGCCCCCTGCCTGGAAGGGCTTGATGGGGGTGGGGCCGGCCAGGTCTGGGTCTCACCCAATAGGGGTGGGGCCAGCCGGGTCTGGGTCTCCTGTGTTTTCGAAGCGCGTGTGGGTGGTGGATGGGGACTTGACTCTAGGTCCCGTGGCACGCCCCAGACTGACAGGAGGGAGATTTTCATATACATTTTACTAATTTTGTTTCATTTCTGACACTTCTATTATAGAGAAAGGGCATATAGCAATATTAAAATATTTCCTCTAATTAATTCCCTTTTAATGTGCACAAATTTCATGCACTGGGCCACTAGTAACTCAATAAAATTTCTAGGATGTCAAATGGTGTGGGGCGTGTCAGACATACTCTCTAAGCTAAATAATAAGTTGTTGCATCTGGCCCCTCATACAACCAAAAAAGAGGCACAATGCTTATAGGGTCTCTTTGGATTTGGGGGATAATATATTCCTCACTTGGGTGTGTTACTTCATCCCATTTACCAAATAACCAAAGAAGATGCTAGTTTTTGAGTGAGACCCAGAGCAAGAGAAGGCTCTGTAACAAGTCCAGGCTACTGTGCGAGCTGCTCTGCTACTTGAGCCCCATGATGCAGGAGAATCAAAGGTGCTTGATGTGTGAGTAGTAGCTAAGGATGCTGTTTGGAGCCTCTGAGAGGCTCCTACAGATGAATCACAGCCCAGGTCCTTAGGATTTTGGAGCATATCCCTGCCATTCTCCAAAAATAGCTACTCTCTTTTTTAAGAAATAGTGTCTGCCCTGCTACTGGGCCTTAGTAGAGACTAAATGCTGAACCATGGGCCACCAAGTTACCATGCAATCTGAGCTGCCCATCATGAACTCCAACCCACCATGCCATAAAGCTTGGGCGTGCACAGCGACACTTCATCATCAAATGGAAGTGGTTTATACAGTATGTGATTTTTTCTGAGCAGGCCATGACGGCTCAAGTAACAATGTAAAGAAGTGGCCCAAATGCCTATAGTGGCTACTGTTGCTACACTGCCTTCTCTCTCCTAGTCTGTACCAATGGCCCCAGGGAGATTTCCCTATGATCAGCTGACAGAGGAAGAAAAGACTCAGGCCTGGTTTACAGATGGTTCTGTGCCATACACAGGCACGATCTGAAAGTGGACAGCTATAGTTAAGTAGTTTCTGAGTGAGACCCAGAGCAAGAGAAATCTTTAAAGGATTTAAAGATTTCCGAGACATCTTTAAAGGATTATGGTTAAGGGAACTCCTCCACCGTTGGCAGAACTTTGAGCAGTGTACCTCATTATTTATTTTACTGTGAAAGAGAAAGGTGAAGGAAAATGGCCAGATGTATGATTACATACCAATTCATGCACTATAACCAATGATTTGACTAGATATTCAGGGACGTAGAAGGAACATGTTTGGAAAATTGGTGATAAGGAAATTTGAATAAGAGGTATGTGGATAGAATTCTTTAAATGAGAAAAAAAAAAACATAAAAAATATTTGTGTCCCATGTGAATGCTCACTAAATGGTAACCTCACCTAAGGAAGAATTCAATAATAAAAAAGATAGAATTATCCATTCTTTGGATGTCAGGCAGCTCCTTTCCCCAGCAACTCCTGTCATCACCCAGTGGATACATAACAGAGATGGAGGTTATGCAACCTAACAATGAGAAAGCCTAGAACACAAATTACAGAATATATAATAACACTAAAAATGGAAAAATAATTTCCCACTAATCAATTTTAAAAGCTCAATTTAAAAAAATTATATTTAAAAAGTTACCTTTACACTTATAAAATTTGATTCTCACCATACACAAACATCTGAAATAAATTCTAGTAATATATTGGAAGTCTGAAGTTATCTTATTTTGACATGTTTGGTAACTGTTGGAGTTCTAGTCATTCTTATGCATGCAATCCAGGCTTTTTTAAAAAATATATTTTATTGATTTTTTTTTTTTTTTTACAGAGAGGAAGGGAGAGGGATAGAGAGTTACATCAATGGGATAGAAACATAGATCAGCTGCCTCTTGCACACCTCCTACTGGGGATGTGCCCGCAACCAAAGTACATGCCCTTGACTGGAATCGAACCTGGGACCCTTCAGTCCGCAGGCTGACGCTCTATCCACTGAGCCAAACTGGTCAGGGCCAACCCAGCCTTTATTGCAAGCACTTTTGACAGTTCAACTTTAATGGTCCTCAAGATATATGCTGTCTAGCTATATCTTAGTTTTTGACATCATTGATTTATGCCTATTCAAATGAAATTGTATCAATGATAAAATCTTACTCTTTGAAACCAACAAATAAATAATTTACAACTAGATCAAAAGTCACTTAGATACCCTACAGCTTCAAGAATGCATTAAATAAGATACAGAGAGGTAAAATTATATGCAGGGTGGGGCAAAAGTAGGTTTACAACTGTGAGTATGTGAAACAGTTTATTCTTGTATTATTATTTAGTAATCATTGCATAATTTTTCATATGAACAACTATAAACCTACTTTCACCCTGCTCTGTATATTCTAATAACTTCATCATTAACATCTGATGCCAGAATAAATTGCTCAAAGATTAAAGAGTTTCATAAAAATGACATTACCCAGTGACCAGTTATTTTATGTGCATATAAAAAACATGTTATTGAAAGTTAGCTTACACATGATGATTATTGCAGTGTAAGAGAATAGCATTAAAAGTAAATACCTGCTTTTGAAATAGTTTATAACTTTTTTATAATAATATTCTGGACCTGAGCAATTTTAGTTTTTTCAATCGCTATGATTAAGACTTACCAATAAATGTACAGTCAGTTAAGCAAGGCATTAAATATGTAGGCTTTATTAAAAATGTTATTTCTATATTGCTTTCAGTTGCATTTCTTTTTATGTGGTGTATAAACTATTCTGGGTCAGGATTTATGTGATTCTAACTTATACACACCTAAAAACTTAATAATATCCAATAATAATCCTTATCATGAAAAAATAATGTCAAAGTACTGTTTTCTCATAACAGATTCCTAAGAAACCTGCATTATTTATTTCTAAATAATATTGCTACATTGGGGAACTATATTACAAATAAAACCCATTTCAGCACTATTTAAATTATCTTTACGATCAGTCAATCCTAGTATTTAAATTAGTTTGAAAGACCAATTTCTTGAACATAAAACTCTCCTTCATTTTAATAATGTTTTTAGAAAATGTATTTTAATTTTTAGAGAAAAATAACTTAAATTGCTCTGGTTAATATGTAATGATTGCAAAATACACAGGAAAACAAGGAGTGTAGGGAACAATTTCAACAGTCACACATCCAGGCCTGAGTACAGTGACAAAGTTGATCACTCATAGTTTCGGAATGTAGGAACAGCCTAACATTCTACTTTATTTCTGGGGACTCTGTCTTCTAGTGTCTATGGCAATGGTTTAGAGATTTTTCTAGTACATCATGCTTTTGCTGATAGTCTTTTATCTCTATGAGTTTTGCTTTCATATATTGCTTTTATTTGATAATCAAAGATTGCCTTGCATTCAAGATCCTTAGAAAGGCTAGGTGTCTTACAAATGGGTGAACTGCTGATCCCTTGGTCTAATGGATTGTGATCTTCACAGTAGAATAAAATGAGACATCCGACTGAGAGGGCCAGTGTAAATAAGAACCTTGAAGAGTTTCTCCAATACAAACATGATGTTTTAGACACGACTGTCCAATCTACTGTGTACATACTGGTAAGACTACAATTCTATATTCCATTCATATTGGATATAGAGAGAGAAATCTAAGAATTGGAAAGAGAAATTGGACAGTATGGTTTTCAATAAAAGTAATAAAAGAAGGCTTTGAAAACTTACCCAAAATCAGGGGCTGACTATTTTTATGTAAGAAGAACAAAGTTAAACTAGCAGAGTGGCGTGATCCTTATAGCAAGCACACATTGCAGCTTTAGGTAAAAGTTTAACCCTCATGAGAAGATTTATATGATCTTTTTATAAATACTTCTGAGACAATAAGATAAAAGTATTCAACTGAAGACCCCACAACTGAGAATCATCCCAGTTTCTCATTCTTCCTTCTGCTCTGGAGCCTTAAAGTTCTTATCTCCTTTTTATCCAAAAACAGGTATTGGGGGTGGGAGATCTAACTAGTAACACTGTGAGAGGAGATAAAGTTCACATTACTCAAGAGATGACAGGAAGTGGCTGATTTGGGATGTAGAAACAGTAGGTTAAAAAAAATAGGACAGGGAGAACTCCGGGAAGAGAGCTGACTTTAAAGAATAGAATTTAATGAGGAAAAAGATAACTTGACATAAAACATGACGTGACATGTCATGTTTCACATGAAACGGAGTGAACATACAATACACTCATAATCTGAATTTGTTATGATCCTGTTGTGTGTGTTTTTTTATCTTGTCATTAAGTGATTTTGCATTGTCTCTTGACTCTGCATGGCTTGGATTTGATATCTAAAATATTTTTAAAAGATACGCTTAAATGTTAAATTTCCCACACGGTATGTTTGTGTCTGAAATGGACATAAAAAAATTCTCTCTTTTTCCCAGTAATCATAAAAATAGAGAAAATTTATTTGGGAGAGATAACTTATTGGGGAGATATGTTATCAGTGATCCAGCAAAAACATGACTAGAGAAAGAAAAAGGATAAGTGTGGCTTCTCCCTTACCATAACTGATGAGGCAATAGAAAAGGGGACTATGGTACAGGTTACAGGTGCACATAAAGGTGTAAATAAAGTTAGGATTACTACTTTAAACCAAGTGCATCTGGAGAAAGCATGGTCATTTTACTTTTACTTATAAAAGATAAAAATCCTATATTATCCTTTTATTTCTTAACTTTATTAACTCTATTGTAAACCTTTTTATTTTAGATACGCTGGTACACTTAACCATACACTAAAAAAACAAACCCATTTAGAGATTATGAAATCTACTAATTGTATCACAACTGAAGTTTGTAATCCAGTCAATGGCTGAAGTGACTTAAAACATTTAACAACTATAACATAGGGGTGCATATATCCTATGTTCATAGCAGCACAATTTACCATAGCTAAGATTTAAAAACAGTCTAAGTGCCCATCAGCAGATGAGTGGATTAATAAACATTGGTACATCTACACAATGGAATACTACACTGTGGTAAAAAAAAAAAGAAGGAATTCTTACCATTTGCAACAGCATGGATGGAACTGGAGAGCATTATGCTAAGCGAAATAAGCCAGTCAGAGAAATATAAATATCACATGATCTCACTCATGTGTGAAATATAATGAACAACATAAACTGATGAACAAAAAACAGATCCAGAAACAGAGAAGCATTGATCAGACCGTCAAATCTCAGAGGGAAGGTAGGAGAGGAGGGGGGTAATGGGGAAGAGAGCAACCAAAGGACTTGTATGCATGCATATAAGCCTAACCAATGGACACAGACACCAGGGGTGTGAGGGTACGAGTGGGGCTATGTAATACCTTAATCAATAAAAAATAAATAAAAATAAAAAACATTTAACAACTGTAACTTTATATTCCATGCATATTTCTTCTTTATTTCAGGTCTTTAATTACATTCCTAAAACAAATATTTAGTTCATTTAAGGCTTAAATATTAGTTAAGTTTTATTTATTGAGTATATGTCTTTTAAAGCCAACACTAGCATCTTATTATGAATCGAAAGCTATGTTCCCCAGTGAGACTACAGAAAATAAACTCTATTACCATATAGCCCTGGAAAGCATGAAAGGTAATACATTATTAATATACAGCATATCTGCAAAAATTATCCTTTCATTCAATGTCATTTTGTTATAGCATTGATGAGATGCCATAGGATCCTAACTCCTGTTTATATCAATTAGTCTACAGTAAAATTGGCCTCATGATACATAGTTTTTCTTATAGTTACAGAACCTATTGATGGAATAGAGGACTTATGTATTCCCTTAGCATGTATACTGGTCTGTGAGATAAGCACAAAGTTTTTTAAAAAGCATAATGAAACATATATGGATAATGAACACACATGAAAAAAGTTTCAAAATATAAAATATGTGTATATTGAGACATAAAGGGAAAGTGTACCATTATTTTGTTATATATATGATCTGTATCTTCTATATATTTATGCTAATACTGTTTACTTCTGAATTGCTGGAAATAAAATGAAGAACATTAATGGGCAGCTTGTGAAAAATATTATTGGTAATACAATCTAAAGGCTTAAATATGAATCCTTGTTGTTTTTCTCTCCCAAATTCTTAGGATTTGGTGAATTATAAGAGCTAACAGAGTGATAACAGACTCTAAAATCAGAGCCAAAGAATAATTTGAGCCCTAAAATCTGGCTTGGCTTTAAGCTGAGATACCATTCATCCATAATGGACCATTTGCTCTATGGAGAAAAATAGCAGGGAAAAATGTATCTTTTAGACCATAAATGCTAGGCATAATAGTCAAAATATTTCAGTTTTTCCATACTTAACAATGTTTATTACTAGGAGAGCAACCTAATACACTATGGATAAAATAAGAATATACTTCTCTATTACAGTAGTTACTTTTGACGACTTTTTCTAGCATAGTTTATACTTAAGTTTTCTTCCCCTCCAATAAAATTCCTTTGGTGATTGTATAGAGACTGAGTATGTATGGAGAGTTAAGTCTCATTCTTTTCAACTACCTAATCTTTGTAAGTAGAAATATTGATTTAAAGAGAAATGTGTCCATTAAAAATGTATTCCACCATGATGAAGCAGGGCTATAACCCCTTTTTTTTAAAGTATAAGCACTAGATGAAGCAGATTATTAGTATTGTCCTGGTTTAGTGAGATATTTAAAGATGACATATTTAGTTTGTGGAGCCATATATTGTAACAATATTAAATATGAAGCATTCAGCCTATTTAAGACATTGTGTGGAAATTATCCACATAAAACCTGAAAACAATAAAGAAAAATAGAACTATCTAGGGCAGTGGTCAGCAAACTCATTAGTCAACAGAGCCAAATATCAACGATTGAAATTTCTTTTGAGAGCCAAATTTTTTAAACTTAAACTTCTTCTAACGCCACTTCTTCAAAATAGACTCGCCCAGGCCATGGTATTTTGTGGAAGAGCCACACTCAAGGGACCAGAGCCACATGTGGCTCGTGAGCCGCAGTTTGCCGACCACAGATCTAGGGCAATGGCAATATCAAACATGAAATTCTTTGGAATGCAAAGAAAAGAAAGTAGTAAACACAGATGGGCAAAGGCTATATCTACACATATAATTTGAAGCAAAAGTTTAGTCATCTACACTACTGAAAAACACTTGTATTTTTCTGAGACTATAGGGTAAAGGGTAGCAGAAAATTTTCACTTGGATTTTAAATATATACGTTTCACATTTCACCAGTAAACATAGCACCAATAGCCCCTATAAAACATTGCCAGGTTTTCGAAAACTGCTTTGAAAAATAACAATATTTATATTTAAAAGAATTTATTTTCAATCCTGAAGTGTACATTTCTCAGTAAGCATGATTATGCATTACATAAAATGGGGCAAATGATCGTGAATCTGTAAGACGTTTAAGGCCACTTTCCTGCTTTTAAGCAGCACATCTTTTTAGGTAGAAACGTTTATACAACTTTAAAATTTCTGCTGTTTGCTAGGAAATCATAATCTGATTCTTGAATTCCTCTAGCATGTCCAATTGCATTGTTTACATATTGTCATGATGAAATTCTATCCAATATGAAGAGCTTAAGAAATCACCTCCACTAACTTAGTTGACTTGGCAAGTATGTGGCCTGCATAAAAAGCAAAATTTTAAAAATGCTAAGCCTTTGTTATTTCAAACACCTAGAGTTAAATATTTCTACAATGGCATGTTAGCGGGAAAGTGAAAATAATTATGTTAGTCGTGCATTTATTAATGGAATATTTATTTCTCAAAAACCTATGACATCAAAATTAAAAATTTTGCTTGAAAGCAAAAAAAATAGAAATGTTGGTATCTATGAATGTCTACTCCTTGCAACACCCCAATTATCCAACTTAGAGATGTTTTCTTTTCCCCAAACTAACAATGAAGTCATGAAAATCAGAGGGAAAAAGTTCTGGCATCTTTTATTTAATGTGCAAATTTTCTCTTTACCACACTAATAGCTAGACTTCCAACATTCAGTTATGGGTCTCTATTATACTAGTAAGATAGAAATGGAATTTCACTTTAAAATAAACAATGCTTGAATATAAAATTTTGCTTGATCATTCTACTTGTATTAGCAAAAAGACATGAAAAAAAAAAAGACATAACCTCAGACATATAACTTGCACCTATAGAATTTGTATAAGAGAATAATCTACGTATTCCTCAAACTAAGGAACCATCTTTTGATAATTTCCACTTTTTTAATGGAAAAAAATAAGAGTTTGAGATTTGTTGTATGTACTTAGCTGGTTTGTTCTTTTAGTTAACTAAAGCAGCATTGTATGCAGTTTGTTTTCCTGTTTAAGAAAATAAATTAGTCCAACTCATTATATTAAGCAATTATTTTTAAATATATTTTATTGATTTTTTTACAGAGCGGAAGGGAGAGGGATAGAGAGTTAGAAACACTGATGAGAGAGAAACATTGATCAGCTGCCTCCTGCACACCCCCTGCTGGAGATGTGCCCGCAACCAAGGTACATGCCCTTGACCAGAATTGAACCTGGGACCCTTCAGTCCACAGGCCGACCCTCTATCCACTGAGCCAAACCAGTCAGGGCTATTAAGCAATTATTATCCTTAAATCAAACTGGTCAAAGACATCATAAGGAAAAACTATAGACCAATATCCCAAAAGGACCTATGGCGATAGTAAATAGGCAATAGTGTTCCTGAGGGTGCAACATAAGTACAGGAGCAAAAACATCACTGATTTATAGAAGGCTCAGAGCTGAAGACTGATATTCAGTCACTGCAATGGAAAACTTATGATCCCATTTCTGATATCTAGGCCTGAGTCATTTCTCTGACATGGAGCTCATCAAGAGGAGTTAAGAAACCATGGCAGGAGGTTCCTGCAACAACAACAAAAAGTGTGTCCATTCACCTAGTTCTTTGCACAAACGGTCCTTTGGCCATTTTCTCCAGATTGTGCCTTGTATTTTCAGTCTTTTGAAGTTATAGATGTAGAAGAAATATCATAGCATATGCTTTGAGGGTAGAGGAAAATACATTTTTTAAATGCATAAACCTAGTTCTGTAATTTTTTTTAATATATTTTATTGATTTTTTACAGAGAGGAAGGGAGAGGGATAGAGAGCTAGAAACATCAATGAGAGAGAAACATCGACCAGCTGCCTCCTGCACACCCCCCCACCGGGGATGTGCCCGCAACCAAGGTACATGCCCTTAACCGGAATCGAACCTGGGACCTTTCAGTCCGCAGACCGACACTCTATCCACTGAGCCAAACCGGTTTCGGCTGTAATTTTTTTTAAAAGACATATATGTAAGATCTAGATGGTCATAAAACTGTTGATTTTTACTATCTTCTTTGTAAACTTAAAAATTCTAATAACTGTTTTACAAAAGACCTTTTTATGTTGTATTGGCAAGTGTTGAAATACAAATCTACCTTGAAGAAACAAAGCCTCGGAGCTCTTTCCAGAAGTGAGTACCAGGTTTGAAAATAAACGCTAAAAGTTTAGCCCATGAATAGTAACCATAGGTCAGAAAAGACAGAAGCAGGTTCATCTGGGCTCCGGGGGAAGCAACAATTCAACTTTCTGCTCTTATCTTTGACATCAGAGTTGAAAGCCTAAAAGCAAAAGTACAGTTCAACTGGTCATTTTAAGGATTTGTAAAGATTTTTTTTTTACTCTTTGAAAAAAGTATGTAAACTGAAACACTGCCTTTGGGAATGGCGAACACTGCCATTTTGGGGGGTAGTCTGAATCTCCTATATCTGCCTGCTCTATCCATTCCTTTTGTTGCTAGAATGTCCAATTGATTTCAATAAGAACAAATACTTGTACAACGTTCACTATGCGCCAGGCCCTTTTAAAGACTGCTCACAATGAACTAATTTATTTAAGCGATTTAATTAATAGTAGGGATTTTTCAGACCAGAATTTAGATTATCTACATTATCTAACACTAGGTTATTTTTGCCTGCCAAGAGACCTGACAAATAAGATTTTCAGTTTTCTCATTTATTTGTTATGATCTTTACATCAAGCTTTCTATTTTATTTTTTATTTCTTATTATTTCAGCCTATAAATAAGAATCTTGGAACATACATAGACACTAAATTATGATGGCTTCTTTGTTCTATCACAATCTAGGTAGTAACAGATGTTCATTACAAAATTATAGTATTTTCATGACTTATCTCAATGACCAGACTTTCAAATATGTTCATTAGTTTATATTCAATTTTTAGGAAAGACTTCTTAAAGCATTCCATGTTTTTATCTATCGGATCATGACTTATGACACTTTCTGTGATGTCTTAGCATGCTTTCTGTCTGAGATAAGAAGACTATTTCAATCAAGACCTGGAAGTATTTCTTTAGCCACTACTCATACTGAAATTACAGATTCCACCTTTTTTTTTTTTTCTCAGTGTCTATCAACACTGTCCTTACACCAGCATCCAGATAAAATGTAAGGATCATGGCCAACTGAGTGGTCTGCCAGAACATTCCGTGCATCAAAGTAGATTCCCATTGATTACAGGTCCATTCATTCCAGCATCTTGTCTACTGGGAACATCACAGAAGAAAAAAGTTCTCATTTGAAGTATCCATTTATATCAGGGAAATCTCCAGTTTCATTCAATTAGACCATTTTAAGAAGAGAAGAAGGGCTTTATGGATACCAGTGAGATGCCAGATGTGATCCTTGATATATGTCTGTGTGCATAACTGTGTATCATCAATCAACAATTCATACACACACACACACACACACACACACACACACACACACACACACACACCAACAAAGCTTATCTCACAAGAATGTAACCAGAGTTCATGTAAATTTCTTCAGCTAAGGCCCTCTCAAATGGCATTTATGCCTCTGCAATAAGAGGTGTTAAGAAAACTGAATATGCACATGCAAAAGGATGAAATCGGACCCCTATCTTACACCATGCACACACAAAACACAATGGATTAAAGCTAAACATAATACCTGAAACTCTAGTATTGTAACCCCTAGAAGAAAATATACAGAAAAAGCTCCTTGACATTAGCCTTGGCAATGATTTCTTGAATATGACATCAAATGTACAGGTAACAAAAGCAAAATAGACAAAGGGAATCACATATGTTTACCTAAAAATAAAAGGCCAAAGTAAGCAGAAACAAGCTTTTATTTCAGATCCCCCAAAGAACTTCGGTTGCTCTATCTCCCCCTCCCTTGCCTTCCCTCTGAGGTTGGGTGGTCTTTTCGATGCTTCTCTGTCTCTGGATCTATTTTAGCTATGTGGGAAACACTGATTCAGGCAGAAACCCATGGTGTTCCTGTTAGGAGGTGAAGCCTAAGGGTATTTATGAGAAAGAGAAGGGAAACAATTGTATGAACAGAGTGGAGGGATTTCTATGGGTGTTAATAAGCTAATATTTGTCCTTTATTCACTTGCTGTGAAAAATGAAGTGTCTATTTTATTTGTCTTCAATTTTCTTTTCTAAAATATTAATAACTGCAAAGCAAAAATAAAATATAGAAACAACCTAATGAAAGGGGCCAGGTAAATGTAAAGGGATACTAGCCTGTTAAAATATCATTGAAACTCACCAAATTACATATTTTCCAATTTACTGTTTCCACCCACACATATGTCATAAATGAAAATGAACCAAAGAAAAAGCTAACACATTTGAAAAACTATTTAGAACATTGCAAAACTGTCATTATTTAAACATTTTGAAGAAAACTGTCCTTAAAAAAAAGGAAAGACCTTTGGTTGCTCTATCTCCCCCTCCCTTGCCTTCCCTCTGAGGTTGGGTGGTCTGTTTGATGCTTCTCTGTCTCTGGATCTATTTTTGTTCATCAGTTTATGTTGTTCATTATATTCCACAAATGAGTGATATCTTTCTCTGACTGGCTTATTTCGCTTAGCATAATGCATATAAGCATAGCCCATGGACACAGACAGTAGGGGGGTCTGGGCATGTGCTGGGGGGTGGGAATGGCCAGAGAGAGGTCAATGGGGGAAAAAGAAGACACATGATACCTTAAACAATAAAGAACTAAAATATCAACAATAATAATGAAAAGAAAAGAAAAAACAGCCAACACACATAAAAAAGAATCAGGTTGGTTCAGGGCACCTCATCTGAATTCAAAAAGAGAGAGAGAGGACACTAAAAAAGTCAGATTAATACAGAGAAATGGGTTGTTTTCCCAGAATCCTTTTGCAATCAGGTAATGTATCACATTATCCAATCACCTCTGGCAGGAAGTTTGCTTTATCTTACCTTGACTAAGAAAAGCAGTGTAAATTTTATCACTCGAAATTATAGCTTTTCAAATTGAATTCTATTATTTTACATCAACCATCAGAGGTTTTACCAATTGTTAATCTCCTGGTGAACATTCCCACATTTAAAACACAATTACTACTCACAAGCAAATTTCATGTGTTAGGGAAATGTAACAGAGCTTATTGTGCGTAAATTGCCTGCTGTCCCTTGGTACTAGAAAATGAGATACTGAATCTCTGAAGGGGACCCTAAAGGGAGTATTGATAAGTAAATAGAATCACTGAACATTGGGAAAAATTACCATTTCAATGAATCATGTCCTTCCTAAATTCAGGAGGTAGCTCCTTTCAGGAAAGTAGAAAAAATGGGAAATGGATATGAAAGTACTTAAAAAGTGAATTAAGAAAACAGTGATGGTCAATACCAAAGCTTCACATTTAGAAATGAAAAAGGATTTTTTTCCTTCACATATACACATATAGTTAGGGGTATGAGCATAACAAAACTATACTGAGACTCTTCTTGATCAAAGTGAACATAAAAACAAACAAATAAACAAAAACAATGGTCTTTCTAAGCAGGTACTAGAACCTAGAAAGGCAACCAGGAGGCCTCCCAGTTGTGATTTTTATGTGAACATTTTACAAAAAAGCAAAACATCCTATATGCCAGAAAGTGAGCAGAATATATTCAAATTTCCTTCAATCAAAATTTAATTGTCATGGTTTTCATGTACTAAAAATATATTATTTTTTTACTTTCAATTATATAGCTGGTATTTAATAGTTTTATGTATTATAAAAAAATTATTCTAAATGTTTACGAATTTTCATGGGCATATATGCTTAGTTATTATCCCAATTTTTATTAACTGTAATAAAAATGCTAATGATTGTTATTTGGTAATTTTTTTAAGAATTAGCACTTCACCCTGGGAAGGATATCACCTAAGTTTCTCTAAGGAAAAACAGACATCTTCCCTACAACTTTGTAGAAATTTCATAGAAAGAATTGTAATTTATAAAATTTCCAGTGCTGAATAGAAACCTTAAACATGTGTTTGGCAAAATCTATCTGAATGTTTAGATAAGCCACATTAGGCATGTCTTACTCTTTACTTTGCATCTTTTCATTTCTAAATTATATACTGAGTGGCCAGATTATTATGATCTCTGAACGCATAATAATCTGGCCACTCAGTGTATATTATGTGAGATCCTAAGTAACATGCTCCGAGTAACTCAGGTTTTAGCTTTCTAATTAGGATGTAATAATCTTAAACAACTTTTCAGAACTTTTATTAATTTCAAATCACCTACATGGTGAAATAAAGTATTCCAAATATACAGATTCCTCAATAGATATGTTTGGAATAAACTGTATTGTGAAATTGTTTACCCTCTAGATCCTGGGTTTTATTCATTTTAAAAAATAAAATTATTCATCTAGTCAAAAAAGATTTAGTGCACTTCATCTGTCAAGTACTTGATTCAACACTGGAGCTACAGAGTTGAGGGCTGCCCACTGATTTTCCAGAATTCACAAGATAGTTTGTCTCTAATCTCTTAAACTATCTATACCGAAGCATGAAGTGTAGAACTGTGTAATTACAATAATCCCCTTGTCTCATTACATCACATTTTGTTATCCAACCAATAGTTTATGTTTCTTATAAATGGCAGATCAACTATCAAGCTAATTCTTTAAACCCCTGCTTTTTCAACTTCCTTGCTTTTTCACTTGCCTGCTTCCTTGCAGCTTCATTGAGTCCTCTGAAATTCAGTAAGTTAAACAGATATTCTCTTAACTCTAGCCTGCTATGATAATGTGCTTATGGGGCACAAAACAGACATATAAGAATTGCTGCTTTTAAAATCATCCTTGATATTTTTCTGACTAGGATTGTACCAAAGCAATTTGATACAGCAGCAATGAAGGTAATGAACCAATTTGTGGCAGATAAGGAATTGTTTTTTGTAGGTAAAGTGTGAGGTCTTATTCTGGGTCTTCAGGGCAGGTGACAAGTATCTTCTTGGTTGGGAAGGAGGTGGGCTTATCGGAGTGTGAATGGATGAGTAAATGGAAAGTGTGTTATTTATCTTTCACTTCCCAGCACATGTTATTAGGGCTGGCATGTAGTTGGTGTTTTCGTATTTTCTTACTTTGAAGGCCATTTGAAAATTAAAACATTCAATTCTTATGAAATATCACTGCAGTATAAAAAATAACCTTCTTTGACACTGAAACGCCCATCCTCATATTTCTTTTTCTTGAAGTTTTGCAATTTGAAAGGACTCGTGCTTTATCCTTTTTTGGCACAGCCTCTAATATTTTAACAGATGTTTTTAATAAAATAAAGTAGGTCTTCAAATAATACCACATTTCTGGTTATAAAATCTAAAGATTACACAAAAAAAATAGAATCCAATTTGAAAAGTCTTCAAAACAAACATTTTCTTGTAAACAGAGCCATTCCTTCAGGGATAGCTCCATAACCAGGAGTGCATGAAACCCTGGGGATAATGAAACTATTTCATTTTCCATTTGTTTAGTAAAGGCCAGAAGGCTATTTATGTGCTAATAGGTTTATTAATAAAACTGGAAAAGCAATAACCTCACCTGTATAGCGATCAGTGAAGCTGATGATAATGGAAAACCAACTATATATAAAAGGAAATTTTATGGCTTTTAGGACTGCCTTTGATTTTTTAATATAATGATTTTTTTGATGAGCCTCTCTTTTTTTCTGTTTATCTCTTTACATTTTAAACTAAATGAAAAAAAAACTCAGATAAAGTATTTTTCATTGTATGAATATTATCAAATACAAAAAAAATGCATTCCATAAATTAATAAAACTCCTGTGCATTAATTCTGCTCATTACAATCCTCTTGTAAAGCTATTAATTTGGTGACTTTGCTAAGTTACATCCTCATCAGCATATGTTCTTAGCAAAGTTTGCAATGACCATTACAATCAATCCTTTCAAAGTAAGTTATGCATTTTAATGACAAGCTACAAGAAAGATGAACCGGCTATTTCCAGTACTTGTAACTCTATGGCTGGACTATAAGAGGGGAAAAAATAGGAATGAAGAAATTTTTAAAATCAATTATTCTATGTGTGGTAAAATGAAATATAGATTCTACAGTTATGTTTATATGTATGAGACTGACCACTATGAAAATTTTTTGTTTAAATCTGTTAATAATATTCCATTTATTTTTAGAAGAAATGCTATTGTGTATTAAATACATCATTTACCTGCTGTTTAGTCCTGTTGGGTTTTGTTTTGTTGTTTTTTTAATCCTCACCCACAGATATTTTTCCATTGATTTTTAAAGAGAGTGAAATGAAGGGAGGGAGGGAAGAAAAGAGGGAGAGAGACAAAAAACAAACAAACAGAGAAAGATGAATGTGAGAGGGACACATTGATTGGTTGCCTCCCACACACGCCTTAACCAGGACCGGGGATCAAACCTGCAACCCAGGTACCTGCCCTTGACCCAGAATCGAACCTGCGAACCTTTGGTACATAGGTTGACTCTCTAGCCACTGAGTGACACTGGCCAGGTCTAGTACTTTTTGATAGAAAATAAAAGAAACAGTGTATTCTTGCCCTTTTAAAATTAAATGTAAATATTGTTACCATCAAATATGGATCTCAGATTCTACTCACTTTTAGGCTACATGTGCCCAAATAAGGCTCCACCTACATTGTCTGATAATTCCATTTGATTGTGTTTAACTGATAAATACGATCTACCTGATAAAACATGCCACAAATGACTTTCAGCAATCAGGTCATTGGTATAAATAGTCTGGGACAATATAATGGCTAAACATTGATAGAATACTCAGTGCTTAGATTAACAATGAGAAATTTAATGAACAAACTGAACTACCAAGCAAAATAGAGAGACTCATAGAGAGCAGAAAAACAGCTGGGGGTGCAGGGAGGGGAGAAGATATTGAGAGAAAAAAGATAATTCATGGACATGGACAACAGTGTGGTGACTGTCGGGGGCGGGGGGTGGAGGTGGAAGAGGGCACAGAGGGGATAAACCGTGATGAAAAATAAATAAGAAGGAACCAACTATGCTGGGAACTACATGTCATATATATGTAAGGCAAGATTTAAGATAACTAGTTTATTTATAGTTTTCTAGGGGAGAAAAACTGACAGGGAATAACAACCTAAAACACTATATGATTAAATATTAAAACAGTAAAAACATATTTATTTTTAATCATTCACTTTTGATAAAATTTAGACATGTTACAATTAGCATAAGAATCAGTTTAGACATGAACTGATGAATAATGAATCCAGGAATCTAGAAGGCAACATTGAGTACAACTATAAAAAGGGGGTAAATGACCATAGTTGGCTAAACAAAGAGATCAATGAAGCATGAGACAAAATGGATTCTGTCAGAAGGAAGGTAGAAATGAGATCTATTAAAAATGCCGATATACTTTTGAATAATTTTAGTGTTAAAATATGAAATGTGCATGTATCATATTGACATGAAATTTGCATGAACTAGTCTAAGATATATTTTAAATAAATATTTACTAATTCTTTTATTTAAAACCATTTATTAAAAAAATAAAGAGTAAACTTAATCCTTTTTAAAGTTGGCAGTGAATGTACCAAAAGAATGCTTCTATAAATGGATCTACGAAGAACACCTCCCACTTAAAAAAGTACAAAAGGAAGGCAGAGTGGATAATTAAAGGTAACATAAAACTGTTATGAAGAGCGTTAAACTGCATAAATTTACTTTCTACAGACAACAGATGTTTGTTAGTAGACTAAGAGATTCTTTACCACAGACCATGTAAGAGAATACAAAATTCTGTATGCCGGTCACTGGAAAGAAAAATTCCAAAACTACAAGGGATAATGGATTATTTTCTAAAGAAAGATGCTTAGATTTAATTTCCAATACTTGAAAAAAAGATTGTTTTTCACTTTGGGAATATTTGCAGTCTATTCCAGATACATGATTCCAAGATTTTATGAAAAAAAAAAAAAAACAACACTTTAAAAATGTAAGCATGTAAACACAAAGTGCTTTTAATTATTAAAGCAGAAGTGTATACTTTCCATTTTTTAAATCATTTCTTTTTACAAGTTCCCTGTAGCTTTCAACACTTTTTCTGGAGAATCATGGATGCCATTTATGAATCTGATAAAAATATCCATCCTTATGAAGAAACTAGAGGCCCAATGCACAAAATTTGTGCAAGGGGCTTGGTCCCTGCCCTCGCGCTGCCTCTGCCTTGGCCCCCCGCCACTGCCTCTGCGGCTTCATCTGGAAGGTCATCCGGAAGGTTGTCCAGTCTAATTAGCATATTACACTTTTATTATTATAGATTCTTCTTAAGAATTTCTCAGAATAGACTGCAAATAATTTGGAGGATGTTCATGAGTTCGCTAGAGTCAAATTAATAACCACTGATGGAAAATGTATGTTCTTAGGAACAAGATAATGAATAAATGCTATACTAGGTTAATAGAAGCATCAAAGCATCCATACTAATCTTCCTCACTGCCACAGTGGATCCAAGAAGATTGTTCTAGATTGGGTCTACAGAGCAAAGACAAAGGAAGACTCTGAAACTGACCAGTGATTTAGGGTTGCTGGCTGACTCCATTCTGTATAATCCACTTCAAGATATCTATTAGCCCCAAAATTTCAATTTATTTCCCCCAAATTGTCTAAATTATTCAGACAAAAAGTCACCATAAATGTGTTTTTGAGATTCTTAAGTATATTTTTAGTCATCTAAACAACTAGGGTAATTTTTAAAGCCCATATTTTAAAGAATAAATTAAAATGGTTGTTGTGTAGCAAGGTATCAAAAGCTGAAAATTGGATATTTACCAACTTCACAATCTTATGTTACAAAAATGAAGAGAAAATTCAAGTATATTCCTGGATGAGGTTTTGTCTGAGTAATCTAGATTTTTTTTAGCATAATTTTATGTCCCTCGGGCAATGTTTATGATTATATTGCATATAAAAATAGCTATAATTTTGGTTAATCTAAAAATAATTAGTAAACACTATTTTAAAGCTGATATACCTTTTAGTACCAGAAAAATTATTTTATATTTAAAACTTTATATTTTCTGTTTTGATCTGTATAGTGGATAACATGTATCTTTGATTAAAGCTGCAACAAATTGATGACATTATCATTTCAATCTTACCAATGTGATTTTAAGGATAACGATATAACACTTTACTTTCCTAGTGGTCAAGTAGTTAAACACAGTAACAGGTAAAAATTTGAAGATCCTGTGAGTGCTATTCAAAGTTAAGAAGTATAGTCTTTTGAGCTTTTATAATTTCATTTTCTCTGTCTAAAAATACCCATTCAAGTACATACTTTCAAATAAACCCTTTCAAATAATTAAAAGATGCTTGGACAAATTACGTTAGAGGTAAACTTCAGAGTCAGGGTAACGGCTTAGTAAAACTACTTCACTTAGCATCCTTTTTCATATTGCAATTTCTATGGCTTTTTACTGCACAATAAACTACTTCTTATGACAAATGTGGCATGATGAAAGATCACTTTTAAAAAACACAACTATGTAAAATGTTTTATTCACACAGCTGTGTATCACAGATCATAAGGGTAACTGTCATTGATGAAAACTACTTCCTATGGGTAAACTTATGTTAGTATGAAGTGTGTTTCTGTTTTGTTTGCTTTAATTAAACTTACTGAACTCTGGTTTATGCTTAGCTAACAGTGGTTACGGAGTATTTCAGCCAAGTGCAACACCTTCTTTTCCTCTGTGAATTTCATTGGGAATTTTTTGTTTCCTCTTGTATTCTTAGTATTTATTAACACTGTAAGATATGTTCCATTTTAAATGTGTTCACTTAGAGATAATATAGTGAAAACATGAGTTAGCTAATTAATAAAATCAATCAATCAAACTACTGATGAGAAACAGAACTGAAAATCCAGTGGTGAGTTGCTATGATTATAAGACTCACTTTTTTTGGTGAGTAAGAAGCATATGTTAACATCTTTTAGAACCATCCAGAAAGGCCTGGTTTATTTCAAAAGTAACAAAAACTGTCCCTTTGAAAACTATAATATTTGCTTTAAATTTTTTTTTTTTTTGTTGTTAATCCTCACCTGAGGATATTTTTACATTGATTTTTAGAGAGAGTGGAAGGGAGTGAAAGACAGAGAGAAACATTGATGTGAGAGAAGCACAGCAATTGGTTGCCTCCTGCATGAGCCCTGACCAGGGCCCAGGCTGGAGAGGAGCCTGCAACCCAGGTACGTGCTGTGCCCTTGACTGGAATAGAACCCGGGACCATTTGGTCCGCAGGCCGATGCTCTATCCACTGAGCCAAACCGGCTAGGGCAATATTTGCTTTAGGGTATCTGTTTGTTTTCATTAATGAGACTGCCAGGGTCTCAGGACACATACATTGTTAGTAAATAGTTACCCAATAACTAATTATTTAGCAAATGCATATTACATGCCTGTTATATTCCAGTGATGGAATTTAGATTCCAATGAACGAGACATACAATAAACAAATGATTAAGAAACAATAAATGAAAATTTGTGGTCAACATGGTGCCATTTCAGAGAATAACAGAAATATACTTAACTTCTTTAGATAGGAGGGTAAAGAAAGGTCCATCTAAAGAAGTAATTTTAATTTCAGGCTGATTCCTGATTCTAGGTGAGAAGGTAGCAGGCATATACAAAGGTGGGGCAAATTATTTCTATACAAAAGCAATTATCCAATAGAGCATGTGGCACTGACTACGTATTGCTGTGCCGGACACTATATGCAAGGTCAATGCAGAATTGCTTTTCACTACGCTTTGCTCATATTTTTTTTTTCTTACATAGCAAGTCAAAAATGGATAAGATTGGATTTAAGTGATTCTGTCTTCACAGCTTTGTAAAACGTATTTTCTCCTATCCAGGCCACAAATCCTCTCTTCTTAGCATCATAGACTATCAATTAAAACTAGGTCAGCAACTATAGAGGTTTAAAAAAGCCACATTCATATCCCTGACATTTCTGCTGATGTTAGTTGTACTGTTTTTGCTCTGTTGGAAGGCTGAATGCATCCTGGCGTCTCAAATCATTAAAGAATCTGTACTTAAACTAATAAGCCAGGTAAGTGGCATCTGATGTTGGAATCTAAATTGTATGCTCTGTAAAAGCTGTAATTCACACCAATATATATTTTGTTGCACTTATATTACAGCCACTTTCTATGTAAGTATATTCTTTATATTTATTAATCTTATAGGAATATGATTCAGGATTAGAAAGTCTACCATCCTAATTACCATTTAATTAAATTATTGCTTGTTGGACTGCATTATTATATGAGTAGAGTAAGGTATACATATTATGTAATCAGCCAAAATAAGATCCGATACCAGTGCTTCTACCATGTGCACAATGTTTCCAACCTCATTTAACTTACATATTTTTGAGCAAGAAGTATAATTTTGTGCTCCCAAAAGTAACAAGTACTCAATTTTGGTCATGAGTATCCTGACTCTGGTCATTGTTCTTTGCATATCATACTCATTCAAGAAATATAAATAACACCACCAATGACCTTGAGCTCTGCTCTCAGGCAGAGAAGATTCTGAAACTTCATTTTGTCCATTTATGATCTGTGATCTCAGGTAAGCTAGTTAAATCCCTAAGTCTGTTTAAATCTGTAAAGTGGAGGTACCTAGTTTGGAAGATTGTTATCAGGGTAAGGTTGCAAAACATATTTGAAAAACTTAGTACAGTGTTGGTACATGATAAATATTAAAAATTGAATATTATTACTAGTTACCATTGTTGCAGTTGAAAGTAAAGTTGTGTTTGTATAAAATAGTAAAGTTTCCTTGTACTTCTCAGCACTTTTTAAAAAAGTCAATTTATAGAGAGAGGAAAGGGGAGTAGGAGAAAGAGAAAAACATCAATGTGAGAACAAAACATTGATCAGCTGCCTCCTGCATGCTCTGTACTGGGGATATTTGGATTGTGATTGAAAAGTTAAGTAGAAAAATAGGATGCTAGCTGGACAGAGATTTGCCTATAATATTGGGGTTTTTTATTACTAAAGTTACTAAAACATATTTTAAAAATAATACTTGTGATCCTAATAAAAATTGAGGAGCAGTAAGATATTTCCAATAGAATTTAGGTCCCTGAGAAGTCAATTTGTAAGAAAATCCAGAGGATGCAGAGAGGAACTTACATTTCATTGAGAGATGGCACAGCTTTAAATTAAACCCAAAGAAAAGGAAAGGAAGGATCTAGATGCCGAGAATTTATTCATTTGGTAGAGGGAATATAGTGAGATTCATTTTTAATAGTTTTTATTTTCTCTGTGAAATGTGATACAAAGATATAACCAGAAAGTTGAGAGAACAGAGAGTCTACTGTTTAAGTGTGAAATACTGCATGAAAAAGTCTTTGAGGAATATGGAGGAGCAAATATTACTAAAAAAAAAATGCTATATGATGTGTTACTTGTATCAACAATAGTTAAACACAACATGTTAAGATTAATTCAATCAATCTCTGTATATTTGTAAATGTCTCTAATGTTACAAATATGTTCTAGGCATTAAAAAAGAGAAGGAAATAAGACAAAGTCACTGTCCTGTAAATTAAATCTTAGTGGGAGAGAAATTTTTAGAGTAAACATATTCAGATATTAAGCACTTAAAAATGTATTAGGCACATTTCTCAATTTATTTAAGCTAATTGTGCTGAAGTTTATGGGAAGAGACTCTAGGTTAGGGATTTTCAGAACTGGTGCTGAAATGTCAAATTATTTTAGCCAAATTAGAACAGGAGAAATTGATAAAATAATTCATATAAAAATATCAACATATTTGCGCTCACATATTCACATGAAAATTTCTGCAGAATTATACACTTAATTTTAAGATAAAAACAAAAATGAATGTATCAATATAATGAATAGTTTTTCATAAAATAGTCATTATCTTAAAAGTTACCAGAAGCTTTCATTGCTGTGTGTGGATCTGATAAGAGTGCTTGAAAACTAGTTTATGGAAAACTAGTTTTATTTCACACATTCATTTCAGGCAGGCACCTGAATCATATTAGCAATTGCAAATCATGTAAAATACATTTCCTTCACTAGCCATGACATTTTCTCTTTGAGAAACATCTTCCATCTCCTCCTGAGGGAACCATATGATATAAAAGATTCTCACGGAAAATGTGTATCGAGAATTGTTTCTTGATTACAGTGTCATGCATCACGGTGCTGTGGTTTAAAGTCTGTGCTCCCGTTCAAAACACTGGTTTTCAAGCATTTCTATATCAGCAACTCAACATGGAGTGTCCTGAAGCCTGGCACTCAAATTGCAAACTGAGATGAATACTTTTTTATAAGAATTAGTGCAACTCCTTCAAGCCATTTCATTTTTTTTTTAATGTGGTTTCTAGGACTTTTCTAGTCATCCACAAATAAAATATGTTCTCAGTACTTTTAAAGATTAATAGTTCAGCAGTATGTTGTGCAACAGCAAGATAAAATTAAATAAAAGCTGATGCCAAGAAAACTTACATTTTTATTCTGGGATATAAAGAACAAAAAGAAAAAACGTTCATATTGCTCTCAAGTGCCTTTCAACTAGCAATGGGAGAGCAACTATTCTCAACCTACTAAATACAAACCAAATTTATAATCTTTCTTTCAAATCCTCCAGTTATTTAGGTTTTATTATACTGAGTACATTAAAGCCTGTAAACACACTCATTGCAAACGCAGATCTGACTCAAGGATTCAGGTCATCTATGGGAGTGTAAGCAACCCCCGTGTGAGAGCAGGGATCTGGGTTCCTCAGTGTTTTCATAGCTATAGAATAGGTGGGGGGAGAAGGTGGTTAGACATATAGAAATTTTGGACTACCATCATATGCTTACAACCCCTAATTACTGCATTTTAAAATAATTTCAATAGTGTATCTCACTTCTGAGAGTGTCATCCTTTTGGATGTGATAGGTTGAAAACTGCATTGGTTCTACATTCTTGTGTCATTTCCTAATGTGGCAATATGCTTGCAAATGAGGAGACTATCTTAGGCATCACTTTCAAAACTTATCACAGGGCATGTCAACTCACTGACGACTTAAACCTGCATAAGGAAGGTGAATTAAGTATTGAGTGAATTGTTTTCATTCAAGATTTTAAGTCTGCTAAGAACAGGTGGTCTCAAAGAACCATTAAGCAGGTCAAAGACCTTTCAAATCTAGGTTACTGACTTTTATCTGTTTTACTTAATTGGGCCTCTAAATGTTCATCAATAATTGATTTTAATCACATACCGATGGCTTTAGTCATTTCCTACTACATTAGAAAAATACCACAGTTGAGTCTCAAAAAAAGAAATACAAATTAAATAAATAAGCATAGACTGTAAAAAGCTACAACTTTTAATATTTTTAATGTGATCCCAGAGGGGGAAAAATGCTTTGAAGTGGAATGTTTCACTTATTTACGTAGTTATGAAAAATACATAAAATAAATATAAATTTGGGGGAAAATAAATATATATGAAAAGCTGGTTCCTTTAGTCTTCCTGTCCCTTTTCCATGAATGTGAGCAGTTCAATCTTTAACAATAAAAACATTTACAGTGTACCCACTCTTGGCAAATAACTTACAAAGCTGGGATTTGAACCCAGGCAGTTTGGCTCTAATGTACATGAAAGAACCAATAAATTCTTTCACAAATACCTTTTAAGAATTTCATTATAATCTACTGCAATTTAATGTATCCCAAATAAGCAATGCCTATAAAGTACTGGGTTAGATGCTTTGAAGTCTCCAACGTGAAATGGACATCAGAAGTTCATGCCCAGTGCCAGGAAAAGCTGTGCTGAAACACAGCCAATAAGTAATGAAAATTGGGTTTTTACTTATGGATGTTATAAATAATTCCACTTAGGGATACTAGAAAGACTTTCTCAGGTCGACTACCCTGGTTTGTCAGCGCACTGTTCTGGAAACCCCACACGCCCTGGCAAACCAGGATGATTTGTGTTCTAGCATGGCTTAGCAAAAGTAGCTGAAAAACGGTACTCAAACAAACAATTGTACACCAATGTGCACAGTAGTAGTATACACAATATCCCAAAGTGGGAAGATAGCAAGTGTCTATTGATGGATGAAAGAATCAAGAAAACATAGTACATATACTAGTATACAGTGGAATATTATTTAACCATCAAAGGAATGAAATGCTAACATACACAGTAACAGATTAACCTAAATAAACAGCAACTAAGTGAATGAAGCCAGACACAAAAGTTCATATATTGTATGCTTCCATTTATATGTAATATCCACAATGGATAAACTCATAGAGATAGGAAAAAACATTGGTGATTGGCAGCGGTTAAGGGGAGGATGGATAGGGAGCAACTGCTAATGGGCATGGGGTTTTCCTTCATAATAATGTAAGAATTTTAGAACTAGACAGAAACGGTGACTGTACAACATTGGGAATGTACTAAACTAAACATCACGGAATTTCTCACTTTAAAATGATTAATTTTAAGTTATGTGAATTTTACCTCAATTTAAAAAATGTACTACTCAAAATACCAAGGAACAAATAGAACAATTTTATACACACACTATGCACGGTACTCTATAAAAAACTAGTCTTAAAAGGTACATAATTATCATTAACTAGAATAATCAATCAGAATTAAACCATTATTATAGAATATGTCAGCTTTGTTCTTTTAGTTTCCATAAACATTTCTATGTAACAGAAAAAAACAAATCATATTTTGATGATATATCCTTAAGATATTCACGAATAGAGGTGAATTAAATAATTATTGATCTTAATTTTTGTCTAGCTATCCTATAACATTGCCATCTATGGATTGTCTACAGTGTTATGAGAAAACACAAGGAGCAATAGTCACATTTGCTTAAAAGTATCACCAAACAAAAGTACAGAAATAGCCTTTGAACAAAACTGACTTGCAAAAAGCCATGTGGTAATAGTATTTTAGCAAATTCCCTTTAGGAAAAATAATTTCACTCTTTTATTTTCAGGATTTAGTGAGAAAAATCATGTGCAGCTACTATAATTTGCATCAACTGAAGCATTAAATTCCATGATTTACTTGTTCATGGAAGCATATGAAATCAGATGTAATATTCCTACCAAGAAACAATATTCTTACTACCATTTAAAGATTCTTATTCACTAAGCCAATGGGAAAACTGCAAATTAACCTTAGTAGTTAATCTTTGTTCCTATAAATTTTGCTTTCCAGGTTATGACCTTTTTTTCCGTTGAAATGCAGTTTCCAAATGCACCATTGATTTTTCTTACAGCATATCACCTCATCTGTACATGAGCTGATAGGCAAATGAAATTCTAGCTCTAAAATTAGATCTGATGCTCTCATTTTAGTTTCTAGTCTTCCATTAGCATTCCTTCACTGACAAGACACATGACTTCAGAACTAGAGCACATAATGATTAGAAATTATAACACAAAAATATATTTTTCTTTATTTGTGTATACTATTGTTTAGTATTCATTTATTGACAGAGCATGTGATTGCTTTTCTGGCAACATTTCCTCTGATACTTCAGTTTACACTATTCTATCACACTCCCTGAGTTAAATATAATTATCAGAGCACTTAGAATATCAGAAAGAACATTTTATGTGCAACTCTGATTGGCATCATTGGATTTGCATGTTATACAGCTCTGAGGTGCATCCTATCCCCAAGTAAGTAATCTATATAATTGAGTACAAAATGGCTTTTTCAAAAATATTCATTTAGTATACTTCCATTTAATTCAACAATTGTTTTTTTGGTCATTTAGTTTTCTTGTGACTTTGTTAGCTGCACATTCCATGAGCACCAGTTAAAAGTCATAAAAAGATGTATTAAAATTGTTATTGACCCCAGAAGCTTCAGTTTATAAGAAATTAACAAAATCATTAATAAGTAATTCATGGGGTGGGGGTGGGGGCAATGGGGGGGATGAGGACACATATGTAATACCTTAATAAAGAAAAAAATAAAGTTTAAAAAAATTAGTAATTAATGATGTAATGTTATTATATTTTATATAGTCATTAATATGTTATAAAAGAACATTTAATCATATGAGATAATATTTGAAACATTACTTTTAAAAGCAGGTAAGCAGATAGTAGGGGGATAAGTTCAGTTTTGTACATGTTAAGACTCAGAAAGCAATTGAACAAATAGTTTTAGAGCTTGAGAGAGTGTTGAAAGCTCGTTAAAAACAGTGACAACATTCACACAATGAGAGAACAGAGAGTGAGAATAGAAAGGGCCTAGGACAAAATCCTGAGAAATAACACACATTTAATCAATGTAGAGGAGTAGGAATTCATATACACAATCACAAAAGAACAATCTGAAAGGGAAAATCATAGCCAGGAGAAAGTTCTTTCGCAGAAGTCAAAGAGTTTAAAGAAGAAATCATGATCCACAGTGACAAATAACCAGTGATGTCCTCATAAATGTTGAACAAGCCTCCAGCGAGTGGGAGGAGGGCTGAGACTGGTAGCATTTGAAGATTTTTTTGTATTATAAATATTCCCAATATGTTCAATTTTCAAACTACCAACTTGATTCAAGTAGCTCTCAAATTTCTTAAAATTTTAACAATTGGCTCCTTTCAGTGGAAAAAGCTGGCTCCTGCATTCCACTGAATCAAGTTTAACTAAAATGGGCCTACACACTCATTAGATTACAACCTTGGGTCATAGAGACACTTTGTATGTGTGTGGGGGGGGGAGGGGGGGAGAGAGGACGGAGGCAGAGGGAGGAATGGTGCCTGAGAGGCCCAAGTACAACGTTTTGTTTTACACCAAAGTTTTTATCCCACATTCTCAACCATGGAGAAAAACTGACCTGTAGAAAGTATGTTGATGCCCTACCACACTAGAAAAATCTTCCTTGATCTTCCAGGTACTTGTAGTTGTATAGATTTATTTTTTTTTTTTTTGTCCACTGGCAAACAGATGAGCAAGTTTTTAATTCCATATATATGCAAAAATACAAATGCAGTAAATACAGTTGTGTTCAAAATAAGAATACAAAAAAGCATCTCGTTTTAAAGTTCAGTGATAGTGCACCATGTGTAACTAATGTAATAAAGTCCTGATGTTTCAGTTGCTTTTTATCTGAAACTTTTCCATAATTTGGACCCAGTTATGTATTCACATTTTTAAAAAAAATAGAACCTAAAAAGTATATATATACATAGACCATGCCTAATCTATCAGCTGCTTTTAGGACAGAAGCCCTATTCTCAATGTCTGAATGACACTAAACAATAGTATATACTATTGAGATTTTCACATATCAATTAAATATATTCCCCATCTAATTCTACTTGATATAAAAAATGTCCAGGGTTTTCTACTAAAGCAAGTGGCTAATTAGAGAAAGAAAAAGGAAATAATGATTTAAAGGACAAAATACTTGTACAAGAAAATAAATATTCATACAGGTTTGCATATCTTTAAGAATTCCTCCTCTATATAAGTTCATCTTCTATTAAGACTTAATCATTTCATGTTTTTATTCCATTGATTGACCATACTTAAACAAAACCCAAACTTTAGGTCTCTGTTGCAGTCTGCCCCACAATGTTGTGAGAATGTATCATTTGTAAGTTTGACACTATGACTTAATATATACATCACCGACCTGGCTCATTTACCTGACAGTAGCTCACAAGGCCTCCTGTCACCCAGCTCATCTTCACACACTTCATCTTTTACCAGAGTATTTTATTTTTCTGCCTAGAAAGAGGCAGACTCAAATATTTTTACTTTATTTTATTACATATAAAAATAATATATTTATTTTGATGGCAAGCGAATTTAAAAGATGTTTTGGTTTGGGACAAAATACATTCCTCATCAGCTAGAATTTTTATATATAATTTCCTTTTTCACAGCATTAAAATCACTTTCTGTGTACTGTACTACAGGTGAGTTTGATGAGGATTTTTCATCCTGGACCCAAAAGGCAGTGGGATATCAATGCTCTCTCTCCAGATATCAAAGCCTGTCCTATAGCTACTATAGGAAAATATCTTTGTTATTGCTGGCATGGCCCTTTAAGATTTCCCATCTGTTAAAGGCCTACCAAATTGAAAACACTAAAGTTCTTCTGTTTTGGAATATATTTTGTTTAGATTACATTAATCAATTCATTGAAAATCTCTTCTTATTGTTGCTATGTGACTTTTCATCTTGAATTAATGTTAATTATGTATTGTCTGGTCTCACCTTTGTTGCTGGAGAGATGTTTTAATCTATGTTAAATAAGTCCCTGCTGATGGGTATGCATTCTAAAGCATCCTTAGTATTGCTCATGACAAAAGTGAACTTTGATCACCAAAAAATATCTAACATTCAGAATATTTGACTTCATCATTTTTTATTTTGGTTTATGTTTAAACCTATTGCTTATTTTTCTTATTCTAGACTCACTCAAATAGCATGTTTTTAATAATGGACAGTTATATAAATGGTTATTATTACTTACTAGTGGATATAGAGGATTGTTATTTCTTTGCCCCCAAAAGTGAATTTCTTATGGATTTCTTTAGCTCTACTGTCAGATCAGAATGGCTTTTCAAATTTATTGAAAATTTTTTTTCATGTGATCTAATAATACACTAATAGTTCAAAACTTATTTTCACTAACAGATTAATAAGCCTTGATAATATATGCTCTTAAAGACTTATTTTGACAATAAAAATTACTTTCATGGGCCTAATGCAAAAGAACAGTCAAATGTCAAGTTAATTTCTTGCTGCAATGTTTTCCTTATCATGCTAATCATGAGATCATTTTTATTGATTTTTCTCTGCAAATAACTTGTATAGTCAATAAGCTCTCTCTGACATTGTCCATAAAAATATTGTTATTTTGAGGAAAAGTGAATTTACAAGTTTTTTTTGGTTTTATCTTCCAAAGTTATATCTACCACTCTATCAATCGTTCCTATGTTCTTTCATCAAACCAAACTTTGTGAAATTGAAAAAATATATATACTGAAAAATGTAACCCAAGAGCTAAACAGCTTTTTAAACCTATAGTGCTCAAAAAAGTCAGTGAGAAAATGATCTATTAACAGTGTCTACTAAACAAACAGATAATATTCTAATTAAGAGCACTTTCCTAAAAAATGACCACATCCAAGTACAAAAGATAATTTCTAATATCAATTAGCATATCCTTGCTTTAAATTGGAATCATCATATGTAAGGTGCATTGTCTTTTTAATATTAGTTCATTGACATCAATATTTTTTTCAGTCTTCCATGCTATTTGATGTTGCATTTTTTAAAAAGGAGAGATAACTTTTACAAACTTCTATGTCCCTGAAGTAGAATACTTGTATCACACTGACAGGCAGACAATATCAGGGGAGTTATTCACACATTAGCTATCAGATGCTTTGGGAAAAACACAGTTTTCATTGTCAATGTCAATTATTTATTATTTTGTTGTCACAGCCATCACGTACTGCAGTCATAGGATTTCTTGTGCAGAATATGTCCTGTTTCATGATTTAATGTCAAAGCAAACTTTATAGTAGAATAATATGATGAGTAAATGTAACCCTCAGTAAAAGGTTTGGTATTTTGAACCTGTTATTTTCCTGTTTTTCCTCCTCTTTCCAAATTTCAATAAAGTAGCTAATCAACTTCGTTTGTATTTCTGAATGAAATGTTTTTAAGTGGTTCATTTTTTATCTAAGAGTATTTTTTACACATCATATAAATATATTTGTTTTTTACATTTGATCTTAGCCAAAAGGCCGAGAAGAGATAAATACATTTGCTTTTTAAGGCGTTCTTATTTATAGGATAGCACCTTTATGTCTAAAAAGCTCTAGGTGAGAGGTCAGATCAGTAAAAACATCATGGGGCATCATAAATGTGATTATTAGTTGTCCCAGTATATAATTATTTTCAGTACCCTTATAACCACCAGTGAATATGTTTAGTATAACAATGTCTGAAACTCCATCTATACAAACATATTTTTATCAAATTCATCTTTTAATAACAGAAAGACTCATAATTTTCAGCAGAAATTAATGATAAAAGTGCATATATATATAAATATGTATATGTGTGTTTCACATTTTAAAATTCATAATTGTGCCCATAATTAGCATACTAGGACTAGTACTCATTCATTCAAATATAATCCAAATATGCAAAGTCTTATCCATAACTTTTTCATTTTGTCAATTCTTTACAAAATAAATGTAAAAGACATAGTAGCGCAGGCAGTTATACCCTCTTGTTCAACTGTTTTATAAAGAGCGTAACATATTATGCAATATATGCATCATGAAAAATATATTAGCACTTCACAGCCTTATATCAGAAAAAGTCTTGTGGATGACAGGCTTCATATTAGAATTTCAGATGTGGGAATTTTCTCAGAAATCAAATCTTACCATATAATATGTGATAGATAGGTTTGGGAAGTGTATGTAGAATATTAAGCAACGGCCCAAAGACTTCCTAAAGGAAATAAGTAGACATTAAATCAAATATAACATTGGATTCTTGTGAAGAAATTACCAATCTAGGAAAATAAACCTAAAAATGATGACTATGTAAACAAGGATGGTACAAATTGAGATGGGATCATGGTAAAAAAAAAAAAATGGAAAGGAAATCACTAGTACCACAGAAATGATAAAACAACCATTCTTCTCTGACTAGAATATAGAAGGAGTGGGAAGACTTTTACCTCTGCTAAAAACAAGGTATTACCAGAGAAGCCGAACTTTATCATATCATTTTAAAGCCATGTAAAACTTGGGGATAAAGAATTCCAATGGCATGAAGCTCTGCATGAAACTTTCCTTCCTGAATGAGCACACAGAGAAAGCTTTCATTCCTGGGGGCTATAACAGAAGCTGGGGACCGGGCATGCAAAAAAAAAAAAAAATGTGAATATTTCTTAGACATGGAAAAAGCAAGCAAACCTCTGATGAACCTTAGTAATGTCATGTCACATTTAAATTTGAAAGAGATCCAGGTGTAAGGAGTGTTTTGATGAGTAAGGCTGGAGATAGGGATGAACAATCTTGAAATTTTATAATCATTTCATTTAGCAATTTCAATTTTGATACTTTGTGATCTCAAATTGCCATGGTCCTAAGGGGCTCGGCAGTCTCAAAGTCTCAGTCATAGCTTCATGTTCTCATAGTCACCTCAGTCTTGAAGAAAATATGTGTTGAGTTTCCAAGGTTTGAATGTAGTACAGTTGTGAGTTTTAAGTGTATAGGTATTCTCTCCTTGAGAGAGAAGCCTAAATTCATATAAAGTGTTTTAAAACAGAGGTAAACTAGGTCTAACAAAAGCTGCAAATAAATTACCACCCAATTAAATTTCTGATATTAATAAAATTATAAGCCTTTTCGTAGTGCAGAAAGTTGAGAATGGGTTGAAAGCACAGTTCTTAGGCAATTTGTGCCTAAACTCAACAGAACTGAAACCATAATCCCAGTAGAAAACTGCTCACCACTTACTGATTTTATTGGCTCAAACTTAAAAACAGAAGAAAAGAAGATTGAAATAAAATGAATAGTGTCTCTGTGACTTGTGAAAGAATCCAACAGCCTAACATATAATTGGAATAGTAGATGGATAAGACATAATAGTGCAGGATAAAATAGTAATTTTTTTCAAATTCCATGAAAAATTGTAACCCACTATTCTAAGAAGCTTAGCAGAATAAGTACCAAAGGTAAGACAAAAGTCCTAAACACAGAAAGAAAAATAAATACATCACATAAACAAAGCGGGACAACAATAAGAAAGACAGCATATTTCAAATTAGAAACAACAGACTCAGGAAAAAAAAAAAGAGCAATATCTTTAAAGTGTCTAAAGGAAAAATACAATAAAATAAAAACCTGTCAACCAGCAAATGTGTTTCAAGAGGAGGGGGGAGGCTGTATCTCTTACCAAGATGGAATATCAGGAATTAGATTTCTCTTCTTGCCTCAACCACCTAAAACAGTAAAAATATATGAGACACAATGAGCATCAAGTCATTGAATATCAGAAAGGCAAGGACCATAATCTCTAAGAGATGGAAAACAAATGAAATAATCTCATGACTGCCTCAGTTTAGTGACTGCAGAAAGTCTACAGGACATGGCACAGAGAAGGCAATCCCAGGTAGAGTCTCTCACCACCCTGGGTTGAGAAGAGCTTGTATAGTTGTTTGAAGCAAAAATAATAGCAATCTATTGGTAATTTATAACATTTGCAAAAGTAAAATAACTACAGCACAAGATGTAGAAAGGAAATAAATGGTATTATACTGTTACATATTAAAATGTAAGTAAACTTAAACATAACTGTATTAACTACTACTTTAAGTGTAGTTAATGCACTCCAGCTAAAATGAAAAAAAAAGCAGCAGACTATATATAAAACAAGACTCAACTATATGCTATTTATATGACATATATGTTAAATGTATCTCAAAACGATTGAAAGAAACTGAAAACTGGAAGTATGTGTTAAGCATAAGAATATAAGTGTACCACTATTAACATTTTATAAAATAAACTTTAATACAAGGAGGCCTGTCACAAAAATTTATATTTAAATAATAATAATAATGGTTAATTCCTCAGGAAGACTTAACTATTCTGTGCAATTATGAAGAGATTATATATGCATAAAGCAAAAATTATAGAAACAAAAGAAAAAAGATAAATCTGTAATATTGATTAGAGTTTTATCACACCCTCATGGCAGCTAGTCAGACTAAAAAGACAAATGAACAAAGTAAGGATGTAGATTACAAACAACGCTGTCAACCACCTGAGGTAACTGACACTTAGAGAACATTATACAAAACAAACACAGAATACACCTCCCCGGGCACATGTAGAACAGTCACCATAGTGGAGGCCTTTAAACAAGTCAATGCATTTTAAAAAATGAAATAAATATACATCAGGTTCTCTGAACACAATGAATTTTAATTTAAGAGCAATAGCATCAAAGTATCTGAAAAACTCCCAAGTAGTTAGAAGTTAAGCAACACACTTCTCTGGCTCCTGATAACACACTTCTATGACCCCAGTGAAGTGGAATCCCACTTACTTTTGGTATCTATAATTATAACAAACTATTTTTTTCAATGGCAGTCATCTTCTGAGCTGTTGACTTTGCCATACCTACATAACAATAAAACATGTATTTAAAAACAAATGTAAAGTAGTACAGCTGCATTGGGAAAAAGTACAGCAGTTCCTGAAAGGTTGGACATGGATTTACCATATGACACAATTCTGCTCCTAAATATACACCTAAAATAAATGGAAATGGAAGTTCACACAAAAACTTGTACACAAATGTTCACAGCACCACTACTCATGATAGGAAATAAGTTGAAACAACTCAAATATTCATAAACTGAAGAATTAATAAATAAATGTGACAGATCCATGCAATAGAATAGTATTTGTCAATAAACGGAAATGGAGTTCCAATACATTCTACAACATGGAAGTCCCTTGAAATCATGCTAAATCAAGGAAGCCAAACTAAAAGCCCATGTATTATGATATTCTATTTGCCTGAAATGTTTTGAAAAGGCAAGTCTACAGAGACAGAAAGGAGATTAGGGCTGAGGTGTTTGGGAGGAAATGGAGATCAAGTGTTAAAGGGCATAAGGTTTCCCTTGGGGTATCCAAAATCCATCTAATAATAGACAAATATGCAAATTGACCATACCTCCGACACACCCACAAGCCACGCCCACAAGCCATGCCCACCATCCGATCAGAGTGAGTATGCAAATTAACCCAAACCAAGATGGCTACAGCCACAGAGAGCAAGGTTTCCTAGGTAACAGAGGAAGCCAAGCTTTCTGCCTGCCCTTGCCAGGCCTAAGCCTCCACTCAAGCTACAAAGTTTCAATTATAGAAGGTAAACAAATTCAAACAAATGGCGGCAGAATGGAGCTTGAGAGAGCAGGCCAGGGTTGCCAGCGGCAACAGGGGAAGCAAAGCTTTCCGCACACCCACTTAAGGCAACAAAGTTTCAATTAGGCCCTCGGAGGGAGCCCCAGGCTTGGCTCTGATCCAGGCTACGAAGTTTCAATTGTAGAAGGAAAATAAATTCCAGATACCAGGGCCTCTGCTTGGGTTGCCAGGGGGCGTGGCCAGCCTGCAAACCACCACAGGCCCCTTGCTCAGGCTGCCCCACGCCCCAAGGGAACCCCAACCTGATCCGGGATGCCCTTCAGGGCAAACCAGCTGGCCCCCACCCCTGTACCAGGCCTCTATCCTATCTAATAAAAGAGTACTATGCAGATTGATCATCACTGCAACACACAATATAGCTGCCCCCATGTGGTCAAAGATCCTGCCCCCATGTGGACACAAGATGGCCACCACAAGATGGCCAGCAGGAGAGGGCAGTTGGGAGGCACCCGGCCTGCAAGGGAGGGCAGTTGGAGGCGATCAACCCTGCAGGGGAGGGCAGTTAGGGGTGACCAGGCCGGCAGAGGAGGGAAGTTGGGGGCAAACAGGCTGTCAGCGGAGTGGTTAGGGGGTGATCAGGCTGGCAGGCAGAAGTGGTTAGGGGCAATCAGGAAGGCAGGCAGGCGAGCAGTTGGGAGCCAGCAGTCCTGGATTGTGAGAGGGATGTCCGACTGCCCGTTTAGGCCCAATCCCACCGGGATCGGGCCTAAACGGGCAGTCGGACATCCCTCAAGGGGTCCGATATTGAAGAGGGTACAGGCTGGGCTGAGGGACGACCCCCCTTTGTGCACAAATTTCGTGCACTGGGCCTCTAGTAGATTATAATGATGATGAATATACTAAAACCCTTCAATTGTTTACTGTAACTTGGTAAATTGTATGACGTATAAACTATATAATAAATCTGCCACAAAAAAATACATGTGTTGATATAATTCACCACATTAAAAAATAAGGGAAAATACAATAATATCCTAGTACAGAAATAGCATTAGATAAAATCCCTTACCCATTCATGATTAAAAAAATAGAGAACTCACAACAAACTAGAAAAATAATGATTTTTTTCAATTTGAAAAAAGTATGTACAATAATGACAGCTTAATATCATATCTAAAGCAGAAAGTAAAAGACTTGTATAAGGTAACACAGCAGATTGACTAATAATAGTCAATAATTGCATAGAATACACGTGTCTATTAAAGAGAAAAGAGATGAAATCAATTGTGGTCTCTTTGTATAATGTAACACTACTCAGCAATAAAAATGTACAGACTACTTATATATGCAACAACACAGATGACTCTCAAAATCATATTTAATGAAAGGGGCTATAAAAATGAGTCCACGGTTAAAAATTCCATTAAATGACATCCAAAATAGGCAAAACTAAGATATAGAAATTATGTTAGTGGTTCCCTGGTGTGACAGTTGGAATTAACTTGAAACTTTGAGGAGTGCTAAGAAATATATTTTGTTTTCAGTGGTCATTACATTGGAATATACATTAAACAAAACTCAAGGATGTTTCTCTTCTGGTATAGAGATATACATAAATAAAGCTGGCAAAGAATAATTCACAATACCAAGGCTGGAAGACAATGAGAATGGCCAACAATTTGCTAAAAAAGAACATTTGCAAAGTTGTCAGGAGCCAAGAGTTGGTCAAAGGATTAACTCTGACCTTCAGTAAGTTACTGAAACTAGGCCCACTTCCTCTTGCCTGAGGACAAAGCATTCCTTCTGTAGCTGCCCTTCAACTGCCACACCCTTTATCTATAGTTACGACTTTAGCCGATTATCTAGGTCAGCCCCCACCCCTCCTAGGCATCTCCCCTTCTAGAAACCTTTTGTCTTGCCTCCATTCTTCTGCGTCCTTTGTCTGTCTCTCATTCTCTTAGGTGCGTCGCCTCGGTACCCCCGTTAGAAGACCCCGCTGGCCGGGGCACAAAGTAGAATTAACTGTGGAGAAATTCCTTATAACATCATGATCCAGGGAAATAATGGCTGAAAATATGGTAGAATAAAATATACAGTTTCAAATTCTTTCCTCAAAATTCAGTCTACAACTTAGTGCATGACTATTCACTTGATAAATGCTAGCTTTAATTTAGTTATAAAACATATTTCTCCAGTAAGTAAATGTGCATATTTTGTATTCTTTTTTTTTTTTTTTTTTAATCCTCACTAAGGATATTTTTTCCATTGATTTTTTTTTAAAGAAGCGGAGGGGGTGGGGGAGAGACAGAGAGACATCACTGTGAGAGAGATGCATGGATTATTGCCTCCCACTCACACACCCCAATTGGGCCAGGGACCAAACCTGCAATCAAGGTATGTGCCCTTGACCAGCAATTAAACCCCTGACCCTTCCGTCCTCCTCAGGCCAACGCTCTAACCACTGAGTAACTGGCCAAGGTTGTATCCACTTTTAAGAAAATAAAAATAATTCATTCTTTCTTTTTACTTTATTTCCCAAAAACTGGTACAAATGTATGGACAACATACACTAAAATACATTATTTGAGTGCTTCAAATGCCTTCCACTTCAGCTTCTGTCACTGAATTTGTTATGTCAATATAAAGTATGCTTTGATTCCTTTTAGAAAATGCAAAATACAGGTTGTAACACTACTAATAACATCAAAACGATGCTCATCTCAACACACTGGTCAATTTAGTGAAAAAGAATATACTACTTGAATAATGTTAGGAACATGGACAAGAAGCTCTTCTCCAGTGCTTTCAAGAAAGGAGTCAGAAGCATCGTCTGAAGAGGTTTACGCTTAAGCCTAGTTACAGTTCTCTGGTGATTAATTATGGTGGCCGCAGTAGCCTGACAGAAAGAACTCAGGGGATATAAAGATGATCTGTTAGTTTGTTTTTCCCCTTCCACTCTTATTTTAGACAGAGCACAAGCATAAACAGCCACATCTGAAGACACTCCAGGTGCTGCTCATAGCAGCTGCAGTGGTGAGTCAAAGGCCAGTAATTCTATGCAGGAAAAATGTGAAAGAGCCGCTAGTGGCCAATTAGAGTCCTCGATACACACTTTGCAGATAGATAATGAGTATGTTGAGTAGCATCAGCTTTAGGGAAAAAAAGAGCAAAATATATAAAACATAGCATTGGGAAATCTTTTATTTCTTATTTATTTAGACACCTGGATTAAAGACACTTTGAAAGAGAGACTACTGCCATTGGTGATTAGAACAGAGGTTTTGAGCTAATATAAAGTGCTTAGAAAGCTAAATGTTTCATACAGGTTTGTGTAATATATTAATATTGTTGCTTAAATATGTTATTGGTTTTATTGTTTGTTTTTAAGTACAGACAAGTGAATAAAAGACTTCATTTCTGCTTAATCAATTAGTATCTGATTTCACATTAAGGAACATATTAGGATCTATAATGAGGGCTGGGCTGGTGAGTTTTGTAAAATTGGCTTCCTATATCTGAAAGAAAAGGTTATAATGCTACATTAGCTTTAATATTTCTCCTGACTCCTATTTCTGTTGAGTCATTCACTAATAAATTATCAATTGTTTGGACCTTATATTAAAAAACTTGTCTCTTTCCCCCCCCCCCAGCCACAAAGTGTATGTTCAGTATTATTCTTACGTTATAAGCACCCTACATAATTTGCACACAGCAAGTCCCTAAAATGGTTTCTTTCTCTGAGAAGTATGTTGAGCAAGAAAATGTCACATATTATTTAGTCTTCTATGAGGTTGAAACTTAAAACAAGTATCACATCTCATTAATGAGTAATCTTCCTCAAATAATGAATATTTCCTATCATATTCTATGTATAACAAGTGCAAAAGGAAAACATTTTCCCCCAAATTACTCTGTGAACATAACGTGAAGTACACACTAATCTTCATTACATGGCAGAAGTTATTTAAGCTACTTAGCTCTTAGGATAACAGTGATTTGAATTTGACTTTAATGTAGAAAACAACTAAAGTACACTTTCCATTTAGAATGAATGGCGTTTAAATGAGCCTTAATTTTAGAACATAGTTATAAGGCACCTTCTGTTTAGAAATCCTGCTGTTCGGATATGATTTTATGTCAGAAAATCCGCAGTTACAAATTCCATTTTCTTCAGAATTCTGCCATGTGAATGAGGTTTTTGAGCAGAATGCTTGCTGTTACCAGCCACCTCCCACTCACAGGACCTCCTTCTGAATGTGCTTTCAATTAGGAAATCTCAGTAAGTTCATTAAAAAAACAAAACTATTCAACTCTGCCACTTTGAATTATCAGGCCATTATGAAACCCAGTCCCTACTGTTCTTAATGTTGGGAGTCATCCAAATAAGAATAAAAAGCATGTGCAAGAAAAAAAAAATTTAAATTATCCACTTTTTAAGTGTCTGTGCCAAAAGGACAGATGGTATAGGCAACACACACAGGGTCATGCATGTTTGAAAGCCAATCACAATATCCACCTCCTATCATAAATAATTCCATCTGCAAGCCCTTGTAACCGTATTGAAAGACATAGCGCAAGTAAATATAAATCTGTGTTTAATCACTCGGAATGCAGAGAAGGTAGCCTGAAAAGTTAGCAAGTGAAAGAGAGAATAAGGGGCAATAAAGCATCAGGAGAATATCATCCTTCCATTGTAGCAATTGAAAAGCACAAGGATTTACAACATAAAAATCTATGCCACTTTCAATTTGTTGTAATCCCTTCTTCATCTAGTTCAAATAAACCCTGCTTCAGAAAAAATCTCTAGTAATCATCATATTGACACTTCATCTAGACCAAGTGCTAATGAGCCAAGATTTTTCTGCCATAAATTTTACCCAAGAGCTCACCCTGTCACAGCCCATCAAAGAAACAGGGCCAGGAACACGTTCAATCTAAAAATACTTTCCTCTTTCAGACACTTTGTTTTCAAGTGTAGGGGGATGTTTGTTCCCAAATACAGTTTCCCCTGCTCTATTTCAATTGTCTGCATGACTTACAACTCAATGAAATAAGCATATAAATGTTTCCTTCACTGTCAATTTGTGCCTTTCTTTATCCTTTCCAAAATCTGATGATTTTCATCCAGGCCAAGCCTTTTAGAAGGAATTTTCCAACAGCAACCATGCATATTCCTGATCTTAAATTAAATTATGGGACTTTTGTGTGTAAGGGACTGAACAATCTGAGGAAAGGGAGACAAAGAACTTGAAGTTAAAGAGAAAATCCTTAAATATCTTGAAGCTACTGAGCAAATATATTTCATATTAATGGTACTTTCTTAATTATATCTTCTTGTTGCTATTTCCGCCCCCCACTTTCCTTGACATTGTCACAATCATCACCGTCAATCAGATTTTTTTGTTGTTGTTGCTCTTGGTCTCTTTGGAGCTCTGAAGCTAACTTATAATCCTAGTGGAGAGAGTCAAGCCTTACTTTTAAGATGAACACGCCTATTACTCTTCATTAATGTATTTTTGCTGTTTACATGATAAAATAAAAAAAAAAGAATCACTGAGTTGTGTCATCACTACTTCCTGCCCTTCCAAGAAACAATAGTCATCTAAACTGAGGGAGAGATATAGGGTGCCCCCCAAAATGAGTATATATATATATATATATATATATATATATATATATACATATACATATATTCATACACACTTTAATAGCTAATAATTCAATTTTCACTCCATTTCAGATTTAACTGATTTGAAATAATGGGTGAAGGCAAATATGCTGAGAAAAAGATTTATCCTAAAGTGTCACAAGACTTTTTTTTTATGGGTATACATAAAAGATAAAGTTTACAGTATAAAACCACAGCAGTCGACAGATTGAGGGTGCACCAATTCTGAATGAAATGATTCTTGATGTTTGCAATTCCATTGTTTCATGTTATCAGCAGTGCCTGGACCAGAACAGTCATCAGTTTGAAAACAGGCATTGACCAAAAAAAAATATATAATATATATATATATATATATTCAGTTCTGTAGACTCTTCTATATTTTGAAAATGAACTATATGTTAATAAACAATGACTTTATAACCATTTGAAGTGTGTATAAATTTTGGGGGGACACTCTGTATATACCAGTGGTTTTCAACCTTTCTAATGCCGTGACCCTTTAATACAGTTGCTCATGTTGTGGTGACCCCAACCATAAAATTATTTTCGTTGCTACTTCATAACTGTAATTTTGCTACTGTTATGAATCATAATGTAAATAATATCTGTGTTTTCCGATGGTTTTAGGTGAACCTGATCCACAGGTTGAGAACCACTGCTGTAGAGCCTAAGACCATCGGAAAACACAGATATTTACATTACGATTTATAACAGTAGCAAAATTACAGTTATGAAGTAGCAACGAAAATAATTTTATGGTTGGGGGTCACCACAACATGAGGAACTGCATTAAAGGGTCGCGGCATTAGAAAGGTTGAGAACCACTGGTATATACAAACATAGCCATCTAAACTGATATATATCCCTAATCTGATAACATATTTTAGACACTAACTATATCACCTGCCTCATAAAAGGATATCTATGCCTTTATATACAACTTCTCGAAAAAACACTCGCTATATTTGCTGTTTCACTTCATACCTGCTCACTTCCTTAAACTTATTCTAACCAGGTGTCTGATGCATTGCCCCACAAAACTAATATTATAAGGTCAAGCCTTATGTTTGTAGACTTAATGATCAATTCATTACTTCAGCCTCAAAATATGTCCGTTGCTTAGCCTCAGGAAAACTACAATCTTTGTTCTTCTCCCTCATTGACATCTCCGTTCAGTCTCCTTTGCTGTTTCACTTCATTCACTTGACCTGAAAATACTGAAATGACCCAGGGTTCAGGACTTGAATGTCTTATCTTTTTAACGTACACTAACCCCTAGGAAACTGGATGCCTTTTCATGGCTTTAAATGCCATCTATTCACCAAAAACTCCTCAATTTAATCCTTTATCCCAGACAACTGCCCTGAATTCAACATCCATAGTCACTGGATTTTCACATCGCTGCCTGGATATATAAGAAAAATTTCAAAACTTAACATGGATACAGCGGAGATGACTTCATGATTCCCAAAGCTTTGTGCTTTTACTTACAGTATAGAGCAGATGAGAAAGAGGTGGCTCAGGCAGGGTCAACAGGTCCCTTGCAGCCCTCTTTTAACCGAGGCAGAGAATGTGATCATCTACTCTGCTGGTAGAGGACAATAAGATGACCTTGGAGCCACAGGATGCTTAAAACTATGAGATAGAAGAAGCTCAAATCTTAGTCAACCTTTAAGGGAAGAGTATCTAGAGAATTGTTCAACGTTTACATCTATGTTGGTTTATAAGTAAGTGAGAAATAAAATTTTATTATATTGTCATGAGATTATTGAGTAATTTGTTACATTAACAATAACACCCTAATCATTAAGGCCTAATGTACATTCAAAAGAAAATTCCTGATTTACTTTCTAATCCAATCCACCCCCAAAGACAGAAATTCTGATAATCTGTCAGTTGGTCAACTTAAAAAATCTTGTAGCCATCCCAGACACCTCTACCCCTCTCTCTCTCTCTCTCTCACACACCTCCAATTTAGTTACATGCTTTATTGGAACAACCATCAAAATAAATCCAGACTCTACCGGTAAGAATCTCATCACATTTTTATCTATGCATCATCATATCATGTCAATTTTTCTATTCGCCCATGCCACTTCCACACTTGCCTACCTATAATATTGTTTGCATTTAGTGAGGTTTTTCATAAGAAAGGCAGATATTGTTGGTCGGGTTCCCAGCGAAACAGACTCTGCTGCAGAGATGAGTATGAAGGAGATTTATTAGACGGTGCCCTGGACATCATCACCTGTGGAGAGGAAAGCAAGATTGGACCGAGGGAGAAGGTGAGCTGCAATGCAGTCTCAATGAAGGCCTCGGCTAATCCCCCAGGAGCTCCAAAATTGCCAAGGCCTTGCAAAGTTGTTCCAAGTTTGGGCAGTAAGACTGAAACTTTCTCTTCTCGCATCAACCAGACACCGTTACAGCCTGCCCCAGGAATGAGGCATGCTTTAATTTAGCACATCAACTCTCTTCGGTTAAGGTAATTTTAGGAGAAGACTGATGCCTGAGGGTTTTCTGCTGCCAACATTTTTATGTCCTGAGGGAGTAAGACCTTTAGTCCTGAAGGGGGACCTGGGAGGAACACCACAGTTTCCACTACATCAAACCATGTCACTTCTATGCTAAAAACCTTTCAGCGGCTCCCCACAATACTCAGGACCAACTTCAAAGTCCTTTTCAGGGCTGTTAAGGCCCATTAGTGATCTTGTTACTAACTATTTTTTACATTATCTCTCAATACCTGCCGCATTCATTTTGCTTCAGCCCCACTGAACTATTGCTCTCTCTTGGATATGTCAATCACAGTCCCACTTCAGGGCTTTTTCTCTTGTTCTCGCCTCTGCCTGAAAAAGTTTTATCAATATATCATGGCATGGTCCCTTCCTTATTTTAGTCCAAGGATTAGCAATTATTCTTCGGTAAAGGGCTATGTAGGAACTATTAAGGTTGTGAGCCATTTGGTCTTTGCCACAACTACTCAGTTCTGCTTCTATAACCCAAAAGCAGCAATAATATGTGTGAATGAATGGGTGTGGCTGCATTACTATAAAACTTGATTTGCAAGAATAGTTTGCTGTATTTGCACAATTTGCAATACTTTGCAGACCTCTACATTTGTCAAATCTTGGCTCACATGTGGCCTTCTCTGAAAGTAGTATAGCACGTTGATTAAGAAGTCTGCTTGCTAAGTGTCTCTTCCAGCTCTGACAATTATTATCTGTACAAATTCCAGTTTATCTGTGCCTTAATTACCAAAATGGGGATTATAATGGCTCCTGCATGAGGTTATACTGATGGTCAAATGAGACAGTACACATAAACAACTGGAACAGTACATGACCTAAAATAAAGGACCAGTGAAAAGCACCTACCCATCTCTCAGTTTCCACATATTGCTTGGCACTTATTACCTAACATTTAGTTAGCTAGTTATTAAGTTGGTTATTATTCAGATATTACCTTTTCCCCTACTCCCACCAAAATAAAGCTCTCTGACAGCAGTGACTGCCTTCTGGATTCTCTCCACTCAATTGCCTGATCCTCCCAAAGTAGCTTACATATTGCAGACCCTCAATAAATATTTTTGGAGTTAATAAATGGAGTAAGAGAGTTATGTACTTTGAGGGCCCCAAAATTAGATCTAAGAGACATTGGCTCTCATTTCAAATACATTAGTAGTTTTGGTTTGGCCAAGTGATCTATCTGAGCCATACAGTCCTTATTTGACAATGGAGAGAGAAGACCAGATGCTAAGCAAAAAGAAACATCAGTCCTATGCCTCAAAACAATCTGCCCTTTCTTTCATCTGAAGCTTCCACTTAAATACATATACATGTAATTAACAATGGAGCTCAGTGGATAGTTATGTTGTCATAGAAGTAGTATTTCACCCTTGGGTCTTGTAGTTCTGCAGTATCATCATTCCTGAACTAGCATAGTTGTGATGATTTACTGTATATCTAGAAAGCTTCCTAATCCTTGCAGGATCAAACTGATCTGGGCATAACCTAAGAAATGTTCAACTTAACACAGTCTTACTTTACCATATTTGTAAGTCAAGAGCCTTATTACATGTAGCTGAATTTTAAAAATTTATTTGACAATCTCAGCTTTAATGTATTTTAAGAGGGGAAATAGAATGGTTTTTATTTCTAATACTCCCTACTGCTCATATTCTGTCTGCATATCAAAACCCTATCCAGCTTCCCTTCTATCTCCTTCCCTGCTTTACTACTGAAGTCTATAACTGATATGCCCATTAAATGTATCTATCTGTGCTTATTTTCTTTCCAGAATTAGAAAACAAAATTGAGGAGTATTGAGTCTCTTCAACATCTCCTCCAACAGATGGCAAGAGAAATATTACATAAATAATAGAAACTCAATAAACATATGTTGAATAACTGACTGAATAAATGGCTAAATGAACCCCATCCTCTAAAGGTCAGGCTCTACCCTGACCTCAATATTTAAAATGCAATGCATGCCTGGCCATAGTGGTTCAGTGGTTGAGCACCGACCTATTAACCAAATCACGGTTCAATTCTGGTCAGGGCACATGCCACATGCCAGGGTTGTGGGCTAGATCCACCTGTGGGGGCCGTGCAGGAGGCAGCCAATCCATTATTCCCTCTCATCATTGGTGTTTCTCTCTCCTTCTCCCTTCCTCTCTTAAATCAATAATATTTTTTAAATGCAATCCTTCTCCCAGCACTTCCAGTATTTTTTTGTTCCACTTACTTATATTTTTTTTCATGAAGGACTAATCACCTTTTCACATGCTATCATAACGTGCTCCCTACATATGCCTACTGTCTATTGTCTGTCTCCCTAGAAAGTAGGCCCCTCAGAGCAGTGATTTGCCTACTTGAGTAGCTGATATGTATCAAATACCTAGAACAGCATCTGGCACATGGGAGGTTCTCAATAAGTATTTGTTGAATATATTGTCATCAACACATTGCTATTTTACTCACTTTGTACTTTGTTTTTGGCACTAATTAAATGTATCCGTGCTTATTTTCTTTCCAAAACTAGAACCCAGAATTGAGGAATGTTGAGTCTCTTCACATCTCCTCCTCCAGATGCCAAGAGAAATATTACATAAATATTAGAAACTCAATAAACATGGGTTGAATGACTGATTGAGTAAATGGCTAAATGAATGGTGGCTTAGGGAGGTTATAATCTTTCACCGTGGTCATAGAGCTAAATCCACAGATATTCATTATTATTTGTTTTTGTATTTAATGTAGGATAGATGTGAGTTTTTATTAATGTGTTATAATATTTATTTGAAGAAATAATAATTTCTACACAAGAATGAGTATTTAACTCCATTGACCCTAAGTAAATTATTAGCACAAGTGTTTTCAGAAGCCCCGAGGCATCAACACTGCTGGGCCAAACTAAAGGTTTTAGAGAAAGAAATTATTACTCCAGAACACTATTTTCCAACCATTTCTGGAAAGTATTCAACAACATAAAATTACATTTATCATCCTAACTTTTCCAGGACATTGACTTTTATTTTTCTTCTCTTCAGGAGAAAAAGAAAAGGAGAACTGTATCATTGTTACTATGAAATTGAACAAGGAAAGTTCAGATACTTATCTATACAATAAGAAATTATTTTCAGGGATAAAATTCAATGAAAAATGCATCTGATACCATTTTAATGACTGAAATGAGAAAATTCCAGGATTTTGGAAACTAGCTTCCTATCTTGATTTGGAATTAAGTCTAAATAAATCAAGGTAAATAGGTTTTTATTTATCTATAAAGATTTATAAAAGCAAATGTTTTGCCTTTTTGTTTATCTTAAAATTGTGAAGTATTTTGAATATTGCCTTTATGTTCACATAAATTCTCTTGTTCTATCTAGAGGCCCGGTGCACGAAATTCGTCCCTCAGCCCAGCCTGCACCCTCTCCAATCTGGGACCACTCAAGGGATGTCCAACTGCCCATTTAGGCCCGATCCCAGACATCCCTCTCACAATCCAGTTAGGGGCTTCCGACTACTCGCCTGCCTGATTGCCCCTAACCACTTCTGCCTGCCAGCTTGATCACCCTCTAACTATTCCCCTGCCAGCCTGATCGATGCCTAACTGCTCCCCTGCCAGCCCAATTGTCCCTAACTGCCCTCCCCTGCTGGCCTGGTCACCCCAACAGCCCCCCCCCCCCCCCGCCGCAGGCCTGGTTGCCCCTAACTGTCCTTCCCTGCAGGCCTCATCACCCCCAACTGCCCTCCCCTGCTGGCCCAGTCACCCCTAACTTCCCTCTCTTGCAACCTGGTCACCCCTAACTGCCCTCCCCTGCCAGCCCAATTGCCCCTAACTGCCCTCCCCTGCTGACCTGGTTGCCCCTAACTGTCCTCACCTATAGGCCTGGACACCCCCAACTGCCCTCCCCTGTTGGCCCGGTCACCCTTAACTGCTCTCCCCTGCCAGCCTGGTCACCCCCAGCGGCCCTCCCCTGTAGGCCTGGTCCCCCCAAGTGTCCTCCACTGCAGGCCTGGTCACCTCCAACTGCACTCACCTGCAGGCCCAGGCACCCCTAAATTCCCTCCCTTGCCAGCCTGGTCACCCCTAACTGCCCTCCCCTGCAGGCCTGGTCCCTCACAACTGCCCTCACCTGCAGGCCTGGTCCCTCACAACTGCCCTGCCCTGCAGGCCTGATTGCCCCTAACTGCCCTCCCCTGCCAGCCCGGTCACCCTTAACTGTCCTCCCCTGCTGGCCTGGTCGCCCCTAACTACCCTCCCCTGCAGGCCTGATCGCCCCCAACTGCCCTCTCCTGCAAGCCTGGTTGCCCCCAACTGCCCTCCCCTGCAGGCCTGGTCCCCCCCAACTGTCCTCCCCTGCAGGCCTGATCGCACCCAACTGCCCTCCCTTGCAGGCCTGGTTGCCCCCAACTGCCCTCCCCTGCTGGCCTGATTGCCCACAATTGCCCTCCCCTGCTAGCCTTCTTGTGGTGGCCATCTTTGACCACATGGGGACAGGCCATCTTGTGTGTTGGAGTGATGGTCAATTTGCATATTACCTCTTTATTATATAGGATTATTGAACTGTGAGGGAGACAGATCGAGATCCAGTGGTCTAAAGATAAAACAATGCTATAACTTTGGGTTTACTACAGTTTCAAAATAATATGTAGCCAAGCCTAAATGTAGTGACAAAGACAAAAATTTCAAATACTAGTATATGAAGTTTCAAATGGCAGAATCATTCTAATAATTAATTCTATGGGAGTTAAAAGATCAATAAAAATCTATTTATAGAATGTTAAAATTTTTCTCACATACTTGCTGAGCGTGGTTTAGGTAACCTAGTTTTAAATAAATGTTGAAATGACTTAAAAATGTAGTCTACATTTTTTACCTCTTGACATTACACCTTCAGATCTGGAGATGTTTTTTCTTTCTAAAAATGAATTTCTTAATGAAATAATAAAATTTATTCAAAAGCACAAATATATTTAAACATTTTTATTTAAGTGACAATCTAAAATTCAACACCAAAACTTGCCAGTTCCAACATTATGTTCTATAATTCTATCTGCCCACAAGTAGAATCCTGAGCTGTTTCTCTAAGGCTCCATAGTTCCTGAAAAAGAAATGTCCCTTAATAGTATTGTCATATCTTCACTTTTAACTCAAGCTTAATATGAACTTCCAGATAATCTTATTCACGCAAATTCACAATGTTCTCTGTTATTCCATGCAAATAAACATAAACTATGTACTTCTGACAGAATACGTAGAAACTAAGCAGGTCTTAAATGTTATAAAATAGATTTGCTCTTTCTCCTTTCCCCTTACTTCCCTTTTTCTCTTTGTCACACTACCCCTCTATCCCATCTTCCTTTCCTCCATTTCTTCTTCTGCCTTTTTCTTTTTCAATTTATAAATTTTATTGTAACCTCAGTCAACCAACTTATCCTTTTCAGATGCAACATTTAATAAGTCCAATAGTTAAGCTCTGGAAGGAGCATTTAGTATTTGTTATTTATTATAGGTTTCAATATCTATAAATAGATCTCTAAGTTTGTTATTGGGATATATTTGGAAACAAATATAATTTTTACCATCTTTATGCACCATATGAAGTTCAAAATAAATGATATGCTTAAAAAGTATACATTACAGAAATACTAAGTTAATTTTCTTCTAAATACAGTAAATAACTACTAAGCATGCCTACAATTCTTATATAAAAAGGTTACTTGTCTGTCACCTGTCAATGTTAATATTTATAAGTTAATAGGCTCATGCATTAATTGATGCATTGAATATCAAGTGAAAATTATCTTCTGAGAATTTTACATTAAGTTTTAAGTAAGAGCAGATGATAAAAAATAGCAGACTGAAATCTGCAATGAATTAGAGGTCAATGCCCCCCCCCCCCCATGCAACACAGCAACACACACACACACACACACACACACACACACACACACACACGAGTAATTTGAGGTGTACAAGAAAACCCCATGGTAATTAATAAACATAACTTCCTCTTCTGGTTGGCCACTCTATATAGGATGGCCTATTCATTTATTCTGGGTGGTAAATCTGAGCTGTGTTCAAATAGTTGTAAGGTCTGGATTTGTGCTTGTCACTCTGTCTATGTAATCATATTTCAAGAGTATTTCTTAAATATGAGCTGATCAATGGGTCTTGAGTGGTCAGTTTCTCTCTATTGGCCAATTTATTTGAAGCAGTCTTTCTGTTTGAACCTTTGGTTCTAAACATACAAGCAGTGTTCTTTCTTTATGAAAATTCAGCCTGATCCCAAACTCCATGATTGGATACTATACCTTTGCTCTGTCATATCTCACCCCACCCTGGGCTATTCCCTACAATCAAGAGATAGCCCACAAGAATAGAGAGGAATGGTCACAAGAAGGAACGCACCATGACCCGTATGGGTCTTCTTTACCTCGTGATCTGTCGTTAGTTTTTTTCACCCCCACAAATCGTTACTCACAAAACAGCTCTAGTACCCCTCTTTACCTTTGTAGTAAGTCCTGGTATGAGGTCCTAAACCTAGCAGTATAGAAAAAACAACTGGAGCCCTGGCTGGTTTGGCTCAGTGGATAGAGTGTCGGCCTGTGGACTGAAGGGACTGGGGTTCGATTCTGGGCAAGGGCACTACCTTGGTTGCGGGAACATCCCTAGTAGGGGGTGTGTGCAGGGGGCAGCTGATCAATGTTTCTCTCTCATCGATGTTTATAACTCTATCCCTTTCCCTTCCTCTCTGTAAAAAAAATCAATAAAATATTAAAAAAGAAACTGGAATTCCAGAGTCATATATTGAGTGTTTAATTCCCTTGTTTACTCTTAACTAGCTGTCCTTGGGCAAGTCACTTTAAATACATAAGTCTTAGTTCTCTTTAAAATGGTGATTATAATACCTAGCACAAAGCTTGAAACAAGCTAAGTACATCATAAAAGTGACTGGTATCACATTTAATATGTCAAATGTATATTACTATTTTAGATGCTTAAGTATTAATTAGATGAATTGATCAGGTATAAGCCAAGATTAACAGTTTTTATAAAAAATATCAGGGGAAATTAGGTGTAGCTAAACTTATGGGCATGATGTTAAAACATCCTGTGGAACTTCAAAGAACTATATCTAAGCATTTTATAGTTGACCTGTTAAGAGTAAGCTTCCTTAAGCTGGTCTGGTATTTAAAATGTATTTTACCTATTGAAACATAAGCTATTTTGAGATTTTTCACTTAGAGCTTTCTTTTCCTGTGCAATGTAGTTCCCAATATTGTCCCTTCCACTAATTCTCCTCAAATTCACATAAGCAGATATTCAATGAATCTTTTTCCATAGATATAATCCATGGTAAATTTGTGAGAAAGTGTATTTTCTTCACATCATTTTTATTATTCCTTTCTCTATCCCAAAAAGAGAATTAGAGGAAAGAATACATTCATTGGAAATTTTATCAACCATAAGTAAAATAACCTAGCACTATTTAATCTTATATGATTAAGTTTTTAATATTTCAACTGCATGATCCTAATTTACTTAAGGATATTTAAGTGAAAATGTTGGCTTCTGAAAACCAACAAATATAAGGAGTTCAATATTTAATATTGATTAAAAACTATAATTAAGTTTAATAATATTTAAGACTTTATCTCACTAATGAAAAGGACAAAACATTTTGGGAAATTACACTTACTTCTCACTGTTCTACAATGGTATTAATATAAGAAATTATGAATTATAACTTATAGAAATTAAAATATTCAGTGCTTAATATACAATTATGGAAAGTTTAGTCAAGGGAGAAACCAAGATGGCAGTACAGGTAAACACCTAAACTGCTGCCTCGCACAACTATTTCAAAACTACAACTAAAAGACAAAACGTCTATCACCCAGAACCATGGGAAAGCTGGCTGAGTGGAAGTTCTACAACTAGACGGAAAGAGAAAAGAGCATTGAGGCAAGCACAAGCGCTGAAAAGCTGACGTACGGAGGCGCGCGAATCGGGCTGGCGGCAGGCATTGCTTTTTTTCAACCCGAAGGGAGACAAGCTCCCGATTACTCTGAAATCCAGTTTCTGGGGAGATGCTGGGGACCCAAACTCCTACAGGGAGAAGCTGGATTGTCTGGCATCGGGTCGGAAAGTGAGGGTGGCTTGCTTGCAGAGCTGCACGCAGGAATCATTGTTTACTGCACTGGGGTGTGAGACGCAGGGAGGCGGAAACTCGGAGACACAGAGATGGCTGACTGGCAGCCATCACTGTTTGCCATGCTGCCCTAGCCTAGTGACTCCCTGAGACCCCACCCTGCACAATCTACAAACCCACCCAAGCTTCTCGTATCGGCTTTTGCATATGAATGGCCTGCCCTATCACAGCTTAACCAAACAAACTGAAGCTCAGGGTCAGACAGCTCCAAAACCTCCAAACCCCAAGCAAAGACGAGAAAACTAGTTCTCACTGTAGGTCCTCTTGGGTGGCCTCAGACAGTAGCTGACCTGCATCCCATTGGAGATCCAGAAGCCAGTGTACCTAGTGGTCAGTGTGAGACAACACCAGATTTCAACTCCTCACATCCATAATTGACACAATCAAGAGGCAGACTCAGTGAGCACCAAAGCCCCACTGAAGCAAGTCCTGCCCCATAAACGTGTCTCCAGTGCAGCAGTTCTTCCATTATATACACAGCGGGTCCTCACAGCCAATTGGCCTGGAGGTCAATTCCTCCCAGTGTACCAACAGAAATCAAGGCTTAACTACACCAAGACTTTGCACTCAGCCCACAAAGTGGTGCACCAAGAGCGTCCACCTCAGGTGATTGGGGAGGCTGAGCTACTGGCCCCTATAGGTCACCTACCACACAAAGCCACTCCATCAACACAGGGAAGCAGCCAAAATGCGGAGACAAAGAAACATGTCATGAATTTAAAAAATGGAGGAAAGCAAACTACTGGACATAGAGTTCAAAACCACATTTATAAGGTTACTCAAGAATCTTTTAAAAACCGCTGAGAAATTTGATGAGACCTCTGAGGAGCTTAGTGAGACCTTCAAGTACCTTAATGAGAATGCCAAAAAAATGGAAAAGGACCAGTCAGAAATTAAGCATACACTGCCTGAAATAAAGAATATACAGAAATTCAACTGTAGATCAAAGGACCCCACGAATCAAACCAAAGATCTGAAATATGAGGAAACAAAAAATACCCAACCAGGAAAAAAAAAAAAAAGAATCCAAAAATATGAAGATAGTGTAAGGAGCCTCTGGGACAACTTTAAGCATACCAACATCCGAATTATTGGGGTGCCAGAAGAAGAGAGAGAGCAAAATATTGAAAACCTGTTAGAAGAAATAATGACAGAAAACTTTCTCTACCTGGTGAAAGAAATAGACTTATAAGTCCAGGAAGCACACAGAACTCCAAACAAGAGGAATCCAAAGAGGACCACACCAAGACACAAAATAATTAAAATGCCAAGGGCAAAAGACAAAGAGAGAATCTTGAAAGCAGCAAGAGAAAAACAGTTAGTTGCCTACAAGGGAGTACCCATATGACTGTCAGCTGATGGCCAGAAGGGAGTGGCAAGAAATATTCAAAGTGATGAACAGCAAGAAACTACAACCAAGATTACTCTACCCAGCCAAGCTATCATTCATAATTGAAGGTCAGATAAAGAGCTTCAGAGACAAGAAAAAGCTAAAGGAGTTCATCACCACCAAACCAGGATTATATGAAATGCTGAAGGGTATTCTTTAAGAAGAGGAAGAAGAAGAAAAAGGTAAAGATAAAAATTATGAACAACAAAATGACAAATACACACCTACCAATAAGTGAATCTAAAAATCAAGTGAATAAAATATCTGATGAACAGAATGGACTGATGAATATAATAGAATCAGGGACATAGAAAGGGAGTGGACTGACAATTCTCAGGGGGAAGGGGGTGTGAGGGGTGCGGGAAGAGAATGAACAAAAATATTACACCTATGGATGAAGACAGTGGCAGGGGTAAGGGCATGGGGTGGGGGTGGGGAATCAGGTGGAGGGGAGCTATGGGGGCGGGAAAGAGGAACACCTGTAATAATCTGAAAAATAAAGATTTATTTAAAAAAAAGAAAGTTTAGTCAAGATTACATTTACCACGTTGAAAGTACATATTATTTTAATTGAATTTGTTGGATTATTATATAGATCTTATTTTGAGTAGTTGACAAACATTTGAGTTAAAAATATCTATTCTTTAATTTTTAAGAGATAATTGCTGTTTTTACATTAAATTTAAGTAATTGAATATTTCATAAGCAATACAAATGTTCATATTTTTATAACTATCTGAAAAAGATGAACAAATTATCTGTGTGCTATACATGAATAAAAATGAATGGCAGTTTAACAAACACACTTAAACAATGCAAAACGTGGTTTTACAGATTTTGATTTAGCTAATTAGAAACACTGTGTATCGGAAGAATTATTCAGCAATCAAGAAGGCTTAGTTTTAGAAGCCTAACTATCTTTATATTTAGAAAAGCAGCAGAGCAGTAATTTCACTGCTGTCTTTATGAGTGTCTTGCTTAAATTGGGTATTGATGGGTTCAGTCCCCATTGCTAAATGGAAAAAGAAATCTTTGCTCAGAGCAATTAAAAGGACTGAAGGGATGATAAATAATGAGGTGTCTATGAAAAAGGAAAGTGGTGTCTAACAGGCCTGCCAACTAACTCAACGCCACAATAGCAGCCCTAACTGGAAGATTTGATTATGTTGTTGTGCAACAATGACAGTCCCTGAGGACTGAATTGCATTTCTGCTTTGTGTTACCATTTAGGCATTTAATCACTGTTGATGTTTTGTGCTACACCATTTTCTGGAAACCTGTGCAGATCACCACAGGAGTTAAACACATTCCTAAGCCATTTGTTTTTATGTTATCTTTTTATGTCCTCTGTTTACATTTGAATTGGTGAAATAAGTTTTATAGTCCTTAGACAATTCTAGTTTTATAGTAGTGTTTCCAATTTCCCTGTCAATGTAGGTCTAGTTACCAATTTCATAAAATAGATGTGATCTGGCTTCCCTGTATGGATACATGGATGAATAATGTGATGATCAGGAGTAGGAGTTGCTCCTGCCTAAAGATTATGCCCTTGATGCTGCAATCCACCCAGCAAAGCAATGCATGATGCACATTCCTCTCCACAATGTTTGTCCATGAGGACTGGCTTTATATCATCCTCCTCTATCTCCTCTAGGAGAACATTAAGCTGCTATCCAATCTGTCTTTTCAACTCCCTGAGAACAAATTACAGACCTGCAAATTGAGTCTACCCATATACAGTCGTAGCTCAATTCCAAGCCCTGCTAGTCACAGAAAAACTATTTTCCACTTTTGTGATGTTATTGGTATAGTTTTCCTAAAGCAGAGCAACACGGTTATACATTTTTTGTATGTCCTTGAAGAACTTCATCTAGGTGCCCTATACAAGCCCATCTCTCTTAAGTCCACCTAAGGTAGTTTGGTTATTTGGCTGGTATCCATTCTCTTGACAACTGCAGTATAGCCAAGTTGAATTTTTAAGACCAAACCTTTCCCTAGGAAGAACTGAGTGAATTCCAGTTTATTGTTTTTTGAGGACATTGTCCTCAGTATTAAATATGATGTCTAAGTGGTTTGGCTCCTATTTTTGACTAAGTGGACATCACAGCAGTCTCATATGTGAACTAGATCATCTATTAACACATTGAAGGTACAGGCACTTGGTAACATAATCTGATTCTAACTCAGCACCATACCTGAGAGAAGGAGAAAAAGACCATTCTCCATTGACCTCTCAATGGTCCAGACAAATGCCAATCCAGAAAAAAAAAAATGGTAATAGGAAGTAAACACAGTTAGAAAATTTAGAGTTTCTTAGGGAACAAAAAGCAGCTGAGGAGCATGGCTGTTGGAATCATTACAATAGAAAATCTTCATATAGGCTGGTTAGTGCAGGCAACTTCTGTTCTCTTCAAATCAGGCCCTGGTGTCACCTATTAGTATCATGACTAAGCACCATGACTAATAGGTTACATTGGTGTTTCTCACATAGGAAATGTTAGGATATCCTCTTAAATAACTTTATATTCTAATTTTTAAATGCTTAGAATAATGCCAAAAACATAAGGTGACCAATAATTATGTGCTGGTTCTACCTACGGAATGTACTACTAGAGAACAAGTATCAAATGAGCAAATTTATTTGACAGCAACAAATAAATATTTACTAATAGTCTAAGTGTGGGTTGGAAAGGACAGGACATAGTATATAATGAGGTATCCTCTTAAAATGTAGATATGAGCCCTAACTGGTTTGGCTCAGTGGATAGCAGGTCAGCCTGCGGACTCAAGGGTCCCAGGTTCGATTCTGGTCCAGAGCATGTACCTTGGTTGCGGGCACATCCCCAGTGTGGGGTGTGCAGGAGGCAGCTGGTTGATGTTTCTCTCTCATCAATGTTTCTAACTCTCTATCCCTCTCCCTTCCTCTCCGTAAAAAATCAATAAAATATTAAAAAAATGTAGATATGGTACATTGAGAAAATGATTTGCAAAATACGTTTTTAAAAATATTTAATAATTATGTTAGCGATGGTGGTATTGTGTTGTTAACTGAGACTATTATGAATGCAATGTGGCACAAAGCAAATGAGTAATTATATCATATTTTAATTGTATCATCTCCTTCGTCCTTGAGAATGAAGATTTTCAAGTGTGGAAAAAGGACAGACAAATGTTAGAGGAGGTTATATAGAAACCTAGTATTCCTGAATTTGAATTACAAGTATCGGTAAGAAGTCATAAGCTATTATTATATATATGATTTCCTTGCTTCATCCACTGAAAACCTAGAAAAAATTAGCATCCTTAACTTAACTTATATCCAGATTATACTCTTGAAATACCATTTTTCTCTAACAGAAACCAGGGCTTCTTGTAAAAATGGGTGATTGCAGGTCTGGGCAGAAAATGTTCAAGATGAGCCTAGCATATCTTGTCATACCAGACAGCAAGGAAGCTATAAAAGTCTACTAAAGATGTGTCAAAAAGACTCAGGAGCCAATCTAAAGAGCATCTCATTAGCCAAAAATGGCACAGTTATTTTCACCCTCACCTGATGATGTTTATTGATTTTGCAGAGAGAGTCAGGGGGAGAGAGAGAGAGAGAGAAAGGGAGAGATTGGTTGCCTCCTATATGTGTGACACCTGGGGATGGAACCTGCAACCAGATATGTGCCCTGACTGGGAATCAAACCCACTGTCCTTCAGTGCACAGATGACGCTCCAACCATCTGAGCCACCCAGCCAGGCCCCCAAAATGGCACAATTTAATCATCAAAAGGATAATAACTATAATGTACTAAAACACATCAAACTGTTTAAATCCATGGGTAAATACTGATTTCAAAACAAACAATATGATCACTTTTAGTAGAGAATAAGGAGCCAATTAAATATTTTGAAAAATGGTAAATAAAATTAAAAACAATGAGTTGTCCTGTTTTTCCTATATAAAATACACCTCTGTGTAATCATATAGTAGATGACAAGGAGTTTCTCATTATAGAAGTACTAGTGGCCCGGGGGGTGGGGGGGAGGTGTCCCTCATGCATGGGGGGAGGGGGGTTGTCTCTCAGTCCGGCCTGCATTCTCTGCAATCTGGGACCCCTCGGGGGATATCTGACTGCTGGTTTATAGGGATCGGGCCTAAATCGGCAGTCGGACATCCCTCTCGCAATCTGGGACTGCTGGCTCCAAACTGCTCACCTGCCTGCCTGCCTGATTGGCCCTAACCACTCTGCATGCCCACCTGCTCACCCCCAACTATCCCCCTGCTGGCCTGATTGCCCCCAAATGCCCTCCCCCGCCACAGCCTGATCGCCCCCAACTGGCCTGATCATCCTCAACTGCCCCCACCACTGGCCTGCTCGCCCCCAACTACACCCCCACTGGCCTGATCACCCCCAACTGCCCCCCCACTGGCCTGCTCACCCCCAACAGCCCCCACTGCTGGCCTGATTGCCCCCAACTGCCCTCCACTGCTCACCCCCAACTGCCCCCCACTGGCCTGATCACCCCCAACTGGCCCCCCCGCCATCCTGATTACCCCCAACTGCCCTCCACTGCCAGCCTGCTTGCTCCCAACTGCCCCCCACGCCAGCCTGATCACCCCTAACTGCCCTCCCCTCCTGGTCTGATTGCCCCTAACCACCTCTGCCTCAGCCCCGCCACCATGGCTTTGTCCAGTAGGATGTCCAGAAGGTCTCCCGGTCTAATTAGCATATTACCCTTTTATTAGTATAGACACTGGCAGTTAGTGAGAATAGTGGCTCTAGCACGAGCTGCAGGTGTGAGCGGGGCCAGCACCGGCAGCAAATATGAGCATCAAGCAGAACCACGGCATGCAGGAGTAACCAGTGCCCCACCTTGGTCTGGCACCCTTGCTCACCTGCTGCACCATCCCGCTGCGGCCGATGCCTGCCATGTTCCGTAAACGCCCCCTGGTGGCCAGCACACGTCATAGCAACTAGCTGTTCAGTTGTTCCACCATTTAGTCTATTTGCACATTAGCCTTTTATTATATAGGATTATATAGGATAATTTATAGAGATAAAGTTTCAGAGATCAACTGTGCTGTGAAATAATCAAGGGTTTTGCTCAAATAAATGCTTATTGATATAAAGAGATAAATTAAATATTTGCACAGAGAGATTCTCTTAATGTCACTACTGACATTTATGCATATATTAAGGAACCACATTTGTAAATTTGCAACTTACTGGGCATCATTTATAAATATGTTAAACTTTTGATTTCTTCCTAAGTGTGATACAATTCATTGTTTCATAATCATTCATTTAATTTTCCCACCTCTAAAAATGAAAGAATTGTGATTAGTTGCCTGTAAAGCTGCTTTCTATTCAAGTTGCATGTTATTCTGATTCTGGATGTGCAAAGAATGGTTGATATATGATAACTGGTTGCCTAGTTAGAAGGGAAACTTTGATGAATGAACCTAAAATTCTTTCTTGAGCCTTGATTATTTAGGTCTCAGATATTTCTGCATTGTCAGCTAAGAATAAAATTCTATTTTTTACAAACAGATCTCTAATGATAACAAATGGTCAAATTCAACTTGGCAAAAACCCTTATTTTCAGAGTATTCTTTCTGGAGATTGATGACAGTAGCTTCCATGTGCCCACCCATTCTACAAAAGAAGACTTAACATGGACAGGTAAGCCATATCTTAAACAATTTCCTTTTCACTTAAGTAGCTCACTTTCCAAAGGCCACAGCATTTTACATTACATTTTAACTGATTGGACTATCCCTGTTTGTAAGGAAATCAGAAAGAATATTACCAAAAGGACCTTCAAAAGCCAAATAGCTTGACCTTACATCATGGTGATGACCTCTGAACCAGTTTGTCTCTTTTTGTCCCTGGAAGTTGCATGAATAATAAATAAAACTATATCATCAGAGGTCTACACAGGTGCTGTACAAGACAAAAGAATGTAACAACACAGCAAAGCTTGAGTCTGAAAGCTAATAAATCAAGAACTAGTCTACGTAGTAAAACTGCAACCATAGCATGGCTGGTTGATAGCCATGACAGCCACATTGAATTAAATCAGAAAAAAAAGAGAAACAACTGTAATCCATTGTTTTATTCATTTTAAATCTAATATAGCAGGAATACAAGTACTTGACATTCTTTTAGCAAAATAGACTTTTCAAAAGATGAATGTATCCAGCTGTGTTATACATAAAACATATATCATGTCAGTAAGCACTAGGTTTCTCTCATGGCTAGAAGTTAGGTGGTTTAAAACTTATTCCCTAAATTCAGCAGTTAGGGTAGGTGAATCATTTCCCTGCCAAAACACACAAAAAAAATAAGTTGTTTTATTGATGTATTCATTTAGTAAACCCAGGGTACCTCATTAACTAAAAGAGCATATAAACTCAGAACAATTTGCAGACTATTATGTTAGACTCATTAGGGATTAAGTAAAAATAATGCAAACTAATTCATGAGGATTGCTAGAAGATAATCAGGTAAGGACCTGTGGTTTAATGCTAACAAACAATGCATTTATGTATAATTGATATTCACTTGAGTGCTTCCTCCCATACCATGGTTCACTGAAAATCTGAAAGTTGCAACTGATCCATATTTTGAACTGAGAGTGTAAATTTTTATGACAAGTTTAAAAAGTATGAATTAAAATATATACCTGCACATTTGACCCAGTGATCTCACTTCTAGGAATATATCCCAAGAAACTAGAAACACTAATCAGAAAAGATATATGCACCCCTATGTTCATAGCAGCACAATTTACCATAGCTAAGATTTGGAAACAGCCTAAGTGCCTATCAGCAGACGAGTGGGTTAGAAAACTGTGGTACATCTACACAATGGAATACTACGCTGCTGTAAAAAGGAAGGAATTCCTACCATTTGCAACAGCATGGATGGACCTGGAGAGCATTATGCTAAGCGAAATAAGTCAGTTGGGGAAAGATAAATATCACATGATCTCACTCATTTGTGGAATATAATGAACAACAAAAACTGATGAACAAAAACAGATCCAGAGACAGAGAAGCATCAATCAGTCCATCAAACCTCAGAGGGAAGGCATGGGAGGGAGGGGGTAGAGGGGAGAGATCAACCAAAGGACTTGTATGCATGCATGTAAGCATAACCAATGGACACAGACATTAGCGGGGTGAGGGCATGAGTGGGGGGGTGCAGGGACAATGGGAGGATAAGGACACATATGTAATACCTTAATCAATAAAGAAAAAAATATATATATATATACCTGTACAAATATAAGTATACTAGAGGCCCAGTGCACAAAATTAGTGCACAGTGGGGGGCTGGTGTCCCTCAGCCCAGCCTGCACCCTCTTGAAATCTGGGACTTCTTGGGGGATGTCCGAATGCTGGTTTAGGCCAATCCCACCTGTGGATCAGGCCTAAACCGGCAGTCGGACATCCCTCTCACAATTCGGGACCAGTGGCCCCTAACTGCTCACCTGCCTGCCTGATCACCCCTAACCACCTCTGCCTGCCTGCCTGATCATCCTTAACCACTCGCCTGCCTGCCTGATCGCCCCTAACCCCTCTGCCTGCCTGCCTGATCGCCCCTAACCCCTCTGCTTGCCTGCCTGCCTGCCTGATCGCCCCTAACACCTCTGCCTGCCTAATCGTCCCTAACCACCTCTGCCTCCCTGATCACCCCTAACCACTCGCCTGCCTTCCTGATAGCCCCTAACCGCTCACTGGGGGGCTGCTGACCAGAGTGAGGGCTCGTGATCTTTCTGGTCATTCTGCCATTTCAGTTGCTGGGCTTTTATTATATAGGATAATATATGCTATTTCAAATGTTTGTATTTAAATAAATCATATTAAAATACAAATAATGTCAATATCTGTAATAAATAGTCTTTTTTAAAATTTTTAAAAATATTTATTGTATCTTACAAACTGCTATTATATCTAAAGACAGTGAAGTATTAAAAAACACAAACTCTGTAACCAGAAATCCTGTTATGATTTTGTGCTCTCCACAAGTTACCAAACCTCTTTGTGACCCAGTTCCTCTCTATAAAATTAAGTCTAATGGTGCCTACCACCTAGATTGAGAGAATTTCATAAATGAAGACAAGTAAAATGCTTATAATAGTGGGTGGTACATTGTAAATAATGATGAAATTTAGCAATTTCCATTCAGGGTTTTTCACATTTTATGTGTCATGGCTTCCTTTGGAAGTCTAATGAAATGTTCCTTTTCATGTTTTTAGTACTTCAAATAAAATAAATATGATTAGAGTGGAAACTATATAAAAATATACTTCTATCCATACACTCCTAGGAATCCAAGAAGCCAGGGTAAGATTCCCTGAGCTTTATATCAAGCAGGGCCTCCTGTTACTCATCCCATTAGCAGTTTTAAATTTACTTACATATGTTTTTATTAATTTTAGAGAAAGGAAGGGAAATGGAGATAGAGATAGAAACATGAATGAGAGAGAAACATTGATTGGCTGCCTCCTGCACACCCCACCCTGGGGATCCAGGCAACAACCTGAATATGTCCCCCAACAGGGAATCAAATGGGTGACCTCCTAATGCATGGGATGATTCTCAAGCAGCTGATCCACACCAGCCAAGCAGCTGTTTTAAATTTTTCCTATAATTTACTCTATTCATCAGTATCATTTGGTAATCGATTGTGCTTAGTGTGCAGCTTTGTTGTTCACATAAAAAGACAAATAAGGAATCTTTATTCTTTTATACTAATCTTATTCTGAAAATGTAGATTGTGTCACACACATTTATATATGTATTTCCAAGCATTATCTTTTTTCTGTGCACATATAAATCTACATATATTAACCTCTTCAAAATAGACCATTTTTAATCAAATGCAAAACCCTTTGAAAGATTTAAAAGTCATCAATATTTTAAAATGATTAAGTAACATTCATAAAACCTTTGGACCCAAAATTCCTAAATAAATAGTAACATTAAATATATACCAAGAGAGAAGCATTTTTCAAAAATATCAAATACATGAGAATAAAACTATTTGTACATGAACTATGCAAAGTGGATGAATTGTCCTAAATTTCTATAACTAGATATAGAGCAAAAGGCTCTCAGAAGATAAGGAGTGGAAGAATAAAATATGCAAACAGATGAGGTTTATGAAGCTTCTTAGAAGAAAACTACATAAATCTTACTGATGTTGTACTGATAAGCACTGAAAAATGCCAGTAAACAATATTTTAGTACGTCCCTCTATAAAACAGGTGCAAAATTAGTCAATAGTTGCAATTAACACTTGTGTAATGATTCTGTTAAAAAGTTGTATCAGCAGAGTTGCTTTACCCTTATAAATTATAAAACCTATAAAATAAATAAATGCAGAACATTTTTCATTTTACAAATAATGGGTTGAGAAAAAAGTGAAAAATATGACTTTAACTAACACTTCGAGATCTTTAATACATTAGTCAACATGTTTTTAAAATTAGTTGCCAAAAAATTATAGACATGGATTAACATGTCTGAAAAGAGTGATTATTTAGTAGTTTTCACACTATTTTCTTCATATCAAAACAGTACTAAAATTATCATCAAATTAATGGGGAAAAAAACTAATAATAGGATTTTATCAACACCAAATGCATTTCTTTAAAAAAAAAGCCTTGGGCAGAAAAAGAATAAAGAATCATTGGTATGCAGGTTAGATGTATAATTGATACCACTGGTTTCTCAGGAGAGACCTAATGTAAAAACAAGTTCCATTCATTTGTCTCATAGTTTGAAACCAATAAATTTATTATTTAAAACCATAAAATGTATATCTTTTCTTTAGAGGGTTTTTCCAGTTAAAGGTAAGAAGTCAGCTTCCTCAGATCACTTTTAGTCTCAGTCCTTCTCTCTATTCAACTTTACCACCAATAAAAACTAAGTTTATGCTTAAAATCCAAGTAAGAAGTTGGTTAGTAGAGATTTTAACTGTAACCAATTCATCTTCAAATTCTTTTAAACAAGTTCAACAAAAATGCCATGCCCTGTAATTTACATATCAAAGTCCATGTCAAATGCCTTTAAAGGGCACAATTCAAGATAAACTGGAGACAGCAGAATGTGTCCGAAGACAAGGAGACACTCAGTCAAAATGTCTGCATTCATCCAGAATGGTATACTATATATCAAAATCTTAAGTGGCTTTAATGTGTCAAGACCATGAATTATACATACACATTCAGACATGCACCTTAGGAAAGAAACGGGTGTTATTATCTCAGGAGGACTGAGGAGTAAAGACTCTATCATCTAATGAATGATATAGAATCTTCCACAGAAAAATGTCCATATAAGAAACAATTGAGCAAAATTGTTTCTATACAAATAAACTTCTCATTTAGCTTTTGAATGCATGTGGAAGTGTCTATGAACCATCAGTTTAATAGCTACAAGTTTAGACTTACTGAGGCCTATTCTAAACGACATCTTTATCGATGACCAATTATAATTAAATAAAACAGATCAGCTCTCAAATGATTAAAGGTTAGAGATGCTGTTTCAAACCCAGCCTATATAAGAATACACAATTGGCCAACAGGTATTAAAAGCACAAGCCCTGGCCAGTGTGTCTCAGTGGTAGAGCATCATACTGCACACTGAAGGGCACAAGCTTGGATTGCAGGTTGGTTCCTCAACCACGGTTTAGGTGTGTGGGGGAGGCAACCAATCAATGTATCTCTCTCACATGTTTCTCTCTCTGTCTCTGTTTCTCCCCTTCCCTCCCTTTCACTCTCTCTAAAAATCAATGGAAAAAAATATCTTCAGGTGAGGATACACACACACACACACACACACACACACACAAAAAAAAAAACACAAAATAAACACACACACATACATATAAGCACACACATACATTCACATAGTAGGTTCACATCTATATAAGATTTTTAATCTTTATTAAACTTAACATTAAAAAATAAATAAAATGTACCCACTGTGCTGTACTGTTGGTACTATTTCTAACCTATTTCCACCTAGATGGGACAGAACCATTACAGAAATCTTTTTCAATTAGGTCTTTGGGCTTTCAGCCCGGCATACCAAAACGTATTAGGCAAGCCCTGGCTCATTTGGCTCAGTGGATAGAGCATCAGCCTGCAGGCTGAAGGGTCCCAGGTTCAATTCAGGTCAAGGGCATGTACCTTGTTGCAGGCACATCCCCAGTAGCGGGTGTGCAGGAGGAAGCTGATGGATGTTTCTCTCTCATTGTTGTTTCTAACTCTCTATCCCTCTCCCTTCTTCTCTGTAAAAAAATCAATAAAATATTAAAAAAAAACATATTAGGCAAAAATTATCAAGTGGTCTGTCTGCATTTTATCAGCACAAACAACACTTGCTATCCTTCCCGTTCTTTAATGGTTGTTTTACAAATATTTTAAGAGATACATGGCAGGTGCATTCCATGGCTATGGTTTTCTCGTCATCATTTTCTTCATCACTCATCAAAAGTTGAAATTTCCTAATTTTCAGTTTTAATGACCTGAGTACAGACTCCAGAGCTAAATTGTCAGAATCATAATCCTGATCCTACTGCCTACCAGCTGTGTGAGAATGAGTAAATACTGCATTTCTCTGTGACTCAGTTCATTCACCTATAAAGTAATGATCAATGATAATAGCACATTATGTGGGCTGTAATGTGGATTAAATAGGCAGATAGAGAGAAGGAAGGAAGGAAAGAAGGAAGGAAGGAAGGAAGGAAGGAAGGAAGGAAGGAAGGAAGGAAAGAAGGAAGGAAAGAAAGGAAGAAAGAAGGAAGGAAGGAGTCTGCCTTCCCCTTAAAAGTGCTTTTAAGTGCTGGGTATTATGATTATTCATGTATTCATAAGCTAAGGCACAAAGCAAATGAAGTTTACACAGCTTCAGTACAGAATATACCAAAATTAGTTTTGAGGGAACACTGTTTCCTCAAGATGATAGAAGGTGTTGGAAAAACAAAGTTTATTATAGCTCTCCGAGAGTCACAAAGCCTACCAGTTTATTAAAGGCTCTGAGAAGTTAGACCCATTTCAACCAATGCTTCCCAAAACTTATTTGATTATAACCCAGTTTTATCTCTTTCTTTATAAGATTTGAATAAAAACTATTAAAACCCAGGAAATAATATTTCTCCAGTGAATCCAAGGAAAGGGAGCAAAAGCAGCACTGAAGCAAGACAGAGTGGCAGTAAAATTCCCACAATGTTTCTGTGGCAACACCAGCAGGCAGCCTCTTTTTGGAGATAGAATGGAAGCTGAAAGGAACATCATTAGCATCAGAAAGGCCCTCTTCTGGGGTGGGGAATGAAGCAGAAGATACACTATAAAGACAAGACAGCAAAATACTATGTTTCTCCAGGGTAAAATGGTTTGGTGCTAAGGGAGAGATCAAGAGCTCCATCTTTAAATCTCACTTGGTAAGAGCATACTGTTAGTTCATTCTTGTTGCAATTTACAGATATCTAAGACATTCTCATTTCTCAATTGTTTTAGTTTCTGAATTTATGAAACAATTTTCTCCCATACTAGTTTTTTAAATTATTTTTAGTGATTTTAATATCTATCTAGTTAGTACCTAAATCTCCTCTTTTTCAATGATATACTACCCCAATTAACCTCTTGCATTCCCTCAATCATATGCCTGACCCGGTCATTACACATGACCATAATTTACACAATCTCAATTTCAAACACCTCATTCTCCAACTACTATGCTTTCTCTCTAAAACTCACGTTCTCTTGTACCTTTGCACTAAAAATGCTTCAATTACACCAAGATAGGATTTTACTATTCTTCAGCTGATCATGTCCTCAAGTCCCTCCTTCCTGTGTACATTACATGGCCCAACACTAAAACCACTCCCTGAATAGACCCTCATTTCTCCTGCCCTCTTTGTTGGGTACCCACCTGTTTCATTCCCAGGACAAAATTCTAATACTGGTGAAATCTAATGTAATTCATGTTTTGTACTTCATCCACTCAGAAGACTATGAATAGAGAAATACATAATTATGCAAAAATATCTGATTTGAAAACAAAGCTAGTAACCTCAGTGGTTCCTAATTACTACCTAGCAATTGTATTACTTTCCAAAGTCCATTCACCCTTCTACTCTCCCAGTCTATTTCACAATTCTTTTCCTCTCCTCTAGCCTCTAAAATCTCCATCCCTTTTCTCACTTTCAGCAAATGTCTTTTCTTTTTTTCATTTTTCATTGAAAGAAATAGAAGTAGCTGAAAGAGAACTTTCACAAAGCTCCCAGTGTCTCCTTCATCAATTCACCTGCTTCTTTAAACCCATAGATCAATTTCTTTGCTCATAGGTAAGCTAATCTTCCATTTGTACACTGAGTTTCCTAAAAGTTCCTGGCCTATTTTATACTTTTCATCATCAAATATATTCAGTGTGTGACTACCTCTTTTCACCCCCTCCCAGCAACACAAATAACTCATTTCTAGTTGGCTAATAGCAGTAAATTTCTATCTGATCAGTCTACCTCCTTCTGTCCTTGCCTTTCATACAATGTATGTACAAATTTCTCTAATGTTTTCTGGATCTAACAGAGCAAACCACAATAGCCTTTTAATTTCTACAAATACCTAATGGTCTGGCCTGTCTCCATCTCCTATTTCTTTCCCCCATACTCTCCTTTCTTGATTTTGCTTGAACACACCATCTTAGGGTCTTTGCACATGCTTTCACTCTATTTAAGAAGCTTCCCCCAATGTCCACATGGATTTCTCACTCATTTCTCAGGCCTTTCTTCAAAGTCACCTTATTATTAAGTCTTCTCTGATTACCCTATTATGAAGTGCATCAAACCGGACTAGGAAATTTTTATCCTTCTGCCTTGCTGTATTTTTTCCCTATAACTATGCCACTATCTTATACGTGTTTGATTAATATTTGTTGAATTAGTCCTGAATATAATGAACAATTATGGTAAAAATACCATGGCTCTCTCAAGTGTTCAACCTTTAAGCCTCTAAAATATAGGTAGTTCAGCTGGAATGGACAGATGCACATATGGAAATGATAACCCAAATATGAGTAAACCTACCAGATTATTTTTACTACTGCATCCCATATTCTTCCACAGTGGTGATTCTTTGCTCCAATGCTAATCCCATCTCAAATTGTTCCTTCTCGCACCATTTTTTCACTTCTCTATTAAATGAAACTTTTAAAAAATATATATTTCTTTATTGATTTCAGAGAGGAAGAGAGAATGAGAGATAGAAACATCAATGATAAGAAAGAATCATTGATCAGCTGCCTCCTGCACACCCCCTAATGGGGATCAAGCCACAACCCAGTCATGTGCCCTTGGCCAGAATCGAACCTGGGACCCTTCAGTCCACAGGCTGATGCTCTAGCCACTGAGCCAAGTCGGCTAGGGCTAAATGTAACTTTAACAAGTAAATGTGAGCCTTAACCATTTCCTTTTGTTCTACTGTGCTATCATGTATGGCTATTCCCATTTTTTATTACTAGGCAATTATCCTACACATTAAGAAACATAATCACGTTCTCTTTACAGAGAACTTATGAAGAATAGCCACTTCAGACAACTTTTCTAAAAACATGCAATGAAGATGGAATGCAGTAATGTGTAAAAATGTTTTGTACAAGTGTTATAAAGATTTTCTGAAGCCCATTTTAAAGCAAATCCTCAATGTAGAGAAGTAGAAAAAGTAAGCATTAGCCACAAATTCTATAAATATTTTAAAAATAACTTAGGTGTTGCCATTCTAAGGATTAATCTCTTGTCAACTGAGAATAAGAAGAAGGAGGTGACTCAAACTCTAACATGTTTGCAAGTAAGGTTGCTCTTATAATTCAAGGAGAACATGCATAAATCAACTGTGTGGCAGGTATTTCCACTTACACATTCATCATGTGACTTCCATTCTGACACATCAGACATAATTCAATCAAATGCTAAAGACAATCCTCCCCTAAACCATGACTCTGGAGGATTCATGATGACATTACAGATGATAAAAAAAAAGAATCCAAACACTACAGGAACAATTTATTCACTATAGCAATGTGAGTGACAATAATAGCAATGAGTGTCCATTGCCTTGGGTTAGGCCCTTATGTATACCATTTTTTATACACAAAACAGATTTCCAAATAGTCATTCTTACTCTATATTAGAAAAGACAAAACTGAGATTCAGAGAAGTTAAATATATGTCTTTAATAAAAAATTAATGAATAGTACAACTGAAATAACATCCTAGTTCTATCTTAATAATAGTAAATAAAATTTAATTCTAAAGCAAAGAAAATCTTAGTGACAATTATTAATTAAACTGACACATGTGCAAGTCCAAGAAAAACTGGCAGAGGGGACTGGATGTGGAATTGTCCATGTCATAGACTGTATATGAATAATAAAAGTATTTTCATTTGCATAAAAAGGGTTAGAAAATCTTTAATGAATTAAACCTTATGACTTTAGTTATTACCACTGTGGCCAAATACAAACATTTAGAGTGCATATAAAGTTAAACAGATGTTTATGTTTAGACTTTAATTCTAATTATTTCTGTTTTGTTACCATTATAATAATATCTTTAAATTTGCTAAACTTAATAAGCATAACATAAGAAAATAAAATACAAAGGAAAACATACGTTTTTGTGTGCAACATATAGAAAATATTTTGTTACTTACCTTATATTGACCTTTTTACATTCATTTTGATGATTAAAACAGAAAAATGATTACAGCCAACCTTTTTAAATGTCAAGGAAGAATACAGCCATGCCTCAAAGTACAAATAAACAACTGAAATATATTGCAATAAGTTCTACTAGTATAGCAAGGATGAGTACAAAGAGATTTGAAGCCCTAAGGAAGCAGTAGTGGATTCTATTCAAGATGTAGGAGTGAGAGTTGGTAGCAGGAAGGTCTCAGAGAGAAGATGTAATTTGAGCTATGCCTTCAGGATAGGTACATTCCACAGGGCTGAGAGGAAGGAAATAATAACATAAGCAAGGCCCAGAAGAACAAGAGAGCATGACATACTCATTACAGTGTTAGAATTTTGGGGGACCTAGAATATTGGGTTCTTGGAAGTGGAGTGGGGGGGTATAAGAGGCAAGTCAAAAAGAGATATTGGAGCTGTGAATATTTTCATTAAAAGGTTGAAGTGTATTATGTAAACAAGGGAAGGCAATGAAGGATTTACATTAAAAATAAATTTAAATCTATATTTCTACAAAAATAACTCTACCTGCATAATTGATGTGGAATTTAAAGATAAAACTATAGTAATATTCAAGTTAAAAAAGGAACAATGAGGGTTTAGGAAGCTAAGAAGGGAAGTCATGTCAAGGATATTTCTGAAATAGAACTGAGAGGACTTAAGGCCTTTACCTATGTGGATAAGAAAACTTAGTAAGGTACTTGTGAGGTCTCTAGCTTGGACAACTGAATGGTTATGCTTACATTACATGAGTATGAAACGTAATGAAGCTGTAAGAGATGCTCACTCTTCAAGAGTAGAGTTTGCTTTGTCCATAAAGCATTTCAAGTGGATATTCATAATAGACAGCTGGAAAATGAGTCAGAAGAATTCAGGGAATTACAAAGATACTATTTAACATAATTAGATAGTAATACAGGGTACTAGTCTGGTAACTTATATTTGTAATCTGACTCTAACACAGTTAAATTTTGTAACTTTGAGCATGCAATTTAACCTCTTATTTTCCTTATTTGCGATATGGAAATAATAAGAGAATCTATACCATTGCATCTGATGAAAATTAGATGGGAGGATACAAATTAATTTTCTGAACCACGGAAGCATTTAATAAATATTACTTATTATTATTCTTGTCAAAGAATAGCTAATCATTTAAGTAATGGAAGCAGGTAAGATTGGCCAGGAAAATAACTAAAGAAAAAAGAAACAAACAAACAAAAAAAGAACAAGGTAAAAACTGGAAAAAGATTGAGGATATCCAAATCTAAGAAATTTCCAAAGAAATTTGAACAAAATAGCCTAGCAAGTGATGTGGTCCAGAGAACAAAGGATACTAAGATCATAGGATTACTAGTATTTAAATGGTCAAGCACTGCAGAGAAATAGAAAGTACTGCAGAGAACTGAAAAGCAGGCCTTGAATTGGCAATTAGGAGTATTATGAGGAACATAAAAAACGTTATTAAACATGTACCCATCTTTACAAAATGTATAATCTATTCAGAAGCTTGTACATTCTGAAATAAATAATTTCAATCACTAGCTTTTGAAAGCCTACTATGTGCTGGAAAGTGTAAAAATATAATGCTGCCATTAATAATGCAGACAAAAGTTGTTACAGTATTGCACAGCAATCCTAATGCATGCTGCAGCTGCAATAGCCACAGACAACATAATATGCAAGGAGTAAAACCTAGAATTAGAAAGAGAGGAGTGAAGAAGACATTCCATGAAGGAAGAATAGCAAAAACAAATGCATAAAATGGCCATGATAACTGAACTTTCACCTGTATTTTAATGAAAAAAATTTGACTGCAATTTTTTGTGATACAAATATGTAGAGATGCAAATAAAACTGGGGAAAAGCAGTTATCTAAAGAAATAAAATTGAATTAGCTTTAGTCATATATTTAGAGACAACCCTCTTAGCTTATTTAATGAAATAATATCAAGAAATTGTTCAGAGAACAGCATGGACATTAATACAGCTGGAAGAGAAGATATCCTACTTTTAATATTTCAAGTTAAAAATATATATTGTAGCTTATTAGAAAAGTATTTGAGTCATTATCAAATTTATTATACAAAATAAGTGATTCTTTCAATATAAATACGGTACAAAACAACTTGCTCAGCAACACTGTGGATGTGAAGGTCACCTTAGTGGTAAGTTATGTGATTTTACTGCTTTGTTAAGTATAATCTGTACAATCATGTAATAAATCATAGTGAATATATCCTATAAATAATATAGATAATTCTCAAAACTATAAAATAAAAATGTCCCCGTGATTACATGATTTATTTTTCATATGACGCCAGATAGTACTTATCTTTCTATGCTAAATTCTAAATATAATGTGTTCTTCTAAATATTTAATTAACTTTTAGGTATAGTTAGCTGTCAGTTTTCATAGTTTATCTTTTTCTTACAAGACTTGCAATATATACACTCAGAAAAATACTTGGTACAAGAGTGTCATATGCTATTTATCCCCTAATGACTTTATGTTGACAAGGTATGTCACAAATATCCATAGTAATTAATACTAAAAGTATATAACTGGAATGTTAATAAGATTTAATGCTGTTCAAAATAGCTAAGTAGCATCTTTAATGTCATTCCTATGACTGATGTTTAAGTGTCTAGACAACTTATATTTAATGGCACTTCATGAGAATTAAAAATTTTAAAAGTCTATACTAATTAGAAATTTTAATTCATCACTGTATTACCTAAAACTGAAATAGATTGCAATAAGTAGGGAAATTATCTTGGTATTAAGCAGAGAATTGTTTACATACTTAAAAAAGAATAAAAACAATTTTTCCTAGGCAGGAATTTAGCGAATGCTTTATAGATTATAGAGACGACTATCTGCAACATAAAAGCAAATAGTATAGAGTAAATATACCCCCGGTTTATGGTTATTCTAATAAAATATCTTGAAGGATAAAATTTGCAGTTCAAAAAAAAAATCAAACCAGAGTTAAGGGTTCTGGTACAACATGTAAAAAGCTTATAAGTCACCGATCTTGTCCTAACAAGTGAAAAGCTGAATTGAAAAAGTTACAGCTCTTCTTAGATCTGGAAGAGAAGTAAGGTCACTGGGCAAACTGGTTGACTTAGCCTACTTGGGCTGCTATAACAAAATACCACAAACTAGATGGTTAAAAAACAACCTGAGGTCTAAAAGTCCTAGGTTAGGGTGCCAGCATGCTTGGGCTCATTGGAGGCCTGGGTTGCCGACTGCTGCTGCCTTCTCCCTCTGGCCTGAAGTGGTGCAAGGGGCCAGGGACCTCTCTTGGGCCTCTTTAGCAAGAGCATTCATCTCATTTATGAGGGCCCTCATGAGGCAATCACCTCCCCAAGGCCACATTTTCTAACACCATCCATCTGGGCATTAGATTTTCAACCTGTGGATTTGGGGGAGACACAAAATGTAGACCATAACACTGCAGGATGCAATATTGGGGAGTGCAAAAAGAGAATCACAACTTACCTGAGCAGAAGCCTTTAACCCGCCATAGGACTCAGTGCCGGACAAGGAAACCCTGAACAGCTCGCTGGAGGCTCAGTGTGGACAAGACCAAGAGTCAAAAACTCCAGTGGGACCTAATCACCTGGGAGTTAGAGGAGGGCACGACTGTGGACGTTTCCTTCTAAGAGTTCGCCCTGGTTCTCATAGTGAATATTAGAAAAACCCTCCCTTCAGAAGAAAAACAAAACAAACAAACAAGAGGAGCCCTTTTAAAACACAGCAGTCACCCCTTTATCGGAGATTTCATTTTCCGCAGTTTTGTTTTCCTTGATTTCAGTTACCTGTGGTCAACCACAGTTCAAAAATAATTAAATAGGAAATTCCAGAAGTAGCCAACTTATGTTTTAACTTGCACACTGTTCTGAGTTCGCAGGATGCAATCTGGGGAGTCCTGCCCTGTCCCACGCTGCTGGCGCCTCCACTCCCTGGACACGCTGCAGACAGACGGCCGCCCATTAGCCAATTAGGAGCCTCCCATTAGCCGATTAGGAGCCTCCCATTAGCCAATTAGGAGCCTCCCATTAGCCAATTAGGAGCCTCCCATTAGCCGATTAGGAGCCTCCCATTAGCCAATTAGGAGCCGTCCTTGATCAGATCCACTGTCCTGGTATTAAAGTACCTGAGTTCAATCACCCTCATTTTACTTACTAATTGCAGAGTGATGCTGGCAATTGGGATATGCCAAGGAGAAACCATCAAGTGCATCGTTAAGCAAAAAGGTGAGCTTTCTCATTTAAGGGAAGAAAAAAACTCACATGCTGAGGTTGCTAAGACCTACAGCAAGAATGGATCTTCTACTGGTGAAATCGTGAAGAAAAAAGAAATCTGAGCTAGTTTTGCTGTCGCACCTCAAACTGCAGAAGTTGCAGTCCCAGTGCGTGAAAAGCATTACATTTGTGGGACATGACTTTTCATAGATTAATCCTCCTTCTGAGTTGCCAGGAGGTCAACAGAGGCCTAAAGCGACGTCACAATGCAGGCGTTGTATCATCTCAAATCATCACAAGAAGAAGAGTGAGTACAGTGCAGTAAGATCTGAGAGAAAGAGATGGCATTCACATACTTCTACGTATACTGTTAGAATTGATCTAGATGAATGCACTTCGTAAATTGTAAAACACTAAAAATGCTCATTCTTATTATCTTTGCAAATGTGTCTTCGGCGTTTTGTTGCCATCAGTTATTATAGAGTAGTTTTACTTAACCACTCAGTGGGTAACTGTTCATTGGATAAATTTGTTGCAGAAATGTCATTTTTCTTCCTTTTTTTTCCCCCTAGTACTGCACTATCCTTAGAAGTGAACACTAGTGGATGTTATTTATTATGTATTGCCAAGGTGTTTTATTTTAATATTTTTATTAATGTTTTATTTTTTGAAACAATAAACACCTTTATTATGAGCTAAGATAGGAAGGAAGATTTATTTACCTTTCTGGGCCTGGATTTTTCTCAGATAGAATTCCAGCTTCTTGAGTTTACTAAAAACACAACATGTGTGTAGCTTTTATTCACAATGAGTTCAAAACATCCACATTATTAAATTAGACATAATAAATGAATTGCATACTATTCAACATATTGATATCTAAAATTTATTTTTGTGTGTAGAAACTAGTTGCTTTCTTTAACTTAAAGTTGAGACAAAGATAAACAGTTGACAAAGAAGAGAGACAAATTACTTTTTGTGAAAATTCAAGAGTATATTTTATTTATGAGATGCATTTGTGTTACTTCAAGTTTCCAAAGCTACCAAATCAGAAGATTTTATTATATGTTGTCTAAGGTGTCACTCAGCTCTTATGTTTTATAGTAATAGAAATTAAAATCCCACCAATCTTAAAGAAACAACTTTCAATTTTTCACTGTTGAGTATGATATTAGCTGGCTTTTATAATGTTGCAGTAATTTCCTTCTATTCCTAGTCTGTTTAGAGTATTTATTATGAAAAATGTGTTGAATTTTGTCAGATATTCTTTCTACATCTATGGAGATTATCTTTTTATCCCTCTTTATTCTGTTAATGTGGTATATCACATTAATTGATTTTTGTATGTTAAAAAATCCTTGCATTCCAGAGATAAATCCCAGTTAGTCCAGATGTATGATCCTTTTAATGTGCTGTTAAATTCTGTTTCCTAGCATTGGGTTGAATACTTTTGCATCTGTGTTCATCAGGGACTTGGGCCTGTAGTTTTTTTGTAGTGTCTTCATCCAGCTTTGGTATCAGGGTATTGTTGGTCTCACAAGATAAACTTGGAAATGTTCCCTGCTCTTCATTTTTTTGGAAGAGATTGAGAAGCATTGTTAATTCCTGTTTAACTGGTAGAATTCACCAGTGAAGCCATCTGTTCTTGGGCTTTTGAGTATGGCCATGCTTGCATCCTCATAGTAGCACTGAAATTCCTAGAGAGAGCAATTAGACAAAAAAAATTAAATAAAGAAATAAATGTATAAGTAAATAAATAATTGGCAGCCGAATCAGGAAAAAAAAGTAATCTATATTTGCAGATGACCTGGTCTTATATGTAGAATAACTAAAGACTCCACACACACACACACACACACACACACACACACACACACACACACGTTAAAGCTAACAAACTCGGGAAAGTTACAGAATAAAATATCAGCATACAAAAATTAGTTGAAATTCTATATACTAACAACAAACTATAAAAAAGGAAATTAAGAAAATACTCCCATTTAAATATCATCAAGGTGGCGAAACTTGTACAATAAAACTACAAAATATTGATGAAAGAAATTAAAGAATACACAAACAAATGGAAAGAAATCCATATTCATAGATGGGAAGAATTAATATTGTTAAAGTGTTTATACTACCCGCCCTGGCCAGTGTGTCTCAGGAGATTGGGCATCAACCCAGGCAATGAGGGGCTGCTGGTTCCATTCCTGTCAGGGTCCAAGCTCCGGTTGTGGAGCTGGATTCCGGGGGGGGGGGGGGGGGGCGGTGCAGGAAGCAGCACATCAATGTTGTGCTCTCACATAAATGTTTCTCTTTCTCTCTCCCTCTTCCTTCCTCTCTCCCTAAAAATCAATACAAAGATTTTTAAATTAAAAATAGAAATACAATAAGCTCCAGCAATACTGCTTTCAAATATTGGTCCAAATAATTAAAATCAGGTTTTGTAAGAGATACTTGCACTCTCATATTAATTGTAGCATAATACACAATAATGAAGATGTAGAAACAATCTAAATGTTCATTGATAACAGATAAATAGATTTTTAAAATGTGGTGTATACATGCAATGAACTTTAAAAAAGAAGGAAATCCTACCCGCATATGACAACATGTGTTAACCTTGAGGATACTATGCTAAATGAAATAAGCCAGTCACAGAAGAACAAATACTGCATGATTTCACTTACATGAGGTTTCTAAAATAGTCATGCACATAGAAGCAGAGGGTAGAATGATGGTTGCCAGGGACTGGTGAAGGGGAAATATGGATTTATTGTTCTCAATGGGTATAAAGTTTCAGTTATGCAACATTATTAAATTCTAGAGATCTGCTATACAAAATTGTTCCTCTAGTAAACAATACAGCATCATACAATTAAAAACTTTATAAGAGAGTACATCTAATGTTACATGTTCTTACCACAATAAAAATAAATTAAAAACCTACTAATGTGATTTAGGGTAAAGACATGCAAAAACATATATAAATAGAGATTTATATATACAGTAAAAACTACAAAATATTGATGAAAGAAATTAAAGAATACTCAAAGAATTGGATTTCTTTTATTTAAAATTTATTCCTGAAGCCAAATTTCTTGGACATGTTCAATGGTAGTTGAATATATGTATCTAATTTATATTAATATTTTCTATTTCATTTTTCAAAATATAAGAGAAGTTTTATGTTCAGCAAAGTACAAATAAAGCAAAATGATATCTAAAACATAATAGAGCTGCATTAACATTTTGAAACTGTTGAAATGTATTGGCTGATTCAATACCAAGAACATATTGTCTACATTGAATTCTGATTTAAATCTCAAAAAATGATTTTTCTGTAAATGTGAGCAACATTCAAACTGATAAAATGAAAAGTGGAACAGAAAAAAAGATGGAGAAAAGAAATAGGGGGAAGAAACTTTAGCAGAATTTTTATCATTTTCTGCATAAGAAGTCTAACCTGTGTGTGTAGATGGTCGATGTTCTTGTTCATAAGCATTAAGAGTGATTTAAGTGTCTTTACTTCTTGTAAGATCTGCCGCTCAAACAAACTATTAGGTCTTTCCCTTCGGCAATGCAAGTTAGAGATTAAGGAGGAGGGTATTGAACTGTTCTTTTCAGAGAATGATAAAGTAACTTTGGAAGTTACTCTTTGTTTTCTAGTGTGTTATGTAATAATGAAGACATTTTCTCTATGTTAATTCTACTTTGGAAACTATTTTTTGTATGCATTGATGATGACCATTAAGTACAAGTCAAATCTATTTTCAAAAGTCAGTATATTCTCATATAGTTACGTTAGCTGGGAATTTATAACTGGATTTTGTTTCTTTGTTTGATGTTTTTTAAGAGTCATTTGTGTTATAAATTGTCTTTACTTTCAGTTTGCTGCTGATTTTTGTTAGAAATTATTATTGTGTATCTCCCCTGGGGCTTTATTGCTTATTATCAATTTAACTGACACCCACTATAAGAATCTTCCACTCTCTTTTCATAGTATGCTGTCTAATCTATTCTTGTAAGTGAGAAAGGAAAGCTTACCAAAGCTTATACCATATCAAATGGGAGACAAGCCCCTTGGGAACTATTTCCTTCAGGGTACAGGCAATAATGGGGTGCATTTTCTGTAAAGAAATTTAAGCAGTAGTAAAACTGACTAGAAATCCACCTTGTTTGTTATTATAAAAATGTGGAAGAATTCTAAATAATGTCAGTGATAAAATATACCCTTTCCTTCCAGAATAGACTTTGCCTACTATCTTCCTACCTTCCATATGCCACTGAAAACAACACATTAAATTACATGTCAATCAATTAAGAACTACACATTGACAGTTAAAAAAATAGTCGTGGGGATGTAAAGTACAGCATAGGGAAATATATGGTGTCAGGTAGGTACTAGAAATTTGGGGGGAAACCCTTGGTGAAGTATATGACTGTGTCTATTCACTGTGTGTACACATGAAACTAATACAAAATAATATTGAATGCAAACTGTGATCAAAAAATAAAATTTAAAAAGGGAAAATAAGTAAATTACATCTTAATCAGAACTAAGATTATGTTGGTTGCAAAGAACATTTTAAACAGGTGAATGAGTAAATCTAATAAATATAATATTTTAACAGTTACTCACTTGAGCTCCAATGCCTATCTCTAAAAACAATTATTTTGGTTTTGTATGAACTACTCTTAACAGAAATTGGCAAGCAATTGTATTTCCTTTTTGGGATATTCTTGGAAATGTGATTGTAAGACAGCATCATCAATGCAGACAAGGATGCTTGTCTTTCTGTTTACCAGGATATGAGAGCTTTTATGTAATTTATCTCAAATCTGTTTGAAAATAAACTACAAAGAAGGAGAAATAGGTTTTATTAAATTATGTAAACAGAAATATGATGGGAATTAAAGTACATTTATTAGAAGGCCATTTCTACAAACATTTCTTGAAGTTGTATGATAAATTATGTAAAGAAGCCTTAAAATATGTAGACTTATATGTAAACTATACACTGACTTATTTTTAGGTTTTAAAAGTACAGACACCTGATGAAATGCTGTGGAGGCATTATCTCCATGTTCCATTCATTCACCCATTCCTTTCAGCGAATCTTAAGTTCCACTAGTAGTAAAGAAAGTAGCACATTACACATTGGGCATATAGGAGTGAGCATGATGGACACTTCCCTCAAGAAGTGTAAATTGTAGTGATGACAAGAGAGAATAAACAAGTAAATTAATAGATGTACAAGAAAGAAAATAAGCAATATGGGAATGGCATCACAGAACTATTTTCTAGGTTAGATGTTAAAAGAAGATCTAAATAGAAACTAAATAGAAACATTTTCATACAAAGAGAAGAGGAAGAATAGTTTCTAAAGGAAGAAAGAGCTGTGCATTTTCAAAAACAAGAAGGAAAATGGTGTAACAGCATTGAAGGAATGATTCACATTGTTTTCTGAGCAGGATTCAAGGGTGATTTCTTTCATGGGTCCTTGTCCAGATGGATTGGAAGAATGAAGCCATGGTCAAAAGGTGGTAGATGAAAAGGGTGGAAATTTATTGGAAGCAAATACAGACGCCCACTTAGGGAGGGGGTCCCAAGGGGGTTACCCACTAAGCTCTTCTTTGCTAAGGTTTATAAAGGCTGTAGATCTTTGTCTCTTGATGGTCCCTCTGATTAGTCACTCTTTTTGCAGAATATCAGCTTCAAAGCCCAAACCCCAAGTGTGGTGCCCTGCTCTTTCTCTTCCCCTTATCTGGTAACATTTCTCTATCTCCTCTGAAAATCTGTTTTCCTCTTTCTCCCATTTGTCAGCATTTCTCTATCCTCTGTGAGAGTTTGTTTCTTCTTTCTCCCATACCCTGTGATGTTTCCTTATCTTCTGTGAATGGATGGTTTCCTCTCTCCTTATCGTGTGGCACTTTTTTTTTCTCTCTGTGAATGTATGCTTTTTGGCAGCTCTAAGCCCTCACCTATTCATTCCTCCCCCTTGGACCATTTTTATTCCTAAAACTCCCTAAACCTGCCTACTTTATCCCTAAAACTCCTTTCAGATGGATGATTATAGGAATTGCAGTTACTCAGGTCTGTGAGCACAAAAGGCCTTGCAGACCATTGTAGGGGGTGTAATTTTATCTTTAGTACAATAGGAAAACAGACGAATTTTAAATTGGGGAATGATGTGATATGATTTTTTTCTTTTGAAATATATTCTCTCTGGTTGTGGAGAATGGCTTAGAGAAAGACAGAAATAGAAATTAGAAACCTACTACAAAAGTTCAGGTGAAAAAAAAATCATATCATGATATTAGCTTAAACTAAGAAGGCAGGACATACAGAGAAGTGAACATATTGAAATATAGTTTAGAGTTAAAATCAAAACATCTTCCTGAATGTGCATCTGCTAGTAGGAGGGGTAAAAGAAAGAAAAATATCAAGTAAGTAGCATAGTGGGTTGTTGTTATTTTTTTTGGGGGGGGGGCGTGGAAGAAGGGTTTTGTCTTGTTTTGTTGGCATGAGCAACTGGTTCTACACTTAATAACATATGGAAGACTCAGAAATAAGTCTGAAGAGAGGTGGGAATAGAGTTGTGTACATATGAAGCTGAGATGCCTAACTGACACACATGATCTAAAACATAGATTTGTCTATAAAGACCTAAAGTTCAGAGAAATCAGATGTTCAAAAATGATTTTATTAGAAACTAGCAAATAGTCATAAATTTCTGTTATTGAAACCAAAAAGGTGACTTAGGGAAAGACAGGGAAGGAGGCGGGGGCCGGGGGGGGGGGGCAGCGGGGAGAGAGAAAGAGAAAGAGAGGAAGAGAAGTGGGCCAGATCTCAGACTTTTGATGTCATGTCGATGAGGAAGAGCCAGCAAAGGTTGCTGAGAAAGTGAGACTGGACAACTGGAAGAAAACAAGGACAGTCTGTTATCATAAAAGCTAAGATGAGAGTGTTTCATAAAGAAACAAGTGAACATCTGGGTTAGTAGTTGCTTAGAGGACAAATTAGAACTTGAAGGTATATTTTGAATATGGCAATTTGGAAACTTCATTTGATGAGGGGAGCCCAAAGCCCATTAGAATGTGATGAGGAATAAATGAGAGGTAAGGAAGTGAAGATAACCATGCTAAAGTAGTTTGGTTTTAAAGAAGATCAGTCAGACAGGATGATAGCTGAAGTCAGAAAAAATGATAGTAGAATGAAGCGAGTTTGTGTTTATTTTAAGATGTGAGATGCATATTCCATGCCTCCCCATCCTCAGTGTAGGAATAAGCCAATGGAAAGAGAGACATTTCTAATGCAATAAAGAAAGAATATGCAGAAGTAAAGTCCTTGAGCAAAAGAGAGGATGGAATCCAGAGTACATGCTTATATTGCCTGTCCAGTATTGGAACGGGCAGTGGTAGGGTATGGAAATACTTTTATATAGCTTATATAGTTTAGGTAGTTGCATGGAAGAGAATTGGCAATTTGTTTAATATGATATAACAAAAATATATCATGTTTACATAGTAGAAAAAGATTACTATAACTTATAAACTGTTTATAATTTTGCCTTCTTAAGAGTCTCAACTATTTTATGGCTCTTATTCTCCTTGATGTCCCTTTCCATTCTCTCAAACAGCACAACTCCAGTAGAGAACAAGGTTTTTGAAGTCACTAACAAAACTAAGTGATCTTGCCTGGGGTCAGATAGAGTCATAAAGGAGTGGTTCTTTACCCTAAATCCAGCTTCAAAATCTGGGAGCTTATAAAATAAAAATTGCTGACCCTAATCCAGAGCTATCAAACCTAAAATGCTGGAGACAGATGTGCAGGGAAATGAGTTTTGGCAAGCATTTCAGGTGTCTGTATGTTGTTCTCTTGGCCCTGGTCTACAGATCAGTGTTCAACAAATACTGGTACTGTCAAGAGGACCTTCGAATCCTAGTCCCTTCAGGCGGCTGTAACAAAATACCATAAACTGATGGCTTAACACAACAAACAGTTATTTCTCACAGTTGTGAAGGCTGGGGCATCCAAGATCAAAATGCTGGCCGATTCAGGGTCCGGTGAGAGCCTACTTTCTAGCTCATAGATGGTACCTTCTAGCTGGAACCTAATATGAGGGAAAGTGTGAATGAACTATCTGTGGCCTCTCTTAGAAGAAAACTGATTTTATTACATGATAATTTCATCCTCATGGCCTAATGACCTCCCAAAAGCCCACCCCCTAATATCACCTTGGATTTCAACATACGTATTTTGAGGGAATACAAACATTCAGCTCATAGCACTCAGGTAGATGTAAGGAGGAAGGGTAATCTAGGTCAACAAATTTCAGCAGTAAACAACTATGTAAAAGACATGCAGGAAAAGTCCTGAACAATAAAGTAAGCACACAATGATACCCATCTGTGTCGAGGGGATACATAGCCTAGCTACTCATGGAGTTTATCATTCCTCCCAAACAAAACTCATCCCATAAGACATAAATGAAAAATAGATGTTATGCTGATGAATACAAAAGGGAAATGAAAGTGACCTCCTTTGTCACAGAATATATAACATATTAAATCAGTATCGTAAGTATCATGTTTCTTAATTTATCTTCTCAATTATTGTCCGGTTGTTTCATTCTTGCATATTGACTCTAAATTCCCAGGTTTCTGTATAAAGCTCCCTGGGTATTTCATCTTGGCCTTTTTTTTTTTTTTTTTGTATCTCTTTTGTATGCAGAGAAATTTAATGCCATCTGAGTTGTACAATTGCTGTATTCTCATAGGCTTCTTTTATTGTGTTTAAGTTTTTGAAGGCTCAGCAAAATGGACCTTATAAAACATTCCATGGATTTTCCTGGAGGGTGGCAGAGAATTATAAACAAACTTTTCTGTTGTATTTTTCATACAGGGTTAGGGGTGTCATGATTGATATCTTAAACACACTGTGTAATAGGAAAAGGTGACTTCAGTTTGTAAAATGAAAATATTAACCAAGAACAAGACAAAGCAAGTTAGTCATGGATGTTGGTGCAAAGTCAGAGTAGCTCAGTTGATGTTTACATTTTGCCAAAGGACCTTTTAACTTCAAGGCCAATTTCTAAGAAAAACTTTCATTTTCTAATGTAACTGACAGAGGCTGGGGCAATTCCTTAGTAAGGTATTTGAAATCTCAGTAATTGGACCCTAAGGTCATATAGAGAAAAAAATGAATAATACGGTTTTCTAGCACAGGATTGCCAATTAAGGAGTAAAAGGCAGAACTTTGGTGAGCCCAAAGTGAAACTCAGGAATTGATGAGATAAAGATGTCTCTAAAAATTGGTTTTAAGATACATTTATCAATTTAAATTAGGAGCTGGGCTGTAAGAAGACTATCACTGGCATTTTGACTAATTGAGAAAAGATGCTCAATTAGAAAAAGACAGAGCAATTTTAGAACTAATTTTTGAAGTAGGAAGAAGTTAATCTTTCTCTATTCATCATGTGAGATTGTTAGTACATGAATACTCTGGTAATATTTCCACATAACATAGTTATAATAACAAGCATTATTAAAAACTAAATGAATACTTGAACATATGGTACTGATTTTAAACATTATTCTCAATTAACATCTCTCAAATTCTTATTTATAAATGCTGGATAGGCCCTGTACCTGGTTTACAAGTTCTTAGCAGAATTTCTAGGAACCTTTGAATAAAAAAAAAGAAAAGAATAATAAAAAATTTTATAGTTATTTTAGCCTTGAGTTCAAGAAAGTATTTCAACCAAGCTTTGCTATCCTGGAAATATGAGAGCTGTGTTCATGACTAAGATTACTCTTTTCTATGGTTATGTTATCTGTTATCCAGCCCTGAGATTATTGATGGAATAAACTGGCTCAAATAAGAATGTGACTAGCATCCATACAAGTCTATATGCAGGATTACTCCAATCTGGGTGTTTGGAGGAAGAAGTTCATTCCAGCAGGTCCAATAAGAAATCTCAGCAGACATTGACTACAATCTCAGATTAGTAATTTTCTTAACAAAAGTATCCAAACACCCTACATTATTTTACAAGTATTTTCAGTTTGCTAATAAAAATAGCAACAAAGAGAAAAACAAGCAAGCAATCATGAAAGGATAATATGAGGTATTAACTTGGAGGAAATATTTAGAAACTGTTTTGTTAACACTTGACATTTTGATTGAGTAACAGAGAAAATATATTCCATTATAATTATCCTGTATCTAAAGATTTATTTTATTTTTCCAGAATTAGAAAAACAAGAACACAACTTATAATATTTTCTATATCTGGACTTTACCCCACGTAGTAAGTCTATATTTGGGGATAAGATCATTTTCTAAACTTCCTGAATCCATGGTAGATGTTAGTAAATTGTTTTTTACAAACTTTATCAGGTATAGTCTGAAATTGGTCTTTTGGAAAAGCGTTTTTATTTTAAAGTGTATATAAGAGAAAGTCAAACTGCCAGTCTTCTCTATTTTAACAAAGTGTATTTAATGAGCCTGTCTATAAAATGTTTGCTACTCAGTCAGTTTACTACACTGTCTAAGCAGGTTTTAACCTCATGTCATTAATTATGTAAAAAGATGTATTGTGTACCCAAGCTCTGACATTTTCTGAAGTAAGAGAGATATTAAATAATCAGATAAATAAAAATACAATTTCAAAGTGCAATAAAGAGCAGAAAGAAAAAGTATAGTGTAATTTGTGTTTCATAACACAAATCCTGCCCTACTTGGTGGACAGGGTGAATGAAGAGGAGTTAACTATGGAAGAAAGTAGAAGATATTCCAAGCAAAGGGAACAGCATATAGAGGCTCAGAGTCCCATGGGGTGATTAAAGTAGAGAAAGCACAAGGAAGAAGGTGGTGTGAAGTGAGAATGGAGGGACAAAGACCAGATCATTCAGGGTCTTGTAGCTCAGGATAAGTACTTGGAAATTTATCCTATTTAATGACTTTAAGGGTGAGGAAGGGAGACAGAAAAATTCAGCAGAAAATTAAATCTTACAGGATTTTTTTTTTTTTTAATTCTCACCCAAGGACATGCTTAGAGAGAGGAAGAGAGAGTGAAGGAGAGAGAAAGAAGCATCAATGTGAGAGAGAAACTGATCTGTTGCCTTCCATATGTGCCCATAAGACACTCTGGCTAGGCCAGGAATTTTTATTTATAAATGATCATTCTGAGTGCAGTGTTTGGCAGAATGCCAGAATGGATACAAAGAGATCAATTAGGGGTCAAGTGTGAAGGAGTGTAATATATTATCCTATTGTATAAAACAAAACAATGGAGAAGGTGAGCTTTATGCCTCAAACTTCTCACTTCCTATACTGCCTTTTTATTATATAGTTGGTTCTAATTTTGTTATGCTATAATAAATCAGAGCTTGTCATCAAATTTTGATCCGATTGATTATCTAAATGCATAGCTTTCATGCTCATAGGGTATGAGTGTTTACTTAATACTCCAGGTACTCAATATCTCTTGTCTTGTAAAGTAAATTGAATTGAAATTCTGGGTTCTAACTCAATATCAAAGTTCCATGATTTGAATCAAATTTAACCTGTAGATTTTATAGACTGTTTTTCCCCAAAATATACCTAATTATATGTCATTAATATTTCCTCTAAACTCCCTTAATCTTAATTTTAAAGTCATTTAAAGAATATAGCTGTTTAATTAATATCTTTATTTTCCTGGGGCAAAAGATTTTTTAAAAAAACACTCTTCCAAGGCAAATCATTTTTCAAAAATGGCCTTAAACTTTATCAAAGCTAAGCAACACATATACTTAATTAGCTTAATTAATTGAATCATCATGCCTTATATATTTTTAAACCAGAATACAGGAATCTTTCAGCTCTATCTTTAACCTTGAGTTCTTAAGTAACTAGAGTTTGAGATTTATAGTATTTATTCAAAGTTCTGTAGTTGTTGCTATTCTTTTCTTTCCTAGAGAGAAGGGGTCATTGTAACGTGTATGTGAACATCTCATCCTATTTTTTTCTCTTCATTCTTAAGCGTGAAAAAGGTTACCGAAAACTGCTTCATACTCCATATGCGAACATATAAAGAAGCAACTGGATAACAAAAGCTAAAAATGTATGCAGTATTTCTTTTTGTTCTCTCCTATGTATCATAGTCTATCTCCTGCCACAGTGACAATGCTTCCTCATTTGCAAAAAAAGTATTGATTCCTCTACTCACCTGATGAACAGATTGCATGATAAGATTTGACACAGGCTAGAGTAAAAACAGTATTTCTTCAGGTAAAAATCTACTTAAAATGCAGCAGAGCCCAGCCAGTTTTGCTCAGTGGATAGAGCGTGCAGTCTGAAGGGTCCCAGGTTTGATTTCGGCCAAGGGCACTGGATTGTGGGCTCGATCCCCAGTAGGGAGCGTGCAGGAGGCATCCGATCAATGATTCTCTCTCGTCATTGATGTTTCTATCTCTCTCTCGATCTTCCTTCCTCTGAAATCAATAAAGAAATAGATTTAAAAATTAAAAATAAATAAATAAAATGCAGCAGAATTCAATTTTGTAATTTTTCCAATATGACAAAGATAGTGTGACCTCAAACATAAGGAATAAGCTATTCCAGGAAACCCCAATGGAGAGGACATGAAAACTCAAGAGTGTGGAAATGGAGATTCTAATGAAAATTAATTAAGCAATTCTTGTTTACCCAAACTTTAGCATTTTTCCAAATTTTAAGCAAGTGATTAAAATATTCGTATAGGTTTTTGAAAAATTCTAGTTTTAGGATGACCTGCTAAGTAATTTATTTTAATATATATTTTTATTGATTTCAAAGAGAAAGGAAGAGGGAAAGAGAGAGAGAGACATCAATGATGAGGCCTTGCATATTAGCCTTTTATAAATATAGATTGTAGAACAAATCTGAAAAGAGAATTGATGAGAAACTCAACCGTAAGTCAGCTTGACACCATCTTTTTTATAACCAGAGAGCTTTTATTACAATAATATTTGCAACCACAATAAAACCATTTACTCTTATAACTCCTTTAAAATATTTTTACCTGTAACTATTACTCTATTCATTTTTAAAATTCAACAAACAGGTATTTTGGTTTCTAGTCTATGCTTATATATGTACATATACAAATACATCTAAGAAATTATGCCTGCCCTTAAGGATTTTACTTTACTATTTCTAGTAATCTATATATATATATAAAAGCTAAGTGACCATCGAATCCAAAACAACCAAACAGACGACTGAACAGGCTGCATGGGGTGACCAGGCTGGCAGGGGGGTTAGTGAGGGGCAACCAAACAACAGAGCAGCAGGCTGTGTGGGGCTATCAGGCCCACAGTGGGGGCTGTTGGGGGTGACCAGACTAGCAGAGGGGGGCAGTGAAGGGTGACCAGGTTGGCAAGGGGCAGTTGGGGGTGACCATGCCGGCAGGGGGTGCAGTAAGGGGCGACCAGGCCAGTGGGGGGCACTAAGGGGCAAACAGGCCAGCAGGTGGGGCAGTTGGGGGCAACCAGGCCGGTGGGGGGGAAATTAGGTGGGATCAGACAGGCAGGAAGGTGAACAGTTAGGAGCCAGTGGTACCGGATTGTGAGAGGAATGTTCAACTGCCGGTTTAGGCCTGGTCCTGCAGACATCCCCTGAGGGATCCCAGATTGGAGAGGGTGCAGGCTGGGCTGAGGGGATTACCCCCCCACCCCAGTGCACGAATTTCATGCACCGGACCTCTCTAGTAGTAACTATAATTAGGATAATGATAGACTAACAAATATATACAACTATATGTAACTATGAATAATTAATTCTAATATAGAAAATATAGGGGGAAACTTTTGTTTTTCTAAATCTTTTTATGGTCTAATTTAGGAGATTCCATAGAAGTACCCTTGTGAATTCTGAGCAAACAAAATGGAGGAGACTAACATTTTGAATTTTGGGGGTAGTAACAATACAATGTCAGTAAATATTTCAGGAAATTTTTTTGAGAATTTTCTGAAGTAGGGAATTGGTGATCTCATTCTGTGATTCTTTCAAGATCCAGAGAGATTGAGGCCTAATGGGAAATTTTTCAGTTTAAATGTAAAAGGATAAATTTCAGATAATGGGAGGGTACTTATATTACCATATTTTATTATTTATTTCAATATTGAAAATTGGAGAAGAATTTTCTTATGGCTTTATAAACTTACAAATAATGTGAGGTTTTGTGTTTTTTAATGATCCTAAATCTATTTTTTCAATAATATATGATTTTAGTTAATCTGATACTTGAGAATATGTTCTAAATTGTCAATTCAGCTGTAAATATTTATTTTTCCCAAAAGAATTATTTTTAGCATGTAATTGAACTGGAAATATATATGTGTATTTTTGAATCCTTTGTCAAAATAGATTAATACAATGAGACAAATTTATTTTTTGTTAGATACTCTCCTTAACTTTTAACAATTTAACATATAAATTATGTATTATAGAAAAATGAAAATATATAAAATTTAACTTTAAATAATTACAAAAATTATTAATAAAAGTAAGTCTAAGCATTCTTTCTTATCTTGCTGGTAAAGATCATTTTTCTGCCTCTTAACCTGTTTTCCGCTGCCCATGTCTCTGAAACTTCCTCTTCATTTTTACCCAAGAACTCATTTAGTTGTTTTTCTTTACATTTTTCTTAAATTCTCTTCTCTCACACAATACTAGAAAGTATTGGATGAATTTTCTCAATTTCCATAAAACAATTGTACTTAAATACATAAATAAATATTGTCAGTGAGCTGTGTTTTGCTCTTGCTCTTGTTTTAATACCACCAATAAACCCAGGATTGTGCCCCATCCTCTTCTCATGCTTCATGAATGTTAGGTATAGAGCAATAAACTTTACTAATATTAAGTCCTTTAGTATGAAATATGCTCTTCAGCCACCATGTGAATACCAAGCTAATTCAAAAGTGTCTTTGGAACTATGAAGTAGAAGATGAAGAGAAATAAGAAAGTGTAAGTTTCGCACTACTAGGAAAAGATGCTTTATTACCCAAGAATATATTGCATTTGTGCTATGTAAGATGAACTTTTGACAAGTTAATTTGTCATTGTTACACAAACTTTTCACCTGTTCCAGTCCTCCAGCACATAGAAGCATTATCCTTCTACAGAAGAGACTGGGTCACAATCTGCATCTTTCTAGACATTCAGACACACTCATCTTTTACTTCTATGATAAAAATTAAGATATAGAGAAATATTTCCCTGGGGCTTGAATAGGCATTGATCATGAAAATGTATGGGGCCCTCAAATCCCGAGTCCAGAATAAGGACCTTCTTATTTGGAACTAAGGACATAGGAACTAAAGACTGTCCTGAGCATCGAAGTCTTTAGCAAGTGGTTCAGACAGTATGTTGCAACAAGACCTGTGACAGAAAGCACACATCAGAAATAGTCCCCCACCTTCTTGAGATGCCAGCACTTGAATAAACCTCTTTCCTTTTTCACGAAAGAAAGAAAGAAAGGAAGGAAGGAAGGAAGGAAGGAAGGAAGGAAGGAAGGAAGGAAGGAAGGGAGGAAGAAAGGGAGGGAGGAAGGAAGGAAGGAAGATAGATGTTGATTTCCAATTTTAAAGCATTGCTCTCAGAGAATATACTTGGCATTATTTTAATCTTCTTAAATTTATTGAAGCTAGTTTTATGTCCCAACATATGGTCTATTCTTGAGTATGTTCCATGTGCACTGGAGAAGAATGTATAACTTGATGTTCTGGGCTAAAAAGCTCTGTAAGAATCAGTTTATGTATAAGGTCAATATTTCTTTACTAGAGGCCCAATGCACAAGATTCGTGCAAGGGGCTCGGCCCTCGCAGCCCTGGGGAGGGGGGGGCAATCAGGGGTGGGGCCAGCTGGGGGGAGGGGCTGAAGGTGGTTGGCTGGCCAGCCCTGTAACTGATCAGGCCAGTTGACTGCAGCAGTGTGCATCATAGCCACCAGTCATTCTGGTCCTTCTGGTCATTCGTTGTTCGGTCACTTGGCTTTTATATATATAGATTGATTTTCTGTTTGGATGATCAATCTAGAGCAGTCAATGAAGTATGTAGGTCCTACAATGATTGTGCTTTTGTCAGTTTCTCCCTTTAGTTCTGTTAGTAGTTGCTCTATATACTTTAGTGCTCCCTGATTGGGTGCATATACAAGGAGAAGTTTTATGTCTTCTTGATGTAGTGTACTCTTATCATTATAATATGTCCATCTTTGTCTCATTACCTTTGTTACCTTGAAATCTATTTTGTCACATATAAGTATGGCTACATCTTCTTTTCCGTGGATGCTATTTGCTTGGAGAATAATTTTTTACCCTTTTTCTTTAAGCCTATCTTTGTCTTTGTAGCTTAGATGTGTCTCCTGAAGGCAGTATATGGTTGAGTTTGGTTTTTGATCCAGTCTGCTACTTTGTGCCTTTTTATTGGTGAATTAAGTCCATTAAAACTTAGAGTAATTGTTCATGTATGAAGATTTTCAATAGGCATTTTATCTTTTGTTTTTTTGATAGCTCTGTGCCTCCATTGGTTCTTTTCCTTTGTGTTTCTGTCTGTTGTTTTTGTTTGGTGGTATTCCATATTTTCGCTTTCTGTTTCCTCTTTTTTTACATTATGTGTCTCAGTTTGTGTGTGGTTACCACTAAGTGTATGAAAAAGAAAGTTTCATAAACCTAATGGTAACCAGGGATATTTTGTGTGTGGTTACCATAAACCTAATTATAATTAGGAGTATTTTATATGGTTACCTAATGATAACTAGGGTATTTTGTGTGTGGTTACCATTAGGTTTATGAAAAAGAAAGTTTCATATATACCATAGTCATTTTTTTTCAATGCATCTAATCTTAATCCCCCTTTGCAAATTCAGACCTCTATCCCCTCCTCATTTCTTTTTTGTCACAAAGGAATAAATTTAACAAAGAATGCAAAGGATCTATATACTGAAAATTATAGATTATTAAGAGATAGAAAAGCCGAAACCGGTTTGGCTCAGTGGATAGAGCGTCAGTCTGTGGACTGAAAGGTCCCAGGTTCGATTCCGGTCAAGGGCACGTACATTGGTTGCGGGCACATCCCCGGTAGGGGGTGTGCAAGAGGCAGCTGGTCGATGTTTCTCTCTCATCGATGTTTCTAGCTCTCTGTCCCTCTCCTTTCCTCTCTGTAAAAAGTCAATAAAATATATTTAAAAAAAAAAAAGAGATAGAAAAATACAATTAAATGGAAAAATATTCCATGTTCATTGATTAGAAGAATCAATATAATTACAATGTCCATATTACACAAAGTAATATACAGATTTAATGCAATCCCCCTCAAAATTCCAATGACATTTTTTAAAGAAATAGGAAAAAATTTCTCAGATGTGTATGAGACCACAAAAGACCATGAATGGCCATAGCAATTCTGAGAAAAAAAGAACAAAGCTGGAGGTATCACACTACCTAACTTCAAATTATACTACCGAACTATGTAATCAAAACAGCATGGTATTGGCAGAAAAACAGACACACAGACCAATGGAACAGAATTGAGAGCTCAGAAATAAAACCACATGTATATGGGCAAATAATTTTCTACAAAGGAGCCAAAAACATACAATGGAGAAAAGAAAACCTCTACAATAAATGGTGCTGGGAAAATTGGAAGCCATATGAAAAAGAATGAAACTGGAGTATAGTTTGTCCCCCAAATTCATATATTAAAGCCTAACACCCAATGTGACTTTATTTGGAAGCAGGCCTTTATGAGGTAATTCAGGTTAACTGATGTCATGAAAGTGGAATCTTTATAAGGAGTCTGCTGTTCTTATAAGAAGAGAGAAAGGTACCAGGGATGCAGGTACATAGAGAAAAGGCAATGAGGACACAGTGAGAACGCAACCATCCACAAACCAAAGAAAGGAGCCACAGAAGAAACCAAACCTTCTGACACCTTCATCTTGAACTTCCAGCCTCCAGAACTGTTGTTTAAGCCACCCAGGCTGTGGTATTTTTTATGGCAGCAAGAGCAAACATATATGTGTACAATTCTTTCAGATTTCTGAATGTTACTAGTAGATTATTTTTCTAATGACGGGTTGGAGAAGAAATAATAAACAATTATAAGAAAAAGTACATCTTTTTCCATCTTACTACTGACAGAATTTAGTGAAGTTTTCCACTAACTTCTTAGCAGGATTTTTCAATTTACACTTACATTCATAAAATATGGAATAGAAACATGATCTGTCTGTATTTGTTTTCACAGAAAAAGAAGACAATAGGTAAGATGGTTTGAATGTTTATGATTCTTCGATACTGCATGTATTTTCACATCAGCAAGATAAAAATCTTGGCCTGCATGATATTTAAAGCAATACATCTTCATCTTTATAACAGTTAATTGTCTTGATACAAAGCCTCAAAACAGATGGATATCTAGGAATGTATCCAAAAACAAACTCGGAATATTTCCATGCATGTTATAGTAAGGTCCATGAGAGACTAGCAATGGAATCTGTCATATTTGCTAATAAGACTTCCAGCTGGGCATCTGTAACAACTTTTTAAAAATTAACAGACCTTTTAGAGCAGTTTTAGGTTTAAAAATTTGAGAAAAAAAATACGAAGAGTGCCCATATATTCCCCTCCCCCATATTTTATGTCTTCCCCCACCAGTTTCCCTATTATTAAGAGCTAGCATTAGTGTGGTACACTTGTTATAATTGATGATACAATATTAATACATTATTAGGAACTAAGGTTCATAATTTATGTTAGGACCCATTATTTGTGTTGTAGCTTCTGTAGATTTTGACAAATAAATCATGATACATATCCTCCATTGCAGTATCATGCAGAATAGTTTCACTGTAATAAAAATCCCCTGTATTCTGCATATTCATCCTTCTTCCCTATCCCTAAAATGTCAGTCATGAACCTATTTATTGTCTCCATTGTTGTGCCTTTTCAGAATGTCATATAGTAGAAACTTCATGTAGCCTTGTCAGATTGGCTTCCTTCACTTGGTAAATTGCATTTGGATTTCTCCATCTTTTTGTTACTCATTTCTCTTTATCGCTGAAATATTTTATTATATAAGTATAACATGGATTGTTTATCCATTTCTCTGTTGAAGGACATCTCAATTGCTTCCAGGTTTTAGCAATTATGAGTAAAGGTGCTATAAACATCTGTTTGCAGGGTTTGTGTGATATAAATTTTCAACTAATTTGGGTAAGTACCAAGAAACAGGATTGCTGTATCACATGGTAAGAGCATGCCTGGTTTTCTAAGAAAGGCCAAATTGTCTTACAAACTGGCGGTACCATTTTGCATTTCCATCAGCAATGTGTAAGAGTTTCTGTTGCTCCCCATCCTTATCGGCATTTGATATTGTCAGTGTTTTGGATATTAGGCATTCTATTAGATGTTTAATAATATCTATTTGTTTTCACCTGGAATCCCCTTTCCACATATGACATTAAGCATTTTACTGTATGTTTTCTTACCATTTGTATATCTTTTTTGGTGAGATGTCTGCTTATATTTTTTCCCCATTTTAATTGTGTTATTTGTTTTCTTATTATTGACAAGATTTCTTTGTATATTTTGGATACCAGTTCTTTATCATGTTTTGCAAAGATTCTCTTCCAGTCTGTCATTTTATTCTCATAACAGTGTCTTTCACAGAACATATATATTTTTTTAATTTTAATAATGTCTAACATCATTTTTTCATGAATTGTGCTTTTGGCATTGTATCTAAAAATGTATTGCCAAAACCAATGTCATCTATATTTTCTCTTGTTATCCTCCAAAATTTTTATAGTTTTGATTTTACCTTTAGGTCCATGATACATCTTGAGTTAGTTTTTGTGAAAGGTGTAAGATTTGTGTCTATGTATAAGATCTTTATCTAGATTGTTTGGGTTTGTGGGGTTTTTGGTTTGTTTTTTTGGTGTTTTGTGTGTGTATGTGTCTGCATAGGGATGACCAGTTGTTCCAATGCCATTTGTTGAAAAGACTATTCTTTATACATGAAACTGCCTTTGATTCTTTGTCAAATAACAGTTTATTTATAATTATGTGGGTCTATATCTGGGCTCTCTATTCTTTTCCATTGATTGCTTGTCTGTTCTTATATAAATACTACATTGTCTTAATTACTCTAGATTTATAGTAAATATAACATCAGGTAGTATCACTTCTCTAATTAGATTATTAATTTTCAATATTGTTTGCTATTTGGGGTATTTTGCCTTTCCACATAAACTTGAGATTCAGTTTGTTGATAGCCAATTAACTTGCTGAGATTTTGTTTGGGATTGCATTGCTTATATAGATATCTTAGCAATAATGAGTCTTACTAGCCATGAACATGAAACGAATTACCAATTATTTAGATCTTTGAATTTATTCATCAGAATTTTGTAACTTTCCTCATATAAATCTTGTGCATATTTTGTTAGATTTATTCCTATTTTATTTTTTGGATGTTAGTAAAAATAATATTGTTTTCAAATTAAAATTCCATTTGTTCATTGTTGGTAATAGGAAAGTAATTGATTTTTATACATTAACTTGCCACTTTGCTATAGTTGTTTATTAGTTTTAAAAGTTTGTTGTTGTTGTTGTTGCTATTGATTCCTTTGGATTTTCAATGTAGATAATCATGTAATCTATGAGCAAAGGCAGTTATATTATTTCCTTCCTAGTCTGTATAATTTTTATTTTATTTTTGTCTTATTGCATTAGCTAGGACTTCCAGTATAACATTGACTAGGGATAGTGAGAGAAGACAACCTTCACTTGTTGCTATTTTAGTGGGAAGCATCTCGTTTCTCACTATTAAGCATGATGGTAAGAGCAGTTATGTTGTAGATGTTCCTTATCTAGTTGAGAATGTTCTTCTTTATTCCTAGTTTGCTGAGAGTTTTTGTCATGAATAGATGTTGGATTTTTTCAAATGTTTTTCTATAGTATTTGACATGATTATGATTTTGCTTTTTAGTTTGTTGATGTGATGAGTTATATTGCTTGACTTTTGAATGTTAAACTAGGCTTATGTAACTAGAATAAGTCACACTTGGTCATAATGTATATATTCTTTAGACTTTGGATTTAATTTGCTAACATTTTGTTGTGGATTTTTTCATTCATGTTTATAAGGGATGTTTGTCTAATGAAAAAAGTAAATTTTATTTGTTCCCTATTGTAGAAAATAAGGAAAAGCTAAATATGCATGTCTGTAAGATGTCATTTAAACTAAAAAAAAATACACATTTCTCAAAATTAACCAACCTGCAGTGATTTTGTAGTTAGTACTGAAAGATTTTATCTCTTTTCATCCCCCCACTTCCACATTGAGGTATGTCAGTCTGTCTATGCCTCCATGCTTTGGGTCTTATTTTGTTGGTCAATTCATTTTGTTCATTATATTCCATAACTAAGTGCAATCACATGATATTTGGCTTTCTCTGTTTGGCTTATTTCACTTAGCATAATAGTCTCCAGGTCCATCCATGCTGTCTCAAAGAGTAAGCGATCTCTCTTTTGTACAGCTGCATAGTATTCCATTGTGTAAAGGTACCACAGCTTTTTATTTTATTTATTTTTTATCCACTCATCTACTGATGGGTACTTGGGCTGTTTCAAGATCTTAGCTATTGTAAAATAATGCTGCTGTGAATATAGGGGTGTATATATGCTTTCTGATTGGTGTTTCAATGTTTTTAGGATATAGTCCCAGAAGTGGGGTCACTGGGTCAAATTGCAGTTCCACTTTTATTTGTTTTTGAGGAAACTCCATACTGTGTTCCATAGTAAATGAATGGCATACAAGTTCTTTGGTTAATCTTGCCCCACCCACCATCCACTCCCGCCTTCCCTCTGAGATTCCTCAGTCTGTTCTATGCTTCTATGTCTCTGGATCTATGTGGTTAATACCCACTCTTAGGACAAATATGTAGAATAAAACACCTTCAAACAACTGAAATTAAATAAATAAATTATTGATGCTGATTCTTTTAAATATAGATTACATATATTACTGGAAAACATTTTTAAGATGGAATGAATAATTCCCAAAGATAAAACTTCTACATAATTTCTTTCAAAACATAGTTGAGATTTTTTTAGCAAATAATATCATGAAGTAACTAGTTTAAAATCACTCCTAATCCTATTTCATCTTTTAAAATATTTATTATTTTATATTTTCTATTAACAAAAACAAAATAATATTACAATTTAAATGTTAAACTAATTAGTTTTAATGAATATGAAATTTCCCTTTATTAAATACTTGAGGAATGTTGAACAGGATTTATTCCATTATGGGATTCATTTCCAATATATTTTACTTTTATCTTTAATAATTATTTAGCAAACTTTTTAAAACAGTTTGTTTTTTTAATTCTTAAAAGAGATGTAATGCTTCATAACTCATTGTCAAGGGAAATTAACTGACTTTAAAATTGTAATCTCTTTATACATTAATATATACATAAGTATATTCATTTATAGATATATAAGTTTTATGTAAGAATTATAAAATGAACAACTGAATACTTTTGTACAGTTTTTAAATTACAAATTTAGTTACATATGTTGAGTTAGAATAATTATAACATTTTAAATTCATTGTTTTATTATATGAAGAGATCCCATGCAGAGTAATTGATTTAAAATTATTTAAATTATTAGAATATTAGTCTGTAGAAGAAGAGGAATAGAAATATAGTTTAGGGTTAGAGGAAAATGTAAAATTCTGAATGTTAATAATAAACTGTCATATTTCTTCTTTTAAATGTGAATGGGGTAGATATCAAGTCAGTCTGATATTTAGATTCCTTTACTATATTTTAAAAAGTGATGTAATAGTTTTATTTTTAAACTAGAGTCTTGGTGCACAAAAATTCATGCACTCTGGGGGGTCCCTCAGCCTGGCCTGTGCCCTCGCGCAGTCTGGGAGGCTTTGGGGGATGTCTGACTGATGGCTTAGGCCCGCTCCTTCTGGGGAGCAGGCCTAAGCTGTCAGTCGGATATCCTTAGCGCTGCCTCAGAGGTGGGAGAGGCTCCCAACACCACCACTGCACTCGCTAGATGTGAGCCTGGCTCAGGGCTTCTGTCTGAGCAGCGCTCCCCTGTGGGAGTTCACTGACCACCAGGGGGCAGGCACTCAATGCAGGAGTTTCCTCCTGGTAGTCAGTGCACATCATAGCGACTGGTTGTTCTGCTGTTCAGTCAATTTACATATTAGCCTTTTATTATATAGGATATCAACATTTATAATATTCCCAAAATTATATTCCTGGACTATCTAAACTTGTAATGAAAAATTTTAGATGAAAACTTACAAATATATAAGTCAGATCATAAGATTTCAAAATTATTTCAAATGAATATGAGGGAAAATGATCTCTGAGGCTACACATTTATTTCTACTCAGGATTTTATCTGCATAATTCCATAGAAAATGCTGACCTCCATGGAAAGCTGTTTAACAACCATAATGAAGAAATTATTCCCAATGTATTTAACACTTGTCAGCAAATTATTTTTGTATCGAATGACAAATTTTAGAATTTAAATAAAATTCTTCTATCTCTAGTAGAGATATATAACTACTATCAACATTTTTCTATTAAATAATCTAACATACACACACAACATTTATTCCTTGCACTTACTTTTTCAACTCTTTACTGCATTTATCTAGTTAAATCAAACTCTTCAAGCATCACTAAGAAATCCATGTAGCAAAATTGAAATTCTATTACTTTCTACTTGAAGGCAGTGTATAGGATTTTGAGCTTTTGTAATGCCAGATAAAGCTTAAATGAGGTTTTAAAACTAGATTACTTTTTGTAGGTGAAATTCTGAGCCTCTTTGAATTACACTCTCTACTCACATGAAAGTGTATTTAATTCACAAAGGAAAACAGTGGGCTTATTAATTAAAATGGTTTCAAAACTTCATGTTAACAGTCAATTTACAGAAGAAAGGAAGCATTTTCTGAAAATACAGGATAAGTTATTTGAACACAAAGTAGTGGTGACCTTTTAACACACTAGCAAATTGGAGTTAGGTATCCTCATTGGCAGAGATCAAATAATAAGTGAAAACCAAAGAATTAATATATCAGAAACATGAAACAAGTTCAACAACTTCTGAAAATGATTTCTTAGTGAACCTAAGGGTTAATGTAAGATAAGCAGTACATTTTTAAACTCAGTATGTTTTAGTATAGTGGTCAGCAAACTCATTAGTCAACAGAGCCAAATATCAACAGTACAACGATTGAAATTTCTTTTGAGAGCCAAATTTTTTAAACTTAAACTTCTTCTAACGCCACTTCTTCAAACTAGACTCGCCCAGGCCGTGGTATTTTGTGAAAGAGCCACACTCAAGGGGCCAAAGAGCCGCATGTGGCTTGAGAGCCGCAGTTTGCCAACCACGGTTTTAATATATAAAGAGATTCAAAGCATATAAAGAGATTCAAACTAAATAAAGAGATTCAAATATTTGGAGTAATTTAGCCTGGCAGCATAATAGCACCCTGAATAATAATCTTCCCTTATTATAAAACTTTATCCTTCAAAGTAGTTGCTTAGGAAGGAAGAAGCATTCAATATATAAACTGATTTTTCAACATGCAAGATGGCAAATAAGTTCCTGACCTGAGTTGCCAAATATGATCAGTGACGGTGCCAAAATTATTTTTATTAACTTCTGTAGTTACCTGATATTATATCATCAAAGGCTCCCTGACACAAAGCAGAATAACACTTCATTAGAAAATAAAATAAATTTTCTGTAGAACTGAACTGTTGGTAAAGAACAATCAGCATGTTTTGTTATTAAAACTTTTAAATTGACCTCAAGTGTTATATATTAGTAATGAGTGTTCTAGTTACTATTGCTGCACAACAAAAACGTAGTGGCTTAAAACAACAATAGTTATTTCATTATCACTTCTCAGGGCTGTGATATTAGCACTAGAGGCCCGGTGCACGAAATTCGTGCACTGGGGGGGTTGGGGGGGTGTGCCCCTCAGCCCAATCTGCACCCTCTTCAATCTGGGACCCCTCAGGGGATGTCCAACTTCCAGCAGTCGGACATCCCTCTCACAATCCGGAACCGCTGGCTCCTAACCACTCACCTGCCTGCCTGCCTGATTGTCCCTAACCCCACTGCCTGCCTGCCTGCCTGCTCACCCCTACCTTGATCTCCTGCCAGCCTGATTGCCCCTACCTTGCCCTCCCCTATCAGCCTGATCACCCCAAACTGCCTATGCCTTGGCCCCCAGTCTGGCCTCCCTCTGGAGGCACCACCCCCATAACCCCAATGCTGCTGCCACTGCAGCTGGTTATGGCTGCCTGAGCCTTGGCCTTTGTAGCCACTGCGGCTTTGTCTGGAAAGATGTCCCGAAGACAACCACTCTAATTATCATACTACCCTTTTATTAGTATAGATTTGGGGACCATTACAACCACGCAGAACTTGAAGAAAACACATGGCCCTGGTCAGTTTGGCTTAATGGAGAGAGCATCGGCCTGTGGACTGAAGAGTCCAGGTTTGATTCTGATCAGGGGCACACATGCCTGGGTTTCGGGCTCAATCCCCAGTAGGGGGCCTGTGGGCGGCAGCTGATCAGTGATTCTTTTTTTTTTTTTAATATATTTTATTGATTTTTCACAGAGAGGAAGGGAGAGGGATAGAGAGCTAGAAACATCGATGAGAGAGAAACATCGACCAGCTGCTTCCTGCACACCCCCCACCGGGATATGTGCCAGCAACCAATGTACATGCCCTTAACCGGAATCGAACCTGGGACCTTCCAGTCCGCAGACCGACGCTCTATCCACTGAGCCAAACCGGTTTCGGCTGATCAGTGATTCTTATCATTGATGTTTCTATCTCTCTCTCCCTCTCCCTTTCTGAAATTTTAAAAATATATATTTTTTAAAGAAAACACATGATCTTCATTTTGGGCTTTGTCATCTTACAATATCCTGTGTGCAGTGTTTTAACTTCCCTCAACTTTCGTTTACCCACCTTTAAAGTTAAATCTATTTTGGGGAAAATGATCAGGAAAGTGATTCCAATGGGTAGAAGTTTTTTTTGGAGGGGATGGGTCATGAAGATATTTAAAAATTGAGCATGGTGATGGTTGTACCACTCTGAATTTACTTTAAAAAAACAGTTCATTGTACACTTTAGGTGACATGTACAGTATATGGGTTATATCTCAACAAAGCTGTTCTTTTATTTCTTTTTAAATAAAGACCAGTCTTATAATCAATTGCAGATGTTTTCAGAAGCCCCTCAAGATTTGCTCACCATGTCCCAAATCACGGCTGTGATTCCCAGTTGCCTCCAGTCCTGGTGGATCTGGATGGTGTGGTTTGCAAAGGAGAAGGTGGCAAGAGGCTTATGGAATTTCGGCAACCCCATTCCCCCAGTCTCCTCATAGGGCACCAGGGCCATTCCCACTGTGCCAGCTCTGCTCCCTTTAACCTGTTGGTCAAAAGAATCCTGCATGCTCTGGACAGAAAGTGCATTCTTTCTTAGGTGGCCCGGATGCTTTTTTTAAGGTCGTTTTATGGATTCAAAAGAATAAACAGAGATGTGGAAAGCTTTTGTCAAAATCCTTTTACATGGTTCTTCCAGTGTCATGGGAAATGAGATGTGGCTCTGAATTCATCCCAAAGTGTGTCTTTGGGCAAAAGCACCCAGAACGGCACAACTCCTGCAGAATGCCCCACACACTTTGCTGTCAGGACTCAGGGGGGCTTGAGGTTGAGCGAGGCGGAGGTGCCAGCACAGGACCTGGGAGAAGGTAGCGCTTTCTACACTGCCCAGGCCACGTGGACTACAGCAGTACCCGCCCAGGTGGGCAGGGTGTTTCTGCTGTTTTGTTTTGGTCTGGCCTCCACCCCGTCAGCCACGGACCTGTGCCTGCACTAAGACTGAATGGTTTGATGGCCCTACTTTTTGGTGGACAGTGGATGCACTCCCAGAGACTGGCAGTTAGACTCTGGTGGCTTCTGAGTCCCTTGCGGGGAGAGCCCGGCCCTAGGTCAAGAACAGACTCAGGCGTCCTCGGCCAGGAGGCCTCCTTGGACTAGGGGCCACCACAGTTTGAAGGCTGGCCATGACCCCAATCCTGGCAGGGGTCTCCTCTGGGGTGCTGGCAGGCCTGGGCTAGGGCTGCGGACGGTTTAGAGACTGGTCACGCCCCCGATCCTGGTGGGGATCTCCTCTGGGGCGCTGGCAGGCCTGGGTTAGGGTCACTGGCGGTTTGGAGGCCGGTCACGCCCCCGATCCTGGTGGGGGTCTCCTCTGGGGTGCTGGCAGGCCTGGGCTAATGGCCACCCTGGTTTAGAGACTGGTCAAGCCCCCGATCCTGGCAGGGGTCTCCTCTGGGGCGCTGGCAGGCCTGGGCTCTGGCGCCCCAAAGGGAGAGGTTCCTGAACCTGCTTCCCACACACCTAGGCTAGGATACATCTTGTAGGAGGCGGCTTCAATTCCGGGGGTCGGTGACCAGGTCCCCCGGAGCCTCGCTTTCTGGGCTGCAGTCCCACGTCTCCCAGTGCCCCAGCCTCGGATGCGCCCACGCAGTTGCCCCCACCACCAGCCACCTCAGCGCAGGCCACAGCAGCTGAAGCCAGCCTCGTGGAAGCCAGGCCACCACACCCACCACCGCTAGTAGCACTCTGCTGCTCGCTCTCTGTGCCCTGTCCACTGGGGTGGGGGAGTGCTCCCAGGCCGGAGGCCCTCCCTCCCTCCGCAGCCTGGTTTGGGAAGCTGGCCTCATGCTGGGGCTACTATGCCAGCATGCCCACTCGGCTACTATGGGTGCGACACAGGCCCCACGGAGGCCAACCTGGAGAACGTGGACCCCAGCTCTGCATCCGGCTGCTGCAGATGGACTCGGTGGTCAACTACCACCTGCTCCTTCCACTGGCCCCATTGATCCCTCTCAGCACCAGCCATTTAGGCCAGGGTGGCGATCGCCCGGGGACCCCGCCCCGGGAGGCTTCTGGCTGTGCCCGGCCACGCCCCCCCGGGTCGCGATCCAGCCCGGGACCCCCTAGAGGCTTCTGGCTGTGCCTGGCCACGCCCCCCCAGGTCGCGATCGAGCCGGGGACCCCTGGGAGGCTTCTGGCTGTGCCCGGCCACGCCCCACCGGGTCGCGATGGAGCCGGGGACCCCCGGGAGGCTTCTGGCTGTGCCTGGCCACGCCCCTCTAGGGTTGCCATCGCTCCCCAGGACCCCGGGAACTAAGAGGATTTGGCGCCGCCATCTTGGTTTTCTCAACGGCCAGATAGGCCACCCGGAGTCCCGCCCCCAGCCTCTGGCAGGCCCAATCATGGACATAGCGGAGGTGCGGTCAATTTGCATGTTTCTCTATTATAAGGTAGGATGGGCTCAGCCAGGTGGTCCTTGACTTGGAGCTTCCTGAAGCTGGAGTAGGTAGGGCCTCTGGTGTCCCTATAGAAGCTTCCTCCCTCAGGTCTGGTGGTTGACACTGTCAGCGGGCACATTGTCTGTGGTCATCAGCTAGAACACCTGCTTGCAACAGTTTCCTGTAGGTTGATTGGCTTCCTTACAGCATGGTCTATGTGTGTGTCCCAAGATAACCAGAAAGAAACTGTATTAGCCGAAACCGGTTTGGCTCAGTGGATAGAGCGTCGGCCTGCGGACTCAAGGGTCCCAGGTTCGATTCCCGTCAAGGGCATGTACCTTGGTTGCGGGCACATCCCCAGTAGGGGGTGTGCAGGAGGCAGCTGATCGATGTTTCTCTCTCATCGATGTTTCTAACTCTCTATCCCTCTCTCTTCCTCTCTGTAAGGAATCAATAAAATATATTTAAAAAAAGAAAGAAAGAAACTATTACATCCTTCCTTACCATAGTCACAAATGTATCCAGATACAAGAGCAAAGAACGCAGATCCCAATCTCTTGCGGGAAGGAGTGTCAAAGAATTCAGGGGCTATGTTATAAATCAGCCATTGTTTACACATGGAAACGAGTTATTTACTTTGCTCTTACATATAAAACAATTTGGACTACAGGTGGTGTCATCTTATATGATGCAAAATCAGTTCATGTATTTGATTATCCTTCCTTTTAAGAAAGCATTTTGACCTTGAGGAAGAGGATGCATTTAATCCAACTAAATTTCTATAGCATTGTTGGACTAAACTGTCCCATAAAACTCAAAGCAAATTTTAATTTTGAATCCCTTGGAAATGCCTCTTTGAATTTCATGAGAAAGAGCTTGGGTTCCAAAATCTTGTCATCTGAGTGAAATCCAAGTTGAGATGAGGATTTGGTTTGGATTTGGTGGAAACAGCTTCTCTGATAAGATTCCCCTCTACTTGAAGGTCTATGAACTAAAAAAGACAAGTTATCTGCCCTACAGAAAGCCAATACGCCAGTGTTCAACTGTTACAGTAATAAACACTGCTGTTAAAAGGGGGAGCCACAATGCGTGGAACAGTAACTGGTGTGCAGCAGCTGAAATGTCGCTGGGCACCTGTGGCCAGGTGTTTGTTTAGGGCTCAGTACTACTCCCTGGAAATTATTCTCCATGGACCTTGGCTCCATCTTATGAGCTCTTGATTTAATCTTTTGAATCATTCATCCTTTCCTCATAAGAAAACAAAGATTAAAACTAAGTATAAAGAGTCTCATCCTACTCAGTCCAAAAATGTTGGGGATCCAAAGACTTATTTAAATTTGTATTTTCTCTCTCTCTTTGTCCAAGTTGACAGTGTTTTCAAGAGAAACAGCATTCTAACACCTTTGTGGGCTTTCTATAAATCTTACTAGAGCTCACTCCTTAGACAAAATGCACACTATAGGTAATTGCCCCCTAGGCTCTTTGCTTTGACATCCCAGTGAAACTGCTATCCGATGACACCCTTGAGATTCTTAAAAGCACTGTGGTTAATAAAGAGGATTTGCATGACATTCTATTAAGATTCTTCGGAGGTGTTTTTATTTTTTATTTCCGAAAGCTTCCATGTGTTACCATTTTATATTTCTTTGAACTCTGCACAAAGGATCTTATCTTCATACCCTGGAAGTAACCTTGGCATAGAAGTCTTTTTATTTTTCAGAGAATTTTTGCCATCTGAAAAGAAACGAGAAACAGTTTTATTTTTAAAGAGTCATATCTATCTTCTAGATGGCTTTCAATTTTATTGCTCATGCCCCCCCCCCCCACCACCACCTTTCTCACATTTTACTACAGTCAACTAGAAGAAGCTGTATGGTGTATTCAATACTCTGCCTGAAAATCAATTTAGTTAGGCTTTCAGCTTGCTTAGGTGCATTTCCTAGTTCTCGTGTTATCACACATGACAGTGTCACCACCCTTTCTGCCAAATGAGGTCCTCTTTCTTCCAGCTTCACAAAATATTTCATCACTTTCCTTTAAGCCCCCATGCCCTCCTGGTGTGCTTTAAAATTCTGCTTAGCCTCTCCTCACAGCCCTTTAAGCTTTTGCTGAAACACTCCTTAAACATGCTTCCAGCTGTTATCTTGTCTCCAAGCCAATGGCACATGCTGTAATTTTTTGTTATGGCACTTTCAAGTACAAAAATTGGTTCCTTTACTATTACCATGTGACAAAGCATCTCCAAAAGGTAATGACATAAAAGAGAGTAATCATTTTATGATGATATTTTATGATTCGAAGAATGGACTGGGCTCAGCGAGGTGCTTTTCACCCGGGGGTCTCCTATGCTTTGATGGGGAGATGGTGGTTGAGGTTGGCATCACCACAAAGCCCCCTTTCTTCTCTTACCTTGAGCTTCATGCTGGCTGTCATCTGGAACCTCATCTGGCGCTGTTGGCAGGAACATCCCCATGTAACTTCTTCATATGACTGTTTGGCTTTCTCAGAGGTTGTTGACTGTTTTAAGGTTGACCCATTCAAGACAATTAAGAAGAAACTCTATTGCGTGTAGCCTCAAAGGGTGTTTAACATCTCTCCCTCCATAAACAGAATTAATTTGGAGTCATGGGAGGAAACACAGTTTCCACATTTTGATGATAGGAGTGTGGAAGAATTTTGGCATATTTTAAAAGTTACACCACAATGGATGAGTGATAAAGTAAAATTTACTAGCAAATTCTAACATATTGGTCCATTCCCATAAGATAGAGTTTTCTTGGTTATTGGAAAAGTAAAACCTGGAAATTTTACTTTGAAATGCCTTTGGTAAGTGTGTGTGTGTGTGTGTGTGTGTGTGTGTGTGTGTGTTTTTTTTTAAATAGTGGTTACTCTTGGTGAAGGTACAGTTGCTGAGTTATTGAAAAGATACATTGAGAGGCGTTTCTGGGATGCTAGTCATGTTTTATGTTTCTTGATCTGGGTGCCAGTTAAACTGGTGCATTCACTTTATGAAAATAAATCAAACTTTGCCTATAGGATTTGTGCCTACATATGTATAGCTATAATAGTTCAATAACCTATTGCAGTGGTCGGCAAACCGCGGCTTGCGAGCCACATGCGGCTCTTTGGCCCCTTCAGTGTGGCTCTTCCACAAAATACCACGGTCTGGGCGAGTCTATTTTGAAGAAGTGGCGTTAGAAGAAGTTTAAGTTTAAACAATTTGGCTCTCAAAAGAAATTTCAATCGTTGTACTGTTGATATTTGGCTCTGTTGACTAATGAGTTTGCCGACTACTGACCTATTGCATTCAAAGAATATCTAAACAGGATTATACATGAAAATGTACCCAAGTCCCAACTCACAAGTAAAAAGCTAAGCAGACTGAGAAAGTAACAACTCTTCTGGGATCTATGAGAGGGCAGAGGATGCAGGGGAAACCACTGTTTGTAATCATAGTGTATCAGGGCAGAGAGTCACAAGCAGGAAATGCAATGGGAACCAGGGCCAGGGTAGGAAAACCTGACTTGTAATTGACCAATTGCTAGAAGCACAGTGAGGACAAATCTAAGAGTTGAAAACTGCGGGGGCCTGATGCGGTGGGGGCCAGACATGGCGGGGATCTCCCTTTTCCGAGTCCCGCGCAGAAAGAGAGATGAACGAACCGGTTCTAAATGGAGGCGGCCATGGATTGAGAAATAATAGAAATAAAGAAAACAAGATGCAGAAATAGATTCATGAAGCTGGGAGCTGGGTGGATCTTTCTATGCCTGGCTGAGGCCACAGAACAGATCCAGACTGCAAAGCTGAGGCTTTATTTATAATCAGGGACAAACAAGGTAATCTACAAAGTTGTTGTAAGTTTCACTTGTTTTTGGTAGCACTTGCTGCCCCTCCCACAGCCCACTAGCTACCCAGGAAAGATCTAGGGAGCAGTTACAGGATCAAGCTTAATTATGCTTAGAGAACTGTGCCCTTCCAAGCTTGGGACTTGTTTGTGACTTTGCCAGCAGGTCAGTCTGAGGCTTAACCCTATAACCGCTTCCTACAGAAAACTCCAGGGAACCCTCTCATATTGGGGCACCCCCCAAAATATTGCACAACTTACCTCAAGGAGCGCGACCAATTTCCCCTAGCATGTGGCAGGGAAAAAGAACTCTTGAAATATGTCAGAGAGCACTCTGTTTTTGTTCATAAGTCTTTTAGGACATACTCGCTAACCAGACACTTTCCTCCCCAGAGCATAATGGACCTGGGGGAAGGAAAATGCCCAACTTCAGCCCATTCTAGGACTGAGAGCTACCTGGTGATCTTATGTTATAGCAGCGCAATGGGTAGCTTTGAGTGTAGCTAGTTTATAGTATATGACTAAAGGAATCAAAGTTGAAGGACAGGTAGTGAAATTCGGATGCTTCAGAAGTATCTGGGAGTTTTAAAAAATTCTACCAGACACTCCAAAAAGTTGGGGAGAATTTGTAGGTCTCAAGTATCAAGGTAGAAAAGAATCCATGTCTAAAAAGACAAGGAGCAGAGGCACAGTGAAGCGGAGAGAGGTTCCAGTATATGGTGACAGAAGAAAATTTGACTTTGGGTGGTGGGCACACAATACAAATGTACCATAGAATTATACACTCTAAACCCATATAATTCCAGTAACCAATGTCACCACAATAAATTTAATAAAAATAAAAAGTAAAAAGAAGAAACATAGAACTCACCTTGTACCTAATAAAACAATAAATAAACAGGAAGTAGGTATTGGCAACCCTGAGCAAAATTAATAAAATGAGCATGGTGTTTTTAAAAAATATATTTTTAACGATTTTTTTTTTTTTTAGAGAGAAAGGAAGGGAGAGGAACAGAGAGATACAAACATATATCTATGAGAGAGAAATATAGATCGGCTGCCTCCTGTACAACCCCTACTGATGAATAGAGCCCACAACCCCAGCATGTACCCTGACCAGGAATTAAACTGGTGACCTCTTGATTCATATAGGTCAGTGCTCAACCACTGAGCCATACCAGGCCAGGTAGAACATAGTGTTTTTAAATTTTTTCTTCTGGGTTCATACATGGAGACTGAATCCTAAGCAGTGATAGTAAATTATCCGACATCTTATGAATTTCCAACTTTTTGCGGATAGGTGATCCAGTCTTAATTTCTTAAAAACAGTGGCATTCCTGAATTTATCATTCAGCTTTCATTATAATAAGCACTGCATGATAAAACAACCCTGATACTCAGTGGTTTAAAACAATGCAGCACTTTTTGTCATGGGTATGCTGGGGTGGCTGTGTGCCCGTCTCACATGGCTTCACACTGAGCATTGCAGGTCTGAGCATGTCCATCGATTCTGCATGTCCCTCTCCCTCCTGAAACCCGTGGCCTAAGAAAGGCATCTTCTTCTCCGAGAGATTGCACAGACACAAAAGGAAGTACCCAATCATGAGGACACATTTAAAAGTCCCTACTTGTGTCCTAGCTTGCCATCGACTAAAACAAGTTATATCACAGAATCCTAATTCAAAGTATAAATAAATATAGCTCATTGTTTGTAGAGTGAACTGCAAATTTACAGAGAAGAATAAAAAATTGAAGCCAGTAATTCAATCCAAAAGAGCGGTTGCACCTTAGAAGTGAACACTTTTTCAGGGGAGAGTACTGTAAAGCTAGATTCACATCCTTTGGGGATGTTATCAGCCCAAGATGGTTCTAAGATTAAAATGGAATCTCTATTCTTTAAAAGGCAGAAGATTAACTTGATATAAGGCCTGTGTCGAGATCCTGTTTTGTGAAGAAAGATGTTCATGAAATTTTGTAAAATATCATTTTCTTAGTCCATTTAGACTGCTATAACAAAATACCATGGACTAAGTAGCTTATACAACAGAAATTTATTTCTCACTGTTCTGGTAGCTGGGAGTACAAGATTAAGGTACCAATATGGTCACATTCTGGTGAAAATCCTCTTCTGGGTTCATAAACTGGAGACTTTATGCTGTGCTCTTACACGGTGGAAGGGACTAGGGGGTCTCTGCAGTGTCTCTTTTATAAGAACACTAATCTAACTCTCAGTACTATGTTGCAGATAAGCTGCCAGGCAGCGTGGGAGAATTAATCAGCCAGGCACTCAGAGGATATTCAGAAAAGTAGCCTTTATTTGCAGATGCACTAGTGCCGTGATTCAGGGGAGTCGGTCTCCAAATCCTGAGCGATGAATATGGGCGAAAGAAACTAAAGGCTATATTCCCTTTATAGCCTTTAGTTTCTTTGTCCTCCAAATATGGATCAGGCTTCTGGACTTTTAGCAGGCTTTGCAGCTCCCACCCCACCCCCCATGAGTTGGGATGGGGGAAGTGAGATTACACTCAGAGGCCTGTCTGGTGCCAGTGCTGTCAGACCCCTCAGGTTCATGACTTATGGCCTCTGTAAAATGGGAGTATTCCAGGAAACAGGTTCTGCAAGGCAGGACAGGCATCACAGATAAGAATGGAGTTTATTGGCAAGGAAGAGTGTGCGTCTGAATGTAGGTTACTGGCACAGATTTGGATAGCTAGCCCATCAAAATGTCTTATTTTCGCATTCACTAAGCACTTCCAAAAGGCCCACATCCCAATACTATCATCTGTGAAATTTAGGATTCCAACATGTGAAACTGGGAGAAACACAAATAAATATTCAGACCATAGCAATTATCTTTACAAACATGTCATAATTTAGAAAATATCTGTCAATTTTATATATATATATATATAGATAGATATATATAGATATATATATGTGTGTGTATATATATATATGTGTGTGTGTATATATATATATGTGTGTGTGTGTGTGTTTATATATATATATATATATACATATATATATATATATATACATATATAAACTTAAACTTCTTCTAACACCACTTCTTCAAAATAGACTCGCCCAGGCCATGGTATTTTGTGGAAGAGCCACACTCAAGGGGCTAAAGAGCCACATGTGGCTCATGAGCCGCAGTTTGCCGACCATGGCTCTGTCCACTGAGCCACACCAGCTAGGGCAGGAGTTTCTTCTTTAAAAATATATTTTTATTGATTTCAGAGTGGAAGGGAGAGGGAGAGAGAGATAGAAACATTAATGATGAGAGAGAATCGTTGATTGGTTGCCTCCTGCATATCCCACACTGGGGATTGAGCCTTCAACCCTGGCACGTGTCCTGACTGGGAATCAAATCGTGACCTCCTGGTTCATAGGTCAAAGCTCAACCACTGAGCCACACCAGTTGGGGTATTAATTCATTTTTAAATACTCGGTTTATTTACAATAATGAGTTCTCAAAATAAGAGTCCATATCTCAGTAAGTTGAACTTATTTTAAACAGACCAAAATAATCCTCACAGAGCCAATGATTGATTCTTTAATCACACTGCTAGTCACAGGCATCATTTGACCATCCTTTAATACCTAGTTACAGTGTTGCTGATCTGTGACTATCATTACTAATAGCCTTTCCCCAGAATAAAGCAGATCTACTTCTCTCATTGACAGCATTCCACAGACAGACTAATCTTGTCAAATGTACTTCGCTAAAATTAAAAAGAGAACGAGAGACTGTGCACAGAGCAGGTGGTGTCTATTCCAGGAGAGAATTCTATTTTTATGCCTCTAATATGCATTTCTCCTTTCCTAAATGTGACAGTGGAGTTGCAGTAGAAGATGAGTAAATCCTAAAAGGGAATAAAACATATTACATGTCAAATCAGAGGTTTCAGGCCCCATACAGCATGCCTTCAATTTATAATAACTGTTTCCCAGTTTGCATGGTTGTCTATTTGCATCTGGCTTTAAGTCAGTGCTTTGATAGTTTATAAATCCCTGTTTGTTTTTGACTCCAGTGTTCACAAAGATATGGCATCTTCAAGTGCTTCAATTTAGCATCTTGAAGTACTCCCTTTGCATGTTTAAGTACTTCAATTAGTCAGGATAGAATAGGCTTTTGCTTGGATAGCAAACAACGCCAAATCTCAGCGGCTTAAGACAACCAAAGTTTGTTTCTCACTCACCCAAGCCCCTCAGAGCTGCCCTCAAGCAGCAGAAATTCAGCCTGCTTCAATGCTGTGGCCCTGCCAGCTCAACAGGAAGACTCTTCCAAGGCACCTGCTGGGAAGGAAGAGAAAATTTGAAAAATTGTACAGGGAGTTTCCTCTACTTCAGGCTTGGAGTGTCAAATGGCCTTTAGGCTCACAACCCAGTTTATCAACAATAGTCATATGACCTTCTGAGCAAGCTAGCAAGTATGGTTTTCCATTGGGCCCAACAGAAGCAGTGTGGAGCAGATCAGATGAACATAAAACATTTCCTCTGTTGATAATTAAAGAAAGCACTTCTGAGTCACAATGTCTGAGTTTAGTGAGTAGTTTGACTCTATCTCAATTCCTCGGATGCTAAATTAAGATATTAGACTAAATGATCTTTGGCTCTTCTACAATTAAATTTTCACAATTCCCTACTCCTAGGAAAGCAGCTCTCTTACTTTGTCTTGTACCATAATTGTTAGCCTTTAGAAAGATTGACTATTGTCATATATTATATGAGCAGTATCAGCAGTATTTAAGGAATGATTACATTGCCTCAGGTTAGTAATTAAATGGCAATGATAAGAAAAGTCTTCAATTAACTATATTCTTAAGTAAATTGCATAAGAAATGGAGCATAGGCTCATACTCTCAGGATTAGAGAAAATCATCTTTTAACACATTCTTTTTTAAGAGTGTAAACTGATGAATTTTTTACTGAAATCATTACCCCTTGAGCATGGTTAGGGCATCTTCTTGTCTTTTTCTTCCTTATGGTCGATGTAAAGGACTGATAGATGCATTCTAGAAACATCTTAGAAAGAACATGGTGTTTGATATAAGGCATGTTTATGCTTGTATTATAGTGTTTTATTTACCAGTTTGATAATCTGGTGTTTCCTACACAATACTGAGATTGGTGTGTTTAAAAACTATAAACTCACTGAATTTATAAACGGAGTAAATTTAACATTGCAACATAGGAAATATATTAACAAGTTTCTGCCTAATGAAGGAAATTATACTTTAGCTCACTTTCCAATCAGGAAATTGTTTTTTAGCTCAAAGAAGCACTAGCCAGCAGAATGTAGAAACAGTTACCAAAACAAAAAACAAACAGCAAAACAAAACATGCACACACACAAGGTTATATAGTTGTGCTACAATATCAAGAAAGAAGTATATTACCAGTTTAAATACAAATCAGGCAGCTAGTACCTAGTAGAGCACATTGAAGGTAGAAAGGTATAATGATTAATAAAGACATTTCAAGAAATTGCAGATTAATACACATGTTAAGTAAGAGGAAGAGGAACTTAAAAAGAAGAAAAAAAAAATTACCTCCTCATGAAAATGTAGAATAATTTTCACTAGTTATTAATAAAAAGGAACTGAATATTGATACAGAACCCCATTGTATAGTTTTCCAGTGTGACAGTTACTGAGGTAAACTAAATATAATATACTAGAGGCCCGGTGCATGAAATTCGTGCACGGAGGGGGGTTGTCCCTCAGCCCAGCCTGTACCCCCTCCAATCTGGGACCCTTTAAGGGATGTCCGACTGCCCGTTTAGGCCCAATCAGGGACAGTCGGACATCCCTCTCACAATCCAGGACTGCTGGCTCCCAACAGCTTGCCTGCCTGCCTTCCTGATTGCCCCTAACCGCTTCTGCCTGCCAGCCTGATCACCCCCTAACCACTCTGCTGCCAGCCTGTTTGCCCCCAACTTCCCTCCTCTGCCGGCCTGGTCACCCCTAACTGCCCTCTCCTGAAGGGTTGATCACCTCCAACTGCCCTTCCTTGCAGGCTTGGTCCCTCTCAACTTCCCTCCCTTGCAGGCCTGGTCCTTCTCAACTGCCCTCCCTTGCAGGCCGGGTGCCTCCCAACGGCCCTCTCTTGCTGGCCATCTTGTGGTGGCCATCTTGTGTCCACATGGGGGCAGGATCTTTGACCACATGGGGGCAGCTATATTGTGTGTTGCAGTGATGATCAATCTGCATAGTAGTCTTTTATTAGATAGGATATAGGCCTGGTACAGGGGTGGGGGCCAGCTGGTTTGCCCTGAAGGGTGTCCCTGATCAGGATGGGGTACCCTTGGGACGTGGGGCGGCCTGAGTGAGGGGCCTGTGGTGGTTTGCAGGCCGGCTACGCCCCCTGGCAATGCAAGTGGAGGCCCTGGTATCTGGAATTTATTTTCCTTCTACAATTGAAACTTTGTAGCCTGGAGCAGAGCCAAGCCTGGGGCTCCCTCCGAGGCCCGAAGCCATTTGTGTCGGGGTTATAATTGAAACTTTGTTGCCTTAAGCGGGTGGGCCCGGCCAGGGTGTGTGGAAAGCTTTGCTTCCCCTGTTGCCGGCGGCAACCCTGGCCTGCTCTCTCAAGCTCCATTCTGCTGCCATTTGTTTGAATTTGTTTACCTTCTATAAATGAAACTTTGTAGCTTGAGTGGAGGCTTAGGCCTGCAACGGCTGGCAGAAAGCTTGGCTTCCTCTGTTACCTAGGAAACCTTGCTCTCTGTGGCTGTAGCCATCTTGGTTTGGGTTAATTTGCATGCTCGCTCTGATTGGATGGTGGGCGTGGCTTATGGGCATGGCTTGTGGGTGTGTCGGAGGTATGGTCAATTTGCATATTTGTCTATTATTAGATTAGATAACTTATATAGGATAGATCCAATTTTTCTCAACAATGACTGTCTGCCCTTATTCATATTTATCAATTCCAAACTTGAAGAACTCAGTCAGGTATTGTTATGAACAGATGCCTAAGCTTAAGATTGGATAAGTTTAATCTTAGGCAATAAGAGTAGGAAAATGAGTTGCATAGCAGTCTTTACAGAATACCATTTTAGCTCCATTCCCAAATTGTCCTCCCTCCTGGCTTCTGTTCTTCAGAAAATGGCAACCCAATCCTCCCAGTTAAAAGTGCAAATAAAAACTTGCAATCATATTAGATTCTTCTCTCTTTCTGACAATCTGCATCCAACCCAATTTGAACATTCAAAATAGATTCAGCTACTATGCTAGTCTTAACCATCCATATTCTTATTCTAATCTACATTATTGTAATCACCCCCCAACATGCACCCAACCATGCCTTGTGTGTAGTATCCATTATCCATTGCTCTTTTTTGTTCTTTTTATTTCTTCATTGATTTCACCTTTGAGTCCTTAGTTCTTTGGAAACAAACCTTCACATTAATATTCATAGACCACTGCCCTTTTCATTAGAACCAAGGTAGTTTTATACATCACTGATTTCATAGCAATGCACCAATACTAACCTAAGTGTACTGACAATTCTAAAATTACGTGTTGGGCATCTGCCTCACTGTATATACCATATTTGTTTCCTGACCAAAGGTAATGTTAGAAAACATCCAACTGTGTTTTTCATAGATTATGAATAAACCTGCTGTTAAATCATTGACAAACAAATTGTGCTCTTCATGTATTAATACTACCACCTGGAAAATGAAAATTATTTTTAAATTTACCTGAAAAATCAATGAAACTAACAGTAAAAGTAGTTATTTGTCACTTTAACTACCTGAAAAACTTGGCAAAATAACATTTCTCATGTGTCCAAATATAAATTGTAAACCTTTCACTGTCAGGAAAAAGTTTTTTCTCTCTCCAAAATTTTCAAGAATTTTAAGGTTTGCCTAAGGGGAACTATTTTAAGTCAATATGGTTTATCTTTAGTATAAAAATTAACACTTAATATCTTAATGTGAGCTCTTGATTACTCAACTAGCTTTCCCGTTGCAGGAAAAATCCTGCAATGGGATTTCCTGCTGCACTCTACCCCGCCTCCACCCCGCCCTTGTCCCCCGCCTCACCTTCTCCTCCAGCCCGCCCACATTTCCCTTCGCCCCGGCCCCACCTCCGCCCCGCCCCTGTCCCCCGCCCCGCCTTCTCCTCCAGCCCGCCCGCGTTTTCCTTCGGCCCCGGCCCCGCCTCCGCCCCGCTCTTCTCCTCCCCCCCCCCCCCCCGCGGCTTGCTTGCTTCTTCGAAGCTTTACTCCCTTCTGCAGCTCTTGGCTTCTTTGGACACTGTCTTGATATGCAAATTAGCCACCATCTTTGTTGGGGTAATTTGCATACTTGTCCTGATTGGTTGGTGGGCGTGGTTTGGCTGGTGGGCGTGGCTTAGGTGTAGCGAAGGTGCGGTCAATTTGCATATTTGTCTATTATTAGATTAGATAGTGTTAATATTGGAGTTAATAAGGAAAGCCTCAATTATTATAAATGAGTAGATTATCTTCTAATATCAAAGATGAGGCAGCTGATTTTTTATTTGTAAAGGGAGCATAGTAAACAACAATTCTAAACATAAAGATGTAGAACATAAAGCACTTGGCAAAGAATATACTAATGATAACTCAACTTTTTGTTTTAATCCTCACCCAAGGATATGTTTAGAGAGAGGAAGGGAAAAGGGAGTGAGAGAAACATCAGTTACTTTCCATATGTGCCCCAACCAGGGCTCAAATCCATAACCTAGGTATTTGTCCTGACCAGGAATCAAACCCTCAGTTTTTTGGTGTATGGGATGATGCTCCTACCAACAAAGCCACAAGGCCAGAGCTAATTCAACATTTATTGAACAGCAACTCCATAGATGGCCTTAATGCTTGACAAGTTATTATGATGATATCATTCCATTCTTACAACAGAATTTAAACACACATCTAATGCCGTAGCCAGCATTCTTAACAACTGTGCTATATTTACTCTAAATATAATGTTAATAACTTAATTTATGAGCACCTATTTTATAAAAAGCTTTCCTCACATATCTCATTTAATCCCCCCAATACCACTATAAGTATTTAACCATTTTTAACATAAGGAAACTGAGACAAAGAGGGAGGAAATGAATAGCCTTATGGCGATTCCTTCTACTTGAGGAATGTTTTTTTCTCTTACTGTTATTAAAATTATTTCTATATCTTTGATTTTAGAATTTTATTATATTGTATCTTCAAAAAGATCTCCTTGGGCTGAATCTACTTGGGGACGTATGTACGACATGAACTTGAATGTCCCAACCTCTATGTAGGCTAAAAGAGAAAAGTATTAAAATAACTTTAGCTACAATAATTTGTTAATAGATATACTAGTACAATATAAAAAGCTACAGATTTTGACATCAACTACATAAAATGCATGTGGGGTGCAAGTAAAAGGGTAGACTTTTCTATTGATCCAAGTTAAATTGTTACCAGCTTAGACTATCATAACTATAAGAAGTTTTATGTAGCCGAATAGTAACCACAAAGCATAAACCTACTGTAAATATACAAAAGAAAAGAGAAGGGTATCAAAGGGTAACATTATGAAAAATTAAGATTTTACAAAGGAAAATGCAAGAGAGGACTAAAGAAACAAAAGACTATAAAACAGGCAGGAAACTATTAGTAAGTCCTTACCTATTAGTAATTATATTATACGTAAGTAGATAAAATTTTCCAGTCAAAAACAGAGAGTGGCTGAATGGGTAAAAAGACAAGACCTAACTATATGTTGTCAGCATAAAACTCACTTGAGATTTAAGGACACACAAGTAAAGAATGGAGAACTGAAACTGGACTCCTATCTTATATCATGCACAAAAATCAACTCAAAATTTATTAAAGATACAAACATTAGAACTGAAGTCATAAACTCCTAGAAGAAAACATAGCAGGTAAGGGTTGTTGTTTTTTTACTTTGCTCTTGGCAATAATTTTTTGGATTTGACACCAAACGCAAAAATAAATAAATTGGACTGCATCACACTAAAAAGCCTCTTTACATTAAAGCTATCATCAACAAAATAAAAAGGCAACCTTCAGAGCTAGGGTCTGTTGTATCAATCCTTGTCTCTTAAAAGATAAAATAAGAAAATATTAATAGTGATATTTCTTTGAGACATAACTGGCTCACGCTCAAGACAAAAGTATTTCTGGGGAAGGAACCACAGAATCATAAAAGTTATCTCTGACAAATCATTAATTATACTTATGAGTAATGATGCCCTGAAGCTATTAATTAACACAGTATATCAGTCAGCATCCAAACGTGAAAATATACTCAAAGTATTTCAAACAGAGTGTATATTAATAAATTCAAGAATTTGTTGCATAGGTGTTCTTAAAGCTGAAAGAGCCAACAAGAGGAAACTGAATTGTGTCAGGTATCCCCAAGGCCATGCTAAGGCCTGATGATTTGCTAGAACAATTCACAGGACTCAGAAAAACTGTTATTCTCATGGCCTACACTTTATTACAGTAAAAGAATACAAATTAAAATCAACAAAGGGAAAATATACATTGGATGGAGTCCAGGAGAAACCAGGCACAAGATTTTAAGTGTCCTCTCCCAGTGAAATCACAGGAATACAGTTAATCCTCCCAGTCATGAAGTGTGACAACATATGCAAAGGCTATCAGCCAAGGAAGTTTATCCAAGCCTTGTACATTGTTGTTTAGGGAGTCTGTCATGTAGGCATGCATTCCTTATAAACTTATAAATTACAGTTTTACCATAGGCTAATCAAACTGGTATCTCAAGCCCCATAGCCTCAGACGTACAAAATTACTCTTATCAGGCAAAATATTACAAGGGCTCAGAATTTATCTCCTAGGCGATAGTCAAGGGCCAATCCTAAAATCAAGCCTCTTTTTGTGGATGTGCAGGGTTTGAGCAACCAGGCCTGCTGAGTTAATTCTTTTCTATATGTAAGGTTACCAAGATATACTGATTACAGGAGGTAGCATCTCCTACTTCTAGTGCTGGTAGAATAGAGTAATTGCTTGGAGACTCCTCCGTTACATAGCTTATGCTTAGACCACTAGGTGGTGGTAGAGGGTAGGGAGGTGGGAATGGAGCTCAGAACCATTGAAGGAGATTTAACTGCCTGGTCTTAGTCTCTTTGAGGGGCTGCAGCATAGCTGGTGTTGGAAGTATCCAAAGTAGATGGAGCATGGAGCTGCAATTGTCTTCTCTTGCTAGAAGAATAGTTTTAAAAACTGAAAATAATAAGTATTTTCTCTTGTCCTTGCACTTTCTTATTTCCTCTAAGGCCTCCATTAGGTTTTTCTCTCTAACTAGAGACCCGGTGCACAAAATTTGTGCATGGGGGGGAGGGGTCCCCTCAGCCCAGCCTGCACCCTCTCCAATCCAGGACCCCTCGGGGGATATCTGACTGCCAGTTTAGGCCTGATCCCCTCTCACAATCCTGAACCACTGGCTCCTAATCGCTCACCTGCCTGACAGCCTGATTGCCTCTAACTGCCCTCCCGCCAGCCTGGTCGCCCCCAAACTGCCCCCTCCCTTCTGGCCTGATCGCCCCTCACTCCCTCTGCATGCTGGCCTGATCGCCCCTAACTGCCCTCCCCCCTCCACCGGCCTGGTCACCCCTCATGGCCCCCCCACTAGCCTGGTCACCCTACGCAGCCTGCTTATTCAGTCATTTGGTCGTCCCTCACTAACCCCCCTGCCAGCCTGGTTATAGGCAGCCATCTTGTGATGGCATGATGGTCAATTTGCATATTACCTTTTTATTATATAGGATGCCTTCCTGGACAAAAGAGTTTGTGACATTTAGTATGAAAGACTCCTACTCCAGCCGAGAGTCAATAGGTAAATAATAATCAGACTCACCTATAGAAAATGACAAGTTAAAAGCAGAATCAAAATGACTTTATTTTTACTTCTACACCAATGGTCTTTCCACCAAATCTTGACAAACAAAGTTTATCGGAAAAAGTGATTAAGTGGACAATGTGATTTGGACCACCAAAGGAATATAACCTTCAGTTTTTATGGGAAATGACCTTTAAAATTAGATCCCCTATTAAAATGAAAAATTAAGATAAACTATTAGAAATCTTGGACTCTTATCAACTTTCTCTATGACCTTATTTAACCCACAATTAGTTCTGGCTTCAGTATCCTTACCTATGAAACAAGTGATAAGAACTCTAAGCTCATTTTTAAATTAAGATCTGAAATAACCCATTTAGGGCAAGGGAACAAGATGGTTTACCCAAACCCAATTTGCTAAATTGGCAATGTACTGAATTTACTTTTTTTTTTTTAAACTATTTGGTTCTGGTTGACCAGTTTTCATTTTGCCTTCATAAGAGCATTTTAAGAAAAATTCAATTAGCCTTTGCTTTGCAGGGGAAATCTAGGGGGCAGAGAAATCAGGAAAGTACCACCTGTTCAGTCTAACTGATGGATGATTTCTTTTCCTTCAGATTAATGTCTTTAGGTGAAAAGACCATCTGTTGTCCTAACATGCCCACCGTGTATTTGGAGGAGATGTATAACTGCTAGCACCACACGTTAACCACACATATGTTTCCAAATTGTTTCCTGTGAAATATCTTCATAACATATTTGCATCCATGTCCATCCTTTGCTTGTGGAAAAATAACTTTAATTCTAGAATTTAGGTGATGTATAAAAATATTCAGGTAGAAATAAGACTTAAGATTTCATTCTTTTAAAGTATTTTTCAGCCGAAACCGGTTTGGCTCAGTGGACAGAGCGTCAGCCTGCGGACTCAGGGGTCCCAGGTTCGATTCCGGTCAAGGGCATGTACCTTGGTTGCGGGCACATCCCCAGTTAGGGGGTGTGCAAGAGGCAGCTGATCGATGTTTCTCTCTCATCGATGTTTCTAACTCTCTATCCCTCTCTCTTCCTCTCTGTAAAAAATCAATAAAATATATTTAAAAAAAATATTTTTCACAATTTGAAGTAATAATCTCTGAGGATAAGGCCTACAATAGGTAGGTTTAATAAACACTCTATATTGTACTTTTTCACCCTTAAACTGAAATATAAACTCTCAACAGGTTTATTTCCTGATTTACCCACAGAGCAGCATATTTATCCAATTCTCATCATATTTATCCAATGTCATGGTTGTAATTACTTAGGTAAGTTCCAAACATATTGCTTTCCATACAGAGGTCTATATGTAATGGAAGAGTTCCAACCTCAATCTTCATGAAAATAGTCTACTTAAAATGATTGGACCCTATTAATAGAACTTTTTACTACTCATGGTTCTACAATGATGTCTAATACAAATCCCAGTTTCTTCTTACTAAGGAATGAATGATAGCTCTTTAACCATGTGGTTAAGAGAAAGTTCTTTGTTTTATTTTTGAACTCTTTATTATGGACCTCATCTTTGTGTGTGTTTTAGAGGTTGGAGTTATTGGTTGTGTTAAACTGTTCCTGGCAAAAAGAATTACTCCAGGATAGACTTTAAAGGTAAATAAATTGCACATTGCACAGTTTTAATGTTGTTTCTTGTGTGATGTTAAGTGCTCAAACCCCTCCTTCCCACACCAGGAATAATTTGAGCCTCTTGTTCAAACATAGCCTCGGATTGAACAGGTTATACATGCACAGTTGGTTTCTGAATCACTGATAACAAAGGGAATCAAATTCAAAAATGCTGCTTATGCTTTCAAAGGAAGTTTACAATCAACCATATGTTTTATTTTTTAAAGTGGTGTAAAATACTGTTTTTCCAAAGGGCTGGTTTAAATCCTCATCACTGTACAATTTTCAAGATGTTTTTCACAGTTAAACATAATTTGCATAAATTATTCTGAAGGAAGTTTATGACACATCTTTTTTAAACCTAAAGGAATAATTTCTAAATCACTACAGTATACCCCACCATACAACATGTTGTCAAAACATGTTGTTTACTTATCGGATTTTGGACTTTATAGAGAAACATGCTAAAACATGATTATCTGCAGTAGTCAATTCTTAATTTCAGCAAATGTAAATTAGATTAACACTGAATAGTATTTGTCTTTTTTCATTTAGTTAATAGATATTAAACTGATAAGAACAGATACTACACTTGATCTTAGCCAAAAGGCCGAGAAGCAATAGTTAATAGAATGAATGTGAGTGATAGATGGGAGACTTGGGCAGAATCTGGCTTCTCTCTTGGTTTGCGCTTTAGAGTCTTCCTTTAAAAAAACAAAAACGAGAGTATAATTTTAGAAGAGATTTTGTAAATTTTAAAGAGAAGCATGATTGGCTTATAATTTTAAAGCTAGTTTAATTCTTCATTCTCCATTAGAAATACTTCTTGGACTCATTTCCTCTGTAAGGCTGCATCCTTTTATTATATCAATGTTTGAACCTCTATGTGAGTTCTTGAAAAATGGGTGATTATCTATTCCTAACCTGGCTAGTCTGTCTCTCTGTCATCCTAACATTTCTTGTTTGCTATGAAGCACTATGAGTTTTTCTTCTTTGTAAATAAATTTTAGCTCAGTGGATAGAACGTAGGCCTATGGACTGAAGGGGATTCCGGTCAAGGCACATGCATGGGTTGCAGGCTCAATTCCCAGTAGGGGGCATGCAGGATGCAGCCAATCAGTGATTCTCTTTCATCACTGATGTTTCTATCTCTCTCTCCCTCTCCCTTTCTCTCTGAAATTTTTAAACTTCTGACCCCCCAGAGTGGCAAACTAATAAATCTGTGTTATTTTAAGCCACTAAATTGATGGTAATTTTTTATACTACTGATAGGAGTTAAATAGAATTCTTAAATCCTCTTTATCTATATTGCATGTGGTACTTATGCAATTTATTTTTAAGAACCCCATAAAAGAAGTTATAGTCGTTCTTTTTTAAAATTGTAGATGGTTGGATTTATCTAATTTTTCTAGTATTTAATAAATTTTAAATGCTGGTTTTAATGTCACTTACTAGCCTTAACAACTTTGTTCCTCCTGTGAACTTGGTAAGCATACCCTATGTTATGTAACTATGATACTATAATATATGTGTATTTTACACAACCTACCAGTTGCATGAATTGGTTTTTGCCTTTGATGAAGGACTTGGCTATGAACTACTATTATACTCTCTTTTCTCTCTGTGGTGCAGAGGAGTTGAGTTCTAGCTCCTCTCATTCTAATAATGGGAAAAATAAGAATATAGGTGTATTAACTGTTTTCCATTAGAATTCTATGAGTCCAGAACCAATTCAAAAGTACAAGGTCACCTCCTAATTTACCAAGTGTAAAATATGATGATCAACAGGAAATATTCTACAAATAAAATAACAATGTATCTGAAATGAAATATAAGGATTGAGGTGCAACATGAATTAATCATATGCCAGTCAGGTACTATAAAAAGAAATTTTCCATGCATTATCATGCTTAATCCCCACAAAATCCACTCTCTTTGGTAGGTGTTATCTTTATATATGAAATTATGGTGAGACAACAAATTAGCTAACAATCACTTGGTTAGCTATACATATTAGAGGTAGGAATCAACTCCTTTTGAAGTTTTATTTATTATCCTATCTAATAAAAGAGTAATATGCAAATTGACCATCACTCAAACACACAAGATGGCTGCCCCCATGTGGACACAAGATAGCCGCCACAAGATGGCCAGCAGGGGAGGACAGTTGGGGGGGAGACAAGGCCTGCAAGGGAGGGCAGTTGGGGGTAATAAAGCCTGCAGGGGAGGGCAGTTAGGGGTGACAAGGTCGGCAGAGGAGGGAAGTTGGGGGCGACCGGGCCTGCAGGGAAGGGCAGTTGGGGGGGACCCAGTCCTGCAGGGGAGAACAGTTGGGGGGACCAGGCCTGCAGGGGAGGGCAGTTAGGGTGACCAGGCTTGCAGGGGAGCAGTTAGGCATCAATCAGGCTGGCAGGGGAGTGGTTAAGGGGTGATCAGGCTGGCAGGCAGAAGCAGTTAGAGGCAATCAGGAAGGCAGGCAGGCAGGCGAGCAGTTGGGAGCCAGCAGTTCTGGATTGTGAGAGGGATGTCCGACTTTCCGTTTACCGGGATTGGGCCTAAACGGGCAGTCGGACATCCCTCGAGGGGTCCCAGATTGGAGAGAGTGCAGGCTGGGCTGAGGGACACACAACCCCATGCATGAATTTTGTGCAACGGGCCTCTAGTTATTATGATAATCTTGTGCATAAACATACTTGAAATATAATACTACCCAGATTTTTCCACCAAGAAAAGTGACATATTTAATTTCAAATAAACCAGGATTTTAAATTTGAAATGTGCAATAGAATAGAAAATGTTTCTCAAAACACCAAAACACCTGCAGAGTGAAATTGAAAAATCAACCATTGCATACATTTTATAAGGGTGATATCATTAACAAATTGTTGGTCAGTTGATGAGCTATCAGTCATGTCTTTATTCCCTAGGTTGACCTAAATATCTCAGCTGAAAAGCATATTTGTTTTAGTCTCATTTATCTTTATTAAAACCCTTTTAAACTGACAGGCATATCTAAGAACTTTAATTGATACCAATTTAATAGGATGAACCTTTATCTTTAAAATGTTCAAGTCACTGTAATTATGTACCTTGATTCTTTGGAAGATAGGATTTAAATTAAAAAAAATAATAGATGTGATGTTACATGGGTTAGGTATTATTAGGTAGTGTTCCATGAACAATTAGTTGCTATGCAACAACCCTTCAAACAGACACTGAAAATGAACTTTAATAAAACAATATTCTTTTATATTCTAGCTAAAGTCAAGATATATTTTTATAAATAAGTATTCAGCCTTCTTCAAATTCTGATCTTATCTATGTATACCTTTAATGATACTTTGGTCACATGAGAAAAAGTGCAGTCTTTGACTATAAATCATATCCCATTATAAGCTTTAAATGTGTGTTTGTCTACAGAAATATTGGTGTTTGGTCTTTGTTTACCATCAATCCCTAAGAAATGCAATGCACTATAAAATCATCTTTTCTATAAAATAAGGCATCTTTATTTTAGCAAAATATAAACTAAATAAACTGGTAAATATTACACAAACTCAAAATGTCAATTTGCTAATTTAGGAAGTAGAAGTGTATAGTTACTGTTCAAATAATCAACAATTTAGTTCAGAGGGATATGAAATAAACAAGTTACTTCAGAAGAATATGAGCAAATACATTGCAGAGTCAGGATTCGGTGAAAAATGAGGTATTGATTTTAGTAAGAGGATATCCATAAGAGAGTTCAGCTCCTGCTCTGAAATCAGATGCCCCATTACTATCATCTGATGGCATGTTCTAGACGTACCTCCACAGCCATTGTGATCAATTTCACACCTAACTATTGTGTCAGCATGACTGTAACTTAGAAATGATTGCAATGAAGTTCTCTCCCTTACTCTAGGCCACAGTGATTTTTATTTCTCAGGGGAAAAATCATATAATGTGTATGATTTTATTTCTCCTAAACAAAACATATATTTTTGAAGTATATAAGAATGGTCCTATTTTTTCCACTGTCCTTATATGTGACATGTGCATGAATGAGTGGATGGGATTAAAATATACAAAAATGTATACAAATATTAAACTATAGATATTTCCCCCTGAAGGCTCATGTAATTTATTGGCTTGTGATCTTATAACATTATATTTATAGCACATATAAAATGCAATTGCATAGTTTAAAGTACTGGGTTTGAAGTCAGGAAGACTGATTGGTATTACAGCTCTGTCCCTACAAGCTTTGTGATTTTTGGCAAGATATTTCTTCTCTTTAAGCTTGTTTGATCATCAGCCATAGACTGAGCACATTTATATCTATCATGTTTTATTTCTACAGTGATTAGTTTCAAAAATATGAAGTGATGTAAAATTAATTTATGTATAAATTGCATTTGATGGATCAAATAATGATGCAAATCAGATTAAGATAGAATTTTAGGTTATATAACCATAGATGCTCAAAAGAGCAGAGGAGTCTTTTTGTTTGGCTGGTTGTTTTAGAAGGCTTACTAAAAAAAATGGACCCTAGCTTATTCTAAAACATTTGAATGGAGAGGATATTTTTATTTGGTGGAATTACATGAGCAAAATGTGGATAAGAAAAAGAAAATCAGGCTTGGGAGAAGTGGATAAATTATTCTTCTTGAAATGAAATGTTCATGTTCATTAACAGAGGGTGACTTGGTTGGAAAGATTAGAAATAAGACATATTGGACTTAATAGGACTTTGATTGTAAAGTAAGAACTTCATGATTATTCAGAAAAATAATTTAGAGATAGAGGGAAGAGAGGAAGGAAGGGAGGGAGGGAGGAAGACAACAAAAGAAATGAGAGAGAAAAGAGACAAGAGAAAATATAAGCATTCATTAAGGTCCTCTTACGTGTCAAGGGCTATGATAGGTATTTTCATATAATGCACATGTTCATCATAGATACTTTCATCAACACTACAAATTTTCTAAATTAAGAGAAATTAACATGCATGCATAACCAACAGTGTGAATAAAACAATCAGGTTTGAGTTCAGTTCTAACTATATATCCTACATCCATTCTGCTGGTAAGGAAGGATTTTTGTGAGTGTGAGATAGTATAAATATCATATAGTGATATTAATGGCACCTTATCTAACTGTACTCTGCTATCTGCATGTAACCTGTTTCATTTTCCTAAACTACTAACAGATATTAGAAAAAATACATTAAATCAGAAAATAAAACCTGTTCCAACTCAGGATGCCTTATACTAGCTTAGAAAATCTTTCTCACCTTGGCTGGTGTGGCTCAGTTGGTTGAGTATCATCCTGCACGTCAAAAAGATTGCTGGTTCCATTCCCATCAGGGCATGTGCCCAGGTTGTGTGTATGGGATGATGTTTCTCTCTTACGTCAGTGTTTCTCTTTCTCTCTCTCCCTCTCCCTTCCTCTGTCTCTAGAACCAATAAAAACATATTTTTAAAAGGAAAAAGAAAAAGAAAATCTTTCTCAAAAAGAAATATTTCGCATAGAGCCAGAATCCTCAGAGATTTCACACTATTGATTAATAATGACAATTTTTTTTTACCTTAACCACTTGCTTAGAAAAATGGAAAAAATAAAATCCTGAACTGTACTCAGAGGCCCTGTTTTTATATCCATTTTATTAGTTCAAGACCTTTGGGATTTTCTCAAGGCTTTCTTCTAAATTAAGAGTCTAGACACTTATATTTTATTATCTCCCTGTCACTACTTGCTTAAAAATTATATTTAGAAATGGAGACCAGAAGTAAGAAATATAATAGAGAAGATAAACAGATGTGTTCTGAAATGTGAACATTTTCCCCATTTATATCAAGATAGGAGGCCAAGTTCTTCTTACATAACTCTAACCATGACACTTTGAGGACAACCTCTCACCTGAGAGTGTGAAGTCACACGCAGCTGAAGCGCAGTAATGTCTTCCACTTCTTGAGTGAGACCAGAGCCTGTTCTACAAAATCACGCATTGCCACAACCCCTTCCCCATTTTCTTTTACCAACAACTCATCCCCAAGATGACTGGAATTTATCTCTACTTCCTTCCTGTCCAAATAAATTTAGTTAAAAGATTCATTTCTCTCTCTCTCTTTTCTTTATTTTTATTGTGGTCACTCTCATTTCCCCCCTTTGCCTGCCCCCACCTGATCCCCACCCCTCTACCCTCTGTTTATCACCACACTGTTGTCTGTGACTATAGGTTATGCATATATGTTCTTTGGCTAATCTCATCACCTTTTTATTTTTAACATTCAACTCTATTTTATTTCTATTTGCAATGAATTACCTTACCCTCCCCCGCAAAACAGGTGTCTTTACTTACACTAGGTTGCTGTGGGTTAGTACATCAGAATATAACTGCGTACTCCACAGATAATCATAATTAAGTTGCAGAAGACGTTTTTACTGTCCTTCTGAATATAGTGAAAAAAACAAATTTTATGAAGCTAATATATATTACTTTGTAAATGTCATATTTCCCTTTTTAAAAGCAAATAATCATCCAAGCCAATCAAGCAGAACTCCTTTGATTTGTAACTTGACCTTTATAAAACATCTAATGTCATTGACCAGTAGCTTTCTGAAATTCTGCATTGTTTTGACTTTTAAGACATTACTTCTCTCTCTCCCTGATTACTCTTTCTCAAGGAACTTTGTAGATTCTCATTACACAGATTGCTTCAAATGCTTTTCTGGTTTCCATGGTCTGGCTTAGATCTTTATCTCTTCTTTCTAGACATTTACTCCCTGAATGACAAACGAGCCTCCCATAGCTTCACCTATGACCAACTTGCTACTGAATTCAAATCTACATCTCTATTTAAAATCTCTCCTCAACTTCCCTCATATATTTCCCTCTTGTCTTGCATATCTCATGGGTAGTTTAAACTCAACATGTCACACTCAGTTGGGGATGTTTCCATAGCTTGTATGAAGACATCAGATTCATCACTTGACATAATAGCTGTCTACTTATTTTTACCTCCTGCCTCTCAGAATATCAATTCTCAATAAATAATAGTATTCTCAATTGGTATTTTATATAAAAATAGTTTTGATTTAGAAGAGAGAAAGAGAGGAGTGATGTACAATAAGAATAAAGTGGTAGAGAATACCCAGTAGCATTTAGGAATATCAGCTGATGTTACTACTTACATATCCATCTCTAGTACCAAGTAACATCTAATGATTCAGTCCACTGTCACTTTCAACCACCAAAAATAAAAAGACAATTTATCACTACCAAGAAGATGAAGAAGAAAATAATCTCTTGGTTTCCACTGTAACACCAACTAATTAACTATGAGAGATATAAAAAAGAAAAATAATTTAAAATGTAGAGAAAGACAGGGCAAAGTGCAATAGAGACCAAGTAAAAGTCTGTGAAAAGGTTCATGTTTATTCAGAATCACATAATAACTGACAGATTTTCTTAACCATAGCCTTATAGGTCTAGCACTTGAATAAAAGAGAAAATAATGGTATTTTATGAAGCTTAATATTCAAGTAAAAAACTAGAAACTTCATGTTATCTCTGAACAACAGAGATGCAGAAATGGGGCAATAATGAAACAACAGGCCTAGTGTGTTACACATTAATGAATTGCTGGTCTAGATAGTTCAATCAAAGTGGCCCACTATTGATATGCCTTTAGAAAGACAGCTGGAATATTGCATGTGCCATTCAATGTAATGAATTGTCAGGGAGAAAAAAATCTCCAGTATGTGTATAATCATTTATAAGCAGTGGGGGGAGGAAATTTAATTATAAGAAGATGTATTTTTGTTCAGCTAAGAAATAGAACAAAGACATTTTTGAGTGTACAATTTTAAAAATACCAGTTATTTTATGGAAATTAGCTATTTTCCACAGTAACTTATGTATTGAATATGAGTACAGTCTGGTGATCTCATTATAACATAACAGGAAAAAAAATTCACTAATGAAAAAGGCAGGTGGAAGGGAGAATTTTAGATAATAAGTAGAATGAGAACTAAATCTAAAATATCCCAGGGAAGATGTAACTATAGAATTTATCTACATCAGATATTTTCCAAGAATTGATATCAGCAGTAGAATTTACTCTTTGGTTCTTACTCTTACTTTCTCATAAATGTCAGAGTTTATGACCTTAAACTCACAACCTCCAACATACAGATATTATCCTCTCAGAAGTCCTGAGAGTCTTAACTATGCTTTTTGCCCCTTAGCAAATGGTAGAGTTGGGATTTGTCTGCATGATGTACAAAGCAAAATTTCCCATTAAAAAAGTTGTTAATAATTGCATTTTACTCATTTGATAGAATTTATTAAGTGTCATGTGTCAGGGACTATCCTGAGTATAGGTTATATGGAGTAAAGAGCATAGACAAAATATCTGACTTCAAGAAGCTTACATTATAACTGGAGGAGACAAAATAAAGCAAATAGGATAGCAACGGATGAAAATGGGGCTGTAAGTGGATATAATTTAGAATAGGCTTGTCAGGCCCCTTAGGGGGTGATTAGGTCATGAAGGTTGAGCCCTTGTGAATGCAATCAGTGTTCTTATTTTAATAACCCACAGAGCCCCCACTCCCCTTCCACTATGTGAGGATGCAGAGAGAAGTAAGCAGTCTACAACCCAGAAGAGGGCTCTGACCCAACCATGTTGGCAACCTGATCTTTGATTTCCATCCTCCAGAACTGTGAGAAATTAATTTCTGTTGTTTATAAGCTACCGAGATTTGGCATTTTGTTATAAGCAGCCCAAGCAGACTGTGCAAACAGTCTAGACCAGGTATGAATTTACTGGCCTATGTACAGATGCTGACTTTTACTGTGAGTGACATGGGGAGTCAATAGATTGTTCTGAGGGAAGGAGTAATATATTCCAACTTTAATTTTAAAGGATCATCTGGCTGCTTTGCATAAATTGGTCTTTTCCAGGGCAAGAGTGGAATTAGATTGAGAATCTTGTGTACTATTCTGCAGAAGAGATGGATGGTGATAGTAGTGAGGTCTGTGAGGAAAGGCTGGAGGCTGAATATTTTTGAAAGTGGATACAAAGGATTTGCTGCGGGGGGGGGAGGGGAATGAGGAGTCAGTGTTGATGCTGAGTTTTATGTCTTCCTGGTACTGCCCAGTATTTAATTGGAACCCTGGAGTCAATCCTTATTTTTACTGTCAGTCCAAAACAATGAACCTGCTCCCTATTCTGGGTATGTCATACTTTTGGCGGTGTGACAGACTGGCAACTTGATGTTCATGTTTTGGAAAAAAATTAACAACAAAAGAATGTCATCTATTTAAAAAAGGTCTTGTGTTGTTGTTGTTGTTGTTGTTTTAAGACAACTGAGTTAGCAATTAGCTTATGCAAACAGTAAGGGGAAAGGGTTTGCTTGAGATCCCAACCATACTTTGGAGGTAGGTACACAAGGCAATGAGAAGTGAACCAGGTAAATGAGGCAGAAAATACAATTGATCTGGTACTTCTTAGGAAGAGTCAGTTGCTTTGTTAATCAATCACACACAATGTAACACCAGGAGAAAAAAAAAAGTCACAAGAGCATGAGAACTCATTAAAACTTTTTCGAATGGATACCAAGAGCCAAGCCATTTTTCACGGCCTTATTGTGTTTCTCCCTCAGGCTCTTATCTCCTCTCTTGGCACCAGCATAGGACAACGCAGATGGGAGCACTGTCTTTGGAAATAGGAGTTACTTGTCAGGGACAGGTGCCTCTGATTTATCTTTCTGGAAACAGGAATTATTCAATGGCTTGCTGCTATGATAACAAGATATAAAGCAAATAAATACAACCAACAATACCATTGTGACTTGCAGTTTTTAGAAAAGTGTTTCAGAAGCCTTTAAAGATTCATAGCTTCTGTTTGCTGTTCTCTCACACAACTCTTAAACTGTTTTTACAATTCTTTGAGGAATGTAACCAAAAAATGAAGTTAAAGAATTAAATGGAGGAAAAAAATCCATTTGTTCCTTCCCTAAGGGAAGAAAAAATATCACACATTAACCTGTGTGTGATGAATAAAGTTCCTATTGTTGCAGTCTGCTTTGTGTAGGGAATGGCAGGGTGCACCACTGAGTTAGCTAAGAGATGGCTGTAAGAAAGAAACTTGTCATAAAGTAGCACAACACCTGAGAGAGATCAATGTAGGAGTGTTCATTAAACTAAGACAAGAGGTATTGATCTGCAGGAGGGGAGAAGAGCCGCGGGGGACTTTTCAATGGTGTGGAGGCCAGAGAGAGAAACAGAGATGAGTGAACTAAACTGTGTTTTTATTCTATTTTCTTAATCCAAAGTAGAGTTTGCAATGCAACTAATAGAATGCATAAAAAAAAAGAAATGGAATGCCAGAAAAACAGCAGGACTTAAGTAGTTCATAAAGTAGGGAGAGATGGCAGAGATGCACACTAAAACATCCAGGCAGCTGAAGAAGATGTATTTTTAAGGGTTTCATCTAAAATGTGAGCCTGTTTCCACCAGTGTTTTGGAAGATTTCATTTGGACAGTGTTAGTACTTAAAGTAGGTTCTTAATTGCATAGCCAAGACATTTAGGAAGTAAACCAACACTATTTATGAATCTTTGACACTGGGTGGTGGCCGGGGGGAGGAAGGGGAACCAGCACAATTAGTAAAAGATAACTGCATTTTGAACCTGAGAATAGTCCATGGGCTAGGAACTCACTCTTACGAATATTCATTGGTATTCACCTACTAGCAAAAATAGTTGAATTTTTACTGCTCCCTACCCTTTAATAATACTAATTATAAGCAGTACTAAATTCTACTACCTAGCAGAAAACTGAAATAATGGTTTAATTGATAGAGAAAAGATAAAATTCCCAGCCTAGTATCATGGAGGTATAGTCATTCATTCATTTACGCAATAAATGCACGCTGCCCACCTTATTCTAAACACTCTGCTAAGTCTGGGTTTTAACTCAAATACAAACCTTACTGTGTTCCAGGTTCAGCCATATGGGTAAAGATATCCTCTTTTCATCCAACAAATAGTTTTTGTGTATCAACATTAAGTCAAGGACAGTTCTAGACATGAGGGATATAGCAGTAAACCAAAACGTTCTGCTCTACTGAGACTTAATATTCTAGGAAGGAAAGGGAAGCACAAATAAGAGAACTGGTAACAGCATACACAGAAATTGGGGGAAACTTTACCCTGGAAGAGATGCTTGAGTTAGGTCTGCTGAGTTGTCCATCTCTAAGTGGAAAGGGCCCAGAGATAAGTATATGCATGGATGGAAGGCTGAAAGAGCATGGGCGCATTTGGAAAAGAGCAAATTGTTTGGGATGAGTGTGGTGTACAGGAAGGAAGTGTGTAACAGGAGACCAGGAAGGTTAACCAAGATTATATTTTAAATTTGTCACAATTTACAGTCCACTGCATGTTTTAAAGCCAAAAATGAAGCATGATCAGTTCTATTTTCAATAGCATGTGGATGGAATTTCAGAGTGAAAATCAAAGCAGTGAGCATTTTCAGAAAGAAGTACAATAGTTCATATGAAAGAACATTAGGACACAAGGCAAGATTCAGGTGGGGAGGATACAGAGAAAATAATCCTCTAAAAACGGAATACATAATGTACAACCTGGAGCAGATGTCATAGGCCTGGGCTGAAACAAAGGCAGCAGAAATCCTGCCAAAAATGTCAGAAATAAAGCGTATGTGTGTCAGACACCAACACAAACAACAATATAAAAAGTCCCCAGAAGTGGTCATTGAATTTTGTTTAAGACTTAGAATATAGATAAGACTCAGAGTATATAGATATTTAAAATATTACTTAAATACTGTTATTTTATCATCTGAAATATTCCTTATAGCTATCAAACAAGCCTGAGATAATCTAATAAGATATCAGTAGCAGGAGAGGCAGGGAGGAGAAAAGAAAAGAAAGAAAAAGAAGAGACAGTGAACAACTACATGGAAATCTAGAAGTGATTCTCAAATCTCACAATGATACACTTATATACTCTCGCAATTGCATCATATCAACATCGTTCTAAACAACCCATTCATTTTCCTGGTCTGCTTAACTTTATTACTCTCCATTCCTCAAACCTCCAACATTTCTTCCATGTATTTACTTTACAATGATAAATTTGCTTCCTATTTCACTGAAAAAAAAAACACACACACACACAAAAAAAAAAAAAACAACAAAATGATGGCAGTTACTCAAGCACCTAGAAATATTCTATTAACTCTCATTGAAAGAGCTTTCTCTTGACCCCACATCTCCTCATAGCTTCTCCCCCATTTTCTGGAATTCAGACCATATTCTTCCTGTGGCTCCCCACCTAACTCAGAGTAAATTTCAAAGCCATCTCATCAGCCGTTTATGTGACCACATCACCTACCACTAGCCCCCTATCACCTACCACTGGCCCCTGCCTCTTTCCACAAAACCTCAGTGGTTACCTCGCTGTTCTACAAAACATACCAGGTAATCTCTCAACTCAAAGAATTACCCTTGCTCCAACCTCTGCCTAGAAGTCTCTTCCCTCAGATATTTTGATAATTCCTTCTTAGAATCTTTACTCCAACATTACTGTCTCAGGAAACCTTCCTTGATAACTCCGCTTAAAATTGCAACACATCCCATAAGTATTTCCTATCCCCCTCACTGTCTTATTTTACCCATAATAGTTGTCTTCTGATATACTATACAACTTACCAGTTTCATTTCTTTTCTCTGACTACTCGCCAGAATGCCACCTTACTGAGGACAGAAATTGTTAAAGTTGTTCATTATTAAATATATAGGACAAAGATCCACTTCTCATGCTTAGAAGGCATTTTATAAACAGTCATTGAATAGATAAATTATAAATATGTTAGCATTTAGTATAAAATATTATCCGGCTGAGTACCAGAATCAAAAACTAGAGTAGGAAGGAGAAAGGGTGAAAAGGAGTTTCACTCTCTCAAAGAAACAGTGGATAAGAAGAAGACCTGAACCATCTGGACGCTGTTAGCATTGGAAGGAAAGCTATGCTGCCTCCTCAAATACTCAGCCCTATCTGTGGACAATAGATGTATTTCTAGTAAAGTGTTCATTGTGAAACATTATTTAGATAACTTAATTGTTTTTTAATTTATTTTCTCATCAAACATTGGCCTGTTTTGTAAAATTTTACAGTTTTATAAGATGAAGAACAGAAAGGCTAAATATCTTACCCAGAATTTTATAAGTTTTATAAGATGAAGAACAGAAAGGCTAAATATCTTACCCAGAATCCCAAAGTAAGTTCATGACTGGGCCAGAAAATTGAATTATGACTTTTACATTTCTAGACACTTTTAAATCATTAAATGCTACTTTATAAGACAAATAGATTTAAAAAAAATATGTACAGCCTGTCTGGCTTGGCTCAGTAGTTGAGCACTGACCTATGAACCAGGAGGTCACGGTTCATTCACCTGTCAGGGCACATGCCCAGGTTGTGGGCTCAATTCCCAGTAGAGGTCATGCAGGAGGCAGCCAATCAGTGATTCTCTCTCATCATTGATGTTTCTATACCTCTCTCCCTCTCCCTTTCTCTCTCTGTAATCAATGAAAACATATTTTGTAGTCATATAGCATTTTGTAGTTGTATAGCATATTCCTTAAGAATAATGGCATAATGTTTTTTTTATATTATTACTTATGTACTGTAACTCACAGCCAGGAAAAATACTGATAGCTAGGCTATAAGAAGAATCTGTTTTCATGCCAAATGATAGCCGTTTACAAAGATGGATTCACATATAACATATGGCCCGAGTCCTATTGATTTTGCTTATGACTATTAAGTTTCTAACATGTTAGATGATGTTAAAACATCGTGTTTCTGTTTGTGCTAGCTTAGTTGTTCCCATTAACATTAAGAGGAGTTCCAGAATGCATTCAGAGAATATGTAGTATTTCATAGAATTTTATTACCAATTATGTTATAGCCACTTAGGATATTTGTAGTCATATTTACTAAGATGTTACATGAGCATGTTTTCCCTAAGAAAATTTCCAAGTGATCATCAAAGAACTGTGGCATATTTTAAATAGAATTACTATTGTGACATGATTAACTTTTTATTCTCAGGGGGTTAAAAGCATCATCAGTCATTTCTTTTGCATTTAGACCAGGATATCATTACTATATATCACCTAAATGAAGGCTAAGGAGCAGCACAATAAGATGTAAATACCCCTCCTTTTATGGCTCACCCGTCTTTAAAATGTATACCCAAGAGGCTGTCAAATAACCTGGGGATAATAATGGCTCCCATGTCTACCAATTCATTATTGAGGTTTTTATAGAAGGCATCTTTGTAGTCTTAAAATTAGGCCTTTAGTAGCAGAGGTTCTCTTTGCACTTTTGTGTACAGATTGTATAAATGCTGCAGTCCTACCTTCACAGTGGTTAAGGAAACAGTGCAAATGTAAAATGACAAAGCTAGAGGCAACCTAATCAGTGGCTTTTTTGTCTGATTTTCCTTCCTGCAGAGCATAAAAAGTGGGGCTCTCAGGTACATGTAGGTTGTGAAAGTAATTTCCTCTTATTTCCTGGAAAGTTCAAATTATTTTCCATCCATTCTGCCTTCTCTAGTGTCAAAAGTAGGGGAAACATAACCTTCACTTTCTAATTATTTTTATTCTGACTCATACTCTCTACTCTCTATTGGAATCATAATTCACCAGGCCAGTAAGTATGTTACTTTTTGACTTTTATATCTTCTTTTTGACTTGTTTCTTAATATTTTTTTGGTTTTCATTGAGGTCAAAAAGGAAGAATCAATAAAACCTGCAACAAATAAGCCATAAAGAAGCACACTGCACTATTTATTGGACTAGTCTTATTCCAACACAGCATATCGGCTGAATGTTAAAAGTGTTATATTGTCTGAAACAGAACAAAGTGAGTTACTAACAGACTCATTTATCCTTCAAAGAAACTATGTGCTTTCGTGTATGTGTGTGTGTGTAGCCAATGGACTATCAATTTCAAATATTTTAGGTTTTATAAACATTGATTATTTTAATTAAGACATACTACTACCAGCCCTCTCATTTGTTTTGGAGACTGTATTCTGGCAAAAGTTTACCAAACTGAGTAATAAACCAGGAATAACATATAATTTTATATCTTTTCCAATTCTCTTTGATTAAAAGCTGAAACAAAATAAAATCTTTTAGCTTATGCTTACTGCTACCAATAAAAATGTTTTCCTTTACATGTTCTGAACAAAGATTTGTGTTTCTATGGTGTGGTAGTTTCTGTTTGAGGATTCCTCCATTCTCCATGATGAGGATAAAAAAAAAACAAAAATGTTATCTTGTGTCTCCAATCTAGTAAACTTTCTTGTTTGCCTTGAGACCTAAAAAGAGCTATTTCCTCCTCATTAATTCATTCATTTTATGCCATTCATTTTTTTCAATGGACATTTATTGGATGCCTACTTACGGCATTAGAGTCAAGTTTACATATAGTTTCATGAGAAAAAGTAACACATAAATACAATGCACTGTGATAAACACCATGAGATAGATATGAATAGGTGTCATGTGGAAACAAAGCAATGAAAAAATTCTGCCTGGGGAAATTAAGGACAGAATATGTGTGGTAATATGTGTTGAATTTTGAGAGAGATAGAGATTTCATAGGCTGCTTGTTCTGTGTCACATGTGGTACTGATATTCCTTTCTACTTCAAGGTTCCCTGGAGGCCTTCAAGAACATAACTTCTAACAAAACTACAGACTGACCTATGTGGGTGGAAGGTAAGGTAGATAGAAGGGTATGGCAGGAAATACACTCACCAAGAACTAAGGAAACCAACTATTAAGGAAAGTATATGCCATTTGAAAGGTTTTGGACTTTACTATTCTAGTATTGAAAAGTTTATTAATAAAAGTGGAATTGTGGATTAAGTTGGAATTGTTAAAAGAGTACCTTTATGACATTATGCCAGGTGAACCTGTTAGGAGGTCCTCCAGACACATTTTTTTTTTCAGGATGAGGATAAGCATTAACCCAATGGAATGATTCTAATAGTGGCATTAGGTGGAGTTATTTTAGAAAAAGATAATCATGGTGACCTAAAAATGTGAATTAAATTAGATAATCCATAGAGTATTGGAATTGAGGGGGACTGTGTCAATTACTTATGTTCACTCTGCCTTATAGCCCCAAAAGAGTTTTTATAGTGGCTTGGAGAAATATATACAGTACACTTCAATAAGATTGTAAAATATAAAGGAATCAAAGTAAAGAATAAAGGAAGGTCAAACTGTAGAGTAAATAGGAGGAAATAAGTCAGGTATATCCAGGCAATAAAACTAGGCAAATTTTTTTCAGTATGTTTAATTTAAACAAATTTCATTGTTCAAATTTTCAAGAACAAACTATTAAAAATAAATCTGTTTAAACTCAGTATATTTAAAAACAAATATAAAGATATGGGGAGCAAAATAAATAAGGAGAAGTTCAGGATAGATAATAATGAAGTGGAAAGAAAAAAGTAAAATACTTAAGCACTAATGTGGTACAGGCACTATTATAGGAACATGCGGATGATTCTTACCATCCTTACATGCCTTTGATTCATCCTCTACATTTCTGTCCATGGCTATATTATGGTGGTGTTAAGTATGGACAATTTTTTCTTACATATTGTCTGTAATATGTTTATATTAAACTCACTAAGGAGTAAATTCACAAAGCAGTACTTAAATTCATATTAATTATAGTTCATTCTTAATGAAATATTAAATTCTTAAATGCCAAATTTGGAAGAGATTATAATCAGAGTCTCATATATTACTTTTAAACCTGAGAAATCAGAATCCAATTGTGAAAAATGATGTGTGCAAAGCCTACTGTTAGTGCCAAGCTTACCAAAACTGAAGCTGTAGTCTAAGCACTAAGTATAAACTGACTACAATTGGATTCTTCTGGCTTTAGTAAGAGTAGCAGTTTTTGCCTACTATGATTTTTTTGCTTGAAATTCAAATATATATAAATGGATGATTGTATACTGCTTCATCGATTTAAAGTTTGAAAAATACTCATGTTGAGCATAGTTTGAAAAAGCAGAAACACTGGTTTAGGAATATAATCTATTAATAATAATAAAAGCATAATATGCTAATTAGACAAGACAGCCAAAGGACCTTCCGGACAAAGCCGGGCTGCGAGGGCTGAGCCCCCTTGCACAAATTTTGTGCGTCAGGCCTCTAGTGGTATGATAAATAAAATAGAAAAGAACAAGAATAAAAGAGTTTCTAATAAAACTTGGAAGAGATGGGAAAACTAAAGAAACCTAAACTGATACCCTTAGGCCTCCCTTCCCATTTTAAGAAAGAGATCACTGGAATGCATGTAAGTCAGCTTGTGAAATGTGCTTTGATATGACTTAGCATGAGCAAAATGAAGGCTATCATTGAAGAGCAGGGAGAAATGCCAGTGTAGCTATGAACAGTAGATTATCCATCATTTTCTAACTAAAAAGCCTGTATTACTGTCAGACCAGTTAACAAGGGTCAAACATTAAGAAGGCATCAGATATTTGAATATAGAATCATTCACCATATCCCAAATTCCTCTTACTAAGCATTTAAGGCATTCTGCAACAAGGTAAACACTTATTAAAGCTGTATTATTGGTCCTATAACATTTCTATCAAGAAGAGAATGGTGATAAACTAGCCAATATATGTTGGTATTATTATAAGATACAAAAATGTAGTCGCTATTTTTTATGGGCTGTGTTTGTTGTTTTATTTTTTGTGAAAGCAGAACATTTGTTTTTAGGATTGTAATAGGTGCTCTAGAAACCTGCGCTATCCGTCTTTCCCACTCCGCTTTACCCATGCACCCCACAGTAAAATTGAACACTAAAAGTGGTTCTTACAATGCAAATGAACAGTGTTAATGAGAACTCAAAGCTAATCCTTCATTTTTTGGATGAGATGTTAAGGATATAATGATCGTTGCCTTTCTTACACTCCTCACCTATTTCAAGTCTTGTTCTTTTGAAAAACATGCATCTCCTGAATTCTTCTTATGACTTCTGAGTAAAGGAATAGGTGATCAAACTGAACAAATGAGCATCTTTCTCTCCTGTCAAATAATAACTGATGAATAAATTAAGTATATTCAGGTGCCTGTTAAGATGAAGTCAGTATTCAAATGGATACCTTCAGCCAAATTTTATTTTTGATGCAGAGTTCTAAATTTACATTAGAAATATCTACCAGAAAATCAACAAGAAATCAAAAGGGACCATCACGCATGAGTGCTGGGTTACAGTGCCTAGATTCCAGAACATTTAAGAATAGGACTAAGGACCATTGGAAAAATGGTAATAAAAGTAATAAGAGAAATTATTCCTGTGCCAACTATACCACTATTTTATTATAATAGTTTATAGTTTGTTCTGCTTTCTTGAAATTTTGCTGATTTTCATATTTTTAGCCACTGGAGAGCAAGGGGAGTCCACAAATCAATCGGTGCATTCAAACTCTGCAATCAGTCAGTAAGATCACACTCCTAAAACATGCTTCAACTTTGCAAAGGAGGGAATGTCATAGTGCATGTCCCTGTGGCTAGCATAAAGTAGAAGAATTGGTTTATCATTTTTTTTCTGAGAATTTCCACTTTGATGATGGCTGTAGAAACAGTAATAGAGTATATGAACTTTAAATTTAAGTTTCTATTCAGACTTACTAACTTTCAAAACTGAATGGGTCTTGAAAATCATCTCGTAACTAATTCATCTTCATTGTACAGAAGACAGGGTTACACATTTGAATTTCTATTTCCATTTTTTCTTAGTATAAAGTTAAAGAAAATGGGCACTCTTGCTGAGAGAAATCTTAATTTAAATGACACTTCTTTAGTTTCAAAAGCAGTGTCAGGTAACCACTTATTCATTTTTAAGAAGTGGTAACTATTGAGCATTAAAGAGCACTTTGAATATGACAGACTCTAAAATAAATAAGCAAGTAAGCAATGCTTATCTCTCTTCTTAACACAGGAAACAGAACCAAGGTACAAAAAAGGCATTTTTGCAAGTAGATTCTGTAAATCCATAGTGAATATGCTTTCTACCTTTTAATATTTTCATTTAATAGAAGCAGAAAAAGTTCTGTACACTTTTTCTTTGCATGAATGGTTTCTTGTCCTAAGTGTCTGTATTTCAAATCTTCATTTTACTTCCCCTTACCTTATTGCTAGCGTGTGTAATTAAAGATATTGCTATGGAATCTCAGAGAAGTGTGGATTTTCTATTGTTAACAGGGGAGATTTTAGTAATCATAGACCAAAGAGCTGTAACTTATTTTCAATCTAAGAGAAAATATTGTGTCATAAAAAGGGGTGTTCTCTTAAGGCTTTAACGTACAGCAATTAGCATCTACCTAATATACTTAATGGTTTAAGTGTTAACAACCCTTTCAAAGTGAACAAGATTTTTGTCCCACAAAAAATATCTCTTTATTTTATAACCTAACCAACATTTGAGTGCATTTTATGGTAGAATTTTAGTCACACTATGAAACTAATTAATAGAATTTTAAATGGATATTCTGGAATAGCGTTTTATATATATATATATATATATATATATATATATATATATATATATATATATATATATATGAAGTGATGTGAAACCAGCGCCCACTCTTGGTTTCTGATGCCATTGTCCATTGAAGAGTCATCTCTCCTTTGAGAAATGACTGATTCTAGGACTGAGACAGGGATTATGCAAGATGAGACTCAAGCATTTTGTGGCGCCAGCAAGTAAGGCAGTGGTCAGAAACAAGAATGAAAGTGTGTCAAAAAACACAAGAGCCAACTGAAAGATCTTCTAGTGGTCCAAGATAGAACCATTTGAGCAACAAAATAATTAACAGATTACTATGTTATACTTAAAGTATATTTTCAAAAGGATAGAGATATAAAATTAAAATGCATGTTGGCATACAGATGTGATTAAATAAATAAAGAAAGAAAGAAAGAAAGAACAGAAAAATCTCCTGTGTAGGAAACTTTCAAGGAAGTAAGCATAACCCCACCACCACCACCACCACCACTCCTTAAATGTGGGCTACACGGTGACTTGCTTCCAAAGAATGCAGTTTGGAAATGGGGAAAAGTTACTTCCGAGTTGAGAAACCTGGCAAGCACTGCTGTTACCCAGGTAATCGTGGTTAACAGCAATAGTACTGATTCATATTGATAGTATGTACCCTTAAGAGCATGTGAAAAAATAGCCTTCATCTCTGCAATCTTCTTCCTAAAAACCCACATCCTTAGTCTAATCAAGAAAAAAAAAAAAATGAGACAAGCCCAGTTTGAAGGCTATCCTTCAAAATACCTGATCCATATTCTTCAAAAACTGTCAAAATTATCACAGGAAAGTCTGAGAAGTTATATCAGCCAAACAAAGTCTTAAAAGATGTTGATGAGTAAATGTAATGTGCTATCTTGGATGGCATCCTGGAACAGAAAAAAATCCATTAAGAAAAAACTACTGAAATCTGGAAGTGTGAGTTTTAGTCTATAATAATTTATCAATATTAGTTCATTAGTTGAGACAAAAGAACCAGAGTAATGTAAGATGTTAGCAATAGGGGGACTGGTTGGGTACATGTAGTATCTTGCAACTTTTTTGTAAATCTAAAACAACTATCAAATAAAAAGTTTGGTTTTTTTTTTTTTTTGAATTCACACTAAATGTTCATAAAATTGTACAATGGAGACATTTTTATGTGGAAGCATATAAAATTGTTTAGAAAACATTTCCTCAACCAGCCCTATCATCTGTTTCTTACAGATGAAGCTAGAGAATATTTTTATACAATTTATATAGACTCTTTCATTCACCAAGCATTTAAGCATCTAATCTCTATCTTAACTATTTCCACTGCTGAGCATAATAATGATAAGAAAAAGAACATCTGATATTTAGTTAGTAAAATGCTGTTTTTCATTCATTATCTTAATCATGACAACAAAATAATAATTTTGCATATGGGAAGCACAAAAAATCTACAAAAAAAATGTTTTTGACTCTCAGTGTTTTGAGAGGGATGATGGGTCTAATGGAATCAGCAACTGAGGTGCAGTAAACCTGGGACTGTAATTCCAAGCATGTGGGTTAAGTCCAGGTCTTTTTGCCTCAGTGATTATAGCTGCAGATGCTCTCATTTTTCCTGCAGGGGAAGATAAAAAGGTATGACAGAATCAAGGCTTAAATCACATAAATTTAAGCTTATATTTTCTGGTGAAAATATATGATTTTTCTTTATATCAACAGGATGGGTTGCTTTTTAAAGTTTAATCAGATAGGAGTCTGCCCAGGATGTTTATAAAATACCTAACTACAGTTAATGATTATCAGTGCATGTAAAGACAATTTCTTTGAATGTGCTCTGTTCATTTGTAAAGCCTAGAAAACTTTTTTTAATTAAAAAATCCAAATAATGGAAAATAAGTCTGGCGTTAATCCAAGGGACCTCAAAATATTGCCATAATTATCATAGAAGACTTTGGAGGCTCATACAAATTTGAGCACCAATAAGTGTGCCCATTGTATGTAAATTTTATCAGATTTTTTCTGTTAAAGAATATTTAAATAATTTTAGGTCATGTAGTGATAATAGCAGCTTTATAAACAAACATTATTTTAGGCAGCTGCAATAGACTTTCTAGAATAAAATTATATTTTGTTTCCCAAGAGAGGAATAGTTTCTGTGTAGCCTAACAGAGTATTTCTGTGTAGCCTAACAGAGACTAAGGAGAGAATCAAATGATGTATCTGAAATGACTGTGTAAATTGGAAAACATCATAAATGTATATTTTATTGTACTTTTTTGTTCTAGGTGTATACAATAAAAGGTGCACTATTTTTATTTTCCATTGTTGTTAAAGGCATATTCACTTTCTATGTGTTGTGACAAGTGAATGATGCTATTTGCAATAAATGCACAAATATGATTTCCCAGCTGATTTGCAGCATGTTAAACTTTTTTCTTGAATTAAAATACATGTATAGAACAGTTCACATATTATAACTCCATAAGTTTAACATTTTTATGAAACTCAGTACACCCATGTGATGAGCCTATACCAAGCTTGATTATATTACCAGCAATCAGAACTCCCTTTAATGCCTTCTGCAGTCACTATCCACCATGAATAACCATTATCTTTAGTCTTAACAGCATAGGATAGGTGTTTTTTTTCCACTGTGTACTTTATTTGATTGGACTTTTTCATTTGCAGTCTTTTTTCTAAATATATTTTTATTGATTTCAGAGAGGAAGAGAGAAGGAGAGAGAGAGAGAAACATCAATGATGAGAGAATCATTGATCGGCTACCTCCTGCACACCCCCTACTCGGGATCGAGCCTGCATCCCGGGCCTGTGCCCTTGACCAGAATCAAACCTGGGACCCTTCAGTCCCCAGACAGATGCTATATGCACTGAGCCAAACCAGCTAGGGCTCCATGTGCAGTCTTTTGTATCTGGCTTCTCTCACTCTATGCTTAGGTCTGTGTGATTCATCCATATATTTAGTACAGTGAAGTCTGTTCATTCTCATCGCAGTATAGTATTCCATTGTGTGAGTGTATTACAGTATACTCATCCAGTCCTATCTTGACAGGTATTTGGGTAGTTTTCAGTTTGGAACTAATACAAATATCGCTGTGCCAAACATGGCATTACACGGTTTGGGGTGAATATATGTACACGTTTCTGTTGTGTTTCAAGGCCTTAGATTATAAACATGACCTACTTTAACAGATATTACTGCCACCTTTCGACAAATAGAAATTCTCTTGAATATCACCAAATACTTATATTTAAAAACAAAACAGAAATAAACCCTATACCAAAAGCAAGCAAGCAAACCTGGGTAGCCTCTATATTCCAAAGTCTTGAGTATCAAGTATGAACTATATCTGTGAAAAGAAAGCATCTGAATAAAATATTTTCAGTTATTTTTATATCAAAAAGTTGTATTGGAGACTACTTTTCAAATGATTGACTTTCAAGAAAGGCATTTTTAATAATGCAGGTAATGTATTTTAAATTTTGACTTTGTGAATAATGGAAAGAGTGCTTATTGGGGCATGCAGCAGCTTTCAGAATGCCCTGTCACCATATAACATGTCAGAATAACAGATGGCACTCTCTGTAAAGAAAATTAATTTAAATAAGTCAGGTAAAAACCCACCGTTCTTGAAAGGAAAGATATTTTGTATAAGAAGTTCATCTTATTTATTGCCTACCAGGACAGGTAATGTATTCACGTTTTCCAACCGATCCCTCTGTGATAAAACAGACTTCAAAAACTTATCATGAGTGCTACCCCTTTTCAAGTCCCCTGCACTTCATGTGTTCTTTGTTATACTCATCACTTAATTATAGAATTCTGTGTTTCTAATGAACAAAATTGGCTTTCTTTTTCTTTGCTATACCATCCACGGTAAACCTTCAATTTTAAGCAATAACAGAAGCCTTGAAAAAATATGGAGATATTATTTTTTAAGATTTTTAAATAAGTGATATGTTACCTATAAGTGGTGCCTCTCTGTTCCAACTGTATTTTCATAAATAGAGAATGTATTATTTTCTTAACATTTTATTTTATAAAATTTTTTATTTTCAATGACAAATATTGAAGCATGCAATGCTTCTCCTTACAGCATAGACTTACAAAAAGCAACATTTATCTGCATCATCTAAATAAGTATTTCACAAGCACAGTCAGAATTTATTGACCTTGAAAACACTGAATAAATCTTTCTACCTACAGACATTATATAAGAACATACCCACTGATGGTTTAAATATGTGGAAAGTTACCAACATTAGAGTTTGGAGCTGTATTTGTATGTGTACTTAGATGTGTATATAAATCTGTATTCTTTCACAGAAATTTTAGTGCAGATAGATTATACATGTGCACATAATGGCTCAATAAATATGAATGTTATTAGTCATTAACTCAAGAAATATTTTCAATTTTCTATTATGTTCGATGCTCTGTGCTAAACACTTGAAGGATGACAAGGCTGAACACAACAAATAACATATGGCCTAGAAAGGGATGTAATATATGCACGGAAGTGAACATAAGTTACAAAATTTTAAAACCACTTTTACTTGTAACCAATAAGTTACAAAATTTTATGGATAGTATGTAATGTTTATTTAATTATATGCACATATGAAACCTTTCCACTTAAAGTGATATGGTCTCCTACTCCAGTAGACAAATATACTTGAGAAAATAAGGTCATAAAATTGTCTTTTAAAATGTGTACTTTTAGAGATAAAATTATTATCATTTTGGATAGCATAATTTATACTCAGAAAAATCAAAGAAACAAAACTGGATAAATAATCAGAAATATGGCTGGGAAAATGTATACATACGACAACAAATTAGATGATATGAATAGAAAGATATTTATTTATAATAAGTAAGATTAAAGAATCCCTACAAACCTTAAACAAAGTATGTAAAATGATCAATGTGAATCAAAATTTAAAAGACTAATAAAGAATAAAGTATACCCGGCCGGCATAGCTTAGTGGTTGAACATCAACCTATGAACTACGAGATCACGGTTCCATTCCCAGTCAGGACACATGCCTGGGTTTCAGGCTCCATTCTCTCTCATCATTGATGTTTCTAACTCTCTCTCTCCCTCTCCATTCCTCTCTGAAATCAATAAAAATATATTTATATAATAATACTACAAGAATAAACTGCATTTCACATACTCACAACTGTAAACCTACTTTTGCCCACACACTCCCGTATAGTACAATAGAAGATATTTTATGCTGATAATATATTTTTATTGATTTCAGAGAGGAAGGGAGAGGGAGAGGGAGGGGGAGAGAGAGAGAGGGAGAGAGAGAGAGAGAGAGAGAGAGAGAGAGAGAGAGAGAGAGAGAGAGAAACATCAATGATAAGAGAGAATCACTGATCGGCTGCACTGGGAATTGATCCCACAACCTGGACATATGCCCTTGACCGAAATTGAACCCAGGACCCTGCAGTCTGCAGGCCAATGCTCTATCCACTGAGCCAAAATAGCTGGGGCCCTGATATGTTTTTAAATGGCCTGGCAGTTTCTACTTCTGCTTCCTGCCTCTTTAGAATACTGGTTCTTGAGAAATTCCCTATTGGAAGAAAGTGCAACCATCATGAGACTACCATGCCTTAAAAAGAACAAACCAGGTAGAGTGGCCTTGGAAAATGAAATTCAGTGTGGAGAAAGAGAGGACAAGGAATACTATGGTGGGCATAATGTGTCTCCCTCAAATGTCATTCTCTAACCCCAGAACCTGTGAATATGTTACAATAGTCAGTGGTAGGGAAACTCCGCCCTGCATAAGGCCTGCAAAATCATTCGGTCTGGCCCTGCCAAGGCATTAGGGGTGAGTTAACTAAATGTTTGACCAAATATAGTAGGCTAATTTTTAAGTTGATAATTTTGTGTGGCCAGAGAATGTTATGAACATCCAAATGGCCCTGGGCAGAAGAAAGATTCCCATCCCTGCAAGAAGGGACTTTGCAGATGTGACTAAATGAGCAAATTATTCTAGATTATCTTATCTGGCCTCAGGTAATCAATAGGCTCTTAAAAGTGGAAGAGGAAAAGTGAGTCAGAGAAATGTAATAAGTGAAAAACAAACAAAAAACATAGTATATGGTTAAAGCTATATTGCCCTAGCTGGTTTGGCTCAGTTGATAGAGCATCCTCCTGTGGACTGAAGGGTCCTGGGTTTGGTTCCCGGCCAAGGGCACATGCCTGGGTTGCGGGCTCAGTCCCCAGTGGGGGGCGTGCAGGAGGCAGCCGATCAATGATTCCCTCTCATCATTGATGTTTCTATCTCTCTGGCCCTCTCCCTTCCTTTCTGAAGTCAATAAAAAAAATATTGAAAAATAAATATTTAAAGCTATAGGGAGACCCAATTTATTATTGCTGGCTTTGAAGATGGAAGAAAGGGACCATAAGCTAGGAACGTGAGCAGCCAATAGATTTGAGAATGGCCCTCACCCACAGTCAACAAGGAAGTAGGAACTTTAATCCTACAACCGAGGAAAAATTCTGAATTTTTGGTGGCTGAATTCAGTGGACAACTTGGTTTTAGCCTGGTGAGGCCTGTATCAAGCTTCTGGGCTACAGACTACAAATTAACAAAATTGTTTTTGTTTGAGCCACTAAGTTTGTGATAATTTACTATGGAAGCAATAGTAAACTAGCGTAAGTACCAAGCTACCAGACATTTGAATGAACCCTCCTGGCCATCCATCCCAATCAAGTCTTCAGATGACTCTAGCACTAGCTTTCTAGCTGCCATCTGTCTGCAACCTCCTAAAATATCTAATGAGAACTGCTGAGCTGAGCTGAGCCAACCACAAATACATAAGATAAGCCACACATTTTTGTTTTAAGCCACTAATTTAGAAAATTATTTTTATGGAGCAATAGAAAACTGAAAGAGAAATAATATAGGAACAAAGAACTGACAGAAGAAACACAAAATGGTCTTAAACTTGGAGACTAAGTTGCTTAACCCCATATGCACTAAGGAAAATGCAAGTGAAAAGTATATGGTACAGAGGACTTCCCATTTCAACTCTGACATGTGAAGAGCTAGGAAGTCTTTATGCTCATCTTTACAACAAAGAAAGACTGAACAAACTGGGAATAAATTATTTTATTGGACCCAATAGAGAACTAAAGTCACAAAGAAAACCAGTACCTCGAAATCTGGGAAGACAAACTCATGCAGACCCCGCCAAAATCTGCTTAACTGGGGCAGAAGCCACTGAAGCCATAAATCGATGAAAAGCCATAATTGATCATTTTAAAGTATTGCTGGAAGCATGAGGGTAAGAAATACCTGGGGTCCTCACCAGGTTCTCACTATGAAGACCTGAGAAAGATCGTATGGCTCTCACAAAGGGAGGAGGAAAATGATCATTACAAAATATGCTTTAAAACTTCTCTGTAACAAAGACCTATATTCCAAGGGAAAAGACTGTGAGAATTTACCTGAGTTGAGGGAAGGGTATTCCTCCCCCTCGATCCCCACTCTAGACTTTCTGTCTCAGATAAGTGGAGGGGGATCTTGATCAAGAATGGTTAGGAGTTCAAGGAAATACATTGGGAACACTGTAGCCAGGGAAAAGAGTAGAAAGCAATGGGGGGCAGAGAAACCTATGCCATTAAATAAATACATACAAAGGTCAGGAGAAGCCCCAAGACACAGGTGCACTAAAGTACTGAGAATTAATTGGGAAATTATAGACCGTTCTCTGACCTCCATACCTTACTACCACATCAACAGGGCGCTAGTGTTTAGGAGCACAGAGTCAGGAGAGGAGACATAAATAAAGACACAACAGGAATATGAAGCCTCATAACTTTGGCAGCATTAAACAGAGCTCACACCTAACTAGATTAACATGATACTTCATGATAAAGACCTATTTACCGCAGTTCCTACTACCTATTACATTTCTAGCTCTCAACAAAATATTACAGGATGTGACAAAACACAGGAAAAAAAACATAGTTTTAAGAGAGAAGCATGTGCCAGAACTAGACACAGATATAAGATAAATCTTAAAATTATCAGAGAATTGAATTTCACTGTGATTAATATGTTGATGGGAAAAGTAGGGAAAAGTAGGCAACATGCAAGAACAGATTGATAATGTAAAAAGAAAAACTCGAACAAAAAATCAAGAGAAAATACATCTTTTAATTTTTGAGTATTAATAACATCAGTAGTAGAGCCCTTCATTCCCATTTTATGTGCTATGATTAATTTTGGAGAAGGTAACTTTTGCAAAGGAAAATCATCAAAAACAATCTCCTTAAATGAATAGTAAACTTTGGAAAGAAAAATTTGACTTCTGGCTTAATCTCACATTCTTTGAAATTAAGGTTTCATTAGAGGTCAAAAATGCTATGGCATAATATTTAAAAAACAAAACAAAACAAATAAAACTCTAAAAGTAAACAAACAAAACTATTATTATATTCACATGTATATCAAAGGCCAAAAGTCTGTATCAGCAAGAAGAGGGGAAAAAATCAATGAGGTTTAGCTCTGTTTCTTTTCAGAAAATGCATAATAATGTAATTAAGTGAAGCTGAAAACTACAAGCTGTGTGTTTCCAGCAGTTCCACCTAGGTAGACAAGACTGTGTTTGCAGCAAAGTATTCTGTCATGTAAGGATATATTTAAAGACATCATAGCCTTGGGAATCAGTACATCACTGATTATAGAGGGAGAATATAGCTTGTTAAAGTCAAATGGCCCCAATTTTAGAAAAAATCTTTAGTTAGGTTGTTATTTAGATCAGATCATTATAACATAGGAAATAATGCATTCCATTTGATGTTATTTACATTTCCTATTCACAGAATCTTCATTCTGTGATTCCCAGTGAATATATTCTAACCATGGAAATTATTGAACAACCTTGAAGTAAGTATCATCCCCTACAGATATTAAATATGTCTTGGTATGTTACCATTTTCTACTTATTTTCAACAGAATCATTCCTTATTTTCTTGAATACTATTATAAATAATTGAAAATGAAAGCTTTATGAGATCCTCATACAAGTAATTTTAGGAAGAAGTGGAGCAATCTAAGAATTATTCAATGAACAGTAATCAATACCTTACCATCAGAAGATGGATTAAAGAAATAGTCAATATCTCATTAGTAAGTCCATTAAACTTCCATGTTGGATTTTTTTTTTAAGGAAGCTAAAACAATTAAAAGTGAATTCTAACAATTGCAAAATGAAGGGCTAATTTATAACAGAAACTAAATAGTCACTACTTCTGTTCTACCAAAAAGAACTTTTGCAAGTCAATCTTAACCATATTAACTACTCATTTATTAAGCTGTGTATATTGGCAGAGGTAATGTTGTGTTAGATTTTCTAAAATAAACACCTTTGTAAGGTGTTTATTTTAAATATAGATAGTAGTTATAAAACAGGCTTTTTAAATATCAAATTAACTATTGAAAAGTATAAAAATAAATATTTTCTTCTAATAACTTTAGATAAAAATAACAGCAATCTAAGAATAATGATTCTTGAATCATAAATTTTTAAACCAGAGACAAATTGGGATCTATTAGAATTTAATAATAACTGTGATTATCATAATGAACTGTCAGTTCAAAGAACTAATAAATGTTTCAACTATACTATGTGGAATGAGCACAGAACTCCAAATGAAGGAATTGGATTTAAGCCAGTTTTTGCTCACACTGACGAATGTATCCTTGGGCAAATCATTTAACCTTGTGAGATTCAATAAAGTTTTCATTATTTCTTTAAAAAATTTACACCTTGAAAATGCAACATGAAAGTCAAAGAAACCTTTGTGAATGGGAAAGGCTCAAATTTGTCTGGAGAGGTGGGACATTCTGTTTATGGTACCAGCCTGTTCCCTGCAGGCAGGGTCGGCAGGGAGGCCATGACTCTAGCAGTATTATGACTTCTATTTTAAATTAACTTCATAATCATAGTCTTGCTTTATTGGTCCCTGTGACAAATAGCCCATTCCCCTGTCAAAAAATGCCATCTGCGTTCTCTATGTAATAGACCATGTGGAAGAGATGGGAAGCCCAGCAGACAACATGGCTGGCCCCTTTCGGAGACCCCAGAGACTCTCATAAATATTGGAAAGGGGTAAATGGGGTCTGATCTTACCAGAGCTGGTAGAAGCACCAAAGCCACTGGAATTTAAGTAAATGGGTCTGTTCAGACTCACCCATAATAAGCATCAAGTTTCCTTAAGAGAACCATGTAACCACAAAGTTGAGTGAGAATCCTCTTCTACTCATATAACTCATGTTACCAGTTTGGACACTTGGGTGAAGAGAAGAATGTAGAATGAGAATCCTAAAGAAAAATATGATTACTTACATAACCCTTTCCTGGTTTGAATCAAGGTTTATTTAGACAATGTCTGTGTGAGAATTTACCTAAGAATTTCTACTGAAGAAGTCATCACTGTATACCATGAATTATATAGCATTAGTAACCAGTGCAAAAAGGCTGCCTGGCCCTAGCGGTTTAGCTCAGCAGATAGCCTGCGGACTGAAGGGTTCTGGGTTCGATTCCGGTCAAGGGCACATGCCCAGGTTGTGGGCTCAATTCCCACTAGTGGGTGTGCAGGAGGCAGCCGATCAATGTTTCTCTCTCATCATTGATGTTTTTATCTCTCCCTCTTCCTTCCTCTATGAAATCAATAAAGAAATATCTTTAAAAAAAAAAAAAAAAAAAGGCTGCCTAGGGCCTAAATATTCTGTGTTAGGATTCCTAGTCTTTATTTTTTTAAATGCTTTTTATTGTAAACTGTAATTGAAAAAAAATTAATGTTCTTATTTATTTTAGAGAGAGGAATAGAGAGATAGAAACATCTATGGATCGGCAGTGCCTCCTGCACGCCCCCTACTGGGGATTGAGCCTGAAACCCAGGCATGTGCCCAGTCCATCCAGTGACTTCTTGGTTCATGGGTTTATGCTCCATCACTGAGCCACAGCAACCTGGCAGAATTCCTAGCCTTTAAATCAAGACACTTTGCTTCTTACCCATTAGTTCTTTGGGTACATGTTAAATTGGTCTTCAAGACTTACAATTGGTATGATTAAGAAATGGCTTTTTTTAAAGTGACTGAAGTACATTGCACTATTTAAAAGTCCACTTAAAATTTAAAATCTATTTTTCATCCAACAAAAATTAATTTGAATTAACAGACTTTCTCAATCTATAAATACCCCAGATAATTTATGCTTAATGTACAAAAGTGATGTATACCTTAATGTGAATTATTCCAATCTCCTCATCAGATTGCCTAAAACTGGTGTTCTTTTATCATGTATGTTGCTCAAAAAAAAAACAAAAAAAAAACTTAAGTAGTGGAATAAAGAGTCTATGCCTTATTTATCTTTGTCTCCCTGGTGTTCCTGGCACATACTTATTTCTTTGAGAATTGTTCAGAAAATATATAAACCTTATTTAGGGGTGGGAATGGGTTTTGAGTGGATATCATCTGTACTGTGGAACATCTTAAGAACAGTATTATCTATGTGAGGCTTTGGATGACTATCAAGTCTGGAGATAGGATATGGTGAAGAAGAGAGTAAAGAATCAAGGATATATTTTACTTATTGGCATTTTTTTCTGACAGTGACAAACCTTTTATCTGTTGAAATGAATTTCTTGCTATTCTGAGGGTTGCTAACAACTACAAGGCTCTTATTAGCACATGCAGAAGTATTCACTTTTCTTTTTTTTTCAATTTTTTTATTAAGGTATTATATGTGTACATATCTTACCATTGCCACCCCCCAGAAGTATTCACTTTTCCAAGAATGATCCAAGAGTGACCTCTCCCAAAACTCCATGGAGACCAGCTACAATTAAGTTTTAGGCAATCAATATTGCTAGAGTGCCTGGTCCATTGTGCAACCACAAAGCTTGGACTTCAGTCCCTGACCATGACAGGGTAAGGTCAAGCAGATTATAACTCTTAGCAAAAGGTCTATAGACGCTTAGCAAAAAGACGTGAGTTTCTCTCCTGAAATCTTATGAATGGACCTTTTCGATCCCTGTGCACTGCCCAAAGATATGATGTATAATAGAGGTAACCATGCAACATTTACTGCTTCTTTCTTCATACGTTTCTCCAGAAAGCACTGTAAACACAGTTCCAGGCTCTGTATGTGTCTTGAATTATCTTATTCCCTTGTTTGTTTGATAAAGATGAAGCTCAATATTATAGAATTAAAATATGTATTTTAACTAAATAGTGTGTGCTGACTGGATCACTCTACCAGTAAGTTAAACCTATTTTATAATATTTAGTCAGTTATAGTACATTTAAAAAGTTTTTACTTAAAAATTAACAATACCCCTACGCAAAATTAAGTAGAGGTCAACTTATATTTCAAATCAACAAGTAAATAGTTAAGTGCTTGTGCCATATGTTTTCTCCTTTCCTTTTTTCTTTCTTTTTTTTAAATATATATATTTTTTATTGATTTCAGAGAGGAAGGGAGATGGAGAGAGAGATAGAAACACCAATGATGAGAGAGTATCATTGCTCAGCTGCCTCCTCCATACCCTACACTGGGGATAGAGCCCGCAACCCCGGCCTTTAACCTGACTGGGAATCAAACCGTGACCTCCAGGTTCATAGGTCGATACTCAACCTCTAAACCATGACAGCCGGGCCCCTTTTTCTTTCTTAACAGCAACTACTTTCAGTCAAATAATATAACAAAGGATAGCTTATTGTGTTTGCATACTTTTTGTATTTGATCTTAATTTAACATTACCCTTTATGAGAATCCAGGAGCTTGGATTCATGACTTTGGGTTTTAGCTGCAGTTACTGAGCAAATTTAACAAGCTGCTATTGGCAATCAAGGCTATGAGGCATGAATATACCCACTGAGGTTTTCTTCTCGATTTAATAAAAACAATTTAAAGAAAATTGAAAAGAGGAGATTTTGAGAGAGTGCGCAATTACCTGAAGCATTGTATATCAAGAATCAAAGCTCTATTAATTGGTTGATTTTCTATAATGTCTAAAGCTTATTTTCTGCGCGCGCGCACACACACACACACACACACACACACACACACACACAGTAAAGGTGAAAGAAAATGTGGTATCTTTATTACTAATTACAAGACCTGGTCATAAAATCCCATAATTGGATCACTGTCATACATTAATACTAAAATATTATCCACATCCTATGCTTATCATGATTTTAAAGCTTGAACTCAAAAGTTATAAATGCTTGCTGTTGCCTTAATATGGTTGTGGTAATAACAGAAAGTGAAACATTTCCTAGCCTGCATCATGGCCAATCTTAATTAAGGGAGGTGTCTAACATAAACTATAATTAACAGAATTTAAATTAATTACTTTTCATGAGTCATTGTTTATCCTGTTTTATTGTAATGACTTATTCATGAACTTTATAATTCAAATAGTAAACAAGTACAAAAGAAAGCAATTATCCCACAATTTTTCACTTACAGCTATTTAATAGTTAGATGGGTTCAAATATATGCATTTTTAAATTTTCAATCAATATTACCAACATACTTTCTTTTATTTTTTTTTCTAAATATATTTCTTTATTGATTTCAGAGAGGAAGGGAGAAAGAAGAGAGAAACATCAGTGAGGAGAGAATCATTGGTCGGCCACCTCCTGCATGTCCCCCACTGGGGATCAAACCTGCAACCCAGGCATGTGCCCTTGGCTGGAATCGAATCCAGGACCCATCAGTCCGCAGGCCAATGCTCTATCCACCGAGCCAAGTCGGCCAGGGCAACATACTTTCTTTTAAAACTAGGGGGATTACCTAGGGGCCTACGTTTCTGCACAAGCAAATATAAATACAAAATCATTGGAATTTAAGTACGAAAGTAAATGGGACTTTTGTAGACTCTAAAAGACAAGCAGTAAGTTTTCTGAAAAGTTTCATGTAAATAGAATATTGATTGGGGATGTTTTATCACTTATATAGGTGCTATTACCAGACTTGATGCATGGAAGGAAAAGACTATAGAGTGAGAATTCTAAAGATAAACATGATAATTCATATATCCCATTCCAGTTTGAAGCAAGTGCAAGTTTAGCTAGGCAAGACCTGTGTGAGAGTGCTAATTTCACCACACACTTACCAACACTGGGTGTTATCAGATATCTGGTGAACAACAACAAAAATGGCAGTCTCCTGTTCTCATCTTCACTTCCTCCATGATTAGTAGTTTAAGCCTCTGTATTTAACTTTTTATTAAGCATTTGAAGTTTCTCTTTCTGCCATATTTATAGCCTTTGCTTTTTTTTTATTCCAATGGTTCATTTTTTCTTGTACATATAGAAAAATTGTTAGAAACATTAGATCTTTAATAGCCACTTATATCTCAAATGTTTTCTTTCATAAAGGATAATATTAATGTAGCTACATAGTAAAATAAAAAAAAACTTAAACATATGAAATATGGATGTCCAAGTGGGATATTGTATGTCATCATAACCTACCTTTTTATTTCTAAGCCAGGACATTGTTCTTTATAACTCAGCATTTGCCTTTCTCATTTTCTATGTCCTTATTTGGAGTAAAGTTTCAATTATTTTAGAAATAATGTTGGATAAAACAGGTTCTTTTGTACAACATAAAAAAATTCTGGTTAACACCATGTGTGAAGAGCAGAAATATCTGTTTTTTAAATGGTTCATTTTAAAGTATTTGGAACACAGCAAATAAATGAGTACTTTAGAAAGCCCTTGAAGCTATGTATTTCCTTAGTGTCTGTCTGTCCATCTGTCTCTCTCACTTTCTCTGTGAGTGCATTTGTGTGTTAATCCTGTCTTTCCTTATATAATTCAATCGATCATATCAGTAATAATTTATCTTTTAAAAACTTATTTAGCTTGTGACTTACTGCAGATAACTTTAAAAAATACTGCCAGTTGACTGATACATAAATATTTAGAAAGTAACAAGATAATCATTCTAATTTAGATATTAGAGCCAGTATTCATATATTCAGAGTTTAACATAATGAACATCTTAATACAAATATGTAAAAGTTATCCATGTAAATTAGACACGACTTTCAAGGTGGTTAATTGGAATGCCCATACCTGTATGTCTGTGGTGCATCTATCACACCATTGAATGTTTTTGGAATTATTTTCATTAACAAACAAAGAAAGCACCCATATTGTAGTCAGACTTCATATTTTAACACAAGGTATATGTTACAACTTCTTCCTATTCAACAGATAACTTTGAGTTATGTTTTTACTGTTGTTGAAATTTATTGCCTCCATTGCAGATAGTTTTGGTAATATGTGTGCGTTAGCCCTATTCTACAAGCTCATTGACGATAGAAACTGCTTCTTTCTCACATCTGAACATCCTATGCAACAACTTAGTTCAATACGCATGGCAAATGCTGAATAAATGCTTTGTAAACTCTAAGTTGTTCAAGCTGTGAGGACAATTCTCACAGACTAATTCTAAAACATTTAAAATAATGGCGGCATCATTGGAATAAATGCAAAGCTTCCCAGCTGACATTTTGGCATGAGCTGCTTTCATTTGGATATCTAAATTCTGGCATGTTTCTTTGGAACCAGAGAGAAGTTTCATTACTCTGACATAGGTCTGGCAAAAATCAGTGCAGAAAGAGTCCAATTCAGAGGATGAGTCATGACAACCAAAGGCAGAGATGCAATAATATTCCAATTCAAGCAAATATCATTTTGAATCTGGATCTTTAGCAATAGTCAGGGGTATGGCATAGTGTAGTCTCTTAAAAAAAAGAAAAAAAGATTTGGAAGAACTAAAAATAATGTCTGACCAAGCACACTGGGAAGGTTTCTTTGTCATTAAGATCTTTATATTAGCTTAAGGACTAAGGCAAATACCCAAGCACATAGTGTGAGGTGTTAAAAGATCATTATTCTAAGGCAATAGATTTATTTAGAATTCATTCCCTAAATTCTGAGTTCATGTCAGCAACTTTAATTCAAAGCCCTACACTATGGTCAACCAAGGCTGTAGATACTAATTTCTTCTGACATCAGAATTAGTTTAGCCATTTAGTGCATAGCATAGAGCCTGCCCAGTGATCCCAACTAAGTTGGTCTACACCACAGAGCTATCTAATAGAAACTTTTATGTGATGTAAATGTTCTAACGCACTGCCCAATATAGGACTCACTAACCACATGTGACTATTAAGCACTTAGAATATGGCTAGTATGACTGAGAATTGAATGCTTAATGTTATGTAATGATATTTAACTTTAATATAAATAGCTACATGTCTAAAGGCTACCTTCTGAACAGCAAAGGTCTGTAAAGAGGACTTAGCAAACGTACCATCATGAGGCAAACCAAATCTGGCCTACCACCAATTTTTGTAAATAGAGTTTATTTTTTTGTTTACAGTCACATTCATGTTTTTACATGTTCTCTATGCTCCTTTTGCACTTTGTCAGGGATGAGTATTTGTGACTGAGACCTAGAGGTTCTAAAATATATACTATTTGGCCCTTTAAAGAAAATACTTGTCAACCTCTGGTCTAAAGAAAGCTGGACTTATAGCCTTTCTTTGATTCATCCTATTGATGAGCTGTAAATGGCCTAATCAAGTCAAGAACAAAGTTAATGGGCATTTGAAAAAATCCAAACTTAATCTGTTCCTATAATTTTGTTAGGTTCCAACTATAATTGTACTATAATTGCATCTGTGTGTTTAGGCTAGCAGAGAAGAGTGAAGGTTCCTGAAGGCAAATATGATATAGGACTATGAGGTCAAAGGCAACATATGGTCTCATTCATCTTTGCACATCTCTATCTTGAATGCAGGGCTAGAAAAATATTTAACAGTAATTTGCTAATGTATTCAATTTAATTAAAGTGAAGAGTTATGTACCTGTCTTCAAAAGACTGGACCCTAAGTAGACAGCCAATGTCTGTCGCAAACAACCAGAATGCATTATGTATCTGAAAAGCCAAACTAGTATAAAATACAGTGTGGTTGCTTGATAACAATGCAACTAAAATAAAATATAGCAGGAAATGCCTGTCAGTACCCAGGGACAAGGACCTTGAAATTGTTTTTCTTAGGTTTTGTAAACAAGATAAAAATATGCAAAATAGTGGAATATTTCACTCATAAATATTTATTAAGAAATATTTCTTAATACATGATATTATAAGAATAAATTTCATTTATTAAGAAAATTATCTGCATTTAATTTTTTTTTGATGGGCTGATATATACACCCAGCCCCCTTTTGTGTTATACACATCTGAAATTTGAGGATATAACCCTCTGCTAGACAACCACTGGCTGTATCATGTTTTGCCCAACTCAGTGCATTGGAGTATTTTTCATAGGAAAACACATTTACATAAATAAATTTATCTTTCATGTTATATCAAAGAAAGCCATTCACATTCTTTTGCCCGGGGAATCTGTTATTAGAGAAAATATTTTGCCTTTTAGCCCATAGTTATTGATGAACAGCATTTATTTTATTTATAATATTAACACAAAAGGCAATTAAAAGAAAGCCAATAGCCTCAGCAGAACACCTCAGAAGTGTTGTACAACCGTGGATGCACTGACAGTGTGGCTGGTTTTCCACGTTGTTTTGGTTTTAGCACCGGCTGTCCTTGAATATGTTTAGAGGTTTCAGAGTATTGGATTACTATAGATAATTCTGGATAGTCTACAAATATGTTTATTTTTAAAGTTTGTTTTTTATATTTTAATGTAAAAGCTAATTTTGAATCCATGATGAAGATTAGTGATCTCCAGACTCTTGTCTCTTTTTATTTTGTTTCTTTTACTTTACTCATCTTAATAACATTGTTATTGCTATAAAATGAATACAGTAAATAACAAAGAATAGTTACTAAACATATGTAACTATTCTTTCGTATGTGTATTTTTAATAGTGTAATGTGTTCGTGTGTGTATTTTTAATAGTGTAATCATCTTCATCTATTTAATTATATAAAACATAGACATTAATGATCTTGCAGTTGGATCACTACTATGGCTGTTTTTTTAACCTTTCTCTTGTTCCATTTGTAATTTGCAAATAAGAATAATAAGACTGACTTGTGTCAAATGATTATTTTTTACTTCTACATAATTTAAAAGCTAACATAATTAGAATACTTCTGAGTGATTGTCATTTAATTACTTTCAAACATGCAACATATTGCCATTAAAAGCAGTTAAATTGACACAAAATGTACTTTGACGTCAGCCTTCAATGCTGTATAATGAGAGCTATGGATACAAACCTAGTTTTAAATTTAAAAAGATTCCACCCTAAAAAGAAAAATTTGGCTTCACATCTCCCTACAAACTGCTCTGTTCAATATCCCATGGCAAATTCTGTCCTTGCAGCAAAAAGAAAGATAGATTATTTGTCTCATTAACTTTTATGTAAAATTATTCTTTGTTCTCTTGGTTGCTCCCTGTCTAAATTGGAAAGGAAGTCACTACAGGTTTTTTATGAGTTTAATTATCTAGATTTACATTATCTACTATACATTTTAATAAATTGATATGTATATTCATGATAAATATTTTTTACTTATTGTATACCTGTTAGAGCAATGACAGTCATTTTGATGACTAAAGTAAAAGAAACAAAAGAAAAAGAGATAAGAAACGAGGAGATTGTTACTGTTCATGGTGGACTTAAAGTTAGCTCCTACACTAAAACATAAATAACAAATTTCCAAATAAACAAAGACTTTGAAATATATAAGATTATGCTATAATAACTGAATACTTCTGCAACCTCTAAACATACTCAAGGACATCTAGTTGTAAAATCAGGACAACTTTTATTTTATAACTATCACTTTCAATCACATGTCAGCATTTCATTTACAAACCATAAAGCTTATTAATGCCTGAAAAATGAATAAACTAAAAAGTGAAATGATTTGTATTAAAATAATAAGTATTGCTCTATTCAATACTTTTCAGTGTCATAGACAGTAGAAAAGTGAGAAGAATGCTTCCCAGAATTTTTTTCCTTGAACCCTATTAGGGGATGCCGTTATGGGTAAATGATAGCAGAATTTTTTTAAAAAAATGGCATTTTAGTTGTTCAGAGAATCATGATTAGGTGTGGGAGAGGAGTGGGACACTACAGAAGATATTAACCATGCAGTAGAATTTAAAAAAAAACACATATATGCACAAATAACAAAGAAAAATGTAAATATCAAAGAGGATATAGATTAGAGACCTGAGATTGAGCTAGAAAGAGAGATAGATAAAAATGAAAAAATAGATATACTATATAGGTACATTATTAACACTCATTCCATTTTATATAACATCTTAATACATATTTATTGAATTAACTCATTAAGCACATGGGGCTTTTCTTTTTCTTCCAAAGTATACTTTCTCTCTATTTTTCTAAATCCACTGAAATTTACATGTGTGTACACATCAAAGTATTCTTGATTTAAAATTCATGATTACTAATAGACACTATTAACTTCATGAATTAAAAACATAAATCAAACAGTGTCAAAAAGCATGATCATTAAAGTCAGTAAGGTGAAGCTCCCTACCCACTAGTTTTGTAAATTCTATGTGTCTTAAATAAATAACAAGGAAAAATTTAATAGCTTCCTAAAGTGTGGTAAAATAGAGAAGGAGGGAGTTCTATGCACATGGTTATATTCACAAATACTACTTACATGATTCTTAAAATTTACATTTTATGGTATTCAATTACACTACTACTAAAAATTGTTCAGTGTTTCTCTAATAACAATTCATCAGTTTTTAATAATTTTTAAAAACCTGGGGAAATTATTGTACCCCACAAAAGGGAGGGAGGTTGAAAGAGAGTTGAGGCAAACATGCATTCTTTTATATGACCCATTACCTTAGCTTTCAAAAATAGAGGAAACATGGCAAAGAAAAGATGTAAAATAATAACTCAGAACCAACTTTACATTGTTAAAAAGTTATCAAAAAATACAGGATGAGGCAAAAGTAGATTTACAGTTGTTTATATGAAAATATTGCAATAATCCTATCTAATAAAAGGTAATATGCTAATTGACTATCATGCCCTCTCAAAGATGGTGGTGCCCACAGCCAATAAGGAGGGAATATGCTAATTGACTGCCACACCCTCAAAGATGGAGGCGCCCACAGCCACAAGATGGCAGCACCCAGTCCCCTCAGCCTTGCCAGGATGGCAGGAGCACAGCAGGGCCAGGCCCGCCTCCACGTGAGTCCGGCCTCTGCACGTGCCTGCCTTGAGTCCCCCAGTCCCCTCAGCCCCCCAGCCTCCCAGGGCTGCCCAAGGCTCAGGTAACCAGGGCCAGCCAAGGCTTGCACTGCCGGCAGTGACAACAGCAGAGGTGTGATGGGGACATCACCTTCCCCTGATCGCCAGGTCATCTCCTGCCCCTGAGGGCTCCTGGACTGTGAGAGGGGGCAGGCTGGGCTGAGGGACCTCCCCTCCCGTGCATGAATTTTCATACACCAGGCCTCTAGTTAATAAGTAATAATACAAGAATAAACTGTTTCATCTATTACAACAGTAAACCTACTTTTGCCACACCCTGTGTATATTATACAATGAATTACTAAATTCAACCAATGCGTATTGAGTTAGATATTTAAGATACCTAACTATAAGCCAAAAGATCATAATGACTTTAGATTTTAGTAAGAGATATCTTTGAATGTCACTGAAATACCAATCAAAAGAAAGAAAACAGCCCTAACCAGTTTGGTTCAGTGGATAGATAGAGCATCGGCCTGCAGACTCAAGGGTCCCAGGTTCGATTCAGGTCAAGGGCATGTACCTTGGTTGCTGGCACATACCCAGTAGGGAGTGTGCAGGAGGCAGCTGATCAATGTTTCTCTCTCATCGATATTTCTAACTCTATATCCCTCTCCCTTCCTCTCTGTAAAACATCAATAAAATATATTTTTTTTAAAAAAGAAAGAAGACAAAGAGATGAATTTGGATATAGCTAAAATTATAGACATGGGATTCAAGCAACAAAAGTCTAACATAAACATGACTGCTGTGATGTAAAAAAGAAAATGAAAAATACTCATTTGAAGATTTAATAGAAGAAAAATACTCAAATAAAGAGAGATGCAAATCTCTTTTTAAAAAAATCATTGCTGTGTGAAAAATTAAGAAGACTTCACCGAATTTGAGACATAAACTATCAAATGTTAATGAAATTTAAGAAGAAAAAAAGACTTCAGTGGACAGATTAAAGGGGTGCACATTTCAGTCAATAGGGAAAAATAAGAGAGCAACTTGGTCTCAGATCTCTCCTAAGCAACAGCAGTTTTCATTAAAAAAAAAAAAAAAGAAAATAGGGCAGTGGTTTTAACCAGGGCCAATTTCCCCCTCTAGGGATGAATATATATTTGATTATCACAACTGGGAGTAGGTGTTACTGGCATCTAGCATAATGGGTAGAGGTTGGGGATGCTACCCAACATCTTATTCCCAGAATCACCCTCCCCCCATCCACTATAGTATTATATAGTATTATTCAGATCAAAAGGTCAATAGTACTAAGGTTTAGAAACACTGCAATAGAAGAATAAAAGATAAAGTTGTGAAATAAAAAGGATATGATTGGAATATTCTTTACCCAGTAAGGCTAACATGCAAGTAAAAAGACAACAGAAGAATATTCTCCAGTATTCCATACTCAGTTCAGGAAGCATGGTGTTAGTCAGGTCTTCATCAAAAGTCTCCTGAAAGATAAAACATAGCAAAATAAAGTGTAAATCAAAATGAAAAATCTCATAATTAAAAGTGTATCATATAAAAACACTGTTATTGACATTGAATCCAATTTAACAGAGTTAAATATAAGTATACATTTCTAAATAACATTTATCTGTGATATGCAGCTTTCAAAGAGAATAAAATGACTAAAAATCTTAAACAGAACCTACATACCATATAAAAAGATGTCAAGTGTTAGTACAAGATATCAAGGCATAAAGGTAAAGGGACAGAGGTAAACTGCTTCTAAATAAACACAGATTCCATTAACAGCAAAGACAGAAATCAATATGAACATTTATGCACCAAATTATAGAATAACAAATATTTAAACGACACTAAAGGACATAAAAGAAAATCAATAGAGAAAGTAATAATAAGAGACAGTCTCGATTTTCAACCAACCCACATTGGGGGAAAGAATTACAAATCACAGGATCTGAATAAGAACATTATGTATGCCTGCTTTTCCTAGTATATATAAACATATAATCTAAAAAGTGATATAATCTATGATTCAAATTTCTATGGAACATATATTATAAAAAGTTGGCAGATATTGTAGGCCACAAAATTAAACAAATTCTAAACTATGTAAATAAGAACTGCAAACCATTCTCTGACCACAATAAAGTAAAACCAGTTATTTTTGTTCTATTTTCTTTTATTCTAAAAAAAAAAATAGAAGTTTTTCTTTAAAAAAAACAACAACATGATGACATGAAAGGCACTGGAAATTTTTGATAAAAAGTTAGGAAGAAAGTAGAAGAACCTTAATGTCACTCCCTGGAAAACAAGCCTGCCAATCTTTCTGCAGCACTCAGAGCAAACCCAAACAGCTTCCAAATTCCCCACACCAGGAAAGGGAGCAGACTGAAACTTCATTCATTCACTCTCAGCATCATGGACAAAACTTGGCAGAGTGAGCCTCTATCAATGGCCAATGTCAGCAGCTCAGACCTGGCTTCCAGCACGCAATGGTAGAAAATGCGCCAAGGGATGAGTGAGATTTGTGTACCAAGAGAGATTAGCAATGCTCCAGAGGCAGAGAACCGAATAGCAAGAGAGCCCTGAGAGGAAGAGCTTACCAAAGAAAGAGAGCATATTATGTATGCTGTTTCCACTTTGGGGAAAAGAAATTTGGTGTTATTCAGAATTCCTTCAAGGACTAAAGTCTTGGTAGATAGTCAAGGCTGAGGAGACCTGTGCCTAAATCACAATCTAGAGACATCCTGAGAACCAAGTGCACTGGGGAACTCCCAAAAGCCAAGTGGGGATCTGAACAGACTAGAAGCTCTAATGAGCAAAAAACACTCTTCAATAACAAGAATGTTGGTTGCCCATGATTTGAACAACCATGCTTTAAAGAGCTAGCTAGGGAAAGCCATGGGGCCACTTTAGGGCTATACCACCGAGTTCCCTTCCCCTCAGTCAGCTTGTCCTAAAAGTCTTGCAGTTCCATCCATAGAGTGTGCAGAGTAGGGTGATGGCAGCTCCCCAGGTGCTGTGTGTTCACATGGAGGACAGAGGCAATAGCCTAGACCCGTGGTTGGCAAACTGCGGCTCGTGAGCCACATGCGGCTCTTTGGCCTGTTGAGTGTGGCTCTTCCACAAAATACCACGGCCTGGACGAGTCTATTTTGAAGAAGTGGCGTTAGAAGAAGTTTAAGTTTAAAAAATGTGGCTCTCAAAAGAAATTTCAATTGTTGTACTATTGATATTTGGCTCTGTTGACTGATGAGTTTGCCGACCACTGGTCTAGGCCAACTACGTCCTAGATTCCTTAAGCTTCAGATCCAGGGAAAAGCAAGGAAGAGAAGTAAGTCTCAGCTGATGAGGATCTTTGAGGAACCAAGGCATGCATTGAGGAGGATATTGGGACTTTCACCTAGGCAGTGGTTCTCAACCTTTCTAATGCTGCGACCCTTTAATACAGTTCCTCATGTTGTGGTGACCCCCAACCATAAAATTATTTTCGTTGCTACTTCATAACTAATTTTGCTACTGTTAATGAATCATAATGTAAATATCTGTGTTTTCTGATAGTCTTAGGCGGCCCTGCTAGCGGTTCTCAACCTGTGGGTCGCGACCCACAGGTTGAGAGCCGCTGCTGTAGAGCCGAAGACCAAAATTACAGTTATGAAGTAGCAACGAAAATAATTTTATGGTTGGGGGTCACCACAACATGAGGAGCTGTATTAAAGGGTCGCGGCATTAGGAAGGTTGAGAACCACTGCCCTAGAGAGAAGAGCCTTTATGATCAGATGAAGAGATTAGCAGAGACCCTGGTTCCTGTCACTGAGGAACAGGTTTCTCCAAAAAGAAACTTGTGAAAAATTATGACGCTCTTTTTACAATGACTTTTTCCCAGAAACAAAAACAAACAGCAGAAAGATATTCTGCAAAATCTAAGTCACTGATAGCTTCTGAACACAGACCAGGCTCAATTGAAACCAGAGACAACTTCATGGACAGTAGGGATACTGATAATCACTGCCTTGGTCATTATAAATAACTAAATAAGCAACAACAACAACAAAAATAAAACAAGATGAAACAATAATAGAACATGAGGCTTTGGGGTAAAATTCTTATATAAAAAGAAAGCCAACACAAGGAATTCCAGCCCAGGGAGACCACATAGATGGTTAATTCTGGACTACAGCATTGCCTCCTATCTTGAGCAAGGCAAAATGGCCAGTGCAACATCCTGCAACTATCAAACTGACTGTGAGAGCTAGAGTTGTACAAGAAGACCAAGAGGTTCAGGGATTAAGATAAACATCATTGGAAAATGTGTCTGAGGCATCCCACTTCCATCATTACCAGGGATCCCATGTCCACAGCCAAACCTAATAGCTAGGGCCAAAGATGTCGGGTACCCCATGCCAGTCTCACCACTGCTCTGTGCTTTTTCCTTGGGCATAGTCTCTTCTAATTAGCCAGACAATGTTTATCCATCCCTTTCTAGAGCCAACTTTCTTTCACACAAAATGACCAGTCTGGTTAGGGATGCTAATTCTCCAAATGGGATGGTCTCCCTATCCCATAACCAAAGAGATTTATTCTTTCCAAATATTTTGGTGTCTTTTATTTGGAATGCCATATCTTTTGTCGTTACTGGGTGTGAAATATAGGTTTATAGTATCCCAGGAGCTTAATCTTTAAAAATGTAAGGGTTAAGTTAAAGCTTTTACTAAGTGCCATCTTTGGCTTCTAAAAGGTGGCCAAAGTCATAAAAAAAAGGCTAACAGTGGAACTTCATGTCCAAACCCATCTTGCTGGTTTCTTCATTTGCACCTACTAGGGTGACATATTTTTTAAATACTTTCTAGTTTTAAAGTACTATCATTAAAAAATAAAGTAAGGAAGAAGGAAAAGAAGAAAGGAAGGAAGGAAGGAAAGAAGGAAGGAAGGAAGGAAGGAAGGAAGGAAGGAAGGAAGGAAGGAAGGAGAGGAGAGGAAAGGAAAGGAAAGGAAAGGAAAGGAAAGGAAAGGAAAGGAAAGGAAAGAGATTGGAAAGGGTAGGAAAGGGAAGGAGGAAAGAAAAGAAGTATCTATATATATATATATAAAAGGCTAATATGCTAAGTGTCCATCCAGGTCATGATGTCTCATAGTGACTAGCCTCCTTGGAGTTTCTTCAGCCCAGGAACACGACTTGCTTTATAGCCAGGTGGAAACATTTCACACTGTAACCAAATGTCTGTGAAGCCTTTTCCCATGCCTCATGTCATTTGATCCTCACAGAAGTCCTGGAGAAGGTAGATAGGAGACTCAGTGGAATCCTATTTTCTTTCCATTAGCCAGAAAATGAAGATTTAGGACACTTAGAAACTTGACCTGACTAAAAAGAAGTAAGAAATGGTGGGCCTTGAAAATTACTTCAGGTTTTCTCACTGCGCAGAATATAGTCAAACACTGCTGCAGTTAAATAGTTTACCCTTTGTTCTCCCTGCATGATCTATAATAATAATCTGCTTTGTGTTGATATTTACTGCTGTGTTGCTGACAATTACCTGAGAGATAAATTGGGGTGCTTCACTGGGCTGGAAAAAGTTTAGCTAAATCAGAAAGCAGGTCTAATTAAGCAAATTTATTCTATATCTATAAAAGGCTAAGTTGACTCACGCATATATGATACATATAAAGCTCTCGCTGGTGCCAATTGCACGCATGTGTTTCCATCTGTCACTGTCGATCATGAATTTGGTTGACACTTCTATTATAGAGAAAGGGTGAATAGCGATATTAACATATTTCTAATAATTAATTTCCTTTCAATATGCATGAATTCATGCACCGGGCCACTAGTATAAAGATAAAACAATAAAAACCACACTCCAAAACCTAAATCATGAATGACCAACTCCCAACCCCCAAATCTGAACTAGGCTCCATTTCTTGAGACTACTCAGTACTCAGAGCACTATAGAATATTTGGTGGGAGAATTTTTCACAAGACTTATCTTTAAACATGAATTGTCTGCAGGGATTTTATCAGCAGGACAATACCATTTTTGGAAGAGTAATCATAACACCTTCCTTTAAGCCACATTGGTGACTGTGTGCAGGATTTTGTCTTCAGGGCATGGTTTGCTCAATGGGCTGCCTTTTGATCTTGATGGAGATGTGTTCACACTCCTCTTACTCATCTAAGGGTCTGTTTCTTCCTTCTATTCTGGGACCCTGGGAAGGGACTGATATTCATGCAATATTAGGGGGCATGCCAATGCTTCCAAGAATATAACTGGACTATAGCTGGATTAGGGGTTTCTATTCTACGTATTTACTTTGTGCCACATAATTTTGTAGCAGGATAACTTGTCAAGCTATTAATTACCATGTCCTACCCTTGCAAGAGTTTACTCTCAGAAGGATAAAAGAATAACTCTGCTTTCTTCTCCCCTCCAGAAAGTTCTGAGTTTCTGATCTCAGTAATTATTAGTAGTTTTTGTATTTCTTGGCCTCAACTGAACTTGCTAAACACCATTTTCACAATCCTACCCAGGTTCTTGTGTCGGATGACTATTTATATCCATGTTTATGAGAGAAAGAAGAGAAAGTGGTGAGGGATGTGGATAACAGGTGAAAAATGGGACGTCCCCCAGGGTAGTGGTGTTGTCAAGGGCTTGAAAAATGGGGTGTTGTGATGGGTTTCATAATTGACACTCCATTGGGTAGAAGCAGTGGGACTTCGGATTTGGCTAATGTGTTTGCTATAAAGAACAAAATCAAATACCAAAGTCATAATGTCTTCAAGAAAAGATGTTATTGCCCATACATGGCATAGAGACTGGAGTTATCTGCCTTTGATTGGACCATGTGGGCTTGGACAATGAGCATCCTACAGGTAACCATAAGGGACTGAACATAAAGACTCTCTCCTAAGTATCTGATAACATTGTACACCCTGCCAAATTGGAAAATGAGCTCCTGTGATAACTAAATCATTCTTACCCTATGAAATGGTGGCTGAGAGCCAGATTTACTTTAAGTGAAAAATTTAATATGCTTTTTCTGCTACTTAGTGCTGTGGAACACATTTATGATTTTATATTTATTATCCCATTTCATCTTCACTACTCTTCAAATAACGTATTGTTTATACCTCTGAGGTACAGAAAAGTTAATGTAGGTTTAGTGGGTCATCAGAGACAGTGGAACCAGTGAGCACTCTCTGTGAGCAATCATAAAGGAAACTGCTGACTCATACTGGACTGTCTGGGAGCAGAGTTAGCTGCAGGCAGCAATGTTGATGCAGGGCTTCAATGGATATCATCAGGATTTCGTTGTTTCTGTATTTTGGCTCTCTCTTTTCTGTGCTGGCTTCATTCTCAGGTTTCAGGTGGTGCCTGGATGACTGGTAGCAAATTGAAAGCTATATCCTGCCAGGTTCAAGTACACTGAAAAATGTGGTGCTTTCTCACAACAGTCCTTGCAGGTGGCACCAATTGGATCATGTGCCTGTCCCTAAAATAGTCATTGTGGCCAGTTGAGTGGACTCCTTATTTTGGCCAGGACTGAATAGAGGTGTGTGGGTAGACAACTCCATAAGGACATAAAAGGAGACTGAAAAATGGGGAGAGTGTCTTCAGGGGGCAGTAGAAGCACAATTCATAGAAAGTGGATGAATGAGAGGTGACAAAGTAAAACAAAAATAAAACAGATGTCCTACAGCCCTTTCTAATAGCCCAACTTTTGACTGGGCTCAAAGCCACACTACTCCCCCATTAGGCACTGAAACTTTTTTGTCAAGTCCGAAAGTAGATACCTTGGAAGGCAGTTAGAGTGGTGGACTAGAGACCGTGGCAAGGATATTAAATAAGGGGAAAACATCTGAGAAACTTCTGCCTTCCTTTTGATGGCCCATCCAATAAGCTGACTTCTCAATTTCTAGGTCTTCTCAGGTCAGATTCCCTTACCTTTACTCCAGTATGGCTATGGTGAAAACCTAGACCTTGCCACAGAGGGCAGTCCTGCCTCCTGAATAACAGAGTATCACATCCCATCCTCTGACTTCTACTTCTAACACTTCTAGCTCCTTCATATGTCAATTCTTCAACCTTGCCAGGCCCTCCAATCCCTTAATCCCTTTACCAGCTAGATTTTGCTATCATATTCTCCTTTACCACAATAGACATCATAATCCATTGCTTAAGTAACACCCTAAATATCCCCACCCCTTTTCCTTTCATCATTCCTGCCTAGCAAAACCCCAACTCTCTGCCTTTTCCACACCTGCCATCAACTGAAGTGGCTCAGCTTGATTGCATAAAATCATACAAATATATATATATATGGCTAAACAATCGTCTGACAGACCAGAAGGTATGATGTGCACTGACCACCAGGGGCAGACGCTCAATGCAGGGTTATGTTGTTGCTGAGGCACTGTCGGCCCTGAATCCGGTTTACTGCACACTTGCATTTGTGTTCCACACCCTGTATGACAGCAACTTTGCAGAGTGCCCTCTCGCACTCCGGGACGCCGCAAAGGATGTTGGAGAGCCAGTTTCAGCCTGATCCCTGCAGTCCAGGCTGAGGAACCCTGCTCACTCCATAGACGCCCTTTGAGCTGCCGCACTGCACCAGGTGCAGCAGGCTGGGGAGAGACCGCAGGAGGTTGGCTCCAGGTGTGTCTGGCCCAGTCCCGCTCCGCTGGCGACCTTGTAATTAATTTCCTTTCAATGTGCATGAATCTGTGCATCGGGTCACTAGCACCGGACAGTACACAGGACACACACTGGCAATTTAAAAATAAACATTGACTCGTGCATGCGCGATATTTGTCCCTGTCTGACACTGGCCTCCCATTTAAGTTAATTTGAAGACAGGTTCCTGTGATGCCAGCATTTGCAATCACAAGGACAAACTGTAGACAGAGTAGGAATGTTCCTACCTGAACCCGTTTTCGGACGTGGTCAGTTATATGTTGCTTTCTCTTGAGTTCAGAGAGTGTGTGACATTAAAGTTGTAAATACTTCATCACAAGGGAAATTAGTCAAGCACTCTGAAAGTGTTTTTACTCTTAATGTGGTGTACAGGGAGATATTGGAATAAGTTTAATCAATTTATCAGTCATTGTTTTTATCAATGTTGTTTTATATCATGTTTTTTTGTCTTTATATCATGTTTTTATTGTTTTTATATCATGTCTTTGTTTTTATATCATGTCTTTGTTGTTGTTATACCATGTTGTTGTTGTTTATTTATTAATCAATTTATATATTATTTTCATATACGTTTTACTAATTTTCCTTCGTCTCTGACACTTCTATTAGAGAGAAAGGGCAAATAGCAATATTAAAACATTTCTTCTAATTCATTTCCTTTCAATGTGCATGAGTCTGTGCACTGGGCCACTACTGAGTCTATAACTAATGATTAACTACAATACTGTTTGAAAGGTAGTCACTACTTTATTATTTCCAGGTATGTTTGTTTACACATATATTTATTGAATGCATACTAAGTGCGAGTAACTGTGGGGTTTACATCATTGTTTTCTTAGCCAATACTAGCACTCACATCCTCCTCAAAACTGTTTCAGATCTTCTCTATCCTCCTTAAATGTCTGTCCCTGCACGAACTCAGCAGATGTGCTGGATGCCCTAAAGGCAACCATGAGGGAATGAATATCAAAGGCTCTTTCCAAGCATTTTTTTTTAAGCACTGTATATCCCACTAATTAGGAAAATGAACTTCTATAACTAAAGCCTCCTCTCTCTCACTCTCTCTCTTTACCTATCTCCTCTTCCCCCTCCTTTTCCTCCCTGACTGGAATATGTGCCCTTATGTTGTAGGTAGTGGGAACAGCAACAGGTGTTAGACGGGGGGGGGGGGGTCGGACTGGACCTGGGTTCAGCAGCCTTGGTACTTGGGTTCTGGCTAGAAAAAAAATTCGGAACCAAGACTCAAACTATAAAAGAGCATTTATTTGATAAATTATAGAAGTAGAAAAAGTAATTCCTAGAAGAAATGGGCTTAGGAAACAAGTTATAGAGGTAAAGGAAGGGCCCTAGGAGCTTGGGAGTGAGGGAGCTAGTGGTAACATGCCTGGGGGGTGGGGAGATAAGGGAAAGGCAAATGCATGAGCGTGCTTCCGGAGGGAGAGTGTAATGGGTCCTCAAAGAGTTTTATGGGTGGAGATTTTAGGGGAAGTCCCTGGAGAAGATCTTAATGGACTATTCAGCAGTTTTTCTGGTGTGTTCTTTCGGGGTGTGGTTTCCACTCATGATTGGTTGGCACTAGGCAGGGGTCGTTATTCATTGCAGCTGGTCCTGAGGTCAGCTGTGGCTGGTTTTGTTGCTCTTCTGAGCCTGGAGCAGAAATACAACTAAGATCAGATATTATCTCTAGAGCAGAAAAGTCAGGGGTCCAAACTGCATGACCAGTCATATGCAAGGGGGGGAAAGGTCACCCTGGGGGTGAGGTCCCACCCTACATTTGTCCTCTGCTAGGCACCCAGGGTTTTCTGCTTTGGTCATCCTTGCTGGTGTCTAACCGCCTACCACACTTACACCTTCCATCACAGTTTTCACACTTTTTGCCTTACCTATCTTCCCTGAGAACACAGACCATGTCTATCCTTTTACTACTCTGTTTCCAGCATCTTAGCATCCAGTGGGCTTCCACACCCTTTTGAAAACACTAATGAGCCAAAGAAGGACCATCTGGGCTGGAGGCCCCACCCATCACTCCATGGGGGCGGAGCCACGCCAGGGGCAAGGACTGAGAAGCACTTGGCTTCCAAAGGGAAGTTGTGGGGTTTCATCTGGGGTGGTGAATTTAATCTCCACTGCTTCTGTGAAACAAAATTTTCAGTATATCCTTGCAGAAGAGGTTCCAGCAGAACTTTTTGGATTCCTTGAAGAACTTTTTAGAGCCTCCTGTGCTCTTGCAAGGCTCCCACCTTTTCGGTAGGTGTTCGGGGCTCCTGCAACCAAGTCTCTGAGAACAAGAGACCTTGCATCCCTGGGTCTTTATGTCTAGCCCAGACCCAGTAGTTCCTAAGAGAGCAGCTCAAAGCTGGGCCTGCTGGACATGGGAGTTGCCTTCTCCGTCAGTGGACACAGGTCACCATCATCACCACCTTCATAACTCCTGTGTGAGGCGACAGGGAACACTGGCTGCTGGGCCTGGGGTAAGTCAGTGAACCTGAGTCCCACATCTCAGTTCTAATAGGATATACGAACTAAGACCGGCCTGATAGGGTGGCTTTGAGGAGCTGCGTGAACAAGAAAACTGCTTTTACACTGGCAGAGTTAAAAAGGTCCCCTGCGGATTGGGCTGGAGAGCTTGGTATAGGGCAGAAACCCTGAGGCAGCTGCCTTTCCATTTGTGACAATGTGGACGGACTTTGAGGGCATTATTCTATGATGTGATTTAATAGGTGTATCTAGGTGCCTCAATCGGTGTCCTGTGATAACTTTATCTTTTTAAATTTTTGTATTTTTGAGCATCAGCCATATATTACATATTGTTCTAGAGCTAGACTCTGATGGGTATACCATTGAAAAAAATCCGTTGATCAAAAATAATAAAAAGGTTTATATAGAATAATAAATTTAAAAAAAAAGCTTCCAGGGCAAATTATTTTCAAAAGCAAGAGAAAATAAATAGATTGTTGATAAGAGCATATATATTCAATCCATATTCTATAGCTTTCTATAGCTTTATAAGTGTATATTGTCAAATATATAGCATCTTTTAAGGTTATTACTTAAAGAAATAGGATAAAATATACAAACATTCAAAACAAAACAAAAAAAATTGGCATCTCATTTTAGCCAATAATGTATATATAAATATTCTCTTCTGGCCATATCCATTAACAAAAGGAAATACAATCTTAATAGACTTTTTGTGGCATGACTTCTCTTTTCTGTATAATAATGAGTCACTTAACAATGGGGATGCGTTCTGAGAAATGAGTCCTTAGGCAATTTCCTCATTGTGCAAACATCATAGAATGCAGTTACACAGACCTAGATGGTATAGCCTACTACACACCTAGACTACAAACCTAGACAGCATATTACCCTACTGAAAATGGTAGGCAGTTGATAAGTATTTGTGTATCAAAACATATCTAAACAGCCTGTTAAGATGGCTCAGTTGGTTGGAGTGTTGTACTGTCCACCAAAAGGTTGCAGGTTCAATATCTGGTCAGGGCGCATATGGGAGGAGATTGTTGTCCTCTCACATCACTGTTTCTCTCTGTCTCTCACTCTCTCTCTAAAAAAAAATAATAAAAATGTAGCCTCAGGTGAGGACTAAAAATATTAAACATATCTAAACATAGAAAAGGTAAGCAAAATATGGTATCAAAAATTAAAAATTGGTACACCTTTATAGGACACTTTGCCACACATAGAGTTTGCAGGACTGAAAGTTTCTCTGAGTGAGTCAGTGAGTGAGTGGTGAGTAAATGTGAAGCCCTAGGACAGTGGTCAGCAAACTGCAGCTCGCGAGCCACATGAGGCTCTTTGGCCCCTTGAGTGTGGCTCTTCCACAAAATACCACGTGCAGGCGCGCACATACAGTGCGATTGAAACTTCGTGGCCCATGCGCAGAAGTCAGTTTTCTGCACTCAAAAGAAATTTCAATCATTGTACTGTTGATATTTGGCTCTGTTGACTAATGAGTTTGCCGACCATTGTCCTAGGACATTACTGTACACTACTGCAGACTTTATAAACACTGTACACAAGCATCACCACAAAAACGTAACACATTGTGCTATGACATTATGATGGCTACTAGGAGATAGGAATTTTTCAGATCCATTATAATTTTATGGGAGCACCATCGTATATGTGATCTTTCATTGACCATAATGTCATTTTGCCATGCATGACTATATTTAGGAATATCATCCCTAACTCCTTTGTTCTTATAAGAAAAATTCAAACAAATAATAGAATGAAATTCCACTGCTATTCTTTTGAGCGTCACAAAATTATTAACTTCTTGTGTAAGCATTTATATCTTCAATAAAAGATTGGAGTTCTAATTTCATTCTGAAATTGAACTTTATTTTTCTGATAGGGAAGACATATTATAGGAAAACAACAAAGCTAGTTTCTGTTCTTGCTGCTGCCATTTAACAGTAATGAGGATGAGTATAAAACTGCAAATGTGGTATAAATATTAGATGGGAAATAGTGATGTTACCATAATTCAAATGAGCTTTCATTATTTTCAGCTCGCTAATTTTTTATAGTTCATGCTTGAAATAGCATTATGCAATCTACAATATATACTAATTGAAACTGTGTCAGCAGTTAGCATTCTATTAACTAGTCTAACTTTTAGGGAGTTTAATTTTAGTTACCACAATCCTTTTGTATAAATACTTTTCCTATGAATTCTTAGTTGTATATGCAGTGTGAATGATGAGTTCTATTATTCCTATTTTGAGAGGTCAGAAGGTGGACAAAGGAGGGGGATTGTGCTTGCTTGATATTTATTTGTTTTCTGTTACCAATATTTGACATCATTACACTAGTCTGCAGTGAGCTGAAACTCAGGTTAAGGAAGTTATTTTATTTTAACACAATTTTAAAATTAATTCCTTTTGCTTTCTTAATAACAGACTATTTCATTTTCAGTGATCCTGAATTTACTAGAAATACCAACCTAAGGTTAGAGTGTACTTGCCTTCCATAAATCTCTGTTTTCCTTGCTTACTTTTCTGTCATTGCTTTAAGAATGAATATTAAATACAAATCAACTAAATGCTACTCAATAAGATACCTAGTCACCTATCTAATAAACTACACAAATCAAAGACAAGTACTTCTAAGATCACTCAAAACATTGTTTCCTTGGGTAAACATTCTTATACCTAGAAATAGTTCATATATAAAACGTAAGTCATAATGTTGCAAAAACATGCAGAACCCTTTTGTGTCCCACTACAAAGAACCAATGCCCTATCCAAAATAATAGCACATGGTATCTTCCAGTCTTCACAATGTATGAGTGAATCCAACCTATTTCATAATCAAAATGACAGCCCTTTCTCAGATGATCAGCAATGCCTACATCTGGTCAGGACATATTTTAGTATCCCTAAACTAATCCTACCTAATAACAGAGTAATATGCAAATTGACCACACCTTCGCTACGCCTGAGCCACACCCACCAGCCAAACCATGCCCACCAGCCAATCAGGAGCAAATATGCAAATAAACCCAACCAAGATGGCTACAGCCACTGAGAGTGGGAGGGAGGCTTGGGTTTCTGCAGTAACAAAAGAAGCCATCCTGTTGCTGGCCTAAGCCTCCACTCAAGGCTACAGTTTCAATTATAGAAGGTAAATCAACTCCAACAGAAATCACTGCTGGCCACGGAGCAAGCAGGAGGGAGGCTTGGGTTTCTGCGGTAACAAAAGAAGCCAAGCTTTCCATGCCTCCTGTTGCAGGCCTAAGCCTCCACTCAAGGCTACAAAGTTTCAATTATAGAAGGTGAATCAACTCCAACAGAAATCGCTGCTGGCCTCGAAGCAAGCAGCAGGCTTGGCTTTGCTCCAGGCTACAAAGTTTCAATTGTAGAAGGTAAATAAATTCCAGATACCAGGGCCTCCTCTTGGGTCACCAGGGGGCGTGGCCAGCCTGCAAACCACCACAGGCCCCTAGCTCAGGCCGCCCCATGTCCCAAGGGAACCCCCACCCTTCAGGGCAAACCAGTCAGCACCCACCCATGCACTAGGCCTCTATCCTATCTAATAAAAGAGTAATTTGCAGATTGACCATCACTGCAACACACAATATAGCTGCCCCCATGTGGTCAAAGATCCTTCCCCCATGTGGACACAAGATGGCCACCACAAGATGGCCAGCAGAGAAGGGCAGTTGTGAGGCACCAGGCCTGCAAGGGAGGGCAGTTGGAGGCGATCAACCCTTCAGGGGAGGGCAGTTAGGGGTGACCAGGCCGGCAGAGGAGGGAAGTTGGGGGCAAACAGGCTGGCTGGGGAGCAGTTAGGCATCAATCAGGCTGGCAGCGGAATGGTTAGGGGGTGATCAGGCTGGCAGGCAGAAGCAGTTAGGGGCAATCAGGAAGGCAGGCAGGTGATCAGTTGGGAGCCAGCAGTCCTGGATTGTGAGAGGGATGTTCAACTGCCCGTTTAGGCCCGATCCAGATTGGGCTTAAATGGGCAGTTGGACATCCCTCGAGGGGTCCTAGATTGTAGAGGGTGCAGGCTGGGCTGAGGGACACGCCCCGCCTCCGTGCACGAATTTCGTGCACCGGGCCTCTATTAACTTCATAATTCCATGTTTAATCAGTGTTTCCTGTGATTATACCAACACCAATTTCTAGTTATGTTCCCTTGTTCTTGAAATGCTATTTCCTTATCCCCAGCCTCACAGATACTAGCTTTGCAGATATTATTTAAATTTTTACTGTTTCCCAATCAGATATTTTGTTTTATCTATTCATTTATTAACCTGATTTTATTCTCTTCTCAAAATATGCACTTTTTATTCCTTTGTTTATTAGTCCTCACCTGAGGATATTTTTTTCCATTGATTTTTAGAGAGAGTGGAAGGGAGGGGGGGGAAGAGAGAGAGAGAGAGAGAGAGAGATCAATGTGAGAGAGAGACATTGATTGGTTGCCTCCTGCATTCACCCTGACCTATGCTGGGGAACAAACCTGCAACCCAGGTATATGCCCTTGACCAGGAATAGAACCCACTACCCTTTGGTGCATGGGCCAATCCTCTGTCACTGAGCCACAACAGCCAGGGCTTATTCCTTTCATTTTACATGTGCATATCACTTTTTAACTGCATAACACCCATTTTAGGGGAAATAGCCCACAGAGTACACATAAAGAACAAGTCAGTTATCACTGTGGGAAGATCCGCTGAGTAACCAAAGATAGCCTCATTTTGAAGATATCTATGGTCAGCTGAGAGCTGTATGATCTACTGGAGGCATTTCCTTAATCATTTGAATATATTTTATGATTAATTCTAAAATTAAACTTACTATATTTTGGGGAGGAAGACAAGTTAACCTATTCTTTTTATTCTGATTATTGTCCAGGCCTAGAAACAAGGTAATAACTAAACTTTTGTCTGGGAAGCAACAAGTTCAAAACTCCAAAGGCATCAACAGGTGAAGGTTGGTTTCTTTTGCCCAAAGCTCCAACTAGAAAACTCATCCAGCTTAGAGACTTGAAGTTCAAAGGTGTCATTAGAACTGTAGAGCCCAAGGGTACTAGCACTTTCCCATAGCCAGTTCTTGCCAGTTGGGAGAATTCATTTTGGCACTTATGGGACAGGGAAGTACAAGCATATAACACTTCGTTTCCTACTAAATATTCAGATGTAGAAACAACAACAGTACCCTGAATCAGTCCAAAGAGCTGTATACAAAAGGTCACATTACCTACCCTCCCCAGTTTCTCATCCATTCCTTCCAACAGAAATCCCATCAGTTGAATCTAAGCATTCCTTCCTTTCATTGAACTGATGGGATGGTGACTTGGTTCTTAACATGCTGGGTAACAGAGTAATAAAAATTTGAATATCCACATACCCCTAAAATGCCCCAGTATACTCAAAAAAAGTACATATGGATTTCATTTCCCCCCTTCGAGCTAGGAAGACATCAGGTGATTAAGGATGATTAATTAAGAGTGATTAACCACCCTTAATCATCTTTCTCCTTGCAGCTGAGGTCAAGGTAGATAAATGAATTGGAGGTGGAAAATGGAAACAGTCTTTTTGAGAATTCACTCAAATTGTCTGGCTGTAAAAGCAAGAAAAATAGGGTAGACCACTGATAGGATATGGTGCCAAGACGTTTAAGAAGGAAAGCATTAGCATGTTTAGATGAGATAAAGAAATTTAAGAATACAAGGTTTATTCCACTATTGTGTAATGGTACACTGGGAATTCTGGCATTCAGTGGGTTCTAGAGTCAAAGAACAAATAAATAAACAACAAATAATAAATTAGCGCACATGTGTTTTCTATTTATCTGACATCAAAATATGTAGTCTAATAGAATTTGATTTGTGTTTTTACTTATTTTAAAATTGAAAGCAGTTCTAAAGCACTGGAATTTAATCATGAATTTGCATCAACATATTCCTTCACTAGAGCAACTGCAAAAAAAAAAAAAAAAAAAAGACCTAACCAGCATTAAAGCACTCTTAAATGATCTATAGATAGTTCATATAAGTCACTCTCCCGATAACACATCCTGCAAAAAATAAAAGTAAAAGGGTTGGGGGAGAAAGGAAGAAGGAAGGAAGAGAGGGAGTGTGGAAGAGAGGGGGGAAAGAAAGAAGGAGAGAATAGCTTTATGAAATTTTTTTAACCTGGTACTCTCATCCACAATAATTTCATTTATGCATACCATTTCCTAAAGCCAAGCAAACTAAAGACTGAAATACAAAGAGAAAGGGCAAAATACACTGTGGCAAAATTAGTGTGACAGAAGAGAACAAAGAAAGACTTGTGTACAAAGCATGAATTTTGGCTTTATGAATAAAAGTCTATTATGCTATATCAGAAAGAGCTGTGTGGTTCTATTCACGAGAGCTGAACTATGTTTACCTAAAAAGAAATGGTAAGTGGTGTTTTTCTAAATGTGAAGCCATGCGGAACCCTGCTTTGCAATACCAGGAAATCTGCAAGGGGAGTGCAGAGATCAATGTCATTATCCAGAAGGCATTACTGAAATAGATTTTAAATCCTTTGATGTAATTGCTTGCTGAGTTTGCCATTACAGCAGCTCTATCCTTTTGACTGATTGAGGGCCTTTAACTGCTCAAGTTTTACTGAGACTGCCAACATACTCATGTTGGAATCTTAACGTTAGACAGATGTTTGATGTTTAATTTAACTAATATGGCACACCATGAGTCAACAAAACACATTTTGTGTTAATGCCAAGAAAAAAGAAAAAAAAAAAAGGTGAGGGACAGAAATGCATGCAGAGTTAATCATTCTGTTTCAGCAGACAAGCCTTTGCTTTTAGACTTATTAACATGAATTCTGATTTGAAAACCCTATGGCATTTTTCTTGCCCCTTGAGAAAAGCAGTCTTGATTCCACTAGAGCATTTAGAACTGGAATTCAATGAATAAATTAACAGTGTATAAAATCTCCAAGTAAAGTATAAGGAACAATGAGTTGAATTTATTTTTTTCCCCTTTTAGGCAGTCCCTGTTTTTCATGATTCTTTGAATAATTTTTATTCTTTGCAATGCGTGTTTTTCTTTTTCTACAACTAAGACAAGCAGCCAATAATGCACTTGATTGCCTTGTCTTTAGATTTTTCTATCTTGCTGAAGAAAACTGATTTGACCAAAACCAGAATTTCATTCATGGTATTTTTAGTATTGATTGTGTCACATATATATATATATGTATATCACCTACTAGAAGTTATTTATTTTTTAAAAATATTTTTTATTGATTTTTTACAGAGAGAAAGGAAGAGGGATAGAGAGTTAGAAACATTGATTAGAGAGAAACATCGATCAGCTGCCTCCTGCACACCCCCCACTGGGGATGTGCCCACAACCAAGGTACATGCCCTTGACCAGAATCAAACCTGGGACCCTTCAGTCCACAGGTTGGCGTGCTATCCACTGAGCCAAACTGTTTAGGGTGATATTTATCTTTTTTTTAAAAAAATGTTGGTGATACATTCCGTTTAAGAAACAGGGCTAACACTATTAGCTTTTTCCAGTTTATATAATTTTCCTAAATTCATTTTTTGAGGTAAAAAAACACTATAGGTTATATTTTCAATGTGGTTTTTGCTAAAGCAATTCTCTACATGTCTTTGTCCTTTTTGTCTTAAGTTTTACAGTTAATAATAATAAGAGCATAGTGGTTGTAATGGTGGGGGTGATAGTAGAGGTTAAGTAATTGAAAGAAGAAAGCACTTGGAAACCATGCTAATGACACTGACAAGCATATAGTCTGATAGGACTCTTACTAGGGAGCTTACGCTTTCTCTCTCTCTCTCTCTCTACCATGTGAAGACACCATGAGAATACAGCCGTTTACAAGCCAGAAAGTGGATCTTCACCAGAACCTGACAGTGCCAACACCCTGAAGGTGGACTTCCAGCTTCCAGAACTGTGAGCAAGTAAGTTTATTTTGTTTAAGCTGTCCAGTATATGGTATTTTGTTATGATAGACTGAGCAGACTAATGCAGACTGTCACCTGGAAGGCCTGCTTACATATGGGCTATTCATGTGACTTGAACATCTCATAGCATGTTTCTGGGCTTCCCAAAGGAGCATCCCAAGACCAAGTGTTCTGAGAGGCTCTAGGGTGAAACTATAAGGATTTATAGGACCTGGTCACAGAAGCCCCATCCCAGACTCATGAAAGCAAGTGGGATTTAGACCCCCCCTAACAATGTAAGAAGCAGCATGTAGTTAGAGAAAAGAAATTGTTAACAGCCATCTTGAAAACTTCTTTATGACATTTGCTATTTGAGATGTGAGAATTCATTGTTCTTTCTTCCCTGGTCTTGGGTGATCTAATTCAAACACATATGAGTAACTGTTACCAGGTGATTCATGCTATGGCACCCTCATGAGATCAGGCAATGGTAAATTTGGTTAAGGGTTAAAAAGTCAGATTAGCAGACTTTTTAAATAAAGGATATGTCAAAAAAACTAATTTTAACATGAGTCATATTCATTATATAGGTCAAGTTTCAAGTCATTTTAGCTGTAATATTACCAATTAGCTCTAGTTTAAATTTAGTCAGGGGGCTAGAGGATGTCTCAGTGTCCCCTCAGTCTCTAATTTCATTTTTATCTTGGAACACTCTACATACTAATTCTAATAACAGCACTTAAAAAAACTAAACCAATAAACAACAACAAAAAAACTCTCTTCTCTTAAAAAAATGATCCATGTTACTATTTAATTGTTATTTTAAGATATAAATTATATTTTCTTTAATAGTTTTTTTTAAAAAGTATTAAACTATAGGTCTGCAAACTATCTCTCCCATTGTCAGCGGGATTATAGGAGGGTATGGCCACAAACTACATTTTATTTGCTAGAGGAAGGATCCTTTTTTTTTGGAAGGCTCATTTGTCTAGAATATTTTATGGTAAACAAACCTAGAGTCTATGGATAATGGTTTCCTGAAAAATGTTCTGTGCGCTCTGTAACTATCTGAGTATAAAATGGAGATGTCTCATGACTGAAAAGGCTCTCTTCTGTGTAAACAGTGTAGCCATGTGCATTACTTAGAGACATCACATGCTAACCTAAGCCAGAACATGTCTTTAAGGAGAGTCAGGAACTAGAATCTATATTGACAGTAAAGAATCTCACCCTTTTATAACTGCACCTCATAATTACTTATGTCCTAATATCAGGTAAGACCTTTGATTTATGTTAATTCCAACTTAACAAGCTGATCCTTTGCATTATATCAACAATTCTATTAACTACCATTTATTGACTGACAGGTTATTAATATATTCATTTGTTTAATTTGTTAAAAATGATGAAAACATTACTTAATAGCTGAAAAATGACAAAGAATTTATTAGTATATTAAGAGGAAGATAGACTGCTCAGGTATAGTCAACTTTGAGCAGACTGTTGGTTTCATACAGGATTTTAGGGAAGCATTAAGCACAAGAGTGGTTAAGATTTTAAAGGTTTCAGTGGGCTGAGAACCTATGTGGAAGCTGGTTGCTCAGTTGAAACACTTGTTTTTTTTTTTTTTTTAATTTCTTTATTGATTAAGGTGTCACATATTTGTCCTCATCCCCCCATTCCCATCCCCCCCTCCCCACGCATGCCCCAAACCCCTGTTGAACTTAACCGTTGGATAGGCTCATATGCATGCACACAAGTCCTTTGGTTGAACTCTCCCCCTCCCCCCACCCTCCCCTATCCTCCCTCTGAGGCCCGATAGTCCGATCGATGCCTCCTTGCTTCTGGTTCTGTTCTTGTTCCTCAGTCTATGTTGTTCATCATTTCCCCTAGATGAGCGAGATCTTATGTCACTAGATATATACTTATGAGAACTGAATGTGAGACGAGCAATAATAGTTATGCTGACAGGCAGATGGATCAGTCTGTAGTGAGTTTCTTTCTGGACCAACAGTTCTTTTGAGACCCAATTTCAATGTCCACCAGTTCCTTATCTGTACATGTCAGCACTGACCCCTCAGCTCTGGATGGTGGACAAATGGTGGTAATGGAGGTCCGACTCCCTCTGGTTTGGTCTCGGCGAACCCAGGGGCACGGCTTCACCCGGACTAAGGGGCACGTGGCCTCACCCGGATCCAGGGACACATGGTCTCACCCGGACCCAGGGACGCTTGGCCTCTCCCAGCCCCAGGGGCACGTGGCCTCACCTGGGCCTAGGTGCATGAGGCCTCACCCGGATCCAGGGACACATGGTCTCACCCGGACCCAGGGACACTTGGCCTCTCCCAGACCCAGGGGCATGTGGCCTCACCCGGGCGTAGGTGCACGAGGCCTCACCCGGATCCAGGGACACATGGTCTCACCCGGACCCAGGGACGCTTGGCCTCTCCCAGACCCAGGGGCACGTGGCCTCACCTGGGCGTAGGTGCATGAGGCCTCACCCGGATCCAGGGACACATGGTCTCGCCCGGACCCAGGGACGCTTGGCCTCTCCCAGACCCAGGGGCACATGGCCTCACCCGGGCTTAGGTGTACGAGGCCTCACCCGGATCCAGGGACACATGGTCTCGCCCGGACCCAGGGGTGCGTGGCCTCTCTCAGACCCAGGGGCACGTGGCCTCACCTAGATCCAGGGACACATGGTCTCACCCGGACCCAGGGACGCTTGGCCTCCCCCAGACCCAGGGGCACGTGTCCTCACCCGGGCCTAGGTGCATGAGGCCTCACCCGGATCCAGGGACAACACTTGTTGATTGGTTGCCATCAGAGGCATGTTTATTGCAGTGAGGCTATTGCTGATTGGCTGTCCTTCTAAAGTACAGCGCTCTCACACATTTGTTGGCTTTCACAGGTGTGTTTACGAAGGAGAACTGCTACTGATCAACTGAATAAATTAAAAATATGTCCAGTGGCTATTTATAAGTGCTACCACAGCTCCACAACAGAGTATGGGGCCATTTTTTAATTTCTCCAATAAAAAATGAAAGAAAAGAATGATAAGGAAGGGACAGAGGGAGGGGAGAAGGAGAAGGGAAGGGAAGGAGAGAGAGAGAGAGAGAGAGAGAGAGAGAGAGAGAGAGAGAGAGGAGATTTGGGATTCTGTATCATGTGTTTGCATATATAATCTTCTTTCTGAGACCTACACATTCTCCCACCAATACTGTACCAGGGGTTCAGTGGTATACCTTAAACCCTTAAGAGATGTGCCTCTAAATACTAAACAATGTGTAAGATATATATTTTATACAACTAAAGGTACACATTACCATATCAGGTCACTCCCACCATCCAAAGAACTCTGAGCTGAATATATGGAACACTGAATTGTATAAAGGAGTACAACTAGGGAAAGAGCTGAGGGACATAACTGAAATTCAACCTGCCACCAAAGAGGAAGCACGGAGTTTTACAAAAAACATAAGAGAACTTAGGCAAGTAAACAGTGGTCTCAAAACTTTTTAGTGCAGAAGTTTATTGAGTGTTTAGTGTGATAACCATAGATGCAAGTTAATTTCTTAAATAAATACCTTCTTACCTATGTCCTGGAAATTTCAGCTCCTTTTTAACCTAGGAATTGTTAATTTAGTCTAATCATCCTTCCCAGTTATTTCTGTCCACCAAGAAGACATTAGCTGCAGATATTCTTATCTTTTCCAAATCTTCCTTATCACTTTTTAGAGCAGTGATTTTCACCCTTTCTCATCTCATGGCACACATAAACTAATTACTGAAATTCTATGGCATACCAAATATATATATATTTTGCTGACCTGACAAAAAATAGGTATGATTTTGATTCATTCACAGAGGATGGCTATTGTGTTGGCTGTTGTCATTTTTTTTTTAATTTTTTTAAAATAATCTAAGGGAAAAGAAGTCAATGCCTCTGGCTAAAATAGTCATGCATATTTTAAATAGGTATTGCATGTTTTAAAAATTCTCGTGGCTCACCAGCATGTCTCTTGCAGTACAGAGTGTGCCATAGTACACCAGGTGAAAATTGCTGTTCTAGAGGTTCAAGTTGCTAGCTTCATGGATGTATATAGTAGTCCAGTTCCTATGAGGAGAAGTAGATAACTGATGAGGTTGTATGAATTCAAGTACCATCACAAATTCTAGTTATTCAAAATGTTTCTCAAAGGAAGAAATAAAGATGAAGATCCATTGCTGTGTACTGCTGCTGATTTCATCCTAAGGGGCTAGGAAAGAAATCCCTCTGCCATACTGATCCTTTGAAGGAGCATCTGTTTTTCTGAGATGTGAAAATGATCTAAGAGAAAAAGATCTGTATTTTATATCTTCTTTAGCCCACTGAGTTTCATAATAACAAAATGTTTTAATATTACCTGCTGTTATTTAATTTTATTCTCTCAAATTCATATATTTAAGTCCTAACCACCACCCAGTACCTCTGAATGTGACCTTATTTAGAAATACAGTACAGTTGCAGAGATAATAAGTTAAGGTGAGGTCATTAATGTGGGCCCTAATTCAATATGACTTATAAGAAGGGGAAATTTGGCCCTAGCCAGGTAGTTCAGTTGGTTAGGGCATCGTCCTAATAAAACCAAGGTTGTGGTTTCAATCTCCCATCAGGGCACACACAAGAAGCAACCAAAGAATGCATCAACAAATTGATGTTTCTCTCTGTCGCTCCTGCTCTTGCTCTCTCTCTCTCTCTCTTTCCTTCTCCCTCTCTCCTTTCCTTTCTCTCTAAAAATCATTTTAAAAATCTTAAAAGAGTATGCAGGGAATTTGGACACAGACAGATACACTCATAAGGAAAATGCCATGTGAAAATAAGGCAAGAATCAGAGTAATCCTATCTAATAATAGACAAATATGCAAATTGACCATACCTTCGACACACCCACAAGCCATGCCCACAAGCCACACCCACCATCCAATCAGAGCAAGTATGCAAATTAATCCAAACCAAGATGGCTACAGCCACAGAGAGCAAGGTTTCCTAGGTAACAGAGGAAGCCAAGCTTTCCACCTGCTCTTGCCAGGCCTAAGCCTCCACTCAAGCTACAAAGTTTTAATTATAGAAGGTAAGCAAATTCAAACAGAAATGGCGGCAGAATGGAGCTTGAGAGAGCAGGCCAGGGTTGCCGCCGGCAACAGGGGAAGCAAAGGTTTCCACACACCCTGGCTGGGCCCACCCGCTTAAGACAACAAAGTTTCAATTATAACCCCAACAGAAATGGCTGCCGGCCTCGGAGGGAGCCCCAGGCTTGGCTCTGCTCCAGACTACAAAGTTTCAATTGTAGAAGGAAAATAAATTCCAGATACCAGGGCCTCTGCTTGGGTTGCCAGGGTGCATGGCCAGCCTGCAAACCACCACAGGCCCCTCGCTCAGGTTGCCCCACACCCCAAGGGAACCTCCACCTGATCTGAGACACCCTTCAGAGCAAACCAGCTGGCCCCCATCCCTGTACCATGCCTCTATCCTATCTAATAAAAGAGTAATATGCAGATTGATCATCACTGCAACACACAATATAGCTACCCCCATGTGGTCAAAGATCCTGCCCCCATGTGGACACAAGATGGCCACCATAAGATGGCCAGCAGGAGAGGGCATTTGGGAGGCACCTGGCCTGCAAGGGAGGGCAGTTGAGAAGGACCAGGCCTGCAAGGGAGGGCAGTTGAGAGGGACCAGGCCTGCAAGGGAGGGCAGTTGAGAGGGACCAGGCCTGCAAGGGAGGGCAGTTGGAGGTGATCAACCCTGCAGGAGAGGGCAGTTAGGGGTGACCAGGCCGGCAGAGGAGGGAAGTTGGGGGCAAACAGGCTGGCAGCAGAGTGGTTAGGGGGTGATCAGGCTGGCAGGCAGAAGCGGTTAGGGACAATCAGGAAGGCAGGCAGGCAAGCAGTTGGGAGCCAGCAGTCCTGGATTGTGAAAGGGATGTCCGACTGCCTAAACGGGCAGTCGAACATCCCTCAAGGGGTTCCATATTGGAGAGGGTAGAGGCTGGGCTGAGGGACAACACCCCCTCCATGCACGAATTTCGTGCATTGGGCCTCTAGTGTTTTTATAAACCAAAGAATGCCAGTGATTGTCAACAAACCACTAGAAGCTAGCATTGAATAGATTCTTCCTCACAGCCCTCAGGAAAAAACAAAACAAACAAACAAACAACAACAACCCTGCTGACACCTTGATTTCAGAGTTATGACATCCAAAACTGAAACAGTGAATTTTAGTTATTTAACCCAGGTATTTTTGTTAAGGCAGCCCTAACAAATTGATAGAGAGCTAAGCCACTAGACAGACAGAATTCTTCCTCACAATGTTAAAGTATTATCTTCAATACCATTTTTTATCACTGTGCTGCATTTTTTTAAATCTTGATTCAGATTATTATAGATGTCCCTCTTCCCCCCATATCTTCCCTCCACCCAGTTCCCACCCCATCCTAAGCCCTCGCCACCCTACTGTCCACATCCATAGGTACTGCATGCATACATATAAGATCTTTGTCCAATCTCTTCCCCCACCCCTCAAGAATTGTCAGTCTGCTCTATTTACATGCCCCTGACTCTATTACATTCACCAGTTTATTCTGTTCATCAGATTTTTTATTCATTTGATTTTTAGATTCACTTGTTGATAGATATGTATTTGTTGTCATTTTGTTGTTCATAATTTTTTATCTACCTTTTTCTTCTTCTTCCTCTTCTTAAAGAATATCCTTCAGCATTTCATATAATACTGGTTTGATTGTGATGAACTCCTTTAGCTTTTTCTTGTCTGTGAAGCTCTTTATCTGACCTTCAATTCTAAATGATAGCTTTGCTGGGTAGAGTAATCTTGGTTGTAGTTTCTTACTATTCATCACTTTGAATATTTCTTGCCACTCCCTTCTGACCTGCAGAGTTTCTGTTGAGAAATCAGCTGACAGTCATATGGGTACTCCCTAGTGGGTAATTAACTGTTTTTCTCTTGCTGCTTATAATATTCTCTCTTTGTCTTTTGCCCTTGGCATTTTAATTATGATGTGTCTTGGTGTGGTCCTCTTTGGATTCCTCTTGTTTGGGGTTCTCTGTGCTTCCTGGACTTGGAAGAGAATAACATTTTTTAAAATGCTACAATAGAAGATTTAAATGTTGTGTTACTTAGGTGCCTTGCCAGAAGTCACAAAGCTAGAAAAGCAGTAAGGTTAGAATTTAAATCCATGTCTATCTGACTTCACATCTCCTATTCTCTCATTTACACTATTCTGCCTTCACTCTACTACCCTGCACCTTAGCTGTCAATGAGCTTTGATGAGCTGAAGCTTCCTATAAAACTGATTTCTCTTGGTTATTCAAGCTTCTTTAACTCCATATTTTGTGTCATTGATATTGAGTTGTTTTAGTATTTATTGTTTAATTATTAAAATGTTGCTTACCTATTAAATAACTACCTTCTTACCTCGATCCTTGGAAATTCCAAGTTCTCATCTTTCTAGAAATTAAGATATTCTCATCCTCCTCCTCACTTATTTCTGTCCATTAGGCAGAAATGAATGGCACACATTCTTTTACCTTCCAACTCTTCCTTTTCAGAGGTTCAGCTTTCTAGCTTCATGAATGTACGGTATACAGTATTGCAGGACCTGTGAGGAGAAGTAGATAAGGGATGAGGTCTGAATTAAGGGAACTAGCAACTAAAAATCTTCCTTTAACTACTTAATAATAATGAAATATCACTCTAGGTATTTCATTAAATTAATAATGCAATCACTCCTTCTAAACCAATGCCTAGGAATGGAAACAATTCAAATGATGGTAATTCATTTATACAATAACCAAATGAATTTCATCTTTTTTCATGTGAGCAATGTGTTTTCTATTGTTAAGCCCAGAAAGGCCAACCTTATTCCTGGTGGTCCATTGCAAAAGCAAATCCAAATTGATTCCACAAAGCTTGCTTGATAAAGTCTCATGTTCAAGCCCATAGATAGAAGGTTTGGTACACATCACCAAGTTTTTTTTGTTTTCATTTTCTTCTCTAAACTTGAACTCCAATTTTTTAAAGGAGAAATCACATGATATCTTTTCAATCAAACTTTCCATGCCAGTGCTTCATTGCATAATCAATTGGCTTTCAACCATAATTCAAATTATTGACTGTAGTCTGACAAAGATTTGATTTATAAGTATAGCATTCAATCTCCAAATATGGACACCATAATTTTCACTCTGTATGCATATCACAGTGTTCCAACAAGAGGGAGAATCTAGTTTCCCTCCCTTAACTCTTTACCGGCCTTACTGTTTTGCTCGGCCTGTATAATAAGGCAGAAGTGATGAGTTCTGGGAATCCTTTGCAGCTTCTGACTGGATTTACTAGAACACTCAGCTCAGGGACACTACCTCTAGAAACCCAGCTTCCTTGTACTGAAAAGCCAAGTTACATCAAAAGACCACATACCAACACAGGAATTCTAGTCAACAGCTCTAGCCAACAGCCATCACCAACTGCCTGCCATGGTCCCTCTCTGAGTGAGCTATCTTGGATGACCAGCCCAGTCAAGCCTTCATCTGACTGAAGCCATATGAGACACCAAGTGAGAACATCCAGCTGATGCCAGACAGCTCATAGTACTATGAGACGTAGTAGTATTGTTTTAAGCTCCTATGTTTTGGAATTGTTTATTACCCAGGAATGGATAATGAAACAATGAGGTTGTCTGTATGCCTAAGTACTATTCCTGAAAAATAGGGATTCCAGACATTATTTCTAGGTACCTAAAAGCAGAGAATTTTCACCAGTGTACTCTTTGTAGAATCCTGGCCCCTGTGATGGAAGAAAGAATCTGTCTGATCAACTGGCCCAAGAGGTAGAACTTTGAAAACTAGTTAATTTGTTAGAGAAATCATATTTTTAAATAAGCAATTAAGTATTGTTCTATTTAACAAATGCTTTATTTTTAACATCTATAGCTATTTATATCCAGTGTCATTTCCAATTATGGTCTTTGCACAGTGGGTAATCACCGCTTTATGGAATCAGAATTTGAATCTCTGCCAGACCACTTAGAGTCTGCATGAACTTGGAGATTAACCTTTAGCCTTGTTTTCTCATTTCTGAAATAAGTATGATGATGGCACATTACTCACAGAGTTTTAGTGAATCTTAACTGAGAGTATGTATGTAAAGCATGTAGCATGTTGCTTAGCACACGAAAATCATTAATTAATTGCTAGTTATTGTTAGTCTCCAGGGAAATTTCAGAAACATATAATAAAATACCTTTCAATAAATAAATACAAGATGTAAGAACAGGGTTCGCTATTGTCTACCTACGAGAATATTTGTTAATTGTCTCTGGGAGTTGGTAAATTTTTATTAGTTACTGAACGTGTGTGTGTGTGTGTGTGTGTGTGTGTGTGTGTGTGTGTGTGTTGTCAGAGAAAGGAAGATTGCTTCTTTGGTGTACAGAGTTTTATCAAAGTCTTTTTGTCAAACCATTACCCTAGCGTGTTCAGGTTCTTCAACCCTATTGACACTGAATAGAATTGATCATTGGCATTTGCATTCCAGTCACAATTAAGTATATGACTACTTGCACCTTGTTTTATTGAAATGGGGGTTTAAATCCAATTGTTTGCCAGGCTAAATAAATTTTCCAGATATCTTCTATGACTAAATTATTAGAGTAAAAAATGTTGACTAAATTTAACAGCCCCATTTTTAAATTTCACTGTCCAGAAAACATTTATTTTGTATTAGTATTAGAAGATATACTGTAATTCAAACATAATTAAAGAGACTTTTTCCTAAGTGAAAAAATATTTGTTTAAGAAATTCTAATGCTAGAAGACTTTGTATTATTTAAAGTGTGCCTTCCATTCGTATTTACAGTCATTGAAATTTTTAAAATTTGAATTAATACTATATAAATTGTTTACTTCCAGGTACATGATTTAAGCCAAGTCATAGTTTTTATCATTATTTTTCTCTCTCCATTTTAATTTATTTATAAGGACACTTTGTATTTGCTTTTATTTTTCCTTGCTCTGAACTGAGCAGAAGAAACAGTACTCTGGACAATGAGGAAGTCATACTTACAGAGATTGGACAATAGCAAATGTTAAGAAGGCTGTTACTGCAATAAACTCCTAACTGGTCTCTCTGCTTCCATTATTGGCTCATCAAACAATTCTCAACACAACAGTCAGCCGTGATCTTGTTAAAACAGAAGTGAGATCTTGCCACTAATATGACCCATCCAAATAGCTTTCCATCCCACTCAAAGTAGAAGCCAATGTTATCACAATGGCCTGAAGCCCTACTTAGCTGCTAACCACCTCCTACTTCATTACTTTTCTATTGTCATCTCTTACTATTGTTTTCCAGACTCACTCTACTACAACTACACTTGCCTTTTAGTTTTCCATTTAATTCAGACACACTGAATGTTCAGATACACTCTTACTTCACTGCCTTTGAAATTGCTGTTACCTCTGCCCCAAATGCTTTTCTTGGTTTACTCATTCACTTTCCTCATTTAATTACATTTATCACTTTTTTTATGAGATAAGCACTTTCTAGGAGTTGAGAATACAGTAGTGAATAAGACATTCAAAAATCACTGTCCTCGTGGAACTTACATTCTAATGGGGTCAGTAAACAAGATAAATATATATAAAGAGAAATAATTATAAGTACTAAGGAGAAAAAATAAGGGATGGAGAATAGGAAATATAGGAAATGAGAAAGACACAGAAAAATATTAGACAAGTGACTTAAAATGTTACAATTTCAACGAAACAATCTCTAACTATATTATTTAATATTACACTTCCGTTCCCCTCCACAAATACCTCTTCCCTGAATTATTTTTCTTTATATCAACTATTACTACCTAATATATTTTATATTTTAGTTATTTATTCTGTTTATTTTCTGACTCTAGTTACTAAAATATAACTTCTATATGGGGGGGGGGTGACTATTTTGTTTACTGATGTTTACCTACAATCTAGGACAATGCCCAGAACATGGTAGTCACTCAATAAATATAGCGTGTCCCCCCAAAATGTATACACACACTTTGACTAATTATAAAAGCAATGTTTATTAAAATAGATTTCATTTTAAAATTTGAGCTATCAGCTGTTAAAGTGTGTATACATTTTGGGGGGTCACCCTGTATTTGTTGATAGATGAAGAAAGTAAGAAAATCCCATACAATAAAAGCCTAATATGCTAAGTGTCCAGTTGTCCAGTCGGCCATTCAATCAATCAAAGCATAATATGCTAATGATATGCTAAGGCTGCTCAACCACTCGCTATGACTTTCACTGACCACCAAGAGGCAGACGTTCCGACCGGTAAGTTAGCTTGCTGCTGGGGTCCAGCCATGGACCCCTCCCATGGAATGTTATTCAGCAGTTAAAAACAAACAAACAAAAGAAACAAAACAAGGAAATCCTACCATTAGAAACAACAGGGATGGACTTGTAAGGCATTATACTAAGTGAAATAAGTCACAGACAAATGCTTTATGATCTCACTTATATGTGGAATCCAAAAAAAATATACAAAAAAACAACACATACACACACACAAAACAAAAAAAAAAGACCAAAAACAAAAAAGAGAAAAGAAAAGAGAGAGGCCAGGCTGTGGTTATCAGAGGCAGAGGAGAAGGAGGAGGCAGAATTGGAGAAAGGTGATCAGGAAAAAAAAGCAAAAAAAAAAAAAAAAAAAAAAACCCAGAAACTCAGAAACTTTCAGTCATAAGATAAATAAGTACTAGGGATATGTACAACATGACTGTACTGTGTTGTATGATACATAGGGAAGATGTTAAGAGAGTATATCCTAAGACTTCTCATCATACGGATATGTTTTTTCTTTTTCTTTCTTTTTAATGTGTCTATATGAGATGATGGATGTTAGCTAAACCTATTATGGTAATCAATTTACCATATTTATATAAACTAAACCACTGTGCTGTACCCCTTAAACTTATACAGTAAAATATGTCAAACTTTTTTTAATAAACTGGAAAAAAATCATGGTAGCATGAATTACAATAGTCAAGATTTAAAAATCATCTAAAAAGCCCAACTGGTCAAATTATCATTGTATATCTACATAGAGAATTCTTTGCAGTTATTAAAATCATGGTTTAAAAGATAAATTTTTTTAATTTATTGTTTAAGGTATTGCAAATATTAGTACATATGTCTCCTTTTTTATTCCCTATTGCCTTCCCTCCGGCCTCCCCTACCCCCTGTACTTGCCCTCATTCACCCCCTCCCCCAGTATCATGCATCTATTGGTTGTGCTTATATGCATGCATACAAATCCTTTCGTTGATCTCTTACCCACCCCCACCCCCAACCTTCCCCTACAGTTTGACAGTCTGTTCGATGAATTAGTGATTTTGTTAAAACCCTCTCTACATATTACAGGGGGAAAAGCAAAAGCAAATTAAAAATACAACATAGTCAGTATGGTCCCATCAGTACACAAACCTATATGTACAACTCTAAATGTTGTTTCCTTTGACTGATGGAATTGAGTAATTTTTATTTTCTCATTTTTTTTATTTTTTTGTATTTTCTAAAATTTTTGTTATGAATTTGTCTTGCTTTCAAAATCAGGGGAGTATGCTAATTTCATTTTGTGAAAGAAACTTATATATTTTGTTTTCTTTATGTTAACCCTAGTATCATCACATTTCTTTTTTTCTTTATTGATTAAGGTATTACATATGTGTCTTTATCCCCCCCATTGCCCCCATCCCACTCCTGTTCATGCCCTCACCCACCCTGGTGTCTGTGTCCATTGGTTATGTTTATATGCATGCATACAAGTCTTTGGTTGATCTCTCCCCCTTACCCCCACCTTCCCCTACCTTCCCTCTGAGGTTTGATGGTCTGATCAATCTTTTCTTTCTCTGGATCTGTTTTTGTTCATCAGTTTATGTTGTCCATTATATTCCACAAATGAGTGAGATCATGTGATATTTATCTTTCTCTGACTGACTTATTTCGCTTAGCATGAAGCTCTCCAGCTCCATCCATGCTGCTGAAAATGGTAGGAGTTCCTTCCTTTTTAGAGCAGTGTAGTATTCCATTGTGTAGATGTACCACTGTTTTTTAATCCACTCGTCTGCTGGTGGGCACTTAGGCTGTTTCCAAATCTTAGCTATTGTAAATTGTGCTGCTGTGAACATAGGTGTGCATATATCCTTTCTGATGGGTGTTTCTAGTTTCTTGGGATATATTCCCAGAAGTAGAATCACTGGGTCAAAAGGGAGTTCCATTTTTCATTTTTGAGGAAACTCCAAATTGTTCCCCACAGTGGCTGCACCAGTCTGCATTCCCACCAGCAGTGCATGAGGGTTCCTTTTTCTCCGCATCCTCACCAGCACTTGTCCTTTGATGATTTGTTGATGATAGCTATTCTGACAGGGGTGAGATGATACCTCATTGTCTTTTTTATTTGCATCTCTTGGATAATTAGTAACTTTGAGCATGTTTTCATATGTCTCTTGGCCTTCCTATGTCCTCTTTTGAAAAGTATCTATTTAGGTCTGTTGCCCATTTTTTGATGGGGTTGTTTATCTTCCTTTTGTTAAGTTGTATGAGTTCCCTATAAATTTTGGAGATTAAACCCTTATCGGAGATAACATTGGCAAATATGTGCTCCCATGCAGTGGGCTTTCTTGTTTTGTGGATGGTTTCTTTTGCTGTGCAAAAGCTTTTTATTTTGATATAGTCCTATTCGTTTATTTTCTCTTTAGTTACCATTGCCCTAAGAGCTGTATCAGTGAAGATAGTGCTTCGGCATATGTCTGAGATTTTGCTGCCTGTGGATTCCTCTAATATTTTTGTGGTTTCCTGTCTTACATTTAAGTCTTTTATCTATTTTGAGTTTATTTTTATGTATGGTGTAAGTTGGTGGTCCAATTTTATTTTTTTTGCATGTATCTGTCCAATTTTCCCAACACCATTTATTGAAGAGACTGTCTTGACTCCATTGTATGCTCTTGCCTCCTTTGTCAAATATTAATTGAGCATAGTGTTTTGGGTCGATTTCTGGGTTCTCAATTCTATTCCATTGGTCTATTTGTCTGTTCTTGTGCCAATACCAGACAGTTTAGAGAACAGTGGCTTTGTAATGCAGCTTGATATATAATATTGAGATCCCTCCTACTTTGTTCTTCTTCTTCAGAATTGCTGCAGCTATTCGGGATCTTTTTTTACTCCAGATGAATTTTTGGAGAGTTTGTTCTAGGTCTGTGAAATATGCCGTTGGTATTTTAATGGGGAGTGCATTGAATCTATAGATTGCTTTGGGTAGTATGGACATTTTAATGATGTCGATTCTACCAATCCATGAACACAGTATGCTCTTCCATCTGTTTATGTCTACCTCTATCTCTTTGTTCAAAGTCCCGTAGTTTTCTGAGTAGAGGTATTTACCTCCTTAGTTAAGTTTATTCCTAGGTATCTTAAAGTTTTTGGTGCAATGATAAATGAGATTTTTTAAATCTCTCTTTCTGTAAGTTTACTATTGGTGTATAAAAATGCCATAGATTTCTTGGAGTTAATTTTGTATCCAACTACATTGCCAAATTCATTTGCTAAGTCTAATAATATTTTGATCGAGTCTTTAGGGTTTTATGTGTACAGTATCTCATCACATTTCTTAGAAGCCTTTTATAGGCTGAAAGAAAATTTCAATTTTGTTTATTCTCAGATGTAAATCTAACTCATTTTAGTTCCTAAATTTGTAACATGTTCACTTGAGTGCCAGCAAAGATTAATGGGTAACTCTTTATCTATGGTTTTCGAGAATTGACTCATTTTAGAAGCAGAGTTGAGTCAACCATCCTTGCATTTTATGCCCTTCTTCTACCAAAAACATCTAACTTAAAAAAAAAAAAAACACTACTTAACTGTGCCTTTCTTCACAAATATTCTCCATCAAGAATATTTGACTGAAATTAGCTTCTTCTGCCCATTTATCAACTTCTATCTGACTTTACATTCAAAAGAAAGACTTTTGGTTAAAATGACTTGTCTATGAATCTCTTATGTAAATATCTGAGTTGATAGAGAACACAATAATCTATAAGATTTTAAATTATTATTTCAGTCCTTGCCAGTGTGGCCCAGTTGGTTGAGTGTCATCTCATTCAATTCCTGATCAGGGCACATACCCAGGTTGCAGGTTCGAGAGGCAACTGATTGATGTTTCTTCCTATCTATCTATCTATCTATCTATCTATCTATCTATCATCTATCTATCATCTATCTATCTATCTATCTATCTATCTATCTATCTATCATCTATCAAGCTAGCTAGCTAGCTAGCTAGCTATCGTCTATCTTTCCTTCCTCTCTAAAAAAATGATAAAACATATTTTAAAAATAAATAAGTTATTATTTCAACATCTCCCAATTTGTCTTAAATATAAAATACCACATCTAAATATTTAAAACTTGTTACTTGAATTTATATAATTAAATAAATTAAAACTGAGACAATCGTAAGAGATGCAAATAAAACTTCATTCTTTCATAATATAAAATATAATCATGATATCTTGAACCTAATAAGTTCTTATTGAATGGCTACTCTGTGCATATTATTAAATTCCCTACAAGAAGTATAATGAGATATTTAGGAAAATAGAATTTTCTTTTTTGTTGGTTAAATTTGTGTGATAGCCAAAATAGTGAAATGCTTGCTTCTAAGTTAAAGTGCAATAAATCTGTCTTCAAAAGTAAAGATAAATATTAACTAGCACAATAGTGCAATACGCAATTTTTCATATCCAGTGCTAATCATTTTTCAGGGTTGATCATCATTCCTCCAGCATTACAAGGGCCTGCAGATTATTACTAAGTTAATCTTGATGGAAAACTGATAAAATAAAAAGAAAAATTATTTTGTGTGATGTTATACTGGTAGTAGTTTATATAGTCACTCCTAATGTAATCACATTTTCATAGCCTCCTAAGTCCTAGAAGTAATCTGTGGTTTGCAATCCAAATAGATGAAAGTAATGAGTTGTGGCTTGGACCAATAAATAGAAAAAGAAATAAAAGAAGAATTGTTAGTATGTCACCATGATGAACTGATTACTATTAGTGGAAAGCCTGAATTAACTGTAAGGTGACCTTAGCAATATATCCATTTCCTTCTGGAACATAATTTAGTGATTGCAACTTCTGTGTCATTATTGTAATGTTGCTTTAACATTATTACAGAGAATCTGGATCATTTTTCAGTCATCAGTAAAAGATGGGGTTAAAATGACTCAAATTTTCAAGGAAAATTATTTTCCTTCAAGGAATGCAAATGTTTCCAAGAGCTCTGTTAATAATGCAAGAGGTTTCATAGCCTCACCTAGTGGTCAGAAAGTAATTTACTGAACAAATCACCTACATCAGCAGCTGTAGTTGTGATAAGTATGATTTTAGAGGTAGTGGAGTATCATTGTATTCCTAGCTAGTAAGGATACAAGATAAGCATGCCATATTAAGCAGAAGTTGAATATTAAGCAAGTACCTGTCCATGTAGTAATATTTAAAAGAATAGAAATATTCATCTCCAGAACTAAACTCATTTAGAAGTTACTTTGTCTATTTTAGAGCTGACTTCTTATTTAACAATTATTTCTAGTATTTACATAAACCTTAAGTGGCACTCAGTAAAAAGTTTAATAACAAAATCATGTAAAAAGTTGATGTTTGAGATGACATTAGTGTGACCTCACTCTTGAAAGTGAAATAAAATTTTAAAGAATCTTTATAACTAATTCTGTGTTTTGGTCAAATTGGAATACTTATGGTTACAATCCTTCTAGAAATTTGTGGTGCATATAAAATAGACTGAACATATCTCTAAGCTTAATCCGCGCATGCCCCTCCTCACCACATCCCAAATACTCAAGGCTTCCAATTTTTAAGTTACTCATATACAGACCTTCAACTATGAAAATACTCTTCAAAAACTTGTTCATAGTCAGAAAATATTTTTTTAAATCATTATTACAGAAATTTTAAAAATACCTGTGACTATACCAAGTTACTGTGAATTTCTGCTTAGGCAGCAAGGTGAGCTGATGCATCAAGAACCACCTGTCCTTCAGGAGGTTATCAGGTACCATGTCACTGATACCGCATCATGTAGTGTAGAAAGCAGAAGTGGTGCATAACATACTAACCAGCTGTGAGGCTTCCATTGCTTAGAGATCATGCATCTGGCCTCTTACACAGTTTCACAGACATCATCAGTAAACCATAACCAGCGTGTAACGGTACAACAAGATCACCAACAAGAAGAGTGTGGAAGCCAGCCAGTCCATCAGCACTGCCACTTCACTGTGATTTAGTCCTCCTGAGTTGGACATGTTTAGAAATGGATGAGAACCAGGAGTACAAAGAGCAACTGTATGGCAGGTGAAAGTGAAGAGAGACCAGCAAGAAATGAAGGAGATATGCCCTAAAGGTGAACCAAACCCCTTAAACAAAGGTGGAGTGGCCAGCCAAGACTATAGGATTAGGCAATGAAAAAAGTGTGTATATACCAATATATAAAAAGTCTTATGGCCGAAACCGGTTTGGCTCAGTGGATAGAGTGTCGGCCTGCAGACTGAAAGGTCCCAGGTTCGATTCTGGTCAAGGGCATGTACCTTGGTTGTGGGCACATCCCCGGTAGGGGGTGTGCAGGAGGCAGCTGGTCAATGTTTCTCTCTCATCGATGTTTCTAGCTCTCTATCCCTCTCCCTTCCTCTCTGTAAGAAATCAATAAAAATATATTTTTAAAAGGTCTTATTATTCACACATCAATAATTAATAATCATTTGCCAAATTTAAGTATATAACTAAAAATGACAGCTAAAATATTCATTATTCTATTTAGAATTCAAGGAAACAGAGCATTCCCTATGTTTTCAGTGTTGATAATTATTAATTTTTACTATATATACCTTTCCAGAATATTTTCATGAGTTTTAATCAACCATGAATTGAGACTCTTGACTCTTGTTACCAAGAAACAAATGTGAATTTATGAATATCCAAAAGGGCTGTACCAAGTATGCTGAAAAGTAGAATTCCAAAGGTTAAAAGCAGAAAAACATCCTGGATTCTTAGAACACACTGTCCCTGTGGAGATAGTATTCTCCACTCCTGGCAAAAACTGCGGCTTATTCCATGATTTCTAGTTTATCTTTGATAATAAAAATTCATTGTATCATTTTTAGTCACAAGAGGGTCATCATTCTGTAATAGAAATTTCCAGTATTTGTCAATCTGTAAATTATAATTGAAACACTCCTCTTCCATTAGTTTGGACCTGTGAACCCCCTGGGGAAAGTGAAGAGTTGGATTAATAGAGCAACATAAACTGGCTTGACTCTGTTTTTTGGCCGCCCCAGGTGTTAAGTGGGGCTTAAGTGGCAAATAAAATTCAGAAAAATCCTCTCAGAGGTATTGATCTAATCTGACAGTACTTCCTACTGGCTCTTCCATACTAAAATCTGACTTTCTGTCCAGTTTACTTGGTAACTCTGAAGACCTATCTACCCCCGCCCTCCCTTTTTCTCCTCTTCTCCCCACAATCCCTCTGCATCTCTGGACATCAGTTACCTCAATTCTCTTAGAACAAGGAAATCTTTCCTCTCAATTTATGACTCCTTCTGTGCTTTCTTCTTCTGTCATATTACCTGAAACCTCCGTATTCACCATTCTCTTAGCAGGCAAGTTCCAAGCCAGCTTACTCTTTCAAGTGACCCTCAGAGCCATGGAAAATCAGGATATTTTATACCCTGAAATTCTGGGAGTGAGTGCAGCCCGTTCTCAAGGCAGACACATCTCATTCATTCATCAGAGCAGGTCCCAGGCCACAGTTTAGCTTCTGTGCCCCCGCAGACTTCATTGGAAACATGCAGCTCCTTTGGTGTTGCTCTGAAACCCTAATCTACAGACGTAAGCCAGAGGAAGACATCCCATCCCTCCAGCATGATGGGTTTCAACTCAACAGCCCACAACTCTCTCCCAAGAAATTCTCTTTTCAAAAGTTCACGCTTGGTCCCCTCAGTCCTTTTTATAGTCTTGTAATTAATGATCCACAAATTGTTCTTAGCCACTTCTTTGAAAGTACTTCTTAAGTGATCTAGTAACTTTCATTTGGAATGTATGGCTGGCTGGCACCTCTTATCTTGGGGCCTCTCTTAGTTTGCTTTATCTGTTACAGAAATCTGAGGGCACATAGGGTATGCTTTACTTGGAAGATCATCCCAGAAATAACAGTGGGGAGCAGAGAAGTGAAACTGAGAAACAAAGGAGATCAATGAAGCAAGTTCCTGCTGTGAGTACCTGGAGTCTAGTCCTGCAAGGAACCTCTGGGAGTCAGAGTAGAAATGTGCTTCGGATTTATCCCCAGCAAGGATCAAGGAAACCAGGATGTTCATCAGTCACTGGTTGAAGGTCTGTTCTCAGAGGAGTGGGAGTCAGGGTTAATTTCCAGCTATTTGGGCGTAAAATATCATATGTGAGGGTAGAGCATGTTCTGATCACAGAGAAAGTGCTCAAAGAGGTACAAGTGCTGTCATCTGGAATTGGGATTGGAAGCCCTGAAATGGTAAGGGTGGAGAACCTATGGACTGAAGAGCAGCTGCTACAGGGCCCAGTGGATGTCTTGTTGTAACATACAATTGAACTGACAAGTGATCATACTAAAATAGAAAGCAGGTTCTTTAAGGAGCACTGTCTAACTCCATTTTGTTCCTTTCATGATGTAAGTGGTGACTGTGAGACCTGTAAACAGTGATCAGCAGCACAAACATTATCTTTGAAACTGATCACAGTGTCTGATCTGAAGTCATTATAGGCTTCTGACCAGGATCTGCTCTAGAGATGAAATGTCAGAGTTCCACTGGGTATCTTGAGGCCAAAACACCATAATGAAAATCTCTTCTATTCCCAGTCTCAAATACTACTCTAATGCAATCGCTGAAGACAAGTTTCTCTGTTTTACAGATTCCCTATTATGTCATCAATCTTTTCTTCACAATTCTTTTTCAACTTCTTTGCCATAATTGAAATCTGCCCCCCAAACCCCAGCAACAAGATACCCTTGGCTATGCCTGTCTATATTCTGCTCTCAACAGCACTCTCTAAATCACTACTACCTCCCCCTTTTATTTAAAAACGCTTCCTCATCCTCTGCCACTCATTGTCTCTTTGAATTTGGTTGTCTTCCAAAATTCATTAAGAATATTGGTACGTGATTCATTTGTCCATGTAAGTAACATATAGAATGCCCCTTTCTCACAGTTCTTGAATGCCTTCAGCTTGATATTCACTTCACTTCCCCTCTTCACATCCATACCTGTCATTCCATGCCATCACCCAGAATTACCCCACTCTGAAATCTTATGATAAAATATCTTTCTCTAGGATTGTAATCCCTGTTATCCCAGTTTTATTAGTCCTCATCTCTTACAATGCCTCGTTCTTCAGGGGTCTTTCGACTTGTCATTTTTTCCTCATCTACAGATTTGTTGTGATGTCACTTGGGCTCACCTTTGTCAATACTCTCAGTCCCCTTGCTCTGTGTTACACTCAGCAAGTAATTCCCTAACTGTGAACAGATCTGCCTTTTTTGCTCCTGTATCAGAGCTGCTTAAAAGTGCTTTATTAAAAAGGAGAATGAAAGGGAGAAGGAAGAGGAAGAGAGAAAATAAATTTTAATTCAAAATTCACACACACTAGTATACATTTTCTTCATTGTTCTTCCTTAGTGTTCTCCTTTCTATTTTCTACAAAATGCTTTCACATCTCTGCTATTGTCTTCAAACTCCCTAACTCAATACCTACTCAGTCACTCTCAGTCCATAACCATGTGCTAATTATGATACAGAGAAGTTGGAAAATTTTGGAGACAATGTGCACAGATTCACATGAACCATGATAATCATACTCATCCTTATATTCTTACCTCTAGTTTCAAGGTATGATATTATAAGTAATTACACCAAAACTGTATGATTTATTTCTATGTCAGAGAATTTTATATGCAACATCTTATTTAAATATGGTAATAACTGTATTGAGGCAGGTGTTATTAATTTAATGTTTTTCAAGGCCACTTAGTAAGTGACACAGCTGAAAGTCAAAGAAAGCTATAAATAATTCCAGAACCCATGCCCTCTGTTACTGCAATATAATGCACAGAAAAACTTTCCCACTATGGTTCTCAGTTCTATCTGTGTCCACTTCTTATAGGTTGAGACTCTATCCTGGGTCTTTTCTCTCTACTGTACATGTAACTACTATGATCTTTTCCCCTCAGCAAAGAAATATCAGGTATTTCTTATCTTTTAAAAAAATGGTCCTTTATAACCCAAACTGCAGTCATTTTATTGCCTTTATCTCTCTGCTTTCTTTCACAACCATATTTACAGAGTCCCATTCTACAAACTTCTTTACATCAATAACTTATTACAGTGATGTATATATTGACTAATTCACCACAGCTGTCCACATGTTGTTCAGTCTTTTTCTCATATAACTTCTCTTTATAATCTTTCTTCTCAAAACTCTCCTCCATTTGTTTCTAGGAAAGTATTCACTCCTTCCCTACTTTTCTTTTCATGATCAGTCCTTGTCATCTTCCCTTTTGGACTCCTCTTCCTCTGTCCAAACTGTAAATATTAGTTAGAATTCCACAGGTTTCTGTCCTTAGTTTGTTTTCTTCCTATCTTCCTTCTCTCTCTCTCTCTCTCTCTCTCTCTCTCTCTCTCTCTCTCTCTCTCTTCTCTCTCTCTCTCTCTCTCCGCACTACTCAGTTTCCATAGGCTATCTGGTTAAACCCACTGATTTGAACTCATACCTGTACCCTGATGACTCATAAATTTATATTCTATCTCAAACCACTCATCTTCCCCTAACCCATATATCTAATTCCCTGCTAGACATTTCCACTTATATATTTACTAAAGGCCCAATGCACGAAATTCTGCAAGAATAGCCCTTCCCTCCCCTGGCTGCCGGCACCAGCTTCCCTCTAGCACCCGGGACCCAGGCTTCCCTTACAGCCCCGGCTTCATCAGGAAGGACGTCCAGTCTAATTAGCATATTATGCTTTTATTATATATTTATATACTTAGGTTCTTCAAATGCAGCACATGTAAAAACTCACTTTTAAATCATCTACCCATTTATCTATATTCTATCCCCAATTAATAGTGTCGCCATTTTTCCATCCTCATAATGACTTGTGAGTCACCTATCAGTTTTCCTCTCATATCTCAAAAGTAGATACTTGATTTTACCGATTTAACATCTCTAAAGTATCCCTTTCTCTTATCCTAGTGCCACTGCTTTCACTCAGGACCTTACCTTCTTCAACTGCTTATATGGCCTCAACTATATCAGTTATTTTCATATCTCTCTGAATTTTGACATTCTGTTTTCTATTACTGGAATTTCATAAACCAGCTACACAATCCTCTTTAAATTACTTTTTCTTAAAATTTTAGTAATCTTTAATTCCTTTAGGATGCCCTTCTTTTATTTCAGCTTTATTGAAGTCTGACAGATAAATAAAAATTGTATGTATTTAGGTTATACAATGTGATATTTTTTTTCTTTTGTGAGAATACCTAACGCCTGCTTTCCCCTTCTTGACCCTCTCAGGGACTCTTCTATGTGATATCAAAACAATTTTTCTATTTTTATATCATGGCATTTGTCGTACTTTGTAATTGCTTTGTAATATAAATGTCTACTCATTCTAACACTAAATTTTAAGTCCTTTGAGTATAGCAACTTCATATTTTATATTTGTTTTTATTCTTAGCAACAAGTAGCACAACTAATTTGTGTTGCTTATAGGAAAGTATGATCCCATTTTAGTCTTCTCTTCCAACATGTTAGATAATCAAATCTTAATTAGATCCCCAACATATATATAATTTGCTGTGGCACACCGACTGAAAATCGCTGGAATATATTCAACCATGAAACACTAAATTAACATATACATCCTATTTTATTAGTGGCAGACACTTTGTGGTGTTATCAGGTTGTAGTACTTTTAAAAGAGCCAGAGACCAAAATCATAGTAAATATCTTAAGCTCTATACATCAGCCAAATTTAAATAAAATTTAGTTCTCAAATTTTAGGATCTGGATCTTCTATATTTTGTTTTTATTTATTTTTAATTTATTAGTATAGAAGTGACATAATTTAGGTGATTATATTTTGTTTGAATCAAAAATTATAGAGGTAAATGCCAAGAGCAAGAGTACAAATTGGAGGTAATGAAGACGTAATCTCTGTGCATGTGACATCAAAATACAGGTACAGTTGCACTAAAAACTTACAGTAAACTGTTAGTGGTAGGTTGAATATGGAATGAGATGGAAAAGGACTTCAAAGTTAATTTTGAAAATGTTGAGCCAAGGAGAATGATACAATCATCATTGCATCATTAATATGAATAAGAATAATGCAAATCTAAATCTTTGTATGGGGAAGAATAAGTCTAGTTTTAAATTCATTAAGTTCAGAGTAGTGATTTAACATCTTACTGGAGATCTGTGATGATAAAAGAAAATGAGACTAAAGTTTTCTTGGCAAATCAAAACCAAAGTATTAAATGAAAATGTTCATTATAAAGGCAAAAGTTGCAAACATGGCACAGAAAAGGTGGGCAGAGAGAAGGGAGACATGAATACATCATTATAGAAAGATAACATCATGTTAGTATTTCGGACAATATCTCTTTGAATGAGGTGGGGCATGCGACTTTATGGTCAGTATAAATAACAAGAGCCATGATTCTTTAATAAAATTACTAAAAATATCAAATGAATACTTGTTTGAAGACCCTTTCTGATATGAGTTCAGTGAATGCCTTTTATATTCATAGGAATATTCAGTGGTTCCTAGTCAAAATATTTTTTTCCTTTGTAATAGTGGTTTTTATTTCTGCCATTGTCCCTTTACAGACTTACAGATGCTCTGTTCTGTTTATTGGCTTAAGAATTCTGTGCCTACCTAACTGGCTCTATTCTTCCTTACTTCACCGCAGTGGGTTAAAATGTAACATACACCAAGTGCCTGATCTCACAAAAATGTGAAAAGATGGGAGAACTTGTTAAATGCACAGGTAGAAGAATCAAAGTGTAGCTAACACAGTGAGTGCCACAAGGGAGCATATCAGACGGGAAAAGAAACTAACATTTTCAGTACCTGTCACATCGAGATCTATATTTTCATTTCTACTTATGCTGCTATTTACCTGACAGCCCCTAAGAGCTCTTTGGAAACCACTGTGATTTCTCAAATAAATATGTATTTCAGTTTGCATGCTTATCTTGAGAGCACATTTTAATTACCCAGTAGACATTAGCAATGTCTTCCCAGCTGTTACTTCCTATTATGTCCTGTAAATGAGTCTTTGGCTCTTTTTAAAAACGCATCTTTGACCTAAAGATGATGAGGGTGCTCAAGCAGTTGTGACAGTAGATAGTATAAATTCTCATCAGTTGGGGTGAAATAGGCAGATTTTCTAAAAATTACCCTGGTCTGTGACTTCCACACATGGACACACATTGTGCTTAATATTTTCATGAATTACACTCTTAACATATTTGAAATAAAACCCAGGTAGCCTTGAGGAGAAACCCTCTGGACACACATTTTGAATCTATATAGAGAATTTCTTATGCCTCAACTAATCATTCAGGTCACTAAAAGGGACAAGAATAAAAAAGAAATTTAATCATAAACTACTTTTCTGCTTAATGTTTCACAGCATGCTATTATGCTCCTTTGGCTATGGGTAGCACATTCTTAGTGAATAATACAAATTTTATGTCTCTATGATTTTAAACATTTAATGATTAGTTTGATCTGTCAAATTTGGAAAGCTTCCTGTTAATATATGAATAAATTCAAGTATATAACAAATTATATTGTGATAGGATGACCTTTTTCTAATGCAGTTGCTTTTACCAATCCTTTTGTCTCAGAATACCAGAAGAAGAAAAGGAAAAAACAAAACAAACAAAAAAACGCTTGGTTAGTTCCTTTCTTCAAAGCCATTTTGTCTTGAACTACCATAAAAAGAATTTTAAGGAAACTCAGATTATTCCCTATTAGACTTTTTTGTTGCCCTTCCAAGATTGTATTTCTAAAACACAGAAGTTCATCTAGGAATACTTTTTTTTTTTTCATTTTGTAGCAAATAGAAATTTATCCTGCAACTCCCTAAAGAAACCTGAGAGAAAATCAATAATCACTTTGACAAGAACAACGCCACTTTCTTTTTAACAGGTCACCTAGCTCCTAGTAACCTGTTCTCCCAGGACAGTTTATTTTGCTCATTACTCTGGTAACCAATCACACACAATGTACAAGAAACCTTACACTTCAAAACTACTAGGAACTATTTCTTATTTGTACCTAGTTCATGAGTAAGAACCATTATATTTGATACAAAGAGCAGCAGTTGCTATGACCTATCCCACTTAGGTTTGAATGTTCAATCTGAATCAATAAATGGAGTAAGGCACATTATCTTTTTTAGATGAGTCAGTATAGAATATTGTTTGAAAACATGGTCTTCTAAGACAGACTACTGGGGTTTAGAATCCTGATTCCACCACTTACTCTATATCTTTGTATTCTTGGAAATGTTACTTAAATATCAGAACCTCAATTTTCACCATTGAAAAAATGCAGATAATACCAAAGAGATGGTTCTGTTTATTTATTTAGATGGTGTTTATAAAACTTTTAGTATAGGGCCCAATACATGGTTGTCCTCAAAAACAGTGAATTATTTTTTTTGTTGCTATTGTTATAGTAATATGCTTCATTTAGAGAAAGAACCTGTATGTTTATGTTCAAAAATATTCAAGGATAATGTTAAAACTTGAATGCATACTGCTATAAACCTGATGCTATAATTATCTTTTAAATGTTGAACCGTTTTTTAAATGAATAGACTTGCAGCTAAAGCTGTAATTTTAAAAGGTCTTTGAAATTTTTTGTTGATTTCAAGGGGAAACAAGGAGCAATATTTGAGATCTGGGAGAAAAGCTTCGTTCCAGTAGTCGGTAAAGCAGAGGTTGGGATTGGTTTCCCCAGGTGTATTGATGTCTTGGTGGTTCATTATAGCACCAAATCTGCCTCCTGGAGACCCCATATTGTGTACTTAATCCTCAGCTGAAACTCCATTTCTGACAGTGGGAAATAGTATGCATGGATTTGAGTCCTCCCCTGTAAAGTTCTTTTTTTCTCTCTCGCTCTTAAAATTATTTCCAGCTATAATACATAACTTGTGAATTGGCAGCTTCTTAGTAAATCTATGTCATTATAGCAATAGGTAATAGGCAGGTAGTTACAAGAGAGGAAGAGGAATTACCACCTGCTAGTAGGGCTCTAAGTGCTTTTCCGTAATGGCTCACCTGATCCCCATGACAACCCTGTGAGATAGATACTATTGTTACCCGTGTTTTATAGAGGAGGGAACACAGACACAGGGAATTTAAGTAACTCGCTGGAGGTAATGGCTCATAAATGACAAACTCAGGCAGCATGGCCCCAGGGCACTTAAACAGAACACTACACTGTCTCAGTGAAAAAGACAAAGATGACAACTAATTTAGTATAACATTGATTTCTAAAATTTTACCTTAAATAGTAAATCCATTTAGTGGATGAGATCATTGAAAACAGATAAATTAAATGAACAATTCAAGATCTCAGAGCTCTTTAGAGATAAAGGCTGGACGACAATCCAGGTTTTCTTGCTGTAAATGCTCTTTTGTTCTTCTGCCTCAGAGCCTAGTAGTTTCAGGATGAAACTAATGAGTCTGCAAACTGCTTGAGTAACTACATTTTACCTGGACTGGAGAGATCAGTTTATTTATATAACTAAATAAAATTTTGAAATGCTAGCATTAAAATCCCAACAAAAGGCACACCTTTAAATAATGTAATAATAATTGCTTAAGTAATATTTAAACACATTCATTAAATTTGGATAGAGAACCTAACCTAATAATAGACAAACATGTAAATTGACTGCACCTCTGCTAAACCCATAGCCAATCAGAGTGAGTATGCAAATTAACCCAACAAAGATGGCGGTTAATTTGCATACATAGGCGCCAGTGCCTGGGTCCCGGGAACATCCTGGCACCCAGGTCACTCTGAGGTAGGCCCCATGTGGGCCCTGAGCAGCCTGGGAAGGGCCTGAGCGAGGGGGCTCCTGGGCAGAGCGGAGGGGGCAGGGGCGGAGCCAGCGATCAGAGGGAGCTGGGGGGCCCCTGCCCAGGGCCCGAGGCTTTAGGCCTGGGCAGGGGTGGAGCCAGCGATTGGTGTGAACTATAGAGGAAGCACCTTTTCTGACTGCTCATTGGCTAAGCTTTCTGTATGCCACTGGTAATATTCTTAGTAACTTGGGTAATAAGAATCCAAAAAGGTGATCTAGGGCTTTTCCACCACACTTCTGGAGAAAAAAACAAAGGTCCGCTGGAGGGGTAAGAAATGTCATATCCTGCCCTAGCCAGTTTGGCTCAGCGGATAATGCTTCGGCCTGCCAACCACAGGGTCTGGGTTCAATTCTGATCAAGGGCATGTACCTAGGTTGCAGGCTCCTCCCTGGCCAGGGCCCAGGTCAGGGCTCATGCAGGAGGCAACCAGTCAAAGTGTTCCTCTCACTTTGATGTTTCTCTCTGTCTCCTTTTCTCTTCCACATTCTCCAAAAGTTGACAGAAACATATCCTCAGGTGAGGATAAAAAAATAAAGAAAGAAATGTCATATCCTATGAAAGACATATCTTGAAAATGCCTAAAGAAAGTTGTCATTTTTTCATGGTGAAGGAACTGGAGTCCGTGTTGATGAAAACACCTTGGTAGCTGTGGTGACTGGCAGTGGCTGCAGCAGCAGGGTGATGGGGTTGGTGCCTTCACCTGATCAGCTCGGTCGTCTCCCACAAAGGGAGGCCAGACTGCGGCTTAGGCCCACTCCCCAGGGGTAGCGGACCTAAGCCGTCAGTAGGACATCCCCTGAGCGCTCCCAGTGTGTGAGAGGGGGCAGGTTGGGCTGAGGGACCCCCCCACCTTAAGTGAGGAATACAAGCAAGCTTTGACAATGAAGATAATATTTAAGCTAGGTTTTGTAAGCTGAGTAGGAGTTTACTGAGAGAAATAGCACTAAAAGTAGAAGGAAGCACCCAGCCTATTTGGCTCAGTGGTTGAACGTCAATCTATATCCAGTTCGATTCCAAGTCAGGGCACATGCCCAGGTTGCTGGTTGGATACCTGGTAGGGGGTGGGTAAGAGGCAACCCACTGATGATTCTCTCTCATCATCAATGTTTCTATCTCTCCCTCTTCCTTCTTCTCTGAAATCAATTTATATATATATATATATAATTTTTTTTCTATAAAGATAGAAGAAAGAGTTGTACAATGACACTAAAAAATAACCTGGTGAGCCCAACGTTTCGGACCATAGGGAGAAGATAGAAAAGGGGAACAGAGATAACAGTATTCCATTAGAAAGTGAGTTATATATTGAATCATATAAGTATGGTTATGTTCTCTTGGTTAGCATGAGGGCCTCTGTAGTGAGTAACCACATGAGGAACAAAAAAATTTAAAAGCAGAATTGATTATTATACAAATGTTTTATCCCCTCAGAGGACTTCTTTTACATTTCAGTCTGAGCTTTCTAATGGCTCAATCAAATGGCCAGGTTTTTTGTTTTTTGGGTTTTTTTTTTTAATGTATTTTGATTTTTTTACAGAGAGGAAGGGAGAGGGAGAGAGAGTTAGAAACATCGATAAGGAGAAACATCAATCAGCTGCCTCCTGTACACCCCCTACTGGGGATGTGCCCGCAACCAAGGTATATGCCCTTGACCAGAATCTGACCTGGGACTCTTCAGTCCGCAGGCTGATGCTCTATCCACTGAGCCAAACTGGTTAGGGCAAATGGCCAGGTTTTTAATTACAATTTATGAGTCCAGTAGGTTCACATTCTTCCTTATGCCCACCAAAATGGCCCTCACTGAAGCAATTCCTATCAAGGCTTGGTGATGAAGGCTAGAAGGAGTGTACATAGATATTGCATCAATACTAATAATGCAATTAACAATGGGAAGTATAACAATGGAGACTCATAGGGTCCAAAGGGAGCCATCCACAGTCAGACTTGGACAAGGGTCCCAGTGGTGATGGTCTTAGACCCAAAACCAAAGAGTATTATCTGTTCTCTACTCATCTTGGTGCAGGCCACTTGTCCACTGGAGTCTGGAGGGCCCAAGAAATGCCATTCTTCCCCACCTTCTTCTGTATATTTAGGAAATTCAGATCTGCAGCTTGAATTTTACAAAAAATTTCCTCTTTTTGCTATATTCACAACAACTTTAAAGAGAATGGTCATCTGAATATAAAAATGTCTATAGGAAAGGATTGTGAATCATTACGATAGCATGCCTATAAAGTAATGAAACAAACAGATTTACTGTTTAGTTGTTGACTAGATAGATAGATAGATAGATAGATAGATAGATAGATAGATAGATAGATGATAGCTGAGGGAGAGAAAGAGAGAGAAAGATGATAGCTAGTTGACCTATGTCCAGTATATATGATATGATGTCAACCTAGACATTTACCAACAACATAAAATTGATTCAAGAAGGCAATAAATGGAATTGCTTTAATAATTGACTTAACATTTTAAATTACTTTTCTTTAACATATAACTTTACTTTCTAGAATTAGCCAACTCCTCTGAGTGACCAGAGATGTCTTACTTGGGTGATCCCCTCAGGGGATTATATACCTTTTCTCCTAATTCCAAGGTTTCCTTTGTTTCTTACTTAGTTAAAATCATAAAATTTTCTCTTTTTTTTAACAAAATTTCTTTTTTAACTTAACAATACCTGTCTTAATTTGTTCAGTTTTCCTCTTTTTCAGTCATGTTTTCTGTACACTTTGCTTGATCTTTGTGACAGTGCTAATTTTTTCTACCTTGAACTTATATATACCAGCACTTACACTTAGTGTTATGAACTACCAAATAGCAGAGATATTACCTTATTTACTGTATATTTCCAAAAGCTAGGTCAAAAGACATTTGTCAATAAATGAATGCCTCCATTAACATGTTGAAGATATGCCAATAGTTCAGATTCTTGGCTGGAGATAACTCTTCCTTATCTTAAAAGTTAAATTATTTTTGTTAAAATAAAATCCATGTACTCTTTCATTTTGCAACTTGGTCATACCTCTGGAGATGGATGGAATACAATAATTATACCTTAATTCTAAAATTTATATACAGATTCCAGAATTAGATTAAACTGTGACTGAAAAGTGTTACCAATAAAAATAAATAAATATAAGAGATGCTTTGATATGTGTTTGTTTTTTTAAAAAAGAGATGAAAGATTATGGTCATTGTATTTTTAAGAGTGAATAGAATTGAGATGCTCTAAGAAAAGCAAGGCAATATGTGTTAAACTGTGGCTTCCAATTTCTAAAATGAATTTCATTCTTACATTCCAGGCATTAAAACTGTAACAAACTGCCCAGCGGTGTGGCTCAGTGGTTGAACGTTGACCTATGAAGCAGGAGGTCACAGTTCGATTCTCGGTCAGGGCACATGCTTTGTTTGCAGACTCGATTTCCAGGGTGGGGCGAGCAGGAGGCAGCCGATCAATGATTCTCTCTCATCATTGATATTTCTATCTCTCTCTCCCTCTTCCTTCCTCTCTGAAATCAACAAAAATATATTTTAAAAGAACTGTAACAAACTGAAATTGAGTCTGCCTAAACAAAACAAAATGATATAGTTGCCCTACCAAAAAATGTTTCCATTCTTCTTTCACCTTCACATTTATTAACGTTTCTATAAAATAAACTTTCAACCTTTGAGTATGTTGATGTTTAATTTACCTTAGGAGCTTATGTATAAATATTCAAACAGTAAGAGAAAGAGAAGGCTTATGGGATTTGACATGCTTAACCTTACCATGGAGGAGAAAATGAAACTTTCTTCCTACAGCATTTCATGGTAGTTAACCATAAAATAAAATTGACAGGTGGCCAACACTGTAAAAATCCTATACAAATAATAGGTCATGGTATTCAGCCCCCAGTTATGTCTCTTGATAGCGATATTTCTGAGCATTTAATTGGTTTAAACTCTGTTTTGGAATGTCAGCCTGGGTTGGCAGACATTCAGAACTGCCTGACATAGAAAGTCAAAGCATAGTACGACTACTCAGAAAGCAACAAATCATAAGGGTTTCATTATTGCACCAAATATGTAACTATCAATTACTCAAGAGAGCCCCTTACCTGATAGGATTTTGAACAATTCTTATGGTGGATAGGGCAATAAAAGACTCTGGGTGATATGTTCCTAGTCAAAATTGCCCGTGTAATTGTAAAATAACCCCATTTATCATTTTGTCCGCTGGTCACCCACTTAGTATATGATTTCAGACATTCGTAGCCTATTACAAGAAACTAATCCTACACTCTAGCATGATGAATGACTCACCCAAGTTTTCCTAAGCTTTCCTCTCTTGGATCAGAGTCACATGCACAGTTGCTGCCAAATGAATTCATCCATTGAGGGGAAAAATACTATCAGTCAATTTTGCAAAAGAAAGGTCAATTAAGCAAGAATTTTAAGCACCTTTTAAGTGCTTATCTCTGTGTAAGGCAATGCTGAGGGAGAAAAAAAAGTTTTAGATCTAATTCTGCCCTTGGGGAGCTTATAAGCTAATGATAGAGATTAAAATAAAAAAGCAAGTTAAGTGATAAAATGTATGTCACACAAATAAAAATTAAGCAAGTGTGAGATTGAATAATAGTTAAAGCATTAGACAAATAGTTCCCAGAACAACAGAAGTCCCTGTAATTCCATCTCCTTTCCATTTTCCTGGATTCAGTATCATAAGATGTTTGTTTGAGACGGCATCTGGTGGTTTCACATCGCACTGTTATTAGTTCTTATCTCTCCAAACCTGAGCATCTTGAAACCAAAAAAGACATGACATTTATTCCCTTTTTTTGATAGATGGTGGTTTTAGAATTTAATTTTTCTTTATAAGTTTTAATTCTGAAATTTTAAATAAAAAATAGTTTTTTTTCAAGGAACATGGAAGCACCTTTGGAATAAGTCATAGGAAAAGGAAAAGTGGCAAAAGTGTGCTTGGCCATCTGGACACAATGCAAATTAATTGATACCAGAAACTTATGGAAAATATCATCTAATCAGACATGGGGCAGAATGGATTCAAACTGGTTGAGGACATATTAACTCATTCAAAAATGTTGAAAGGAAAATTCAGTCCACAAAGAGAACATGCCTGTCAGGCCTTTTAAATCCTATTTCAAGCTTAAAAGGAACTGTGACCCAAATGTGATTTATAATATAGGTATGCACTATAACTTTTCACAAGGAAATGTTTGTAAAGGAAGACAAAGACACGGCTTCTAAGAACACTTTTTCAGCATTACAGAAACATAATTACATAACTATAAAAATGCAAGGCCATTATTTCAATTAGGATTTGATATTTAATTCACTCAAGTGCCAAAAGATGTTCCCAAAACTGAGTTGATTATAGCAAAAGGAATGGGCTCTTTATTAATTTAGCTAGCAGTTCTTTGTATGTGCATGGATGTGTTTATACATAGGTGTCCATATGCATATGTGTGTATACACTGTTAATCATTCTGAAACTCCACATACTTTAACCCAACAATGGGACTTTGTTTTAAACAATGGCAGATATTCAGTTAATGGTTCCTTTTTAAAATAGTATAAAATTTAAAAAAAAATAAAGTGCTCAGCATTACTACATGATAGTTTCTAGAACAGCATCACAATTTCACTGACCTCATAAGATGAAGGCATTCAAAAATGTTTAGACATAATTAGTATCATCATCATTATTGTACTATTTTTATTCACTAATGTTTAGAGTTGCTGGAACTTCTACAATAAATTGTTTCTGTCCTCCAGGGGAAGAACGAGGCTTATGCACAAATTTTAAGCATATGGAGAATTTGAGAGGATCAATATAACAAGGAGCTACAGAATGTAGTTAGACAATCCAGCTTCATTAAAAGCAATGATCTGGGAATAAAACATCCCGAAATGTTTCTAGAAACTTAAAATGAAACCATTCCTGATAGCCACAAAATGGCTTTCTATTTGTCTATGTTAAATAAAGTTGTTCTGGAAGGAAGCTGAAGTTAGGAAAATAACATGTGATAGCAGGAAACCAGAACAAAGCTGGGGCTAGAAACAATAGTTCAAACTTGACACTTGGGATTAGTACTGATGTGGATTTTTAAGGTTATATTACTGTAAGCAAAACCTTAGGTGAGCAAGGTAAATGGGTAGGTCCCCCACATCCTCTAAGAATCCCTACCAACCCCACACACTAAACTTGGCTTAGGTCAGCAACTGCATACACCACTTTTGTTTTCTATATTATGGGATGGTTATAGCCAGAATGTCTCTGACCACGTAGAAATAACACCCTACTAGCAAAAATATTCTGTTTGGGGGAGCAAAATGCAAAGGCCTCTGTGAAATAATAATCGTTCTATTTTAGTTTGTAAAATTCGTCTGTAGTAAATTCCTACCCCAGTTATCCAGAGAGTGAGGTTGGAGGGAAGACGTCAGTAGAGACCTCTCTTCTTAAAAAGGCCAGTTGAAGGAGATGAATAAGCCAGTCATACCTCAATTATATGTTATCCTAGTGTTGGAGGATTACGAACATGCTAGTGAATACTGCTTCTGAAAGTAGAGAATATCTGGCAGAAGATTAGATTGCGGTTTCTGCTTACTTTTTTAGGTCTTCTTTAAATCCTCTCAAAGAGAGCTGCATTTCCCAACCGAGGCACATGAGAGACTCTGCAGACCCAGCAGGAAATCTCTAACTGGTGAGCTTAAAGTAAACGGGGGTCGATGGGGTGACTTTCACCCTGGAGGGAGTGGGCAAGCAACTTCCCAGAACTGAGCCTGAGAACTGAGCTAGAAAATCACACTGTAAATGGGATCTCAAGGAGTCTCTCCATGGACTTCAAAGCAGGAGATTTGGGAACTGAGTCAAAGGATTCCTGAAATAGTCTGGTTTACCTGAGACTTCCAGTTTTAGCCCTGAAATTCCTGTGTCCCAGGAAATTCTTCAGTCCCGGGCAAAACTGGCGTCGTTGGGTATGGGTGTGTAAGTTACAGAATTCAGTTTTGTACCTCGAGCCCCCTCACCTATGACTTAAGAAGTGTATTTGTGAAACAACTTCGAGTAAGTATGCAAAATGTTTGTTGTTATGAGACGATGTGGGGAAAGCAGCATTGCCTAAATAACTATTACTAGAATTATTCATAAGGGAAAGACCTGTCTTATTATGAGAAACAAATGTAATAATTTTGTATGTAGGAATGATAGAAGGTAAGCCTTGCCCCGTGCTGTTCCCCAATCTTAGGGGCTATCAGTCATTTAGCTTCTAGCTGTAGGTGAAGGAAAACTCCTGGGAGAAGATTCTGGAGTAGAGTACTAGTGATGAGGGGAACGGACAGCCAGCTAAGGATTATAAAGCTGTATGTGTAGCCTCTATATGTAGACCCCTATCTATCTTCTGTAAAGTCAACGAAATTTTAATGCTTGGTGCAATTTTTGTCTTTGTGAAACTAAAGAAGTGGCTGAGTGTGAAAAATGAGCCAGCACTGTGGAAGTCAAGATCCAAAAGACAGAGAAAGCCTGGGAAAGATAAGCTAACACCTAGGGATTAGGGTGTGAGACTCCACAGGTGAATTCGGGTCCCTTCGAGAAGGTTTCTGCTCAAAATGTCACCTTTTCAAAGAGGTGTCTCCGAACAACTTTATACAAAATAGCCACCGCCTGTTCCTATCAACTTCTGTCCTTTCCCACCTTTTTTATTCTTCATGGCACTTTTCCCCACCTGACATATTATATGATGGAATTTTAGGGAGTTTAAATAGGATATGCATTTCTTATCCTCCCAAGCACAGGAAAGAGATGAATGGATTTCAAAATGTCAACTTTATTGCTGATATGATCCCTATCAGGGTCCGCTGTTCTCTCCTCCCCTGCCGCAGAGGGCAGTTTGGTTTGGGTCTGTTGTGCAGATATACCTATGGCTGCTTCACGGGGCTCTGCTGCACGGGACGGCAAGGAGCACATCTCCACTGTGGAGAGGGAGGTCGGGAGCGTCACAGTAATTTGAATTCATTGATAATATGGGAACAGGGAATAGTAGGTTACCACCTCCTAAAACGTTGTATATTTGATTTTTGTTTAAAATGTAAGTTCCATTAGGGCAGATGCTTTGCCTGTTTTATGAACTGATGAATCCTTAGCTTCTAGAACAAGGTCTAGCATTTGTTAGGTGTTCAATAAATTTTAGTGAAACTGATAAATTAACTGGAGAGATTCCAATTAATTTCAACAGAGGGTCAGTGATGACTTCAGATGACACCAGGAATGTGTCAATTCAAGTAAATTAGGAAACAAATAAGGACAGTTGACATGGTTATGTGCCACTGAGATCCTCCTTCAAGGAAAGACTTGCTGCCTGGCTCAGGGAGTATTGTTAGCAGACAGCCCCCAGCCATCAGTTCCATCAGGGTCTGTCTCAGCTGCAGAGACATCCAGGATCACACTCTTTCCGGTGTGGTTTACATCCAATGACTAAGAAGGTAGGACTCTAAGAACGTGGCCGTTCTGAGCAAGTACAAGACTCCTCTGATGGCCAGTACTGCTCTCGAGCATCCCATAGGGTCAGCTGAGGCTTTGTCAGGTCTGCGCTATGGTCCAACATTTCTTTATGCACAAATCTTCTTTCTCTCCCTTTCTTTTATTAGTATTGATGCTTAATTCCACATACCTAATTCTGTTCTCTGCATCTGCTTCTGGAAAAATGCAACCTGTGAGAGAAGGGTTATGCTGCAGAGAAATAGGCATATATATGTGGAACTTAAAGAGGGGCATATACCTGTTGGGGAGGATCATCACAGATATGGACAGTGAAACCCTAAGAATCCATGATATCCTTTAGGAGGAAAAGAACCGTGGGAAGTGAGACTAGAAGTTAAGAAATAATAAGCGAGAATCCAAGGGCTTCTGGAGAGGAGCCCGGATGGAATGAGACTCCACAATGTAGTAGAGTGATCCAGGAATATAGGATAGAAAAATAACCACCATATTTGCAACTTAGAATGGCATTAGATTCTTTGTTGGGGATACCTGTTAGGGGGGAGGGTAATATATTTCAATTACTTCATTGTGAATTGAGTGAACAAGTAATGGAGACAGAGAAGGATCGTGTTCACACTCCGGAACTTTGGAGGAAAGAAGAGATGGTTACTAAGATGGGAAGAAATAGGTAACAAAACAGATCTAGAGAAGAGAAGAAAAATAACAGCAAGAGCAGACATGTCAGGAAGCAGAGATACCAGCAGAGATTAAAAACAGCGACAGGAAAGCAAGTGACAATCACTGACAAACGTGATATGAAAGAGAAGACCAGAATACCAATTGCAAGAATGTAGAAGAAGGGGGGGAAAAGGCACTTCTGCAGAGTAGATACAATCAGTTACAACCTAAGAAACATGCACTGTTTCATCCTATGATACGCACATCAGAAAAACTTTTTTACCCAAAAAGAAAAACAAACAACAAAAACACACATGACAACACAAGGAGCTATTCAAACAGGGCATCATTAAGTCGTGAAAACCTTAGCAGGCTGCTGCCCTACCAGTGCAGACACTGAGTCTAACAGAAAGGTGATGTTTTATGAAGAGCTCAAAGTACCCTGGAAAAGAAATCTGGGCATCACCTGTCCTTGACAGAATAAGCAACTGTTCCTTAATTTTTCTTTATTTTTTTCTACTTTTTATTTTCTGCCTATAGGATTGGTTTTATTTTTATTTAGTTCTACTATACATGGAGGAATACACAGCTTAAAGTTTTCATGTTTGGAGACATTTTTACCTACCGTTTTAGAATGATCAAAGCACATGATTAAATGTGTGATACTTCAAAATGACTAGTTTCTTTAGGTGTGGAAATGTGGGCCAAATAAAGTGAAAATTTATATACCACCAAATGTGTAATTAATTTTAGTATAGAGTGTTGAGAAGAGAGGGAAGGACATGCTTTAAATTTTTGAGCTGATTTCATGGGTGTTTCTTTCCCCCAGTCTCCTTGGTTATAGAAGAATACAAAACTGTTTTTTCTTGAAAAATTGGATTCTTTTCAAATATTTCTTTATAATTTCCTTTGGCTTCCTTAATGTAGCCAAAGAAGTGATGTCTTAGGTAGAACTCAAAAGATGCCTCCCTCCCCAAGAGTCTAGACCCCAGTTATTCAATCAAAAATTATTTATGTACTGCTGTGGTGGGAATTTTCAGATGCAATTTGAGGTTATCAGCTAATTATAAGAATAGAGAAATAAATCTAGATTATCTAAGCCTTTAGGAACACGAATAGAAGGCAGAAGAGTCAGTCAGACAAATGCTGTAGAAGAAGGCAACAGAGAGATGAGGGAGTCAGAGAGATTTGAAGTGTAAGAAGGACTTGATTCATCATCACTAGCTTTGAAGATGAAGGGTATTATGAGCAAAGAAATGCAGGAAGCCTTTGGTGAGAACAAGGAGCCCCACCAAACACTGACAAGGGACCAGGAACCTCAGTGCTCTGATTGCAAGGAACTGAATGAAGTTGGGAGAGGATTCTTCCCTAGACCTCCTGAAAAGAATGATGCTTGGCTGAAACCTAGATTTTGGCCTTGTGAGACCAAGCTGGGAACCAACTAAGCCACACTGTGCCAGATTTCTGACCTATGGAAACTTTGAGATGATAAATGGGTGTTCTTTTAAGCTGCTAAATTTTTAATAATTTGTTACAGCAGCAAGAGAAATCTAGTACAGCTAATGATCAATTAAATAACTTTGCAGTAATTATTCCCAAATAAATCTTTCCTGCCCAGTGTAGGTAGTTTTCATTCTGTATTTCTGTATTTCAATCCCAATTTGTCTAAACCTTATTTTGTACCAGACATAATGCAGTTACCTTTAAAATTATAAAAATTAATTATAGGTAACATTCAATATTGTATTAGTTTCAGGTGTATAGCATGGTGTTTAGACATTTATATAACTTACAAAGTGATCACCCCCCTCCATAAGTCTAGTATCCACCTGACACCATACATAGTTAAAACAATATTATTGACTATATCCCTTATGCTGTACTTTACATTCCTATTTTGTAACTGCCAACCTGTACATCTTAAATCCCTCACCTTTTTAATCAAGCTCCCCAACTCTCCTTCCATCTTGCAACTATCAGTTTGTTCTCTGTATCTATGAATTTGCTTCTGTTTGGGTTTTTTTTGTCCAGATTAATCTGCTTTTTTAATTTTTTTATTAAATTGAAGTGACATGGTTAATAAAAATATATGGGTTTCAAGTGTTACTATTCTATAAGACATCATCTGCATATTGCATTGTGTGTTTATCACCCAATTTCAAATCTCCTTCCATCACCATCTATTTGACCCTCTTTACCTTTTACTACCTCCCTACCCCTTCCTTCTGGTGGCCTCCATATTATTGCCTGGGTCTATGGGTTTTTGCTTGTTTGTCTTGTTTGTTCATTTGTTGCTTTCAGTTTTATAACCCACATCTAAGTGAAATGTCTGACTTGTTTTACTTAGCACAATACCCTCTAGGTTCATCCACAGTGTCACAAATGGTAAGATTTCATTCTTTTTTTGTGGTCGAGTAATATTCCATTGTATACATGTACCACGTTTTCGTTATCCAGTTATCTATTGATGTATACTCAGGCTGTTTACTTATCTTGTCTATTGTAAAGAATGCTGCAATGAACATAGGGGTGCATATATCTTTCTGAATTTGTGTTTTGGATTTCTTCAGATAAACATCCAGAAGTAGGATTGCTGGGTCATATGGTAGATCTACTTTTAGTGTTTTGAGGAAACTCTGTATTGGTTTTCATGGTGGCTGCATCAATTTCATAATGTGTTTATATTGACATGTGTTGTCTCTCCCTTCATAATATAAAAAATACACTGTGGCTCTAGCCAGTTTGACTCAGTGGATAGAGTGTTGGCCTGCGGACTGAAGGTTTTGATTCCGGCCAAGGGCACATGCATCGGTTGCGGGCTCGATCCCCAGTAGGGGGCGTGCAGGAGGCAGCTGATCAATGATTCTCTCTCATCATTGATGTTTCTATCTGTCTCTCTATATCCCTCTCCCTTCCTCTCTAAAATCAATAAAAATATATTTAAGAAATATATACACTGTGCTGTGCAAAATAATGTTACTATCACTGATGCTGTTGAAAGAAAAACAATGATCTATGACTTGAAAATATTATCAAGTGGTAAATTATAAATATCAATTAAATGCACCCCACCATAACCTGTATGGGTTTATCAAGTACAACTGGCATCACTTGAAATTCTTTTAGTTCTACTAGAATAACCCAACTTAAAAGAAGCTAAAATCTAAAGTATAATTTGTTAAAAAGACAGAACTTGATAATAAGAGTACAAGATTTATTATTTAAGCAAAACTTTAATTTTTGAGGTTTTAAACAATTAAAAACATTAAATAGTCTTCTCGCCCATTGGCAACAAAGGTGGAACCAGTTTGCATGAACACACTGGGACAGAAGCTTGGCAGTGGCCTGTGTGATATATTGTGAATGCACTGGGATTGTTCTATGGCTCTTAGGTTCATTCCTGGATTTCTTATCTACCTTTAGTTTTTGTTAATTTTCTGATTTCTGATTCTAAATTCAGGACACTACTAAAAATGATAGTCTCTTAAACATATTTCATTAATGTCCTTATTTCCAGTAAGGGAGGAAAATGCTTGTGTTATTTATTTATTAGCCATCTTCAAAGAAAATAACAAATGGTATCAGACTTCATCTATTTAGAATTAATTAACTGTTTGCTCTGCTATTCCATCTTTAAATATAGTTCACTTTGGGTTGCTTGGCAAATAATTATCCTGATTTAGTCTATGAATGTAATAGTTCCACATTTTCTCATATTTTTTTCTGGTATAATAACTTGCCTTAGCTACATCTCTTTACTGACAGAAAAGCCATGGCCCAGTGTTATTTTTCCAGAACACCTAACTCTAGATTTGAATGAATGTTAGTCACTCCATAATGATGCTTATGGCAACTGCAAATCAGCTATATCTTCTTTGAGTTGTCACAAAAATGTATAATATGGTTCTTTCATTTGGTGTAGATAGACACCTGATTAAAATAGACATTCCTAATGAGCTTCACATGAGCTGTGAGGTGAAGCACAGGATCCTATTATGAGATATTATATCTTATTTGGATGTGATGTGAATTTTCTTGAGGGAAGGACAGTAAGGACACAATGAGAGCTGACATTGGCAAGGATTCAGTTGTTGAAATACCTGGTTTCTTAACTGTATATTAAATAATAGGATTGTGCCAATACATTGAATCATAAAGTTTTTTAAAAGTCAGCTTGTCCATTTTTGGTCTCAAGCAATATGGATAATGGTTAAGAACTTGTGCAGGGAAATTGATTGCATCTGGGTTTGAATCTGTGTTTTACCACTCTTACTAGCTCTGTGACACATTACTTCACATTACTCAGTTCCTCTGAACTTCAGTTTTCTTATATTTAAATGAAGGTAACACTGCTTTAAAATGTTCAAAGAACTAAATAAGATGTGGTATATAATGCACATACCACAGTACTTGGTACATAGTGCCTAGGAAATGGTATTTGGCACCATCATCATTCTTACTGTTATAATGCTGCTGTGATCCAAAGAGAATTGCCTTGGGAGCTCAGTCACCTCTGGTATGATATATAGCCACTTGGTATATATCTTTTTATTATTATTATTCTTTACCCAAGGATACTTTTGTATTGATTTTAGAGAGAAAGGGAGGGAGAAAGACAGAGAGAGAGAGAGAGAGAGAGAGAGAGAGAGAGAGAGAGAGAGAGAGAGAAGCATTATTGTGAGAGAGAAACATCAATCAGTTGCCTCCTGTACATGCCCCGAATGGGGCTTGAACCCACAATCTAGGTATGTGTCCTGACCGGGAATAGAAACTGCAACCTTTTTGTGTATGGGACAATGCTCCAACCAACTGAGCCACCCAGCTAGGGTGGAACATACCTTTCGCCTCTAAAAATAATAATAAAACTTCAAAGTTGTCTGTGCAATGTGACATGATGTAACAGATGCTCAATGAATGTTAGTCTCTTTCTTTTTCTCTTTATGATGTCTTTGATCCAGGTCCATCACTGATACTAAAGTGGTAGTTGGAAATTCGTTTTCCCTCCTAGAGAATGTCTTTGCATTTTCACGGTAGAAATCTTGGGACCCAATTCTTAACTAAGCAATGGTAATCTTAGAAATTTCTGCTACTATGGCAGATTTGGTGACAGATATATCTGGGGAGATAATTCCTTTCAGGAATTCCTCCATGCTGCTTTCATGGATTTACCTCCTGGTAACTTATACACTTTTCCCCTCAAATTTTTGCCATTGGTGTATAGTCTTCTTCACTTACTCAACATCTCCTACCTTCATAGTCAACTTAAGCATGTGTGAATAAGGCACTTAGGACCCTTACTGTTGCTTGACCTGACTAATTTCAGTGACCTTCATTCTCCATTACACACATATATGCACAGAACTCATTTGGTTTAACTCATTCATTCTTTTTCTTCTCAAACCTTCTGCTATTTCCCTTCTCTGGTGGCTTAGGCCAGGAACCTTGGAGTCATCCTTAATTTCTTCATCCCTGTCCTTCCTCTATCAAATTGGACCTCATCGGGCATTTATAAAAATTGGCTCCCAAGTCCGTTCCCTCCTTTCTTCCACCTTTGTCATTGTCTCAGACTCAGCTTTATTATTTATTATTCATGTTTTGTTTGTTTTTAACCTCAACAGCATTCAAACTGTACTCACCATTTCAATTATCAGACCTAAGAACCATTTTCACATAATTAGAGTATAACTTTGGAATTTAAAGTTCTTCAGCAAATGCCCACAGCCTTTAAGATAAAATCCAAATGTTAAATATACTGATAGTAAAGAAGTGCTTTATTCCACATCACTAACCCTCCAGCTTTCTCTCTTACCGACTCTCATGAATCCTTTGTTCTTTTCATATCCAACCATCTGCTTATCTCTAATATCATTGCACTTAAAGCATCACATGACAACACAGATAGTCTTTCCTTATAATATTAGCTCTTTTGAACAAGAACTATCTATGTCTCTGTTCCTCTCTCCTTTTCCCTCTCAATATTCACAGCACTTTGAAACATGCATGTAGCGTAAAGAGTTTGTAGAATACTGTCAGAGTGGAGCGGGTGTGGGGAGCTGGGTGAAAAGATGAAGGGATTAAGCAAAGAAAAAAACTCAATGGACAAAGACAACAGTTTGATGATTATCAGAGGGAAAGTGTGTGTTTGAGGGGGGGCAGGATAGAAGAGGGTAAAAGGGGGATAAATGGTGATGGAGGGAGACTTGATTTGGGGTGGTGAACAGACAATACAATATATAGGTAATGTATTATAGAGTTGTACAGCTAAAACCTATATAGTTTTATTAACCAATGTCTACCCAATAAATTCAGTAAAAATTTAATGAAAAGAAACTAGTTGAAAAAAAGAGTTTATAGAATAAATGAATTATTAAATTAGTATATGAATGGATGACTATCAATAAGGTGGTAAACAGAGTACCATGGTATATACAATAATAAAAGAACAAGATCCCCTCCTCTTCAGAAGCATATTAATTTAAGGACTAGAAAGGATATATATTAATAATTATTTTAAAGGATGGAAAGTAATAAATTCCCAATGATTGGTACAGATAAATTGTCATCTGCTTGGACAGAAAAGAGAAACCACTTTCTCTCTTTCCCTGGAAGATAAAAGGGTATCAGCAGGAAAAATAAAATGTGATTTGAGCCTTGAATGCTACATACACTTTGATTCAAAAACCTAAACCAAACAGGGATGGGTTTTTCTAGCAGGCCCCTGCTTCTCACCCTTTCCCAACAGAAAGAGTAGTTTTGAGAATAGTGGGCACTCTGATGGGTAAATGAATTATTAAATCTATAAACAAGAGAAGTGGAAAGTAAAGCAGTGTGTGTTTAGGTTGTGGCTTCCATTAAATTTTATGCTGAGGACTTTGAACACTTTTAGGTAGGCAGTTTAGAAAAGCTTTCTGCCTCATTCTGACAAACATGTCAGTTTCTTTGAAGGAATAAATTAAATGACATGGTAAAAAATGTACAGTTTCACACTAATCGATAGCCTAGCTAGCATTTTATAATAAACATTTTGTCACTTGAAATTCATATTCCTGCTTTTCTCTGACAGATAGGGGCTATTTCAGGTATCTCTTTCCCCACAGACTTTACAGGGAGTCATCTTCATTTAAATTATATGGGTGTCTGAGGATTCTACCCCAGTGTGATTTCTTTAAATTTTAAATGCTTTTTCATTCCAAATACATTAATATCAAGAACACCACCCAGCTTTGTTTGGGATTTAAAAAGTCTAAGTGATTGTGTTACAAACAAAAAGATACTTTTCTTCTTCATGCCCTAATCACACCACTATCTTTCTACCAACCAGCCTTACAAACAACGCTGCCATCTCCCTGACCTAAATATAATTCCTTTTCAGCATGTCAGCTACATGCCTTAGATGAACTTGTAGTGATTAAAATTTAATGTGTATTCTGTCATTTTATTCATGTCTTCTTTCTCTTTAATCATTCTGTTACATTTGACGTTGAGTAGGTGAATAAGAAGCAGTTTTGTTAATATTTCCTAGTTCATCTATCATTCTAAGTACAAAATGAATCCCAGCTTTCAAATCTAAGAATACAAGATGGACTGACTGCTGGAAATGGGGCCAGGAGAAGGGGTTTTTTTAACTTACATTCTGCTAGGTCCAAGAATGTTGGAGCTTATATTTTCAGAAAGCTCAAAATATATTAATAACTAGAGGCCCGGTACATGAAAATTCATACACTGGAGGGGGGGTCCCTCAGCCCAGCCTGCCCCCTCTCACAGTCCGGGAGCCCTCAGGGGCGGGAGGTGACCCAGCAATCAGGAGAAGGCGATGCCCCCATCACACCTCTGCTGCTGCCACTGCCGGCAGCACAAGCCTCAGCCTGCCCTTGTTACCTGAGCCTCGGGCAGCCCAGGGTGGCTGGGGGGCTGAGGGCAGGTCCGGCCGCAATGTGCACCCGCCACCCCCTCCTCCACCCCTCCGCGGGGCTGAGGGGACTGGGCACCACCATCCTTTGTGATTGTGTGACGGTCAATTTGCATATTCCCTTTTTATTAAATAGGATAATAAGTATTTCTTAATTTTCATATGCCTGGAACTGGTTAAGTTCTTTAAACTGATTGTCCATTTTACACCCATTAATCCCATGATGCAGCTACTATTTTATAGACTAGCAACCAAAGCTTAGTGACTATAGAGTGATTTTTCCCAAGAATGATTGCGCCCTGTATTTATAGCTCTCTATCGATGTTTAGAGTTGAGGCTCCCAAGAACTTGTGAAAACCTGTTTAGAATTTGTATGATACCTCATTCTTATACTGGTATCTCTTGCCTTCCTATCCTTGACTTTGAACCAAGCTGCAAAGGGCTACAAAAATACATTGTTAAAAAGAGGATGATTTTTCAATAGACATCACGCAACCTACAAGGGTAAAGCTATCAAAATGATGATTGCAAGCTGTATCATTAACTATGTTGGGAAGGAATTCCAAATGTTATCCGTTTGGAAATAAGCTTAGTGTTTCCATACTATCTATTGAATTACACTTTGAAAACTTTAATGCAAAACCATATAATATACTAAAATACATGCAGTAGGTGCAGTAAGAGGCTCCATCAACCTTTAGTACACCCAGAGCAGGCTGAAAGGAACTGAGTCTGCAACTTCCAATATATTCTGCGGTTGGAAACTGGCATCGCTTCTCAGCACTCACTTTCCTCAGCTTGGTTTCCCCTCCACTGCACACTTTGCAGTTATATGAGTTGTAGCACAGGAAGGACTAAACCAGTTTCTGAAGATTATACCATATAATGCATTTCTGGATTATGCACACCATTCGCTACTTGAGATTTGGGTGTTGGGATGCAATAAAAGATAATACAAAAAGGAATTCTTAAAATAAGGTAAGTCTAATGATGGTGGTTGCTGTGACTCAAAGAAAATGTTTTTGTTAATCTCAATTAGGCATGTGAATGATAGTTGTCAGATATAGATCTAGCTCGATAAAAAATAAAGATATCTTCGCCCTAGCTGGTTTGGCTCGGTGGACAGAGTGTCAGCCTGCGGACTGAAGGGTCCCAGGCTCAATGACTAGTCAAGAGCACATGCCTGGGTTGCAGGCTCGAACCCCAGTGTGGGGCGTGCAGGAGGCAGCCAATCAATGATTATCTCTCATCATTGATATTTCTATCTCTCTCTCCCTCTCCCTTCCTCTCTGAAATCAATAAAAATATATTAAAAAGATAAATAAAGATATCTTCATATTTTTCAGTTAACTATCTGGAAATAAACACCACATATTCAGATGTAGAGGTAAAAGTCTTATAAATTAGACTGTAATTCAATGATGCCACAACATTTGTATTTTCAGTAGCATATTGGTATTTTTTATTTGGCACTTTTAAATGCAGAGACGCTAAAATGTACATAACACTTTAGAAAAGAAGTAGGTATAAATTAGAAGCAGTTCAAGAGAAGATTCCCAGCATGGGTGGACCTGGAGAATATTATGCTAAGTGAAATAAGCCAGTCAGAGAAAGACATATCACATGATCTCACTCATATGTGGAATCTAATGAACACAATAAACTGACTAATAGAAACAGAGGCATGAATACACAGAACAGACTGACAGCTGTCAGAGGGGAAGGGGGAGATGGGACTGGATGAAAGAAGTGAAGGGATTAGCCGAAGAACATATATTTATGCATAACCCATAGATACAGACAACACTGTGGTGATGGCCAGAGGGGAGGGAAGTGGGGAGGCTGGGTGGAGGTGTACAAAGGAAGGGAAAATGGGAACATCTGTAATAGTGTCAACAATAAAAATACAGTAATAAAGAGAGAGAGAGAGAGAGAAAAGAAAGAAAGAAATAGAAAGAAAGAAAGAAAGAAAGAAAGAAAGAAAGAAAGAAAGGAAGGAAGGAAGGAAGGAAGGAAGGAAGGAAGGAAGGAAGGAAGGAAGGAAGGAAACAGTCCAATTTAAGCTCTATGCAGTCTTTCAGGTCACTGTTATTTCTATGTTAAGCTCACTTTTCCTACTTAGAGACCATCATTTACATAGATTAGCTCTCTGATGAACCTGCAGTGTCACCAAATTCAATATTACCAAGAGCTAGAAGAGTTCTTTGTGTGAAGTTTATCACTCAATGAAATATTTACACACTCAATTACCTGTGTGATGTTTTAATTAAAACTTGCATAACAACTACATTATCTTATTTTTTTACCTTTTTAGTAATATTGATGGAAGTCATTAAAATAGATCATAACCCAGAAATTTTCCATAAAGGCTTTACATATATTCAGGTTAAAGTAATCTGAACAATGTGATTTATTGACTTTATGTATACATGTTCCAAAACTGCTTTCAAATCCACCAATATTAAAATTAAGCAATTATATAGACCTTTTTAATACCTTACTGTCCTGGGTAAATTTAATTTTGCCTTGTCTCCAAGAAAAATGTTTTTCTAAATTAAATTTATTTATGAAAAATGAGCAAAGCAAAAATATAATTTAATTACATGTCTCGGTTTTTAACTCATGCATTGGGTGTATTTTTTTCCTAATAGAAATTATAACTAATAGGAAAAGTATACCATCCAATATTCAATTCTATCTTACATATATTTTTAAATCTCTACATATTTAAGCCTGTTGAAACCATAAGCTACTAATGGATATCTTAAAGCAGCTTATATTCTAAATCATTGCTGAGTAACTATATGTCATCTTGTGTATTGTTTGAAACATTCACCTTTCCAGTGAAAAGAACAAAAACAAACAAAAAAAGATAAGCAGTGAGTGATAAGGAATGGTGGAAGATTTGGAGATTACAAAGCCTAAAATCTGTCTTGCTGGCACAATTTTGAAACTCTGTCCCTCAGTTACTTTTTTTGAGAAAGTGGGAATAGTAATTCTGAAACGATAAATCTGTGAAAACTCAGTCAAGACATCTATAAAGTGATTTTTTCTAAAGATACTTTTATTTACTAGAGCCCCAAACCATTGGCAGATTATTTGTATTGAGGCCTCTCTATATGGCCTTATAATTAAATTATGAGGTCCATGCCTCTGAATTATGTTAACAAGAATTACAAGGAATTTTTGTGGTACTTCCAGTTAACATGTGGAAATGATTCAAGACCTATCTGGGCTGCTAAGCTATACATTCCTAAACCCTTGAGCACAATGTCTTCCATCATTGAATTCTAATGCCTAGGTTCTCAATAAATTGCCGCTCTTGTTGTATATAGTCACAATCATTAAGAGCCTATTATGTTCCAAGCATAAAAAAGTTTTGTTGTTTTATTTTAACCAGGACCTTCTCTAGAATCTATAGATATGGGTTGAAAGGAAGAGGTGATGTCTTAGTAAGTCAATCCCTCCTCTTTGAAATCTAACTGCAGGGCAGCCAAAGTTGAGTTTAAAATAGATTCCAATTCATCTCCCAATCTGGTAATAGCCATTGTCATCCCATGAAAAACCAACACCAATCACTTTCCACATTTGTTTTCACACATGCACCCTCTAATTGATGATCTGTCAGCAACATCGAACTTACACTGACAAGATCAGTCAGAGCAGTCAGAGATTTGTTTATTTTTCTAAAGAGAGCAGGTTCAACTCTGCTGAGTGTGTGTGTGTGTGTGTGTGTGTGTGTGTGTGTGTGTGTGTGTGTGTTTAAATGAGCCAACAGGCTGCTAGAATCTTCCCCAAACCCACACCAACTGACAGCTCAAGCTTGTTAGGTCCACACAATGCCCATAATCTAGCAGGTTTAACTTTATTCACATCTTAGGCAAGTAACAAACAATTTCAGAAACAGTGGCGATGATGGTGGAAAGCTGCAGGGAAAGGACTTCACAAAAATAAGAAAAACCCTGCATAATGAAAATCCTACATTTTGAGATAATATGTTGAAAAGAAAATAGGCAGAAAGGGAAATTTTATATGAGTGACAGGTTTAAGATAGATAAGAAAGATAATTTCCTTGAAGAAAGCAATTCAGAGGATTATATTTTAAGGTTTCTGTCAAAAGAAGAAAGGAGTCAGTATTTTAGAGCTGATCTTATGGGTCAAGCGACAGAACCTCAGCATCCTTCTGAGCACGTTATTCCTGGAAACTGCTATGAACTGACCAAGAATAGCACTCAAAGTACTCGCTGTCATTTTTCTCTCCCCTACCCGCCTTGCTCCTGAATGAAGTAGACCTACAATCATTGTGTTCTCACTTTTCACCTAACTAAAATTTACTTATGTGTGCACACCTGTGAGACCTTAGCCATCAACTTTCAATAGCAAGAATATAAAAGGTCAGATGTCAAATTATCTGTGTCCCGAGACATGACTTCACCAGTTCTGACTGCAGACGCTGCAGTCTTTCGCTACTCAATCTTGCAGGACTCTGTCTCTGCTGCTCATTTGACAGCCGTGACATTTTTATATAGTCTAACTGATACCAAAATGAATATTCAAGGAGGTCTTGAAGGACATAAGAAATCGTAAAATAGTACTGTGAAATCTGAGGGTGGGTGCGCACCTATTTTCAAAGTAGAGGATTGATCCCACCAACCTCTGCTGTCGCTCAGTAACGATGGGCATTTTTGTGAACTATATCATGTATTTCAACTTTGGGCATTTTTTAAATGTGTTTTTTAATATGTTTTTATTAATTTCAGAGAGGAAGGGAGAGGGAGAGAGAGATAAATGATGAGAGAGAATCATCGATCAGCTTCCTCCTACACGCCCCCTACTGGGGATGGAGCCAGAAACCCGCGTATGTGCCCTAACAAGGAATCAAACTGTAACCACCTGGTTCATGGGTCGATGCTCAACTACTGAGCCACACCAGCCAGGCAACTGCAGACATTTTTAAACAACACATGTAGGGCTCCCTCCTTTGCCATTGACTATTAATTCCCATAATCCTTTAATGTCATTCTTCCCCCACCCCTGCCTCATCCCACCAGCTATATATAATAGCTGAGTTACTTTGAACTTGGCAATTATCTTCTTTGTGCTGGACTTTTCTCTTTTAAAAAATGAGATAATTGAGCTAAATATTCTGGTATGTCTTATGTACCAAAGGTTCTATGTAAAACAGGGAATCACTAAATATACTTTTTATATTTCAATGTAATATTTCAAGATATTTATGCACAGGCAAGACCCGACAGAGCCTAATATATACTTGTAAGTAACAGGATTATAGCCAGATGATTGGGTAAGTCTCTGTATCCCAGAGAAGGTATTATTCTTTTGACCATAAATAAATTGGTTTTTTTAAATTGAGGACCTTAAAAATGAAGCAATTTTTTTTTCAGGAATAATGAAAGTATTCAAGCTGCAGCACATGAAATTATTTTGTGTATTAAAAAACATTTGCATTTACAAAGTTTATTTAGATTAACCTAACAAACTCTATATTGCTTGCTTTTCTAAACAATTATTTTAGGCATATTTAACTATTAGGGATCAAACTTAGTAAATCCTAGACAGAATGAAGTGATAACTGCAAGTTATAATTTAAAAATAAAATAACAGCCCTGGCTGGCTGGCTCAGTTGGTTGAAGTGTTGTCCCACACACCAAAAAGTTGTGGGTTCAATCCCCAGGCAGGACACATACCTAGGCTGCAGTTTCAAGCCCTGGGAGGGGTGCAGAGGCAGCCAACCGATGTTTCTCTCTCTTTCTCTCTATCTATCTATCTATCTATCTATCTATCTATCTATCATCTCCTTTCTCTCTTTCTAAAATCAATGAAAACATATCCTCAAGTGAGGATTAAAAAATAAATAAATAAAATTGCCCGGCTGGTGTGGCTCAGTGGTTGAGCATTGACCCAGGCCCCAACAGGTCACCTGTTTGATTCCCGGCCCAGGGCATATGCCTGGTTGTGGGCTCAGTCCCTGGTGGGGGCCATGCAAGAGGCAGCCAATTGATATTTCTCTCTCACTGATTATTTCTCTCTCCCCCCCTTCCTATCTCTCTACAAATCAATAAAAACATATAGGAAGAAACTAAATACGAGTAAATAAAAATAAAAATTTTTTCTTAAAAACTGATTATTAAAAATTGTGGCTTTTTTCTTTTCCACAATTTTCCCCTTTATCCTAGGTGTGAGAAAAAGGAAAATGGTGGTATCTGAGGCACATCCCCTCTAAACACAAACTCAAGACTCAAAATCTAGCTATTTGTGGATCTTCTGGGACAGAGTCCTTTAGAAACTTCTATTTAAGTAGAAAATCATGAGAGTTTGCATTCTGAATGACAAAAAAAAAAAAAAATGGAGGAATTTAGTACAAAGTCGCAGGAGAGATAAGAATAGAAGATTCCAGACTCTGTCTTTACCCCCACATAGGAAATAATTTCTAAGTCTTAAAAAAGTGAAGAATTTCAGGTAGAGATTAAGGAATCAGTTTACCATAGAATTCTGTGGAGGCTGAAAGGAAATAGTTATATTTTGGAAAGAATGTTAGCTTTGAGATCATTTCAGCCTGAGAGCATCCTGAGCAGCCACCACCCAAAGATGAGCATGACAGCTGCCAGGCGAGGTTTCAGTGGTTCTGCTTGCAGGCAGAACACCGGAGTTGGGGACGAATTTAACATAAGCAACAGATCCCCTGATGACAAATGGAAATATTGGGATGGGGCATATTGCAGGGGGCATGTTCCTGAAAGGCTATGCAGGGACCTGATTCAGGGAAATTGTGTTAGACTGAAACTTCACCTAAACTGCTACTTTTCTGGCAATAATAATAATAATAATAATAATAATGGAAGAAAAAAAAGAAAAGAAAATTAGGTTCCTAAATTTTAGCATTTAAAAATGTTTTAGCATTTAAAAATGTTTTCATTCATTTTTGTATTCTACATATTCGTCTCGATTATGCTTATTATTTTCAAACCCATCATATTTTATTCCAAACAAGTTAGGTATTAGTAAATCCTCTAATCAAGATTTGTTAAATGCCAACTTGATTTAAAATGAAAATCAATAGAGCATACCAACTGTGTTTTGAAAGAAGTTTGAGAGATTGATTTAATACCACATTGTGGAAAGCAAGATTGGTCTGCCTCCATGTCCCGTGTTGCTTGTGGGCCAGATAAGGAACAGAGGAATTATGTGATTAGCCCAAAGCCACACAGCCACTTGCTGTTGGGGCTGAGATGGCCTATGTTTAGCCCATAGGGCTGTACTCTGTGCCGCTCTCATTACTTACTGCAGTTTCTTCCCCCGGCTTGCCGTCCTAAATAGCCTCACTGCTCCACACCAAAACGGCTAAGGTCCTGGTCAACAGGCAGCGGGTGCTGCTGTAGATATTGCTGTGTGAGCCTGCTCTCTTTTCCACTCCAGGGAGAAAGAGGAAGTTTTTGTTATTATTGATTTGCTCCTTCGCTGGATGATGTGTTGTCAAGCGAAGAGAAAGGCAAGACCAGGAGTAAGGACTCAATCATTTTAATCCTTGGCCTGTCTGTAGCTTTGAGCAAAGACCTTCACCTCACCAAACGTCAGATGTAAAAGGGAACTTGGAATGCACCTCTAGGCAGCTTTTGAAAGAAACCCAGGTATTCTATAATATGAAATTGGGAAGGATTTATCAAGGTTATATGAATTCTGATGATCAGTGTTATTATTAGTATTCTGATCCTTTGATACAACATTGACTAGACAATAATGATTTTAATTCTTTAAAGAATCTCAAGTTATTGAATTAACAATCGCCTATGCAGTCAATTAGCCTAATCCTCCTCTTCTTTTTTTGCTTAAAAACTAGGACACTCCTATAAGAAAGAATTTTGCTACTAATAGGCCAAAGAAAGAATATAAGACAACCCTCAGAAGTAGACAAAACTTATTATCCCAAAAAGAAATTTGGTTTGGGTATTTTCATTTTCACACATGAGTCAAAGTGCTTCTCAGCTTCCTAAATCAGAAGTGCTAATAAAAGATGTAAAATGCCTGCTTTTATGACTGTGACAGCACTTCCACAAAACACTCCTCGATGCTCGCTGAGGTGAAAATTCTTCTCTTCAGGTCTCTGAGCGTGGTTTCAGATCTCTCTGATTATTTGCAGATGTAGCTTTGTGTTCATTTATTTTTTATACTTCATAAAAAATGTATAAAAACATAAAACCCCTACATTCAATCCTTACATCTAAATGGACTCCTTTACCGCCTGCTCAGTGTGTGAAAATCTGCTCCCGTGGCCCGGCACCTGCAGTGAATATTCACAAAGCTGCAGTTTGCCAGATCAACACGAAATGGGTCCTATGCAGGATGCTACTGCAAAGCAAGCCTTGACTCCCTACGAACCTGACTACCGGAGCCAAGAACAAATAGTGAGCACTATCAGGTGCAGCGACAGGACAGCAGGCTAAGAGAACACAGATGGTAGAAGGAGAATTCCTGAAGGACGACTGGATCAAGAGAGTGAAATCCACTCCTGAAGTTTATGTCAGATTCTCCTTCTGTCAATAATGTGAACGTTTGTGTCTTTCCTATTCCTCCAATGCATCCTCCTACTTTTTCTTTTATCTGTACTTTTCATGAATAGAATACTAGAAATCAGATAAGCGGATTGTTTTAGAGGAGGAGGAGAAGGAGGAGGAGAAGGGGAAGGAGAAAGGGGAGGAGGAGAAGGAGGAAGAGAAGGAGGAGGGGTTGGGGAGGGGAGAGATAGGGGGGAGGATCAGAGCCCCTCTTTCCAATGTCTGTTTGTCCAATTGCAATATTCATGATTTATTCACTCCAGTGAATGAATTTATACTTAACAGCAAATGTGCTTCCTGTCATGTGTTTTTCTGGAGCAACTATTGTCAAATGAGCACATGCCATCAACAAGACAGATAAGTACCTTCCATTTCCCAATTACAGGTGAGTAGGCAGAAAGCAGAGGGCCAGCAGACTGGATGACAATCCTAAAGCACAATTTAGAGTCGGGTCACATTGCAGAGGGCTCTGGAGTCATTCGTAATTGGACTTGCTACCTGGTAGCCATAATGGTTTTTCATTTTCTATCAGATATTTCAGAGAAGATTGTGAGAGAACCAATGTCTTTTAGTGGGATATTTCTACCTGACAGTGTATAACATAAATGTTGAATATAGTAAGCACTCAGATGGTGTTTTAATCAAATCAGTAAAAGTCTTCTCATACCGAACTTTCCAACTTCAGTGATTTCCCTAGCCTAGCCCTAACCAAGCTCAGTGTGAACATAGATTTTAAAATTTTAGAACCAACCTCCTCATAATTGGATCATTTTTATTATGGCCCATGCCCAATTATTTTTTTTTTTTATTTTAAATATATTTTATTGATTTTTTACAGAGAGGAAGGGAGAGGGATAAAGAGTTAGAAACATCGATCAGCTGCCTCCTGCACATCCCCTACTGGGGATCTGCCCGTAACCAAGGTACTTGCCTTTGACTGGAATCAAACCTGGGACCCTTCAGTCTGCAGGCCGATGCTCTGTCCATTGAGCCAAACTGGTCAGGGCCCATGCCGAATTATTATTTAATGTATCAATTGGAACAAAACTACAACCAAAATCAAACTAGAAAAGATATATAACCAATCATCTAGTTTTATATGTGTGTGTGCTGTGTCTGTGTATATTCATATATGTGCATATTCATACATGTGCACATCCTACCTAATAAAAAGGTAATATGCAAATTGACCACACCATCAACACACCCACCAGCCACGCCCACCAGCCATGCCCACCAGCCAATCAGAGCAAGTATGCAAATTAACTCAACCAAGATGGCTACAGCCACAGAGAGCAAGGTTTCCCAGGTAACAGAGCAAGCCAAGCTTTCTGCCAGCCATTGCAGGCCTAAGCCTCCACTCAAGCTACAAAGTTTCAATTATAGAAGGTAAACAAATTCAAACAGAAATGGCAGCAGAACGGAGCTTGAGAGAGCAGGCCAGGGTTGCCGGCAGCAACAGGAGAAACAAAGCTTTCCGCGCACCCCAGCCTGGCCCAGGTCTCCGCTAAGGCTGAGACCTAACTGTCTTCTCCTGCAGGGTTGATCATGTCCAACTGCCCTCCCTTGCAGGCCTGGTCCCTCACAACTGACCTCCCTTGCAGGCCGGGTGCCTCCCAACTGCCCTCTCCTGCTGGCCATGTTGTGGTGGCCATCTTGTGTCCACATTGGGGCAGGATCTTTGACCACATGGGGGCAGCTATATTGTGTGTTGCAGTGATGATCAATCTGTATATTACTCTTTTATTAGATAGGATAGAGGCCTGGTGCACGGGTGGGGGCCGGCTGGTTTGTCCTGAAGGGTGTCCCAGATCAGGGTGGGGGTTCCCTTGGGATGTGGGACGGCCTGAGCGAGGGGTCTGTGGTGGTTTGCAGGTTGGCCACGCCCCCGGCAACCCAAGCAGAGACCCTGGTATCTGGGATTTGTTTATTTTCTATAATTGAAACTTTGTAGCCTTGCGCGGAGCCAAGAACCAGCCAGGGTGGGTGGAAAGTTTGGTTTCCTCCATCACCAGGGGCAACCCAAGCCTCCAGCTGGCTCCAGCTCTGTGGCTGCTGCCATTTTTGTTGGTATTTATTTATCTTCTATAATTGAAACTTTGTAGCCTTGAGCGGAGGCCAGGGCAGGCCAGGTCGGGTGGAAAGCTTGGCTTCCTCCATCACTGGGGGCAACCCAAGCCTCCTGCTCTTTCCAGCTCTGTGGCCACTGCCATATTTGTTTACATAATTTGCATACTCACTCCTGAGTGGCTTGTGGGCGTAGCAGAGGTACGGTCAATTTGTATGCTTCTCTTTTATTAGATAGGATAATATGTAATATGCATATACACATTTTATATACATTGTGTATATATATATTCTTTACCATAGCCACATTCCTTTTTTTTTTAAACAAGGAAAGCAAGCAACACCAATTCTAACACTTCAACATTCTACACAAAGTGTATATTCCTTGCTTCACTTTCTCAATCTTTGTGTTAAAAGCAAGGTTCAATTCATTATCTTATCTTCAGCTGCCATGTTAATAATATATAACCCAAAGGCATCCTTGATCTGTTTTATTCTTTCATGTCAATTCCTGGGATACTATTTTTCTTCTGCCTTGTAAAATGTCCCTTTCTTCTCATCACTTTTTCTGCTTGAGAGAGATTGCAGCTTTGTACAGAGGCTCAAAACCCACTGAACGAACAATATTGACTGGGAAGGGGTATGTACATATAAGATTGCTGGAGTTTTTCAATGCAAAGAAATGTTAAGTTTTTATAAGTGCCCCAGGCCCAATGACACTTTCTGCTTTTTTCAGAATAAAATGTATAAGATATGAACAACTAATATTCTGGGTTCTATTACCAGTCATGAAAATGGCTTGAATATGCAGACTCAGAAAGACTTTGCTTTCACAGAAAGGCACTTCACCGCTCATGAATGATGACTTTTTCTCATGGATCAAGCAGGCGTGTTCTTTGCAGCAGCATCTTTTGGAAAGAGAGCAGGCATGGCAGGCTGCAGATAGTCCCGATTTCACTCCAATCAGTATATATGCCAGATTGGAGTGGACCACCATTTATACTCAGCATTTCAGAAATTCATTGAGAATGTATCTTTTATTTGAATGGGCTTTAGACAATGAGTAGTAGTTCCAGGCAAACTAAAGTTGTGAGGGTGCCTTCTGGATAAATTATATTGAATCCAAAGTTGGCTTCCATTGTCCTCAAGCCACTGCTGCAGACTAATTAGAACTCATTGACAACATTTACAATAATTGATATCATTTGACTGGATTTTGAAAACAAAAGTGAGGGAATATAAACTTGTTTATGGTTTCTGTGCAGTTTTTAAATTTTAACCATTAATTTCAGATACCATATACATCCGTATTTCTAAAACTAGCAACACTGGAGTTTAGAGGAAAAGCTGCAACTTATAAGGGAATTCTTCAAAAGTGGTTAAGAGCATGATTTGTTAAATAAGACATGGACATGAATACTAAAATGGATTTTTAAATCAGTTTAATTATTTTTAACTTGCCTATAAAGAATATACCAAGCCCTATCTGGTTTGGCTCAGCAGACTGAAGGGTCCCGGGTTTGATTCTGGTCAAGGGCACATGCCTGGGTTGCAGCCTCGATCCCCAGTGTGTGGTGTACAGGAGGCAGCTGATCAATTATTCTCTCTCATCATTGATGTTTCTATCTCTCTCTCCCTCTTCCTTCCTCTCTAAAATCAATAAAAATATATTTACAAAAAAAGAACATACCAAAATATGGGGCATAACAATCAATAAATGGTAGTTCTGGTAATACTATTTTAATAGACCTGTTTTAGGCACCCCTATTTGAGATATACCTGCAATACTACGAAAATGACAAATCAAAAGAGTGAGACTATAAGATCTAATTAAGGGCTATCTAATCTTAGAGGGGGGGGGGGGAAATGAACCTTATCAGGATGTTTTTTTGTTTTATGAGAAGAAATAATAAAAACATCATGTTGATGATCATTATCTTTTTTTTTCTTCCTTATGCCCTCTACCGAATGCCTGGTAACCTCTAACATGCATTATTGTCCTTAATCCCTATGAGAAGCTCATAAAGCAGGTATTTTTATTTATTTTACATATGAAAAAAATTCACACTAAGAAAAAGCACAAGTTGACAGTAAGGTGGTCCTTATTAAGAAAAAGAATAAGACAGTTATTAAGACAGAGAATAAATATTAAAATCCAAGTGCTTATTAATTCAAAGACCAAACATCTTAATTATATAATACTAAAGGCCCAGTGCACGAAATTTGTGCATGGTGGGGTGTCGCCTCAGCCTGCACCCTCTCCAATCTGGGACCCCTCGGGGGATATCCCTCTCATAATCCTGGACCACTGGCTCCTAATTGTTCACCTGCCTGCCTGCCTGCCTGGTCACCCCTAACTGCCCCCCCACGGTCGGCCTGATTACCCCTCACTGCCTCTGCATGCCAGCCTGATCGTCCCTAACTGCCCCCCCTGCCAGCCTAGTCACCCCTCCTGCCCCCCTGCCAGCCTGGTCACCTCTTACTACCCCCTCTGCTGGCCTGGTCACCCCAGCTGCCCCCCTGCTGGCATGGTTGCCCCCAACAGCCCTCCCTGATGGCCTGGTCACCCCCAACTGCCCCCCACCTGCCAACCTGGTCATCCATAATGGTCCCCCCACCAGCCTGGTTGCCCCACGCAGCCTGCTGTTCAGTCATTTGGTCGCCCCTCACTAACCTCCCTGCCAGCCTGGTTGTCCATCATGGACCCCCACCGGCCTGGTTGCCCTACGCAGCCTGCTGTTCAGTTGTTTGGGCGTCCCTCACTAACCCCCTGCTGGCCTGGTCGCCCCACGCAGCCTGCTTGTTCAGTCGTTTGGTTGTCCCTTGGGCTAGCCCTGGGCAGCTGGGAAGCCAACATCCAAGGCTTGCCTGCATGTTGGGCCGGCCCTGGTGGCTGGGGGGCTGATGGGACTGGGGGACTCGGGAGGCAGGTGCACAGAGTGGCTGGGCCCACCAGGGGGTGGGCCCAGCCGTGCCGCGTGCCTCCTGCCCCGGCGGGGCTAAGAGGACTGGGTCCCGCCATCTTGTGGCTGTGGGTGCTGCCATATTTGAGGGCGTGGCAGTCAATTAGCATATTTCCTCCTTATTGGCTGTGGGCACTGCCATCTTTGAGGCCAGGGCAGTCAATTAGCATATTCCCTCCTTATTGGCTGTGGGCACCGCCATCTTCATGAGAGTGTAATGGTCAATTAGCATATTCCCTCTTTATTAGATAGGATACTTTATTCTGTGGCATGTTACATATCATGAGAGAGCAGAAAGTAACTTAGTGAAGATAACTTCAGATCTTTCTTGCTTAAAGGAAAATACCTCTACCATTTTTTCTCAAGGTTTTTACTATCAATAATCTATGATTTCTTAAAATGATGCTATAAGGAATACATGTATTATTACAAAAAAATGTAAGAGCAGTATTTGTTTTCCTGCATTGTTGTCTTTTCTTTCAGTAACTGAACAGTGCTAGCTTGCCACGTGTTCATAGGTAACAGTGTTCTGAAGCCCTGGCATCTTGTGATAGCCTAAAGCTATGACAGCTCTGAGAGCAAGCATCAAATCTGAGAAGTCACTTGTTTTTATTTTTGTTTTCTCCTCATCTGGCTAAGTCACAGTGGGACACCAATGGCTGTTCAGTCTCATTATGTCAAGACTGATGAAAATGAACAGCTTGTGGCTTCTCTTGAGTTCTAAATTATCTTCAGTTGAGGAAAAGGTAACGTGGCAGAGGGAAAATACCCTCTCCCCTTTTTGCCAGTTTTCACCGCAACATCAAACATGAGGCAAACAATTCTAATTAGGTTCTTTGTCATCTGTATGCCAGGAATTCTTCTTTATAGGTAACAGAAATGCTGTGCTTTCAGAATCATGTAGCTTTTCTGTCTGTCAGAGACAAGCAAGATCTATACTATCTTATCTATTTGCCCAAACAATTAATTCATTGATTTTTCCCACCTATAAAAACAACAACAAAGAACCATGCATATCCAATAGAAAAAAATGATAGGAATTAAAAGTCAGCTATGAATAAAAATCATTAATAAAAAAATAATGCCTAGTGATATTTATTTTTCTCTGTATCTTGCTTTTCATGTTTTTCCAACAGAGTATTTCACAGTATGTTGTTGAAGCATAACAAAATCCATGAAAATGATATAAGAAACTCCTTAGGAAGAGATGAAACTACAGGGTAAATAAGAAAGTTTGTATTTTGTGTATATTTGGCTTCTAGTTCAAAAGTTTATGGCTTTCTTTTTACATTCAGTTGACACACTACTATATCCCAGGCTGACATATCTGAACTACCACCACTCATGAATTGCGAAGGCCAAGACGTTTGGAACTTTTACTGGATTTATGACATTGAAAAGCAAAAGTAGAGCAGAAAATGAATGGAGCTATAAAGGATGTTTGAATCTATCTTAAAAAAAAAAAAATGAAATGAACCAAAAAAGTTAGAAAATTGTAGAAGTTAAAATTTATACCAGGCAATGGTGACTGACCAAGTGGGTTAGATGAATGAATGTGTTGATTCCTTTCTGATTATAGATATTTTGCACTTTTGCTTAAGAGTAAGAGTTTTAAAGGGCTTTATTTAAATTTCAATCTGAGTCATACATGTAAATTTTAAGACAAAGATCACATTATAAGAGAAAAAGATGTCCAATTCTAGGAAGCTATGCCATTTTAATGATCCTTAACTACAAACTATCTCCCTAAGCAGTCTGAAGTTTTTAAGCTGAGATAACCCTGAAGACATATATGTCAATTTGGTAGTAATTATTCATCTTGCATAGGAAACCCTGCATTATATGAAATATCAAAAGAATTTTGATTTTCTAATTACAGAGATATTCTACTGTTATCTTAAATTTAGAAAAAAATTAGGAAATGACTAGCCTTCATAGAATTTGATATGAACCCAATTCCCATTGATTAAAAGATACAGTACATTCCTGAGCTGAGGCAATACTAAAGGAATTGGCAGGGAGATCCAATAGTAGAAATGCTATGCAGTTCCATCTTTGGAAATTGGTGATTCATTGGACAATGGGCAGGAATGTGGACTTGTGGAGGAGTGTAGATTGATAAAATGACTGTCAAAATTCTGGTTCAGGTAACTGGGGAGATGGTGATATTTTCTGAATATAAGCAGATTGAGAATGAGACATAATTTATTTTGGAATGTGTTGTGTTTGAGCTCCTTGTATGACAGGTGCATGTGAAGATGTGGAATGCATGACTGTATGTATCAATCAGTAGCTTAGAAGGAAAGTCTAAGGTTAGGATTTCAAGTCATTAACATATAATCAATATTTAAATCATAGAAGTGGATACAATTTACCAGGGAGAGTTTATAGAGTGGGACGAGAATAGAGTAAGATTAAAACAAAGACCACCAACAAAAACCTGGAAAACAGCAACATTTAAGAAAATATCATTAAAGGAGACTGGGGACCTCAGAATGTGGAAATAGAGTTTTTGAAAATGTAAATGTTGAATTAAATTGAGGTCATACTGAAATAGGGTGGACCCTAATCCAATGACTGGCATCGTTATAACAAAGGGAAAACAGTTATACAGAGATAACGAGAGAGAGAGAGAGAGAGAGAGAGAGAGAGAGAGAGAGAGAGAGAGAACACATTGGAGCAGAGATTGGAATGCTGAAGTTACCACCAGAAGGAAGGACCCTCCCCTAGAGCTTTTAGAGATTAGCATAGCCCTCAAAATCTTTTGATTTCAGACTTCTAGCCTCCAGAACTGAGAGAACAAATTTCTGTTGTTTTGCTGCAACCTAGTTTGTAGTACTTGTTATGGCAGCCCTAGGAAACTAACACATGCAGATTTAAACCATGGTGAAAATGATGCTTGTATCTTTCTCAAAACTAATTCCTGTGCTGTATTTCTTTTTTTCCCTAGCAGTGCCAGGTTACTGAGGGGCACAGAAGTGTTAAAATGAACCCTTTGATTCTTAATCTTGTACAACTTTACATTATCATTATCTTCCCTTTTCAGGCCTATCTCTACCTCTTATCCATGCCTAGCAAATTGTGCTATTCGAATGAAGACACTTCCATTTAATTAAAAATTCTTTTCATAAGTGAATTATTTTCTTTCAAAGCCCAAGAGCCTAATTTTAGCTTATTAACCTCATTATGTCCACAAGATCACATCAGTGAAAATCTGAAGCTTCTCTCATTTACTTTCTTGACAAAAAGTAAAAATTACACACCAGACAAGCATATTAAAGATTCTCCTCTAATTGAATCTTTTATCTAAGGTTATACTGCTGGGGAGGGGACGCTTTTTACTTTTTCTGGAGTATATAAAGGCTCTTTCTTTGATCTCAGTCTTCCTGACATGATTTTTTATTTTTCAAGTCCATGCCATGCTCTGGCTATTCTGTCATACTCTGCTGGAAAAAGGTCAAGCCTAATTTTCCAGTCCTCAGAAAAGAAGGCCTTGAGAATAGCAGTACTTTTCCTCACCCTCATTCCTATTCCCTAGCCTAAGGAACTATAAGATATATTAAGATAAATAGGAAAGAAATGAGTTTTTAACTGTGAGGGGGAAAAAAGAGTCTTTTCAGCAAGTTATTTGAGTTCATACAGTAGAAAAGTGATTTCACAGCTTTGTTGAGGCAGAATCACTGGAAAGAAAATTCTTCTTTTTCATTGAAGATGAGGAGGGGATGGAGAACTTTATATTAAAATAAATGTCTGCAAAGACCAGAGCAGGGTTTAATTGCCTGTGAACCAGAAACTAGGGAAGGTAAATAACAAGGTGACATTAAGTCTCCCAGTAATGTGAGTCATTATTTTTACAAAAACTAATTTCAATAATCTGCTTAGCACTTTATTTCCAATATTGTTGTAAAAAAGAAATAGAATGGCAGTAACAAAATAAGATCTGACAAATGAATGATACACTCAATAGCTCCAAACTCCCTAGATGGCAACCCTACTTTTGGTATCCAAATCTTTTCTGAATTGCTTATATTCGTGACAATCCATAGAACAATTTATTTTTCACATGCTCCATGGGTCAACATGTATTTGGTATTTGCATACAATAGAATTCAAAGTAAGCAAGTGTTCAGTAATAGAATGAAGGTAGGATATGCATCAGTAAACACTAACAATTATACATGGGCTAAGACTAAGCATCAGAACTCATTTCTGTGTATGCCTGAAATAAATAAATACAAGTTACTACAGCAATTACCATCTACTACACTCATTTAGAATCAGGTAAGAGTCATTATTCCCACCTTTGTCCATACAGTAGTTAACTTCCAAGTTATTTCTGTTTTAGTTGAAGTTACAAAAAACATACAGATGTTTAGAAGGAAGATTGCTTACTGGTGGTTTATCGGGTATGCTCTTGGGGGAAAAATAAAAACATGCCTTAAGGAAGTGAGAGAGCAGGATTAGGCAGAGGGAGACAATGAGTTGTGACAGTTGCAATGGGACCTCAGCCAACCTTGCAGAGGACCCTGAAGTAGTAGGTCTAGCCCTTCCAAGATGCTCCAAGCTGAAGTAGGAGGTCAGGGCCTTTGTAACCCTGCGTTGGCAAGTCAGTGGAGGTGAGCTGCTTGTGTGTACTTGGCTTAACACTACGTAAGAGGGGTCCCTGTCAAAGGCAATTGCCTGAGAGGAACTCAGCTATGGGCTATCAGCCAGCAACACTCCCAGCAGCTGGGGATAAGAGAGCGCTGAAAGGAAAACTGGGCAGAGCACCTGTGCATGTACCACAGCTTCCCATTTGTTCCCAGCTTTTGTGTCTTTCTCTTTGTGGTTACTGATGCCACTACCATATCTCATTCAACTGCTCTTTTCTCCTAAGTCTTTTCACCCTTTTATAAGTCTTTGTCCTAATGGCTTACTGCCTATCCAAGTCCCTAAATACTCACTGACTATTCCAGTGCTTGCTTGGGAATCTATTTTCAGTCTCTAGCTGAGTGTAGCCAATAAGGTGCCTGGTGCATACCTACAGTCAGGGAAAGAGGAGATTCTCTTACTGCATGTAGAAGATGCCTTTGGTGTCCCACCTGCAATCCCTCATTCTCATCATTTCACTTCACATCGACCGAATTCCAGTTGCCATCACTGCATTTATTTGCCTTATGGCTTCCTCTGGTTTTTAAGAGCTCATTTTGCCCAATAGAGAAGCCTGGGGAAATCTAAACCAATGACTGATGAAAATTGGACTATAAAATACCTCAGTCCCCATACTTGTCAGCGGATATGGGTGTTCTACCCTGGATGTCAGATTCCCTGGTGGGATCAAGCTCCATTCACCCACAGTAGTGACTTGCTGTCTTACACACTCTTTAGTGGAGGCTTCCCTTCCCTGAGGAAGTGAACTGGGATCAGCTCCCAAATAAAATACTTAGAAGCAAATCTTTGTATAAGGGTCTACTTCTAGTACAGCCCAGTCGAAGATAGACATGTAAGTCCAAATGCACACAGCGTGACAAATTTTAGGTGGTGATGGAAGAGAAGATCAGGAGGAAAATAAGCAGAGGATGAATTTATAAATGATTATCTAAAGGGAAGATTAAGAGAATATAAGAAAACATATGTCAGAGAAAAATCCCAATATTTCAGAGGATTGGTAACATGTATATTTTTTCTACTTATATATTTTGGTTTAGAACCAGCATACTCCTCAAGTAACCATGATAATGAGATTTACAGATATCATGGTCTCATCTTCATCACACACACAAAAATTAATACACGTGTCAGTTGCATGTACCCCAGAGACAAGAAACAAGAGGATAGATTTGTGTAGTAAACATTTGTTGTTCATTATATGTCCAGCCTCAAACCCTCCCCACTGTTAGTGCCATTCGCTCTCTTTGGGGAACGCTTCTTTGTGTATCATCTTGCGAGATGGCACTCACCTCTCACTCTGGCAGGCGAAGCAATAGTTTCCTCTTCTACTCTCCTTGCTCTAGCAAAATCACAGAATAGGTTCCTAAGATACTCTTCTCCAAGACTTTGAACCTTGAATCATCACAGGGATATATTGAGGCTGGAGGTCATATTTATCAGTGTCATCATTTAGGTCAAAATGTTTCCACAGGGTGACCATGACTATGGATCCTGCACTCTGTCTTTCCCAAGCTTCCACAGATCCGCCCTTATTTTCCCAATGAACAAATGTCACATTTCTCTATAAGAGTGATGCCTTGATACATGCCCACCAATTCTATGAATCCCTAATATCCTTTCAATAAATACCATTTTTGCTAAGGGAGGTAGATTAACGCAGATATAGCATGAGTATATAGCAGCCAGGCGTCTCTCAGGCAAACATGGGAAACTTGGGATTGGTTACAGTGGTCCATGGAACTGACAATGAATGATGGAGCAGTAGTCCATGGTATTCCTGTTCATATTTCTATGGGACTATTTAGGGCTCCCTGATACTTGTCATTGCCAAGCCATTGTCTTTCCCATATATCTTTCCAATATATTCCTTAAGGTGTTTATTTTATTGTATTCAAAAGAAATCTAATTTATATGTTTCTGTTATAAATTTATGAATTCTATAATTTTTGTATATCTAAGTCCATGTGAAATATTTTTTATAATTCTAAAATTAGATATTTGTGTCAACCTGACCTATAGTTCAAACACATAATCCGTAACTGTACTTTTTCTAAATCTGATCATCACACATTAAAAAAAGAAATATATTTCCTCATTAACGATTTATTTTTTTCATTAATTATTTATTTTAATTTTCATTAAACAAAGAGTAAATTAAAAGCTATGCAGAAGGAAATGCTAAATTCACTAATCAAGTACTATGAGAAAACATTGAGAAAGTTCATTTAAACTGCATATTTAAGGATCAAACTGAAGAAATGATCCCTCTATAAGTTTTAAAAATAATAATTTTCAAATATGTTCTCATTTTAAAAACAAAACTTCATATTGTTAGTTTTTTAACGTTTAAAATGATACTCTTCTTATCTAAAATTAGTTAAGAAAAAATGAAGGCTAAGCCACAGAAGAACATCTGTGTATTCAGTATGTAAGTGTATTCAACTGTACCATGTTAATTGATCCAAGACATCTTACACTCTGTTTTGATTATCTGCATGGCTTATCAGGAAATGAAGTGGGAAAGCAAAGATTATTTGTGTGGTTATATTTATCTTAATTTTTAAACTGTTTAGTTTCATTTGTCTGAAACACCTCTATATTTCTTTGGAGACTTAGATTAATTGATTTAAATCCAGCCATGAAGTCTTTCCTAGGTTAGAGAGGCAGCAGTAAAGACATTATTATATAGGATCTAGCTGGGGGGTCTAGGTCCATATAATGATTTAACCTAAAAGTTTAATTATTTGGGGGCATATCTGATTAATGTTCGTGGAAATAAAATTATTATCATTACTTACTTGTTGAGAAATAAAACAAGTCATTCTTTTGGTATCTTGATCTCATAATGGAGAGGGAGGAATGGATTTTATGATTATACAGCACTTAGAACATGGCCTCTGTTGACCATAATAATGATCTACTAAATAATAAATGAACTACCAAAAGGCAAAGTAGTTTGACTGTGGAGATCTGACATATTACTTCTGAAACTACATACTTTTGACAAACTATTCTTAACAGTAGAATTTTTTTTTAATTCAACTTCCCTATATCCTACAGAAAAAAATAAAACTCTTTACATGCCATACAGGATTTTTCAAGATTGGGATTCTCTAAGCTTATTACTTCTCTACCTCCATATAAACCATTGATTTGAGCAATACTGAACTTTTTGAAATGTCTTAAATTTGTGCTTCTACCTAAAGTTGTCTCTATTTTCTCATGAAAGGCTTAGCTCAGATGTCTTTTCCTATGGTAAACTTTCCCCATTTCCCAGACTGCTGACTCTCCTCTATTGCTGCATGACACCTTTTTCATAGTCCTGTGGGTGGCACCCTGATGGCCTGTTTCAATAATCCTGAAGGAAATGGTAAGGATCTTGGTGTCTCGGATAAGCAGTACAAGAACTGACATATCCTGGGTCTTGGTATATTTTTATTTTACAAATGAATTAACAAATGTCACATTTCTCTGTAAGAGTGATGCTTTGGGCCCGTCCAGCATGGCTCAGTGGTTGAATGTCAACCTATGCACCAGGAGGGCATGGTTCGATTCCCGTTCAGGGTACATACCAGGGTTGTGAATTTGATCCCCAGTAAGGGGCATGCAGAAGGCAGCTGATCAGTGATTCTCTCCCACCATTGATGTTTCTATCTCTCCTTCTTCCATCCTGTCTGATCCTGTCTGGAATCAATATATATATATATATATATATATATATATTTTTAAGAAGAGTTGATGCCTTGATATATGCCATCCAATTATTGGAAGAGTGGCAGTGACAAAATATTTAGAAAGTCTCTTTGGCATACAAAGTGCAGATATTTAAAATTAGAAGTATTTTTCTCATTAAATCCTTTACAAAATGCCTATTTTTTTAAAAAAAATCCATATTTTGGAATTTCCTTCTGATCGCTGGAAAGGCAGGTATATCTACTTCTGGTGTAGACCCACTGCACAGATGTGTAATTTGATGACTTTAATATCATGTAATAAAATAAAACACAAACTAAAACTAATGTGAGAGAAGAGGTACTATATTGTGGAACAGTAGTAGGGAGCTAGAAATTCATTATTTTAATTTGCTCTCACTGCCATAAAATAACCAAACTCTCTACAGAATACCTTTTTAGCTATTTTATTTGCATTTTCTCATTATTTTTTTATTTTTCTATCACTTGTTTCACTTTTTTATTCCTTGTTTTATCATTAATTTTTCAACTCTGGGGTATTTCTAGTCTTTTCTATCTATCCCACTGATTCAACTATTTTATATGTCCAAAGATGGATGTTAGTGATTACAATTAGTGAGTAAAAAAAATCACTAAAATGTGACAAGGCACAGAACACTGTCCTGGAAAAATGGACTGACAAAGCCTGTGCTGGTTTCCTTTCACCACTCGATTGATGCATTTCTATATAACTTAGGACAAAGCCAGATTATTGCAAAGTAACCAACACTTTTTATACTTTTATTCATGGGAAAGGTTATTAAGGGCATATTTTTTCTTGAATCATAAGAAAAGTTTGTCTCCAATTCATGGCTGAAGGGCCTCATAAGGTAGATAGCCTTTCAAACCTGTATGCCCCTTCTAGCAAAGGCAGTGCTTAGAAATTAAAAATAAAAGGGTAAGTGACTTATCTTGCTTAAAAAATGTAAATTAACATCATGATAGTCAAAAGGGCAGATCCACAGATGGTAGTAATATTGGGTTTGGATCAGAAAGGAGCCAAAGGGATTTTGCTGCCACATAGGGAGAGTATATTAAAGAATATTTAATTTAAATGACTGTAAAGTTAGCAGGAATTTCCAAAACTTGAAAAAAAAAAATGGAATAGAAGACTCAGGCCGTGAATAAAGAATTGGTGACTGTAAAAGTAACTGCCAGACTTGTGCTGTCCAATACAGTAGCCATTAGCCTTATGTGAGTATTTAAAATTTTTAAAGGGGTTCATTTTCGTAGAGTTTTAGGTTCACAGCAAAGTTGAGAAGAAATTACTGCAATTTTCCATATTCATCTTTCCCTCATACCTGTACAGCCTCCCCCATTATCAACATCACTCACAGACTTGTATATTTGTTATCATTGATGAACCTACTTTGTAATATAATGTAAATGTGTTTTAATTTTAAATTCCACTTGTTCATTGCTGGTATATAGAAAAGCAAGTGATTTTTGTGTATTAACTTTGATCCTGCAACCTTGCTGTAATGACTTACTAGTTCCAGGAGGTTTTTTTGTTGATTCTTTTGGATTTTCCACATAGATGATCATGTCATCTGTAAAAAAAAAAAAAAAAAAAAGGGGACAGTTTTCCAGTTTTCTTTCTTCCTTCCCAATTGGTATAATTTTATTTTTAATCCTCACCGGGGGATATTTTTTCCATTGATTTTTAGAGAGTGGAAAAGAGGGGAGAGGAGAGAAAGAGAGAGAGAGAGAGATCAATGTGAAAGAGACACATGGATTGGTTGCCTCTTGCACATGCCCTGACTGGGGCAAGGATCAAACCTGCAACCCAGGTATGTGCCCTTGATTGGGAATCAAACCCAAGACCCTTCAGTCCACAGACCAATGCTCTAAATGCTCTAACCATTGAGAAACCAGCCAGGGCCCAATTGGTATACCTTTTTTTTTTTTTTTTTTTTTTTTGTCTTCAGTTGAAAAGGTATAATAAGAGAGGATACCTTTATCTTGTACCTAATCTTAATGGAAAAGCTTTGAGTTATGACATTAGTTGTAGGTTTTCTATAGACTTTTTTTTTTATCAAGTTGAGAAAGTTTATTCTGTGACTGAATAAAAATCATAAATGTGTGGTTGGTTTTATCATATAAATTTTCTGTGTCATTGATATGGTTGCAAGACTTTTCCTTTTAAGTCTATTGATGGATTACATTAATTGATTTTTGAATGTTGAACTAACCTTGCATATCTTGTGTAAATCTCACTCGGTTGTGATGTATAATTTTTTTTACATAATGTTTGATACTGATTGCTAATATTTTGCTGAGGACTTTTACATCTGTGTTCATGAAAAACACTGGTCTAGTTTTCTTATAATGTCTTTGTATGGTTTTGGTTAGGGTAATGTTGGCTTCATAAAATGAGTTAGGAAGTATTCCTTCTGCTTCTATCTTCAGAAACAGATTGTAGAAAATTGGTATAATTTCTTTCTTAAATGGTTGGTAGAATTTACCAGTAAATTCTGGGCCTGGGCTTGATATTTTCTGGTTTGGTATCCAAAGTTCAGTAGGGTCTAGATTTAGAAATTTATTAAACATTTGCTGATTTAACTAACAAGGTTTCAGAAATAAATCACAGAATTCCTCCCATCATTCTAGTCAGAAGAGAGGCTAAAACATTTGATCTCATAGCATAATACTCTTACAAAAGCACTTTGTGCAGGCCAAGAGATGTTTTCTAGAGAGAGTGACATGTGCACACACTGTCCCATGAGTATGATCTACCCAGTTGAAGGGGAGTGTTGCAGAAGAGAATTTAACAGAATAGCTGAGACTTTTGCTATGCCTGATGAATGGAAGTATCTTGTGTAACTGGAGACATATATGCAAGATAGAGCACAATTGAAAATGAGGGGGGAAATAATGCTGTGGCTTGCTTGTGAGTGATTATGATGTGGGTCATTGTAACATTAAAATGCTTAAGTGAGATAGATTTTGAAAGCTGTAACTCAGAAGTCATTCTGGTAGCAATCTAGAAGTTGTGTTGGGGTTGAGGTGAAAGAGGCAGTTATCCTAGGGTCAGTGACACCTCAGATCAAAAAATGACTAGTCCGTGCACCACAGCATTGGAATAAAAAAAGAAGTGACACAGAGGCCTGGCTGCAATGGCTCAGTGGTTGAGCATTGATCTATGAACCAGGAGGTCAGGGTTCGATTCCCAGTCGGTTGCTGGCTTGATCCCAGATCGTGGAGGAGGCAGCCAATCAGCGATTCTCTCTCATTATTGATGTTTGTAACTCTCTCTCCCTCTCCCTTCCTCTCTGAACTCAATAAATATATATGTATATATTTTAAAAATAACACAGAGAGAGGTTATTCAAAGGCAGACCAAAGTTTTGATCACTAGTTAGCCATGAAAAGTGAGCAAATGTGGAGTCAAATCTTACCATAAACCATAGTTTTCTCCACTATCATTCAACACTCTGAAGGTGAGGTTTCTTGGTGGTGGTTGTTTGTTTTTTCTTACCAACCTTCCAATGTAATTAAATTCTACCACCTTATACCTACTCATAAAGAGAAAAAAAATCAACTCTCATTTTAGTGATTTCATTAACTCATTGGCAACTATTATTACAAGACTTCGTTTATTTTTAAAATGAGATTTAGATGCACCTAGTTAAGAATAACAACTGAAGATTTTCCATTGGGAAAAGTGTTTTCCTTACCATAAACCAATCATCTTTTAGGCAAAATTCATTATTTAGTCATAAGATTAACACACAGTTAGTCTTATGGCAAAATTGAAAGGGATTTGGCAAAATTGAAAAGGATGGCAAAATTGAAAGGGATCCCTTAGAATAATCAACCCATGTGATTGATTTATCAAAAGATGGTGATATATGAGATAGGCTCTGAGACCTATAATTCTGTGGTCTGTTAATCAGTATCAGCATGGTCAGACTTTGAATCAAGACAGATATATATGCATTTGTCCCCCACTCATGCCTGAGTTGGCCAGTCTTACTAGGGACTAGTATTCTCTCACCTTGCTCACACCCCCTAACTGCACAGAAGCCTCAGTGGGGCTGGTCCTCCTCTTACAGATTCTCACCTCCTGCCCTCTACACTCTTTCCTAGATAATTAAGAGGCAGAAAACATGGATCTGAACCTCAGAGCTACCTTAATTGTATTACTTTTTAAAGTTACTTAACATTTTAAAATCTCTTTTCTTATTTGAAGTTAGAGATGATATCTTGTATGCTTTGTGGACTTGTTAGGAAGTTAAAATAAATTTGCACATGTTTAATAGCTTGCATAATGCCAGACACTCAGTATAGCTTTTCAAAAAATAATTATTATTAGTATAGCTATTACTATCCCTATTCCATTAGGATACTGTCCTCTGGAAAATGAGAGACCCTATAATCTGAAAATTAATTAACGATGACATATTCTTAAGTGTTAATACTGTAAACTTGATTGGTCTTGAGTGTTAACTGCCAGGGAAATATTTGCAAATGAGGAGTTCCCTTCTGCAGCTAGTACTTACCCCTGTGTTCTTTATATTTGTGTCCTTGATTTTATTTTTTTTAATAAATACATATTAAATTATATATATATATATTAATTTAAGAGAGGAAGGAAGAGGGAGAGAGTGATAGAAACATCAATGATGACAGAGAATCACTGATCGGCTGCCTCCTGCATGCCCCACACTGGGGATCAAGCCCGCAACCGGGCATGTGCTCTGATCGGGAATTGAACCGTGACCTCCTGGTTCATAGGTTGATGCTCCAAACCAGCCACACCAGCCTCTCTGTGTCCTTGATTTTAATAGGTATTATTACCTCCAAAAATGTTCCATGTCCAAATTTGGGAAATGCTGAATAAAACAAATTTGAAAAAGGATTCCTTCCAGTATCTAATTCTTTAACATGCTTATATACAGTGTGAGCATTTTAATAAGAATCTTAAGAAACCAAGTGGACCATTTGAGCAAGAATTTGAGTTCCATGATATATACTAGGGAACCCTGATACCTAGAGAGGCCATAATGGTAAGAATAGGATGTAACCAACAGTAAGGTCTAGTCCTCTCACACTGCTAGGTCACTCCCCAAATTAGTTATCCAATTTATAGTCTGTACACCACAAATATCCATATCAGGATTTCCTCACCTATCTAGTCAAATTCCTGGTCATAAAATTAGCATTTCCCAAAGAGCACTGAACCATCTTCCCTTTCTTTGTTTTTCACTGCAAAGTACTTGAAATTTTGGATTTGCTGAGAAAGTATACCTGTTCCTGTCTTTATTTATCTCTTCCTATGAATGCTTACTCCATGTCTGCTGTAAGATGCTAATTCTTATATATTTCTTCTGCAATAAGCTTCTAGTTATATCTAGGTAATCAAAACCAAAGCTTGTGCATGCTTTCTTCAAGAACTGCACATAAAGAATTCAAATAACTGAAATGCTTGGCTTAGAATCTACGTGTTTTTGTCTTAAATACTTTTCCAAAGTAAAAGTGGTAGCAACCTCAGTGCCATTTAATGTACATGATGCTCTCCAGCTAACTACGAAAGTATGATTACTTACAACAAACAAAAATGGCAGGAGAGTGGGTAGATTTACAATTACGGACAATCACTAGGCTGCATTTGTTGCTTTGATGTGTGGGAGCATTGCAGCCGAGGATAATCATATGACAATAAAGAGCAGCCTCCAGAAATCCTGGGCTCAGGAGGGAAAAACACTGCATATGGAGCCACAGGACTGGGACTGAGAAGAACAAAACAAAACAAACAAAAAGAAATGGGAGGGGGAATTATTATCTAATTAAGGCCACTCTTTATCTCACATAAATGCATTATCCTTCATTATTAGTTGGATTAATTAAAATAAAGCTTAAAAAACATTTTTACATTTTTAGAAACAATAATTTATATTTATTATATTATATTGATAACATTATATTTTCCCTTTCTCTCATTTTAGCTATAACTGGGGAGTGTGAAACATTTGTATTGAAATAGAAATAATTTTCTTAGGTATGCAGCACCCTGCATGGCAAAAAGTAATATGTTAGTGTGAAAGAATTTACATGCATTGTCTCATTTATAGAAGAGAGATTCCTATAATTTTATAGACTGGAGCATAGACAGCATAGTACTTTCCCAAGACCACACACACACACACACACACACACATACATCTGCCAGAGGCATGATTCACACCCAGATCTATTCCAGGGCCCAAACTCTTAACTGTTATTGTCCTCTCCTGCATGAATCATGAGCAAATAGACTTCACAATCTGCCACATGTGCCTATGGCCATTCTACAAGCAGGCTTGTCTTTCTGTGTGAGTTCACCAACATATTTCTGGAAAACTAACTTCTGTATTTTCTGAAAAGCATAGCATAAATCTAGAAGTCTACTGTAATATCTTTTCTTGGCAAGAGTTGCCTAGCCTTTGATCCATGCTGCATTTCTTACTGTCAGCCCATTTCTGGTACTTAGTAGATTTGACCCAAAACTTTGAGAGACACTGTTTGATGATGTAATGGTGTGAAAGTGGCCTAACCTGATTTGTAGAATAGTCAAAATCTATAACAGAATTTTTCCTTCGATTAACATGCCTGTTAGTGACTATTTTTAAAACAGAATGAAATAAGATTGAAAACTAGGTCAGTCCACTTTATATTAAGGACTTCATGTAGAGTATCTCCCTCCCGATTCTTGAATTTGTATCAAAGAATATTAGAAATTAAAATTACTTTATGAAACATCTATTCAAGCCTTTCATTTTATAGATAAGAGAATTAAGATCAAGAGATTGGCCTCCTGGGATAACCTTTCCCATTCAAAATACAACTTCATTTTTTTAGGTCCTCATTCAGAATTATACTTGAGCAATTAAATATTCTTTGTATGTAAGTGGTTTAGCATGCAAAAGACTTGAAGAATACTCCCTAATCAACAAAGAAGGCCTCAATAAGGTTTCTCATTCAAACAATAAGAAAATTCATTTATTTATCCTTAATTTTCCCTTTGTAGAAGGCAGATTTTCATTGCAGTTCTTGATTTTCAATCCTTACGCACACTCTTTAAGGCAAGGTTAGGTTTATCTTAGTGTGTTCTCTTTTATTATTTTATAAATGTGACTCTTGAGTCCCCACATAGATTACCTTTGTGTTATCTCCTATGAAATTTTGCAAAGTCCAATTGATAAAGGAAGCAATTAGCAAGATTCATTCTAGGAATTGAATTCAACTACCTGCAACTCTGTTATATGATGTTTTCCTATTGAACTTTATAAGCATTATTTCAAAATCTACTTTTATTTTCAAATACAGAGAAATAGGATAGAGTATTTTGAGGAAAATCTTTTTTAAAAAAAAGTGATGGGCTAAGAATCAGAAATCTGAGACTTTATTCTTAGTCTTATGTGATTCTAATCAAATCATTTGAACTTTTTTAGGTTTGTCATGTTTATCAATAACCTAGTGCTAAAATTACCTGTCCTGCTTGCTTCACATGGTTTTTTGAGATTAAATGTGGTAATAAGTGTGAGGCTGCTTTGTTAGTTGTTAGTCACTATCAATTAAGTTATTCATTTATTCATGTATTTGTTTATGCAATATGTAAAAGCTCCCACCCTATGACAGGCTCTCTGGTAAGCAATGGACACATAGTAATGATCCAAAAGATGTTGACCCTGCCCCTGTAGGTCTTATGGTTTAATGGGGGATACAGACAATAATAACAACAACAACAAAATCCACAGAAATAAGTACATAATCAAATCGTGGTACGTGGAAGGGAAAGACCAGGGGACTGTGAAAAAGAGTAAGAGTGGAAACCTACTTTAAATTCCGAAGAACTCTCTTAAAGTTAGCAGCATTTAAACAAGGTTGAGCAGGAGATAACCAGACAAAGAGTTGGAGGTAAAGTACACTCCAAGAAGAGAACACATGTATATAAACCCCTTAACAGAAAAATAATTTTGAGTTTTCCAGGAATAACAACAGGAAGAAGAAAATGGCATACAATAATGTTGGAGAGATAGGTAGGGGCTAGATTTCCCAGGAAATTATACTTCTTGTGAAGAATTTTGGTTTTTATCCTAAGTACAATGGAAAACCATTAAAGTGTATTGAGCAATAGATTAATATAATATGAACAATAGTTATAAAGAAACACTTCACTGTCTATGTAGAGTATATTTGAGATATACTTGTAGAGTATATTTGAGATATACTCATCAGTGATGAGAGAGAATCATTGATTGGCTCCTCCTGCACACCCCCTACTGAGTATTGAGCCTGCAACCCGGGCATGTGCCCTTGACTGAAATCGAACCCGGGACTCTTCAGTCCATAGTCCAATGCTCTATCCACTGAGACAAGCCAGCTAGGGCTTCTTGTGACTTTTAATAAAGCAAAGAATGGATGGTGAATTCAAAATTGGCACAGAGTGTAGGGGAAAAAATGTGAACAGAAATAATGTTTTATTCCTTGATTGATGAATAGCTGGATGGAGTTGCTCTGTACCGCAATGGAAATGCTGGACAGATAGCAGCAGACTTGAAGGAGAGTCAGGAACCAAGAGTTCACTTGGCAGCTTGCTAAGATTAAAAATGCATGTTACCATAATGTACAAAGGTATGCAGATAAAACTGGGGTCAAAAATTCTGAAATAATTTGATAGTCTATAATGTCATCAAATATCACTTTTTGTGTGAGTTATATTGCTCCAAATATGTTTGTCCATGAAAACTGTCTATCAGTATATTTCACATCAGTACAGCTTGGTTAGGATTTTAAGGTTCACAACCTCTTATGTAAAATTCCAAAATCTAAAAATTATAAAATATAAGTGTGTTTTTATAGCTTGTGACATAACTGAACCAAATTTGGCAGAAAAACCCACCTGAACTGATGGGAGACTATATAGTCTGTATTTCATCTCACATAGCTTGACTGTTTGCATGTTTCACAGAAATATAAGCATATTTGAATATAAGGTGTTGCCCAGACCCGGCTGGCAATGTTATACAATATATAATATATGCATTTTATTGCCTTTCTAAAATCTTAAAAATTCTGAATCCTGATGTACATTGGTCCCCAAGGATTTTAGATGGGGAATGCGAACCTGTAACAATACATACCTTTTTTTTTAATCATTCAATATTTTCAACCAATAAGTAGATTAACAAATGACAAAATAATTGTTTCTATTTTTAATGCATTTTTTAGATAGATTTTGGAGCAGGCTATCCTAATAAATCAATGCCACCTACCCTCATTGCAACCAAGAAAATGGGATTTAGACCAATTCCAAAGGTTGGATTGTTCATTTCTGTTTTGTTTAACTGTTTTTATATTAAAAGAATCCAAAATAGTAGCAAGTAATAAGAGAAGGTTTAATTATTGATCCTTTCCCAAATCTTCACTTTGTTTTGCTTCTGGTTTGTTAATAGAAAGCACACCCCTAGTAATTTTAGCCCTGCAATCCATGTGTCCCCACTGATAGAATGACCAGGGCCCAGCGTGAGAGGAACATAGCACCTCAGGTCTTTTTCTCTGCTTGCAAAGAAGTGACAACCCAGGAGAAAAAGTTCAAACCATGTTGTGGGAATGAAGGAATCAGATTTTCATATCAATTTGACTTTTGAGTGATCTTAGGTCTCTCTGTCCAACACAGATCCTAGATCCTTCATCAAAAGTTAGAGAGTGGCCCGGGGAGTGAGGCTCAGTAGTTGAGCGTTGACCTATGAACCAGGAGGTCACAGTTGAGTTCCCAGTCAGGGCACATTTCTGAGTTGTGGGCTCAATCCCCAGTGTGGGACATGCAGGAGGCAACCAATCAATGGTTCTCTCTCATTGTTGATGTTTCTATCTCTCTCCCTCTCCCTTTCTCTCTCTGACATAAATAAAAATGTTTTAAAAAATAAAGAGTGAATCAAGCCTGAGATCACATAATGTGAATGTACACAGGGCCTGAAGGTAGAAAAATAAGGAACCACCCTCTAATAGCATGAGGAGGTAAAGCTCTGGCTGCTTTATCCAGCCAGATGTGTCTGTCTGCCCCTTTAGCCAAGCAGAGAAAGGGCAATATCTAGAATCTAGACACAACTACCAGGAGCCTATTGTAGTTCCAGCCCTAGATAATTGGAGCAAAGCTAGAAGAAAGGTAATAATAAGAGCAATTATTATTACTTTAATATTAATAAACAATTAGCCTAAAGTTTTGAATACTTGTGAGTGTCAGGCACTCAACTGGATACTTAACATGTATAGTCTTGCTAAAACTTATAACAACCTTGCAAAATACACATTGTTTTCAATTTGCGCATGCGGAATCAGATGCACCCATGAGGTTAAATAACCTGCCCAAGGATGCGCAACTCGTAAGAAGTAGAAGAATTTCAACTCTGCAGAGCTCACATGATGGCCCAAGACCTAAAACCAGGTCTGTTGGCAAAACAATAACCACTAACATTTGTGTGGTACTTGACAGTGTAAAATGCATTAACTTTTCTGATCCTTAAAACAACATTTTGAAATGGAAAAGGCACTTCTCTAGATAACAAAACAGAGATGCAGAGAGGATCAATGATTGTCCATAATCCGTCCAACTGGAGAGTGGCAGACCCAGGACAGAGAAGCAGGGCTGTGGCCCGAAGCTGAGCCTCTTCTCTTATTCCATGAGGCTCCTCAAGTTCAAACATTTAGAATTGAAAAACGGAGCTGTACTGTCTTTTTGTTGCTCACCTGAGAGTTTGAGTCTTCTAGGAAATAAGGACCTGTGGGATAAACCGGTCACTTGTTTGTTGATTTAAACTAGTCCCAGCTTTATTCACTCTGCGTCCACATGGCATTATGGTTCTTTGCTGACTACTTTGGTCCAGTTCTGCATATCCTCTTGCAAAATCTCAAGACTCGAATATACAGGAATTATTGGTTAGCGTCTGCCTTCCTGTGGCCCACATTGGTAGGTATAGAATATATACAATAAATGAACATGCTTAGAAATAAATAAATAGCCAATTTAGCTTTCCTGGTTAGTGGAAATGCTGTATCCAATCAAAATACAAAAATATGAAGAGAAGAAAGAACAATAATTCACTTTGTGTCAGAAATGGTCAACTATCTCTCCCCCTCTTCCCCGGGCTCCAAATCATGACCTGAAACTAATGTGGGGAGAGGGGTGGGGCTTTAACTTGAGAGATTTGGAAGATCCTTTTGGAATTCAAATTCCGTTTGCCTCTTTACTCTCTAGTTCAGGCTAAAAAGTCCTCTGCCTTAAAGAAATGTTCATTCCATACAATTAGAGAGGAGCGTGTAGAGTGCAGAGGAAAGGAAGCAAAGAGCAGAGAGACTCAAAGGCACAAACAACCTTTATAATTCCTTTCAGGTTCTTTGGCCCGACTCAGTTCACTAGCTAGAAATAAGGGGAGGGGCAGTATATTTAGGCACAAACTCTCTCTAGATCATGATGATGAATGTGCTCCTCCTTCTACTCAGAACACTCATCACTACTTCCAGCTCACACCAACTCATCTCGCAAGACTCAACTTATATTGCATCTTTCTGAAAAATTTTCTCTTAAGCCTCTTTATCTTGGTTAAAAGTCCCTCCCAGTTATCCCTATGGTACCCTATTTAATATCAACCTTTTAAAAAATACGCAGTGTCACAGACTTAAATCTTTGAGGACAAAGACTGCCTTACATTGTTTCTCTAAAGATTTATGTCATCATGAATGATGAAATACTTTTATGACACAACTTTATTTTTATTTCCTAGCCTCACTTTAAACACCTTCAGTTATTTTTATTTCCTAGCCTCACTTTAAACATCTTTTCTGCTTACTCTTAGAGTCACTTAAGTGAGAACTATTTCAGTTTGTTAATTAAAATATCCCACCCAGCCTGGCCAGTTGTCGCTCAGTGATTGAGCTTCGACCCAGGAACCAAGAGGTCACTATTCAATTCTCAGTCAGGGCACATGCCCAGGTTGTGGGCTCAATTCCCTTTAGGGGGTGTGCAGGAGGCAGCCAATCAATTATGTTCCTCTTTCATTGATGTTTCTCTCTCTGTCCATCTCCCTTCCTCTCTCTCTCTTAAAAAAAAATCAATAAAAACATGTTAAAGTACATAAATAAATAAAAATATCCCATCCAATGTAATAATCAAAACTTTGAATATGCCTTGCAGTTAAATCTTCTCTTTTCCATCAGCAAGGTCTGGATTTAGTCAGGAACCTGCCTTCTGAGAAGGGAGTATAAACAGCTATTTCTCTCTTTCTCTTTACTTCCACTTCTAGGTTGCAGTCTACACCTTCTGTATCCTCTACAATCTGAGTGCAGGGGGAGGAATGAAAATAGTCTTTCCAGAAAGCTTAGCTTGACTGTCTTTCTGTTTCTTCTCTGAGCATAGTGTTAAAGTCGACTTTTTTTCTCAGGTGATTTCATGGGTGTGTGGACCCTGTCCTACTAGTGCCCCTCCAATCACTTCTCCTCTCTTGGCCTCAGCCTCTCCATCTTCCTCTTCAACTTTGGGTTTTCAGTGGTGCTACAAAACAAAAGTTTAGTATTAAAAAAAATTCAGTCCAAGATATTTGAACATTTAATTGGTTTTGTTGAGTGATTCGTGAATCGGGCAGCATCCCATCTAGTATAGAGAGAGGTGCTCCAAAGAGCTTTACAAAATGGAAGGATTTTTTTAGGCAGAAGTATGGTGGGACCGGGAAGTTATTCACAAAAGAAGAGAAAGGATTGTTTCAGGCCAGGACATCTTTTTTATGGGGTGGAAGGAGGGTAGGGGTGGATTTGGCAGGGGTCCTATCAAGCAGATATCTCACTGGTGCTAATGAGGAAATTTCAGATTGACTGTTTAAAAGTCGCATTCCTGGAAAGGGTGAAACTGCAATTCATAGTTTGTTGTTGTGGGGACAGATGACACCACTTTAGATATGTCTTTTGTGTTGTTGTTTTTTATTTGATTGTGAATGCTTACTGAGAAACAATATAAAATTGATGTTGCCAAAAAAAAAGTTTAAAAAAATATTCAACTGACATTAAACATCTTAAGTAATTTGGAAAAACCTTATGGTTGAATTATAACTATAGGAACAACTACAGAAAGTGCTATGTTCTTTCTTTTTTAGCAGTGGTCACTGCAGAGAGTGCCCGCTGGTGGGAATCTTCTCACCTCAGGTAGGAAGTTTTGGGAACAGAACGCCTTTGATGTTGATGGTGGGCTGGCATTTCTAGCACCGGATTCCCATGGGAAGAGAGTGGAGTGACTTCTAGTGCAGCACCAGCGCCCTCTCTCTGCGGTCCTCCCTTAGACTGCTAGTGGCAGCCTCCTGCCTTTGGAGCCTCCATCCTGTGTCTGACCGCTGTCCATTCTCCCCAGATACAGCTGGAGACACATACAGACACGCTTGACAGCGCAGATTTAGAAATTAACCACCATCACCCCTACACCTACTCCAAAAGCTCTTTAACTTAATATCCACTCTTGATAATTTAATGACCTCAAAGTAGATCAGAAATTTCAAATGTTAGAAAATTGCATTTTGGTATTACCTTTTAAAATTCTCTTTTGCACCTGGGTCTTCACTTTGGAATTCAAATATTCTATCCTGGTTCCTTAGTCCAATGCCCAGCTTATCCTGCCCACTGGTAGAGTACATGGCACATAGTAGGCACTACTCATTTTCGAATAAAAAGGTGTCAATTTTATAAAACTCTTTAGAGCATACAAATGGCCTCTTCTGTATTTTCCAGAGAGGAACTACTAAAGTTAGTACTTTTTACTGAGTTAATTAACAAGATCCATATCCTATTATAATAAACCTCTTGGCAAAGGCATCTAACAATCACAATCTTATTTTAATAACTGCAGTCTCTTCTCACTGCTTATCTACAAGCAGAGCCAATGCTAGAAATTCTGCCTCCTTTTTTATGTGCTGACTGAGCAACTTCTTTACATGAATCTTGCTTCTCACTAAATCAGACAAAATCAGGAACAAGAAATTGAATGTGGATAGGATATACAGAGGAGAATTTGAGGTTGAGAAGATTGAGCAGACAACAACTTTTGAATTTAAATGTTATCATCCAAAACAGACTATACTGTGAACTCTTGAAAGATTCCTATTAAGCCCCTTGAACTTTAGAAACTAAAGTTACCTGCTAACCCAGCATAATTTATATACGGTGAGCTGCATTTACAGACACACAGACACATCTTTTCTATTTTTTTTTCCTCTTGGTCTTATGAGTAACTTAACATCTGTACTAAATTATTTCTCCTGTTCCTCCTACTTTCGCATTCAATGTGAATGCCTTATATAAAGGAGGGTATATTTAGATAATTGTGAATGTAATTATCTCGTCTTTATGATTACCTTTATGAGTAGATCTTTACCTATTCAGCCAAAGGTATCCATTTGCCCAATAGGATAAAATTAGAACTTTTTAAAGAAAGTAGAAATGTAAAGGGAGGGGGGAGCTTTGGTAGTATTTTGCTCATTAAACAAAATGTAATTTTACAGAAAGAAAATTCTTTACAAGCTTGATTGTCAGGTTGTTGTTTTGATAAAGGACTTCTCAAATGCTCTTATTCCTCACCCCACCCCTTGGTAGCATAGTAAAGACAAGGCCTGGAAGACTCAAATCATGCAGTACTCTCACAAAGTGGAGAAAATACCCTTCGTTCTTTGGAAAATGAGACCCTAGAAATACAATTGGAAAATGCATTACCCTAGAAAATAGGGTAACTAAATAGAAGTATGCCTCCTTTTGGCACAAGGAGGTTATTGGAAGAGAGAAGAGAAAACAAATGGTTTAATATCTGCATCCAGTTACCTTTCATTTCAGTTGTTTGGGAGGTATTCACACTTTGGCACCCATCCCAACCTTCTATCTAAGAGAGTGGAAAAGAGATTCCCTTTCAAATTGCTCTAAACCAACCCGGGGGCAGCCATTTCATTCTTTTTGTATAGATAAGATCCAGAAGTATCAGCTCAAGAAGGCAGATATGGAATCTATCTTAGAAAACTCAAGTGCCTTATAACAAGAGCTGCATAAAAGAAACCTACACCCCTACCCAGGCTGGGACTGACTAGAAACAGCAGCAAAGTTCAGAGAGATCCAAGGTTGAGATGCAGGCACTCTGGGGATCTGGGTACCCAAGCATCCATGACCCGCTACTTTGGGTTCTTTGCTGAGTGTGGAAAAGAATTCAAATGCAAACCGGCATAGAGCTTAAAGTGAAAGTGAGTTTGTTGGTGATGCCGTGAGACAGAGTGGGCTATTCCACAGGCAAGCAGCCCCCCTTTAATGGAATTTGCTTCCTCTATTTGGGGTTGATTTAATCTGGGGAAAGGGTATTCAATAAGGGGGAAGAAATATTCAGGATCTTTCCAGGGAAGGGGTGGAGATTTCTCAGAGGACTTCCCTAAGCCATTTCGTGTCCTTATATAGGCTTTTCTATATTGAATCATGGTAGTATGGGATGTGTCATTGAGCAAGCTAATGTATTACAATGAGTGTATAATGAGGTTAGAGGTTACCTTTAGGTGAAATTAGTCCCCATGTCGGATAAACTGCTCTCTGCCAGTTTTAAGCCATAAATCTGGTTGGGGGTGGCCTTACTTTCTTCTTGACAGTTCCTATAGCTTTTAGCAGTTGCAGCTGTTTCACCACATACCCACTCTCCGTGGCGGTGAGATGGAGCTTTGCCCAAACTGAAAGTGACAAGACCACGCTATCCTCACAACTGCATAGCAAATGCCAACGAGACAAACATCAGCCAGTGGGCCTGGTCTAGGAGACAGGGACTAGCAGGCCACGTCCCATCCTGCCACTGGGAAACATAAGCCACAACCTCTCCACACAGACTATTTAGTCATCACTCTTAGATCAAAATGTCATCAATTTGAAGTTTTGTTGTTTTTTAAAAGAAAAGGTTCTAAAATACTTTTATTTTTTGATTATTTTATCCTGTGTTTTTTTTTTCTGAGGATACACTCACATTTTAATCATTACAACTGAACTGGATGGTCAATTATGTTTATAATTAGTTCAAAATTGAGCTATTATATTAAAAGACTAAATTCAATTTATGTATTTGGAAACCACCAACCTTCCTATCACAAAAACACCCAAACATTCTTGTCAGGGAAATATATAAGAAATAAAACTCCATCAAAGAACTATAAAAATAAACCCCCCCCAAAAAAAGGAACAATCGAGTTAATCACTATATTACTATTGTTTTGTTTGTTTGTTTTTATATATTTTTACTAGAGGCCTGGTGCATGAAAATTCCTGCACTGGGGGGGAGTCCCTCAGTCGGCCTGCCCCCTCTCACAGTTCGGGAGCCCTCCGGGGCAGGAGGTGACCCAGTGATCAGGGGAAGGCAACGCCCTCATCACACCTCTGTTCTGCCACTGCTGGCAGCGCAAGCCTCAGCCGGCCCTGGTTACCTGAGCCTTGGGCAGCTCTGAGCGTCTGGGCAGCTGCCATCAGAGGCTTGTCTGCACCTCGGGCCGGCCCTGGGTGGCTGTGCACCCGCTATCCGAGGCTTGCCTGTGCCCCGGGTGTCAGCCAGGCAGCCGCCATCCAAGGCCTGCCTGCACCTCGGGCCGGCCCTGGGCAGCTGGGGGGCTGAGGGGACTGGGGGACTAAGGAGTCAGGCGCGTGGAGCAGCTAGACCCACCTGGGGGCAGGCCTGGCCATGCCACACGCCTGCTGCCCCAGCAGGGCTGAGGGGACTGGGCGCTGTCATCTTGTGACTGTGGGTGCCACCATCTTTGAGGGCGTGGCAGTCATTAGCATATTCCCTCCTTATTGGCTGTGGGCGCCGCCATCTTTGTGAGGGTGTGAGGGTCAATTAGCATACTCCCTCTTTATTAGATAGGATTGATTTCAGAGATGAAGGGAGAAAGAGACAGAAACATCAATGATGAGAGAGAATTGTTGATTGGCTGCCTCCTACATGCCCTCTACTGGGGATGGAGCCCACAACCTAGGTATGTGCCCTGACCGGGAATCAAACCATGACCTCCTGGTTCATAAGTCAATGCTCAACCATTGAGCCACTCTGGCTGGGCTGTTTATTTTTTTTATTGAATTTATTGGGGTGACATTGGTTATACATAACTATTGTTTTAACACAATTCATTATACTCTCATATAACCTCAACCAGAATTTGAAATATGAACTCAAGTCATTATAGCTAACATTTATTTAGCACTTGATATAAACAGGACACTGTGTATTGTGCTTTCCATGAATGTTCTCATGAAATATACTCATTCAGCATATATCTTTTTTTATGTCAACTATGTACTAGGAACTGTGCCAGTTAACTGGGCAGAGAGTGATGTCCTAGACTAGTTAGTACCTAGTCAGATACTACCTCACTTGGCTTAACTTCTTATGGAGAACACACACAAAAAAGAAAGCAAACTTGTAAAAAATAAAATTAATTCAATTGTAAGTATTATCATAAAAACATATGACAGATTAAGAGAATGTCACACAGGGATCTTCTTTAGTTAGTACAGTCAGGGAAGACCTCTGAGGAAAACATCTTTACCTGAGGCCTAAAGTTAGAAAACCACGTAAAGACTGGAGGTGAAGTGGGAGACAAGGAATGCAATGCAAAGGGCACATCTCATGCCAATGGCCAAGGTCAGAAAGAGCTTGGAGTGGTCACAGGACTGAAGGAAACACAGTATGGCTTTTGTGTGGAAAGCCTGAAAAGGGGTATAGCATAACATATATTTGGCAAGACATATACCAAACAATTATATGCCTTAAGAGCCATGGTAGGAAATGTGTATTTTATATTAAATTCAGTGAAGCCCTATAAAACCCAAAGCAGAAAAATAATGTGATCCAAATTAAATGCTGAAGATATGGAGGAATAAAGAAGAAGTGGCCATTAAAAAAAAAAATGAAACTTTATCAATTGTAACAACATGGATGGATCTAGAAGGTATTATACTAAGTCAGAGAAAGACTAAAACCATGTGATTTCACATATATGTGGAATCTAAATAACAAAATAAATAAACAAAACAGAAACAGACTGATAGTTACAGAGAACAAACCAAGGGTTGCCAGATGAGAGAGGGGTGGAGGGCTGAGTGAAAAAGGTGAAGGGATTACAAACTACAAATTGGTAGTTACAAAATAATCATGGGGATGTAAAGTACAGAATATAGTCAATCCCATATAATAAAAGCGTAGTATGCAAATTGTCCCCTTAACCAGAGTTCTTCTGGAAGTTCAACCAGGGAGCGGGCTGGCCAGGGGAAGGGAGGGAGAACCCAGCTGGCAGCCAGCAGCCGGCAGCCACTGAGGGACCCTACCAGTGCTCTGGGACTCTCATAATATAATAACTATGTATGGTGTCAAATGGGTACTAGATTTATTGGGGTAATCACTTCATAAATTGTGTAATTGTCTAACCACTATGCTGTACATCTGAAACTAATGTAAAATAATATTTAATGTCAACTGTAATTGAAAAAATAATAAAATGAAATAAAAGGGCAACACGAGGAAAAATAAACATATGAAGGAGTTCAGAATAAAATGTGCTACCATGGCACGGGGGTTATTTTGAGTTGAAGGCAATTGAGATCCTTCAGGTTCACAAGAAACTCTTACCTCTCCCTTAAAATTTTTAAATTGGGGTCTTGCCCATAATAAGCGTTATTAGTCTTTACGACCTATTTATTGGGCAGAACAAACTTCTAATTACTGAACATCTGCTCCTCTTATTGCCCTGCTCCTTTGAATGACTTTCCTCCCTTCTGAAGCCTCAGGCACCTTACTTCATCCTCAGCCTAGAATGTCATATAAACCTCATTTTAACTTTGTGTCTCTGAACCTCAAATGTATGGGGAATCTCTGAGTCTCCAATGTACATGGGGTTCCCATATGTATGTATGTAATAAATGTGGTTATATTCTCTTATTAATCTGTTCATTTAATTATTAGACCAGCCAGAAAAACCTAGAAGAGTAAATAAAAATATCTTCCTCTCCCACAATATCACAGCTGCAACAATGTGGAGACTGGATAAGAGGGACACAGGAATGGAAAAAAACTAGATAGTAGATGCTGGTAGCAATCTAGGCAGAGATGAATGTGGTTTGACTAAGGAGGTAGCATTGGAGATGGAAGGATAGTGAAGGGGAGCAGAATTTGTCACCCCAAAATATATCACTTTGTCATGAGGATTATTTTGAGACAAGGTACTCAAAACCCAATGGATTTAGGAAAAGTTCTTTACCTCCTCTTCAACTTGCAAAATTTACATTGAAACAGAGGTCTGTACCAGGTAGAAAGCTATTAACAAAGATACCTACTATATTAACCATGAAATTAAAAGACATTACCATTCCTTATTTTTATTATAATTTAGCATACACAGAGTTATTATTGGTTTGTGTTCAATGGAAAGTTAAATAACCTATTAGTAAAATTTCAAATCAATCTAATTTACATAGAATACATACCTTGGGGTGTACATAATTTGCACTTATTTCTCAAATAAAATTTTTAGCAAACATGAAAGGTCTGTAGCATTCTTAGTTGTGATTTTTTAATTCACTAAAGTTAATAATGTTCAGAAAAGTTATAAAAAGGTTAATCATGATTTTAATTTAAGGGTTTCGTTCCTATCTTACTCTTCAACCCAGTTTAGTATAAACGTAGTTTTGCAGGCAAAACTTTTGAGTAAGAATTTTTTTAAAGTCCTGCACAAATTCTTCTTCACTTTTCTGAGGAGATTTGTCACAATCACATTCCTAAAACCTTTCAACAATGTAAAAACAGGCTACCTCACAGGCAAAAGATTTTTAAAAAGTATTCCTTTCTGAGATTTGGAGATCTAATAGAACCACATTCACAGGAGCTCTGGAATATGCAGTGTTTCCTAGAATCTATACTAATAAAAGCGTATGTGGTCATCATGCCCTCATGCTGTGATGCCCTCACACCCTCATGCCATAACAATCCATCACCAGGAGGCTGCGTGCGCAGTGGGTATGCGTGGGTGGGCAGGGACTTGACACTGCATGTGCAGCACAGAGGTGGGTGCTACAGCTCTGCACGGCGTGGAGGCGGGTTCTGGCGGCTCCGTGCAGTGACGATGAGGGCAGGACCCCCAACTCCAGCCTACCTCTTTGGGGCAATCCATTGAGGAGCCCCAGATGGGTGGGCGGGGCCTACCTCTTTGGGGAGATTGATCACGGGGCTCCCGCACTGTGAGAGGGCACAGGCCAGGCTGGAGAACCCCTCCCCCAGTGTACAAATTTCATGCACCAGGCCTCTAGTAGGTTATAAAAATCTATTTCCCATATTATCAAAACTTTATAAATTTAAAATATACAGATTCAGAGTTGTGTGTATTTTATAAAATCTCCAAAAACTAAAAATCTGTTTTTTGATCCAGTAACTTTCATATGGTTCAATGAATTGCAACTACTAGAGCAAAATATGAGTATTTTGGCTCCAAAAGGAAAACTAGAATATATAACTAAGTTTGAATAGATCATATGGCTATATCCTATAACCTATTTCACAAAGTTGACATATTTTCAAATGCAATTCAGTAGTCTCAATCTGAATGTTATAAAATGCATATGGAAAGGAACAAATGTATCACACTTGAAGCACAATACATTATTCACTAACCCACCCCAAGCATTTCTTACAGATTTATGGAGTAATTTACCATATATGGAAAAATATATACATCTCAACATTTTCATTTCATGCCAACTACCTTAATTAAACTCATGCCACTTTAACCAATGTACACTAAAAAGTCAACCTAAAAAATAAAGTAATATCTGTATAGCCTGTAGTTTTGAAAAATGTTTTCAAAAAGATGAGTTCAAACCTATTTATATGGACAAAGATTCTTAATATGACATTTTTACCAAGGTAAAAATGACTAGAGGCCCGATGCACAAAATTCGTACAAGGGGCTCAGCCCTCGCAGCCCCAGCCGGCCCTTGCAGCTCCAGCTTCTTCCAGAAGGTCGTTTGGCCATTGGGTCTAGTTAGCATATTAGCTCTTTATTATATTGGATAAGCTTGCAAATATTGAACTTGGTACTTATAATTTCACTATCTCCCAAAATAGAAAAATGTATTTATTTATATCTTAAGGAATTTTATTGGTAAACTTAAGTAGACCAAAACAATAAGAGACTTAAGTTCCTCTGACTCAAGGTAATGAAACTGGGTTTAATAGCTAATGAATTAAGCTTAATTATTTTTTCACAGCAAAAATGGTGGCTTTTTAGGGACTTTTAACCTTTAATAAGAATAGTATACATTTAGCAAAAAAAAAATCTACATCTCTGAAATTTCTGTACAGATCATTTGGCTTTAAAATTTTATAATTTTATAATCACTATACATAGAATTTAAATCTTAGTTTTTCTATTTTCTCTTGTCTTTAGAGAAAATATCAAGAAAAAAAGATGAAATGAGTTAAAGATGTGTCCAGAGTACCTACCATTCTTCTGAGAGCTGTATATACTGCTTTCTCTTTTAATTCAGATTAAATGTAAAGAAATTTTTCCTGATACTGATTTCCTTGATATGAAAGTATTCTTAAAATGAAATGGTGGATTTTTTGCTCTGAAACATTAATACAGTATTTTCCTTTGTTTGTGACTATGCACAAATGGCCTTGTTGATAGACAAGGAAATTACTAGGTCTGGCTCTAAAGTAATGAGAAAATTCCATAGGCCAATTGCCAGAAACTATGTTATTACTCTCTAGTCACAAATGAGGCTACATGATCTTTTATGTTTCTGTTAGAGCTACTAATCCATTGCTAAACAAGAAAATGATAATTCAATTTTTATTGGTGTTTCTTTTTTAAAAGCTATCTGCTAATAGATGCTGGAACCACCAGTTTTCTTTGTTTTCTTCTCAAAATTATGAGATCAAACCTGAATATTATTATCCCCTCCCTTCCTCCTAAAAAATACATACGTAATAGATTTTATTATAAGAAGTGTATCAATTTGTTCAGAGGAAGGATAACCAATCTCATAGTTAACCATGTTATAGAACATAAAAATGAAGTGAGTTTGGAAAGGACAGAATTACTTTAATTTTGATATGTCAGTGACCCAATTCATGTGTCATGCATATAGCCTCCATACTGAGTTTTATTATACCATTTGTTCACAGACCCTTATTTTGTGAAGAAAAAGTATATAGCAATGAGATTCAGATATTTATGGCACCTTTTTCATCTATAAGACTTGAACAAATAAGAGATTTGAGTCAAATTTGAAACAAGTAGGGGATAATACCATCTAGGAACAAGCAGACAGGAAATCCATGGACAGAAAATTATTAACTGTACTGCATGTGATATCAGGGCTGAGAGGATATTTAGTCAGTGCCAGTATATTAATCAGTGCCAATAATTCCTTATGTGATATAAAAAATAAAAAAAGAAGTTTCAAAAGGAAAACATTTTACTTAATAGGATGTACAGAGTTTTCTGTTTGAATAAAAATTGATTCTGCTACATCATATCAAGGAGGAATAGAACGAGATGGACACCTTATAGCTGAACTGTCTAGAAAAGAGATTTTCAGATATTTGAGTGGAAACTCAAGCTCTAGGAGCCAAGAGTATTCTTAGTGTTTGTGCTGTGAGCATCACCAAATCGAGCATTAAACCTGAGCCCGGTGATTTAGGTAACATTGGAAAGGCCCTCACCCATATCATCTTCCAGAATCCTGATTCTAATATTTCGAATTCTAGCAATGCAAATTCATTTTGTGTTACTCACTTGTGTGACCTTGGGCAAGTAATCTAACTTCTGTAGCCCAAATGGTGTTAAGATGAAATGAAATACTGCACTTGAAGTGCTCAAAAGTGCCTGGGACATATTAAGTATTTTAATAAGTGTATTAATAATGAGAGGTATAATTGACTTCTTTCTACAGAATGACTCTCTGAAGCAATCAATTTTGACAGAGACAAGGGCAGAGTGAGAGAGAGAATTCACAGACCAAGGCGGAAAGGCCACCCCCGAGAGGCAGGCAAGGGGAAATGATCAGACTGGAAAAAGCCAGAACAGACAGAGGTGTAAGAGGAAATTAAAGGAATAAGGAGATGAAAAACAAAAAAGAGGATTAAACATGCCACAATATTAAACATTCCACAGCACATAAAAAGAGACGGAAAACATAAACTCTTAGATTTGATCACATCAAAGGCTTTCTCTGAAAAATATGTCATAAACAAAGTTAAAAGATAAATCCAGAGTTGTTAAAAATCAACACCAAAAAGTGCTTTCTTCCTAGCTTTTTGAAAGAGTTTTTTAAATCACTAAGAAAAAGATATGCACCTGAATAGAAAAAAAAATGGTAAACTTCATGAATTCATATCAGAAAGAAAGAAAAAATGTCCATTTACATATTAACCATGCTCAACTGCAGTAGTAATCAAAGAATTGCTACTTAAAGCAACAATGAGTAATCTTTCATTTTTTACTTTAAGACCAGAAAACATTTTTAAAATATGCCTATTGCTGTTGAGGTAAAACAAGTATTTTTCACACTGTTGGTTTGGGTATATACTGGATAAAATATTTCTTAGGATAATTTGAAAGATATTTAAATATGCTTAGAGCCCAGCCAGTGAGGCTCAGTGGTTGAGCATTGACTTATGAACCAGGAGGTCATGGTTCCATTTCCTGTTAGGGCACATGCCCTGATTGTGGGCTCCATACCCAGGAGGAGGTGTGCAGGAGGCCGCTGATCAATGATTCTCTCTCATCATTGATGTCTTTCCCTCATCATTGATGTGTTTCTCTCTCCCTCTCCCTTCCTCTCTGAAATCAATAACAATATTTTTTAAATATGCTTACAATTGTGATCTTGAGTTGAACACAAGGTAGCTGAGCACACAACTAAAGTGCATTCCTGAGCCTCCCAGGTAATGTAGTGAAGTCCAATTATGACCAATTTCTACCAAGGGATTCTGAGTAGAATTCAGGCCACCTCCAGGATTGACTCATAGAAAACTTCTATGCAATATCCCATTTTGCTTTCCTTCCCTAGGCTGTTGGTTGGACATCATGTCCCAGTGTGACCAATGAAGCCATGCTTTGACAAGGGCAGAGTCTGTCATCATTATCCTGGGACTGAATAATGGCCTTCCTTCTGCACCACTACCCCAAATCTGTGCCTCACCCTGATTGACCTTTATGTGAGCAAAAAGCATATATAGATAAGTGCTAATATCTGGGAATTTACTTGTTATGCAGCTAGTACAACTAAAATAAATCTCTTAATTCTACTTCTATAAATGTATTTTATTATGTTTAAGGACATATATTAGCACCATTAACTATAATACTAGGAAGAAATGAGGGAGAATTGCCTATCTAACAAAATAAATTATAAAATTATAGAATATTCATTTAATGGAATATCTTGCCACAATTTAAAAACATGTTTAATTATATAGGGAAATATATACAAAAAAATCATATTTTTCTTAAAGCAGTGGACAAAACTGTATACAACATATGATCACAATTGTACAATCCAACCACCGATATTTGGGGGTGATGGAATTATCAGTAATTTTATGTTATTTCTATTTTTATCCAAACATTTTACAGTAAGTGTTTATTGGCTTTATTCAGCAAAACATTCTTATAAATTTTATATTAAAAGATGAAAGGAGCCCTAGCCAGTTTGACCTAGCATTGGCCTGTGGACTAAAGGGTCCCAGTTTCGATTCCAGTCAAGGGCACATGCCCAGGTTGTGGGCTCGATCCCCAGTGGGGGGCGTGCAGAAAGCAGCCAATCATTGATTCTCTCTCATCATTGATGTTTCTATCTCTCTCTCTCTCTCCCTTCCTCTCTGAAATCAATAAAAATATTAAAAAAGAAAAGGAAAATGATGTTTTAAAAAAAAAGATGAGAGGAAAGAAGGAAAACAGCCCAAAGTTTTCATTTACAGAATTGCACTACATGATTTTACCAAGACTGTCCTCTGCACACAATTATAGCGCTTCCCCTGTGGGTGTTGTGAGTGGGGCACAGATGTGCTGAGGTATTGATCTTCTCACAGGGCAAGGTCCAGGGCTACTATCCAAGGGTCCCTGTAGTTGCCGCAAGGTCATCAGCAACCTTGTTGTTGACTTTAGTGTTCTATCTAAATACTACCGTTTTCTGTATGTAATGTGACAGGAGTAATGTTAGGAATCATCAGCTTAACACCCTTGTTAAAGAAAAGACATACATTTCACACACACCCCCATTTCCTTTTATATAAGGAGGATAACAGACTCCATAACTAGAGTGTCTACATTAGAAAAAATAATTGAAAAATGTGTAACATCCATGAAATCATGTAACCTAGATTAAATTACAAATAGAAAAACCTCTACCAGTAATACAAATAATAAATCTAGCATTACTATTTCAATAGTAGTTAAAATGGTAATTGCTCTTTTCTCTGACAAACTTACCACCGAAACATTTTATTTAATGTGTAGATGTTATACATTTCTCTTCATTTAAATCAAATGTAAATGATGTGTTTCATATACACACTCAGAGAGAGAATTAATAAAACATTTTAAAATAACTGTGCTATACTCATAAAAATGCTATAATATATTGTCAGTCATAAAATGACTAAAAAGTGAGCCATATTTTTATCATTTGACTGTGTTTTGATGCGCATGAATGAAGCAACCGAAGGTAGAATAACTTTCAAAAGTTAGGATGAGTATTGAAACTTGACAGAATATTAGCATGTGAATGATACAGAGCAGGAAAAAGTTCATTTAAAGGAGTTTCTTATCGTGGCCAACCTCTATGTGATATTAAATGAGTTCCAAAGAGTACATTGGTCCCATTGAAATTTGCTTCATAAAAACAAAATTGTAAACTAAATGCTTTGCCAAAAATAAAAGAAACCCCACCAACATCATCGTGCCCACCTGCCAGTGATGATTAAAGAAGCAAAAAAAAGGGGGGGGGGCATTTAAATGCATATCTTAAAAAGAACTGTGAGATACTCTTTCTCCATACACACAAAAAAAAGAAGTGAATTAGTCTTTCATCTTAGTTTTCAGATATTATGCTTAGTATGCTATATTTTTAAAGGAAAACAAGAAGATAAATTTAGATTCTCCTCTAAAATTCCCTCATGGTAAATTAGAAACTGAAATGCATTAAAGAACCAATTTTCTGTTTAAAAAATATGCATGTTTTTTAAAAGACCTCAAACCCACAAATGACCTAGAATTTCTGGAGATGCTCAATTCTCTTTTAAAGAGAAAATGTGCTAAGAAGCATTCCTGGGACCAGGAAATAAAGAACTTCTCTGCCCAATTCCATACAAAAACATCTTAAACAGAACAATGAGCCAACTATACACCAACTGGTAGCCCGTTTGCACGAAGATTCGTGCAATAGACCTTCATTCACCTGGCTGCCTGCACCAGTTTTCTGCCGGCACTGGGGACCCAGGCCTTGGCTGTGGCCACCGCCTTCTGCCTTCTTTCAGGGTCGGGGCTTGGCCCCGGGCGGTGGCCTTGGGCTCAGCCGCACCCAATATCCCTGCTAAGGATCACAAGAGCCGACCCCCAGTGGTTTTCTGCGATCGGTGCAGGCTCCCCGCTGGTGCCCAAGGCCGGGAAAGCCTCTGCCCAAGGCTTTCCCGGCCTTGGGCTCCACCACACCCCAACGTCCCTGCAACGGTTTCCTGGTGGGCGTGGTTGGTGGGCGTGGCTTGTTGGTGGGCGTGGCTTGGGCGTAGCAAAGGTGCGGTCAATTTGCATATTTGTCTATTATAAGGTCAGATGTAGACTGGATGGATCCTAAATAGGGAGGCTGGGGGCCCTTCCTTGACCCACCCAGCACCCTGCACTTCCCTCTGGATACTTGACACCTCGCACTGCATTATAATTTTCTATTCGACGATCTGTATACCAAGAGTACTGGTTAATGGGATTTTTTTCTATAGATGGAGTTACACATATGTTGATATATATGCGATTTGATATGTATGCTATTTTGTCGTATTGACAACAGGCTTCAAAACTTCATATGTCAAATTTGCTGAAGGTGGTAACATAGATATTTTTATGCTTAAAAATGTCAAATTTTGTGCCAAAAAATAAAGAACATTTGTGGGAAGTTTTAATTCATTACTTTATTTTGAAGAAAAGTGCTGCTGAAAGCTTTGGGAAGCTTATGGTGAACATGCTCCATCTCAAGATACTTGTGAACGCTGGTTTAAATGCTTTAAAAGTGATGATTTCTATGTGAAAGACAAAAAACGTCCAGGTCAACAGAAAAAGTTTGAAGACCAACAATTACAAGCATTATTGGATGAAGATGCATGTCAAACTCAAAAACAACTTGCAGAAAGATTAAACGTTGTTCAGCAAACAATTTCTGATCATTTACAAGCAATGGGAAAGATTTTAAAGGAAGGAAAATGGGTGCCACATGAACTGAACGAAAGACAAATGGGAAACCGAAAAGTCATCAGTACAATGTTGCTTCAACGGCAAGAAAGAAAGTCTTTTTTGCATCGAACTGTGACTGGCAATGAAAAGTGGATTTATTTTGAGAATCCCAAATGCACAAAATCACAGGTTGATCCAGGTCAACCATCAACATCGACTACAGGTCAAATCACTTCGGAAAAAAAGATAGTGCTCTGCATTTGATGGGATCAGGAAGGTGTGGTGTAGTATGAGCTTCTAAAACCAGGTGAAACTGTTAATACTGATCGCTACCGACAACAAATAATCAATTTGAACCACACTTTGATCGTGAAATGACAAGAACATGCCAGAAGACACAGCAAGGTAATTTTGCTTCATGATAATGCACCATCACACACTTCAAAACCAGTTATAGACATGTTAAAAGATCTTGCCTGGGAAGTATCAAGCCACCCGCTGTATTCACCAGACCTTGCTCCTTCAGCTTACCACTTGTTCCAATCGATGGCACATGCACTTTCTGAACGCACTTCAAAACATACGAAGAGCCGAAACCGGTTTGGCTCAGTGGATAGAGCGTTGGCCTGCGGACTCAAGGGTCCCAGGTTCGATTCCGGTCAAGGGCATGTACCTTGGTTGCGGGCACATCCCCAGTGGGGGGTGTGCAAGAGGCAGCTGATGGATGTTTCTCTCTCATCGATGTTTCTGGCTCTCTATCCCTCTCTCTTCCTCTCTGTAAAAAATCAATAAAATATATTTAAAAAAAAAAAAAAACATACGAAGAAGTGGAAAATTGGGTCTCTGAATGGTTTGCCTCAAAACAAGAAAAGTTCTATTGGGACGATATCCACAAATTACCTGAAAGATGGGAGAAATGTGTAGCTAGCGATGGACATTACTTTGAATAAAGCACTTTTGATGTTTCTCTTGAAATTATCGTCTTTTCTTTGATTACAAAGTCCACATTATTAACCAGTACAACTGGTATGCCTTCTTTGTGGGAAGGACCAATGTCTCATACCCATCATTGTATCCTCAGTACCAGCACTGTGTTGGTACATGTTGGACACTCATTAAGTACATGTAAATAATTGAGTTTATTCATTCATACATACAATCCATACATAGTTACTAAATAGTTATTATATGTCAGATACTATCTTAAGCACTGAGATAAAGTCATGAATAAGCTATGGCTTTTTATGCCAAAATACAACCCCATGAATAGAAAAGGAGTCAGCAGAGAGAAGCATCTTTATCAAGGAAGGCAGCAGCAGGAGTAGCAAGCTCCACCCCACAGTGGCTTTCTAAGGCTTAAGACTAGAAACATATGAGAGGCCCCAGGAACTGTGGTATAGGGATGGGAGGTTTTGATTAGAAAACTAAGATGCCACAGTTATTTGGTGAGGTCTATAATCAACTGAGATGTGCGTAGAAATGGTAATATGAGATAACTAGAGGCCCAGTGCATGAAAATTCATGTACTGGAGGGGGGGTCTCTCAGCCCAGCCTGCCCCCTCTTACAGTCCAGGAGCCCTCAGGGGCTGGAGGCGACCTGGCAATCAAAGGAAGGTGATGCCCCATCACACCTGTGCTGCCGCCACTGCAGGCAGCACAAGCCTCGGCCGGCCCTGGTTACCTGAGCCTCAGGCCAGCCCTGGGCAGCTGGGCAGCCACCATCCAAGGCTTGCCTGCTCCTCGGGCTGGCCCTGCGCAGCTGGGGGGCTGAGGGGACTAGGGGACTCCAGAGGCAGGCACGTGGAGTAGCTGGGTCCACCTGGAGGTGGGACCCACCTTGCCACGCACGTACCACCCCAGCGGGGCTGAGGGAACTGGGCGCCGCCATCTTGTGGCTGTGGGCACCGCCATCTTTGAGGGCATGGCAGTCAATTAGCATATTCCCTCCTTATTGGCTGTGGGCATCACCATCTTTGCGATGGTGTGAGGGTCAATTAGCATATTCCCTATTTTTTTAGATAGGATTAGTAACCGCAGAATGGTGAGGCCTGAGGTGGTTAATGTTATATAAAACAGTGATCATAAACCAAATTGTATATGCTTTGAAAAGCCTTAATTTAATCATGGAATCATTGCAAAGAAATATTTCCAATATATATGTCCCTTTTTGTTGTTCATATACACACATTTAGTTGAAGTGAAATCTGGAACAATTTTTTCAGTTACTATTTTAATGATTTTCATGTTTTAAAAAATAAAAAATATTTTCAACTTATGAGTAATTTAATAATGTCAGTTTTCAAAAGGAAAGTGAATCTAGCATGGAGAAAATGCTGATGCTTCTACACATGTATGCCACCAAGGTGTCCTGTAGATTGTGATTTTTAATAATAAAATCAAGTAAAACATACAGCTATGTAGGTAAGTAGATCAGTAGATAGATAAGAAAGATCAAAAGAAAACTGATGAGTAACCAAGTGTTTGTTTTGTATTTGTTAAAAAATGTACAACAAACACAAATTGCTCAGTTAGAAAGGTAGATAATGCCAAGCTTTTGTCTAGTATGTGGATACAGATACAGATTTATTTATAGACATAAGGTAGATATAGTCTGTGACCCACTAAAATTTTTTGTGTTCTTACATAGACTGAGGAGTCCCCAGGACTCAAGACGTCAATGCTGAAACCGGCCATGTTCCTGCTAACTGGGATGAATTGAGCACTAAACTGGCATATACTCATCTCTGCACTAGAATATGCATTTCACAGATCTCTATTATTGGTTTTCACCCTATTCCTTATAGAAAACTATTTTTAAATGGTTTTAGGAGCTTTGGAAGTTTAATATTTGAAAATCTTGTGCACCAAAATAATAATAATTATTTCAAATTAATTAAATATAATTAATTGTATATGTATAAAATATTTTACAATTAATTACCACGTTGAAAATAAATTATTTATTGATTACTTAAATCATCAAGACACTAAATTATATGACACAATGATAAAATGTATCATATTTTATGTGATAAAATATGAGATCTGATCTCCTATCTACATTTTTTCACAGCATAGAAAGTTGAAGGAGCAAATGTAAAAGTAGAAAAAAAACAACAACCCTGTCAGATAATACGCTTCTATTAGTCACAAACTGTACACTTCGTATTGAAGACAATATGCAAGCATGTTTTGTTCACTTCGTATCAAAATAGCTTAATAATATATAAAATACCATTGTTTTTACTACCCAAAATCTCATCTGAAAGATATGGAATTAGTTTCCATTTGATTATTATTTTCCTTTTCCTTCTCAGAACAAAAGTCTCCACTGGCCTTTTCGAGGCCATTACTCTTTTATAACGCATAAAATTGTGTGGCTGATTTCCAAGACCATAGCAAACTGTGCTTACCAATACGTAAACTGCAAGATTTGATTTCCTTCAAAAGAGTGTTAGTGTCTGCATGAATGAATGTGGTTTCTTGCTCTTTTGTTAAAATTTGAATCTATAGAAAACATACTTTCTTTTTATTTTTATTCTTATAAACATTCACATAGGTGAGAAGCCACTCCAGAAATCACCTGACTCATCACAAACCTTTACAAATTGAATGCAGGAGTAGTTTTTACTTTTGACTCTCATGGAGGCGTGGTTTTGTTAGATTCACTTTAAGATATGTGTCTGGCTTCTATTTGGACACAGGCTACTATGGCTGATGTAAAATACCATGAAAATGTTATAGTGCAGTTGAGGCATGCATATAGCTAGTTATGGCTTCAGGTTTTCAAAATTTTCATTGGCCTTTATTTCTCCTGTCCAAGGAGGAGAAATAAAACTGATGATGGGAGAGTTTAAAAACAAAAAGTTTAAAAACAAAAACATTGCTGTACATCCTGATTTGGGCCTAATATATTTTCTTCCAGATTTTGTTTTTGGTTGCACTACAAGACAGTGAGTGTACATTTAATCTCCCTCAAAGCAAATAGATGCCTATAGCCTTTTCTCATGTTCCTTAAGGGTACAAAGCAAGGGCAGCATTTGATTATATCCGTAAGCAGACCTGAAGACACAATTGCCAGGGAGGGCAGCATCATGGTTCACTGTAGCCAAACTCAGGAGCCAGCAACATCTACAGATAAGTTCTATCAAGAGGAGGTAACAACAAAACTTTCTAAATGCTTCAGAAAATTAACCAAGGAGAGATACTTCATAGGCCAATAAACATTTTGAAAATATAACTAACTAGATGCATGCCTCAACTGCACCATAACATTTTCATGGTATTTTACATCAGCCATAGTAGCCTGTGTCAAAACAGAAGCCAGATGCATATTTTAAAGTGAATCTAACAAAACCACACCTCCATGAGAGTTTTGTAAGCCAGAATACAGCATGTGTTGACTTGGGATTGCTGGAGAGGGGAGAGGAAAGGGTTTATTTTGGTCTAGGATAGCGATTTTGCTCTGATAAGTCATGAAATTTCCTAAGAGTCAAGCCTCTTAGATCCCCACACCACCACCCAAAAAACTTTCTCCTTCACTCAACCCTTTCTCCAAAAAAGATTTGATAGGAGAAGGAGTCTAAACCTGAAAATTTTTCCTCGTGTGCTCTCTCTATACTTTATCCAGAGCTTTCCTTATTTATAAACTTCTCTATATGCCTGATCAAGAAGAAGAAAGTTAAATAATTTTGACCTGCATTTTACCATGGTGACTTTTATTTTTAGCTTCCCTGGAAACTACTGTGAACATGCAAAATCTAGATAATCATATTGATATGTTCTTATTTCAACAACACAGTCATAAAATTAGTTAATAATACATAGAGTTCATCCTGTAGCAAAAATAAAAATTAAAAGTGGTTGAACACCTAGAATGTGACAATTTTGGAGATATACCAATTAAAAGATATGGTTTCTATTCTCATAGAAATACCAGGTGAAGGCAGTAGGCCTCATAATTCCTACACCTTGCACAGGTCTGAGAATAGCTTGTGTTCCCACTGAGGAGGGTGAAGAGACTTTTTAATACACAGTTCTTACAACGGAGGCCTCAGGAGGCTCACATCTTGATAGAGGATAAATTACACTGAAAGGAAAGCCTGAAACTCACCATTGGAAAAAAAGAAAAAAAAAACACAAGTAAAAGTAAGTCAGGATCAAACTAATCCAAAAGTAGCTTAACTTTATGTACATCATTTCCCATTGCTGTGTAAAAATTACCGCAAATGTATCACCCTAAATCAGGTGGTAATCAAGATGTCAGCCTGGCTACAGTGTCATCTCCAAGCTTACCTGGGGGGAATCTGCTTTCCAGCTATTTAGGTTGTCTGCAGAGTCCACTTCCTTGTGGTTGTAGGACTGAGGGCCCTGCGTTTTTGTTTGCTGTCAGCTAGAGGCCATCCTTAGGTCCTAGATACCACCACAGTTCCCTGCCAGAGCCAACCATCATGGCCACTTTCTTCACTGAACCTGCAAAGAAAGCTTTTAGCTCCAGTCTGATGAGATGGAGTCTCATATAACATGAGTGACATCCCCTCCCCTTTGCTATGTATAACATAACCCAACAAGGAGAGCAGCATCCTGTTAGCTTTACCACATTTTCGGGATTAGAAGCACTCCAGCGGAGCGAATCACATAAGGGCATAGACACCAGGAGGCAGGGGTCACAGGGCCACCCTACAGTCTTTCATACCCACTGTGCGTTATATCGTATTTCAAACTCTTTACATGAATGCCACAGTCAAATATTCAGTACTGTAAAATATACTCGATTTATCAACCAAACATTAAAAAACAGCAAATATGTCCTGTCACCTAAAGTGAAAACAGATCCAGAAATGATATACCTAGATGATGGATTTGCCAGGAAAGGACTTAAAACAGCTAATATAAATCTTGCAAATATTTTCAAGAATGTAAAAGAGAAGATGAGCACAAGAAGAGAACCTATGGAAGATTTAAAAGAACCTAATTGAGCCCTAACCGGTTTGGCTCTGGATAGAGCATCGGCCTGCAGATTGAAGGGTCCCAGGTTCCATTCCAGTCAAGGGCATGTACCTTGGTTGCGGGCACATCCCCAATAGGGAGTGTGCAGGAGGCAGCTGATCGATGTTTCTCTCTCATCAATGTTTCTAACTATCTGTCTCCCTTCCTCTCTGTAAAAAAATCAATAAAGTATATTTTTTAAAAATAAAAGAGCCTAATTGAACTTACGGGGGGGAGGGGGACTGTAATACAATAAACAATATGTTGCGTAGGATTCGGCAGATTAAACACTGCAGAGGATATGGAAACTTAAAATCATAATGTGATAAAAGTTGTAAATAAGAGAATTAAGAATAAAAAATATACCCACAGAAAGTTATGAAACAATATCAAACATTTTAACATATGTATAATTGAAGATCCAGGAGGAGAGAAAAAAGATGTAGGGGTGACAGGGAAAATTTTTTGAAGAAATAATCATGGGACATTTTACAAATTTGATGAAAATTTTGAACCCATAGATACTCAGTAAACAACAAGCAGAGGAACTATATATAAAAAGCCAGACCAAGGAACATTACAATATTGCTAAAAAGACAAGCCACATACTAGGAAAAAATAGTTGCAAACAACTTATTGGTAAAGACCATATATCCAAAATAAGGAAAGAACTCTCAATATGCAATAATAAGAAAAAGAACTAATAAAAATAATGGGCTAAAATTTAAAATACACTTGAATAAAGAACATAAACAGATGGCAGATAAGCACATAAAAAGATACTTAATTGCATTAGTCATTAGGGAAATGCAAATGAAAACCACAATGAGATATCATTACACATCCACTAGAATGACTGAAATTAAAAGACCAATAATACTAATGTTGGCAAAGATGTGGAACAACTGGAACACAGACTACTAGTAAATGATATACTCATTATGGAAACATTTTGGCAATGTCTTGTAAAGTTAGCATATCACTTACTATAGCGCTCAGCAATCTCACGGCTAAGGATTTACCCAAGAAAAATAATACGCTCACAAAGGCGTGAACATAAATGTTCAACAGCTTTATTCACCATGAACCAAACTATACACAATCCAAATGCCCATCAACGAGTGAATAGAAAAACAACTTGTGAATTTAATTGTATTGGCATGAAATACTACTCAGCAATAAAAAGAACAATGGATATACTCAAAAACATGGACAAATTTTGAAATCATGCTGAGTGAAAGAGGCTAAACACAAAAGAAAAGAAAATGTGTTATTCCATTTAAATAAAATTCTAGACATGGCAGAACTATGATGCCTGAAAGCTGATCAGTGTTTGCCACATGCTAGGAGTAGGGGCAAGAGACTCACAGCACAGGGCACTTGTTGGTTAGTAAGATTTCTCTTAATCTTGATTGTGGTGATGAACAAATGTGTACATTGTCAACATTCATCAAACTGTATACTCAAAATAGGTGACCTGTATTGGATAAAAATTATACCTCAATTAAATTAAATCTGTACTAATAACAGGGTAATATGCTAATTAGACCAGATAGACCAGACGTCTTCCAGATGTCATTCCAGATGTCTTTCCTAACAGTGCCGCCCGGGCCCCAGGGTGCCTGCAGCCTGCCCAATCAGTCCCACCCGGGGTCCCAGTTGCCTGCCTGGGCAGCACCACCGGAATCCTGGGTACCTGCCCTGGCAGCACCGCCCGAGGTCCTGGGTGCTGGCCTGGGCGAAGCCAGCCCAGGTCCCGGTTGCCTATGGCCGGCTGGAGGAGGGAAGGCTGTGTCCCAGGTGCAGGGGCCGAGGCAGAGGCAGTTAGGGGCAATCAGGCAGGCAGGCGAGTGGTTACGAGCCAGTGGTCCAGGATTGCAACAGGGATCGGGCCTAAAACCGGCAGTCGGACATCCCCTGAGGGGTCCTGGATTGAGAGGGTGCAGGCTGGGCTGAGGGACACCCCCCTAGTAAATAAATAAATATTTAAAGTTGCCTGAAAAAATGCTTAAAGCTAATAATGATAGTATAGGAGCAAAGGAGAGAGGGTGCATCAGAGTGGGGGAAGTGTTGGAATATTAAATAAGGCGGTCAAGATAAAACTTACTAAGACAGTGACACAAGAAAAGATCTAAAAGAAGTGAGGGAAGAAGCAATGAGGCTATGGGGGAAGAGAGAGAGGAAATGCCCAGGGGCTGGAGTAGGTTAATCAATCAGAAATAAGACCTGAAGCTGCCAAATTAATTTCCCTAAAGTACAACATAGATATTGTCACTCCAGGGTCCCACCAAGAATGATGTGTTCAGGCCTAGGCATCAACCGTTGAGAAGAACCTGATGATGGGAGTAAATTTTGGGCAAAGAACCCCGGAAGGAAATAGAGAAATCCTATCATGATAAGAACAAGGACAAATCTATAATCAAGGAGATGCAGATAATTTAAGGAAATTCTTTTCATAAAGTAAAAGGAGTGGTGTATTATTCTTAAACCTGTATTTTATAAAGAAAACTGCCCTGTAAAAAGAGCAAGCTATGTGATTCAAAATTTCATTTTAATTTTATCAGTTAGCACATGGTTAGCATTTAAATTTGTTTTTAAAGAACCAGAAGCATGTTTTTATGTTTTCCCAAGTGGTATAAAATTTTAATGTGGCAGTGCTATCTGGGAAATCTACTTATTTGTTCCTTAGAGTTCATCTTATAAAATTCCAAACAAATATAAGCAGTCTTTAATTAGTGTTTTCCTTCCTACAGCCATCATTGCTTCACAGTGCTTTAATTTGCCCCCGTTAAAATCTTTACTATCTCCTTTTAGTTCTACTAATTACACTTTTTCTTCCATTATGCCTATATTCACTGCTTCTGTTTTTAGTGGGGGTTTTTTATCAGTTGTTTTAAGGTAAGTCAGAAGTGAAAGTCTTATGATAATGACTTGATGATTAGAACAAGTCATTGGTGGCTAAATGCTAGAAAAACCACATTAATGAATAAAGGCAACACAAGCAAGCCAAGTTAGAAAAATATTGATCTGTTGTCTATCTGCCCATCATCCTCTCCTTGTGTGTGTGTGTGTGTGTGTGTGTGTGTTTGCCAGAAAACTCAGCTCCCATTTATTTCTCTTGCTCTCCTGCCTTCCTTTGACCATTCCTTCCTCTCTACCATGCTGCAATCTATTGCCCTATTATGTTCAGTCATTCATTCACAGCTAGGCACTTTTGTTCTGCCTTCAAACATGATTTCACTAACATTTTCTTCTGAGGTTCCATCCATTACTGTAATTATCACTCAATCTTCTTTCTCCCTCTATGTCAGTGTCCTTTGAGTTTACTGCCTGTTCGTTCTTCTCTCAGATTTTTCTTATTCCTTGCTTGCACAAGAAGAATAAGGGAAGGAGGGGTTTTACTGTTGTTGTTTTCAACAGAAATCAGTTCGTATGGAGCCTTTTAGAGTTCCCCTTTGATGTATAGCCAAATAGAATGCTATATGGAAACTGGGTATTTTTCTATAAAAAGGTATACACAAAGCTACACTTTCTTATGAAGAGAATCATAATCTATTAAATTGTAGAATTTTAAAAACCAGAAGAGACCTTGAAGGCCATCTGGCCCAACTCCTTTATTTTCTAGAAAAAGGGCAAATGGAAGCCACCAGTTTTCAATCCCACTCATGTGTCAAGCTTTGTATTTTGTGTTGCTTGTTACAAATATATTTTCATAATCATCCCAAGAGTTAAATATTTTAATACCAGAAATATTTACTAAGCACCTCCTCAGTGCCCAGTCCAAGAAGGGAAAATAATAAATAAATAAAACACCATTCAAGGAGTACCCTTGATTTTCCAAGTTTTAATACTCCAACTCAATCATTACACTTTGACACATTCTTTTTTTTTAATGTATTTTTACTGATTTCAGAGAGGAAGGGAGAGATATATAAAAGCATCAGTGATGAGAGAGAATCATTGATCAGCTGCCTCCTGCACACCCCACACTAGGGATGGAGCCCGCAACCGGGGCATGTGCCCTGACTGGGAATAGAACCATGACCTCCTGGTTCATAGGTCAACGTTCAACCACTGAGCCACGCCAGCTGGGCGACACAAACACTCTTATCTCCATTTTGCAGAAAGTGAAACTGAGCCTCCAAAATGAGTGATTACTTGTCAAGGATCACAGAGCTATGAAGAGGCACATTGAGCATCTAAAATCAGGTCTGTCTCCATCCCAAGTATGTTTTTATTTGTTTATTGCTTGCTTGCTTTAACCACTCAAGATGGTCTATTCAGAATAAGCACAAATGATATCAGATTTTGAACCAGGTAATTGATGGTCCAAGAGTTCCAAAACCAAATAACCTTTGACCTCCTAATTCTGACCTTTCCAGCATTGGCCCTAGTTTACCTTAATTGCTAGTATATGGGCCACGGTCCCCATGCCGTGACAGCCTGGGCGACCTCTGTGTGTGGGTGTGTTGGATGTGCAATAAATGCATTGGGATGTCATTGAGGAGATAGAATGTAAGAAAGAGGCACTAGGTTTGGGTAATTAATTTTAAGGATGCCCCTTTTAAAATTCATAACTGTCACTATTATTTTTAAAAGTATCGCCTAAAATTTATTCACTAAACAAAAAGTTCTCCCATTCATTTGTAACTTTACTTTTAGTGATTTGTTACTTTTATCTTTTTTTCCATTCCTTTTCTTTTTCTTTCTTTTTTTAAAAATATAATATATATATTTTATTGATTTTTTACAGAGAGGAAGGGAGAGGGATAGAGAGTTAGAAACATTGATGAAAGAGAAACATCGATCAACTGCCTCCTGCACACCCCCCTACTGGGGATGTGCCCACAGCCAAGGTACATGCCCTTGACTGGAATCGAACCTGGGACCCTTGAGTCTGCAGGCCAATGCTCTATCCACTGAGCCAAACCAGTTAGGGCTCCATTCCTTTTCTTTAATCCCTCACTCAGTAATGTGATTCATCTTTCTGACCTAAATTTGCTGCTTTTCCTTTAACTTAATGGCAATTCACATTGGTATCAGTGACATGAATTCCAACTCCTTCACTGGACTCTTTTTTTTTTTTTTTTTGAGATATAGAATACCAAAACATTACTCAAACTTGAGGAGTCTCTTTAAAAATATGATCTTGCTAAATATGACCTATCACAAACAAAATCCCACACACATTTAGTTTAGGTCTTTAACTTCTTTGTAGTTAAACATTATTGACTCAATTCCTTCATGTCTATCATGCTTTTGATATTAAATCAAGGCAATTGTGTTAAAAGATTTCCTTTTATTCATTTGTAATCTCAGGCTATTAAATTTGCATTGGTATTAGTGCTTAATCCTGCATCCATATAAGTGAGGGTTTACACACACATTGATAAAATTTTTTTAAAAAAACAACTTAAGAAAGCCATTTGTCACCTGTACAAGGATATGTGGCACCTCTGTTTTCCTTCACCCCTGTCTAGTGGAAGTTACTTGAGGGGAAAGATTTTACTTTGATTATTCTTACCTGCTACTACTGCCACATGTTATATTTCACAATGTTCAGGAACTAAAGAAGTTGAAGAATGAACAAAAACAGAAGGGAACTTACTTCATTTAACAATTACTTTTTTAGACTCTTCTAAGTGTCACGAACTATGCTATAGACTTGAGTTACATTATATTATTTCTCCACACAGCAACTTTGAGTCACATTTCATGATAGTCATTTTTAGAACCAAAAAAAAAAAAAAACAAGTATCGGGATGGTTATTCAACTATTTCCAGGCCATCCATTCAGAAAATGGTTGAACTAAAATGTGACCCCAAACCTGCCTGTCACAAATGCCCATGTTCTTTCCACTTCACCACTCCTTCCTATATACAAACAAAGCCCATAAACATGGATTACTTCCTCTATATCGATCAAGAACATAGCTCCTCATACAATGACCTAAAAATGCACTCCTGAATGTTGTTCTATAACCAGCAACTATAATCTGAGGCACTCAAGAAAATGATAAACTTATTAAAGACTTCAGTCCTGCTGAGCCTGTTTCTGTCGCCTCACATAAATAACAGTCTGCCGTGAAATCTGTAACAGCTTGAAGGTAAAGAGTCTGCATTTACAGACGCCAGCACCGCTGCAGGAGCTCAACTCAGGCACAGGTTTCTACAGGTGAACATGTCTCCGCTCTCTGCCCTCTAAGACAGCGCCCCGCTAGGCTCTTCGCCCTCACTTACCTTCTGGGAGAATATGTGGTTGCAGCAAACTTACCTAAAGAGCACGCTGATTCTTCAAAGCTAACGCCCGCTTGAAGAGAGACGGTGTTGGCTTTTTCTAGGATCAAAATTCTCCTCAGGAGCAAATACAAAGGCATCGAGTTTACTTGTTTGTTTTAGCAAGAAAGCCCTCCTAGAAGTACCAGGTGGTCAGCTAGTCTTGGGGCTGTTGAGTTGTCCTCTGATACAGACAACCTAAGGCACAGATGAGGCACAGGTTCCAGACAAAGGCTCCTATAGAAGTAGACAATGTTAGATTTAAAGGGGGACATAATGAGTATCTTATTTAACACTTGGGCATTTCATATGAGGCTTCAAGAGGTTACGGTTGACTTGCCCAGGACCGTTGACATTTACATGGCATAGTTAGTCTTAGGAATCCATCTGCCACATCAAGTTGCCAGAGAGAGCTCAAGTGAAGATATAGCCCAAACCCCAGAAACCCAAAAGGAGAAGTTGGCCAGAGCCAGGTTAGTGAATACACCTGATCTGATGGACATCTGATTCCATCAAAAGCCAAAATGATTTCCGTTCATACGCCGAAGGAGTTAACAGTTCACACGAGAATTTTACTTTCCAATTTACTTGTATCTATCCATAGTCTGCTTTTAGTTTTTCACTCTCCACTTGTTTGTTTATTTTTAATAAAATGGATCTTTTTTTTTTTTGATCCAGGGTTTGCACATCCACATTTCTCAAGGATGTATATTCCCTATTTTGTGTCCCATCTTACAGAGGGATGTAAAGAGAAAGTCAATCTCCAAAGAATGAAAACTGTATCCCTTGTCCCAATAGAAAATTCAGTTGCTGCTTTTTAAAACATGACATATTAATCTATTGTGGAGCATATAATGTATGCTGAATCTATTCAAATTTTTTAAAATGAGTAAGTGAAGGAAATTATATCAAATAGTATATCTTACATTTTTCAAAAATGTGTGGGTATTGAAGTGGGCTGAATCAACCATGTGTCTCTCTAGTATCTATTCTCTAGCTTCATCTTCCATTACTCTCAGATAACCATTCCCCAGAATTGTAAGTTATGTTCACTTTAAATGAATAGACTTGGCTTTTTCACAAACAACTTAAAGATCTTCACTTTCACATATATGCTTCTCCTGCATGCCCCATTCCAATAGTTCCACATTCATCCAAAATCCATTTCATTTATCCCATTTCTGCCTCCACATTTATGCTCATTACCATGCCTTCTCTGACCTTAAGGACCAACCTTTTCAAAGAGCTACATTTTATCCAAATGTTAGTCAACATATGAAAGATTATTTCATTCTAGAACCTTTCTCAAACTCTCGAACCATAGAAACCTCTCCCTCCTTTCAATATCCATAGCACTTATCATTTCTGTCATTTAATTGGCACTTGGAAAATTCTACCTGAATTCAGTAGATATGGAGAACATAGTCCACAAGATGTACTTTAGCCTTTGACATCACTGACAGAATCTTGGAGAGCATTGTTAATATAGTTATTGCCTTGGGGGTTAACATTGATATGATACATCAACACAGCATAATGGAGCCAGAGCAGGAAAAGATAGTAAATGCCATTCGGTAAATAAGGAGCCTGCTTGTTCAGAGGAATAGCAGGTGACCCCAGGCAGAAATAGTCCTCCAATCATCACGATTCAATTAATAAATTTTGCTTACAATTTCTCAAATTTAAATCCAGAAGTCTTGCCCCACTGGTAACTATGTTATTTATTTTTCTCATTCAAAAAAAAATATTTACTAAGCATCTACTGTGTGCCAGATACATAGTGGATAATAATTTTAAAAATAAAAAGAACTGCCATCATATTGGAACTTACATTCTAATGGAAGAAAACAGATTAAAAATGATAACAGCAAATCAAAAAATATTTTAGAAGGTAATAATTTCTAAGGAGAAAAAAATCAAAAAAAGAGGGTGGATGGTGTCTAAGGAGTGTAATTTTTAACTAGGATCATAGGACCAGTCCTCACTGAGAAAGCAATATTTTAGCAAATATGTGAGGATGGTGAGGAGCAAGCCAAGTGGATATCTGACACAAATGTCTCCTCTTCCATGCAAAAGGAACAGAAGGTATAAATGGTCTGAGTCAGGGACTAGTCTTTCAAGTTTGAGAAACAGCAAGGACACCAGTGCAGTTGAAAAGTGATGAGAGAAGGAGAAGATGAAGTCAGAGAGGTAATGGGTGAGTGGGAGGATCCAAGAGAAGTTTGGCTGTTACTCTGAATAAAATAAGAATCCATCAGAAGAGTCTGAGCTTAGGAATATGATCTGACTTGTATTATTCTCTGGGGAGAACAGACTGTAACAAGGTTCTACATTCTGTTGTGATAGATTAATTAATTCAGAACAATCCTCCAGCTGAGAACTAGAAAAGCAGGATTTAAAAAAAAAATCAGGGACCACTTTTCCCTTGGGAGTGGATGTCTATTCAGAAAGAGATTTCTGAGAGGATGAGAAGCAGAGCAGGGCTTTCAGTAGATACAGAGGACTAGGGGGGCAAACACTGGACTTCAGAGCTACACACCCAACCTATCATTTGGGAATAGAAAAAAGTAATAATTTATAGTAGACTTCCATAGGTAAAATAGTCACATTATAGCCCATTGAATAGCCACTAAAAGAATAGTGGAAGGATGTGAAACTACCAAGCTAATTAAAGGAGGAAAATGTAATAATGAAAAAATTAATTCAGAAAAAAAAAAAACAATAAAGGAGAGAGAAAGAAGCAAAGCAGGATGGATAACAAGCAAATAGCAAAATGGTAGGTCTAAAGCCAACTGTGTTAGTAATTAATGTGATAGCAATAACATGTATGCAGATAAATATGTATTGACTAAGTTCTCTAGTGTAAAAACAAAGACTGTCAGACTCAACTTTTGAAAATGAAACCATATGATGCTTAAAAGAAATACTTCTATAATACAAGAATATGGAGAGTTTGAAGTAAAAGGAGAAAAATATATGTCCTATTTGATATCATATTTGCCAAAAATCCTATATAATAAAGAGCTAATATGCAAATGGTCATCACACCCTCACACCATAATGCCATAAAGGCTCAGACACTCAACACTGGGGAGAGAGGAATGGGGACCAGCCAGACTGCGGCCCTGGGCACCTGAGGCTGTGGCCTGAGCGAAGCCACCCACCCACAGTCCCCTGCGGCTGCAGCCGGCCTGGGTGAAGCCGACCTGGATCCTGGGGGTCTATGGCCGGCCAGAGGGAGAGAAGCCCAGGTCCCGGGTGCCTGTGACCAGCTGGAGGAGGGAATTCTGGGTCCCACGTGCGGGGTGAGGCAGAGACAGTTAGGGGCAATCGGCCAGCAGGGGAGCAGTTAGGGGTGATCAGGCAGGCAGGCAGGTAAGCAGATTGTGGTCCCAGATTGCGAGAGGCAGTCAGACATCCCTCGAGGGGTCCCAGATTGGAGAGGGTGCAGGCCGGGCTGAGGGACCTCCCCCCATGCATGAATTTCATGCACCGGGCCTCTAGTATATAATAAATGTGTCATCTCTCATTTCTAATAAATCCCTTTCTATTCTACTCTGTGATCCTGGGGCGGGGTCCTACCAACTGCATTTCCACTGCCTGCTGGATTTCTGTTAATTTTTATAATAAGGGCCAGAGGAAGGGAAAGGGGGCTTCCTTGCCTTCTGCCTGTTTGTAACAGTGATTAGGTGGCCCCGGAAGTGGCAGGCCAGAGCCATCAGCTTCCACTGGCTCTCCCAGAATCTGCCTTCACAGGACCGACCCCTCAGGGACACAAGCAGGAGCTGGGTGCAGTTGGCTCTTCAGAAGTCTGAGCAACAGTACCACTGGGTGACTCCTCCTTTGCCTTGAGTAGCACCCATTTATTTCATTTTATTTTTTCAAAATCTTAACACCAGCTCTACAGGCCCTTCCTTTAATATTAATGTTTCTCAGGCTAAGAATCGTAGCTGCTTCCTACAGTTACCTCAGTGTTCCTTTTTTGCACTTCAGCTCTGCAAACCTATGTAACCAATTCCCTTTATTAAATCTTTTATTGAAATACTAGAAGCCTGATGCACTAAGATTCGTGCCAGAATGGACCTTCCTTTCCCTGGCTGCCGGCACTGCTTTTGCTCTGGCCAGAGCCACCATTCCACCTTCCTATGCTGCTCAGAGGCCCAGAGCGCCCCTGGCTGCTTGGTGGCTGTGTATGCAAATTAACCACCATCTTTGTTGGGTTAATTTGCATACTCCTGATTGGCTGTGAGCATCGTGAAGGTATGGTCAATTAGCATGTTTGTCAATTATTAGGTAAGATCTAATGGGGTTTTTATCTTCCCGACTGAAAAAAAAACACAACACAAAAATATTAACCAAAGGAAAGGTGCTATAGCTATATTAATGACAGATGAGGTACACTTAAGTGAAAAAGTCATACTAGAAATAGAGATGTTTCATAATGGTAATGCACCAGTAAAATATTACAGCTCTAAATATGTATGTCCTTACAATAGTCTTCTGGGTTTGGCTTCTGCTTACCTTTGCAGTCTCATCTCTCACCTCTTCCCTCTTGCTCCTTATGTTGCTGCCATTCTGAACTAATTGCATCTCCTCAGAGCCTTTCTTACTTCTAAGCCTTTTACACATTACTTTTTATACTTAAAATATATTCCCTCCTTTTGCCCAAATAGGAGAGTTTGTCTTTTGGCTACATAATCATATTCCTGGAACTCCTCTGCTGAAGATCAAATCTGGCTTGCACACTGCCTTTTGTACGCTGCCATCATCCTTGTGTTTTCTCCTGTTGTGTATACCACTTGTCATCCTATATTGCCATTTTATTTTTCTATTTCTCGCACTAATCCAAAAGCCCCTCTGGGACAAGTAGCAATAACTGTAAGCACACCTGATACAAAGGTGTCTGATATATTGTCTAGTACTAATAAAAGCCTATTAAGTAAATAAATTCTCTAGTAAGGCACAAAAACAATCACTGTGAGGATCGATGACTCCCAAAAGATTGGAAAGCATGGCTTTAAAACCTCTTTGTGTGTATCCTGGAAATTTAATTTTTAAGGTATAAAGCTATCACATAATAAATGAAAAAAAAAAAAAGATGAATACAGTCCTCAAGGTTTTTCAATCTGACCACACGGCAAGCCCGGTATACACATTGGCTTTGGAATTGAATACACCTTGTCCTAACATTGTCAGTTTGTGGCTTCCTAGTGACTCCTACAAAAAGACATGCAACACAACATTGTTCGCTTCCTTTGGTTTTTAGGAAGTATAATTTTTATTCTGAAGCATGAGAAAATAAGTAAGCTAATTATAAACATTGTTAGAAATTTTTCTCCTACAAAAAACTAGAGGATCTCATTGTCAACTGGATTTTGAAACATAGCCCTTACTTTCCTGACACTGTTGGTCTTCAATATTGCGTTGGAATAGCCCTTCAGTGATGCATGCCACTTTGGTATTTTAAGTCCCAGTGATCTTGTCATTCTGGCTGCTACTTCAGGTATTTCCTCTGACCATAAACCTGTTTCATCTTACCTAAGAAAAGGTGTGCCAGCTAAATTCCATCTACCAGCCAACATTTCTCAGATTCAGGGAATCCATAGCTACCTACTCCCTTAGATGTATAAAAAGATAAATCTAGCCCAGCCAGTGTTGCTCAGTGGTTACAGGTTGACCCATGAACCAAGAGGTCACCAGTTAGATTCCTGATCAGGGCACATGCCCAGGTTGCGGGCTTGATCCTCAGTAGGGGCCATGCAGGAAGCAACCAATCAATGTTTTCTATCTCCCTACCCTCTTCCTTTCTCTCTCTCTCTCAAATCAATTTTTAAAAAAAAAAATTTTAAAGATAAATCTAAAAATAAACAAGCAAACTTGAGTAGATACTGAAGGAAGAGACCTCCACTTCTAAGAGTCCTAGATTTGGAAGGAACCTTGAAATTAAACTTTTTTTTTCCAGAAAATAAAATACTTTCAAAGCTGTTATGTTAATTTTTTTCATCTAATTCGTGATTCAAATGATGTATGCAAAGGGGGAGAAAGCAACCAATATTATCCAAAAAATTACACATAAAACTCCTATCCTCAAAAGCATATGTTGCTATGCTTCGTAACTATTTTGTATTTTTAATGTATATAATTTTAAAAGCAGTCTAGTCACTGAGAGCTTTTTGTTACATTAACCACTTTAGGTAAGAATTACACCCCTAGTAGACATGCTCTCCTTGCTAACTTTATAACAAACATTTCCAAAGTCCCAAATGCCTTTGATGTCGGTGTGTAGCTGTGTGTTAGAAGGCTCAATGGGAGGGAGAGAAAGAGGCAAGATGAGTTCTAATGGAAGACATCCATCTCACAAGAATCTGTAACAAGAAAAAACAGGTGTGTTGCTAAGCAAAGTCTTTTTTTCTACTGTCCTATTCATGCCCTTTCAAACACCTCATTTATGAGTCCAAAGCAGCTGTCACTGCACCGCTTTGTAAGCCAGAGCTCACCTATTTATTCTCTCCCTGCTTCTTAGAGATCTTTATGTTGCGGGGTGTGTGTTTTTGTGTTTTTTGGGGGTTTTTTGTTTGTTTGTTTTTGCTCCTTAACATACTAGAAGCAAAATCTAACATGTAACACTTGCTAATTGGGACATAAAGATCTTTCATTTTATCTAGTGGTTATTTCAATAATATACACTTATTCAAAGAATTAATGTTTAGTATAAGATAAAAGTCACTGAAAGAAGGGAGGACACAGGCTTTAACCATAAAAATTACACAAAGGCAAGAAGGATGGGAGTGGAGATGCATTAATGTTTGCCCTAATGAACCTTTAGAGGAACTGGAGGAGGCAACATGGGAAGTAATGATCAAGAAATAGAGGTTGGCACTAAGCACCCCTCTATGTGGACTAAGAATCCTCTGTGCTCACAGAGGCGTAGATCAGATTCCTCTTTAATTTGTTTTCCAATATTACCCTTTAAGATACTTTTGACAAATTGCCTACAGTAAATTGTTTGGCCACTTACAGTTTTCTGCATCAAGGTGATTACACATATCCTATCTAATAAAGAGGGAATATTTTAATTGACCATCACAAAGATGGCTGCACCCACAGCTGGGGCCAAGTTCCCATAAGGAGCCTTAATGAGCAATCAGCAGGGACCTGAGGCTACGCCCTCCCCCGCCCCCATGGGGTTTGACAGGGCACCTCAGACCGTGCCCCCCACCCTGGCATCAGGCTGGGAGACCTCAGACCACACCCCCGCCCCAGTGCCAGGCCAGGGAACCTGAGGCCACGTCCCCTGCCTGGCGGGGCTTGATGGGGGACCTCAAGGTGCGCTTTCTGTCCTGGTGCTGGGCTAGGGGACCTCAGGCTGTCCCCCCCCCCCCGTCCCATTGCCAGGCTAGGGGACCTCAGGCCACACCCCCCCACCAGGTGGGGCTTGACAGGGGACCTCAGGCCGCACCTACCCACCTTAGCACCGGGCCAGGGGACCTGAGGCTGCACCCCCCACCCAGCAGGGCTTGACAGTGGATCTCAGGCCATGTCCCCCATTCAGCGGGTCTTGATGGAAGACCTCAAGGCACACCCCCGCCCTGGTCTGGGCTGGGGGACCTCAAGCCATGCCCCCTGTCCTGGCTCTGGGCCAGGGGACCTGAGGCTACGCCCCCTGCCCAGCAGGGCTTGACAAGGGTGGAACTGGCTGCGTCTGGATCTAGCCCAATGTGGGGGGGGCAGCCGGGTCTGGGTCTCACACAACTTTGAGGTGCATATGGGTGGGCGGGGACTTGACTCTGGGTCCCATGGTATGCCCCAGACTCTGACAGGAGGAATGTTTTCATACACATTTTACTAATTTTCTTTCATCTCTGACACTTCTATTATAGAGAAAGGGCAAATAGCAATATTAAATTATTTCCTCTAATTAATCCCCTTTTAATGTGCACAAATTTCGTGCACCGGGTCACTAGTTATAAAATAAATGATAGAAATAAAATTTTAATTTAAATCTAGATGTTTTTGGATATACTATTTCTATCAATAGTTTTGTTCCACTAGGCAAAGTTGTAGAAGCATCTTAAAAGGATTCTAAACACCATCACTTTTTTTTTTTCAATTCTATCATTTCAGGCAAAGGTGAGAGTTATTAGGATTACCAAACAATTTTATGCCAACATAATTTTCTTTTTTTTTTTTTTTTTTCTTTTTTTTTTTAATTTCTTTATTGATTAAGGTGTCACATATTTGTCCTCATCCCCCCATTCCCATCCCACCCCTCTCCCCACGCATGCCCCAATCCCTTGTTGAACTTAACCGTTGGATAGGCTTATATGCATGCATACAGGTACTTTGGTTGAACTCTCCCCCTCCCCCCACCCTCCCCCTACCCTCTCCTATCCTCCCTCTGAGGCCCGATAGTCCGATCGATGCCTCCTTGCTTCTGGTTCTGTTCTTGTTCCTCAGTCTATGTTGTTCATCATTTCCTCTAGATGAACGAGATCATATGTCACTAGATATATACTAATAAGAATTGAATGTGAGACGAGCAATAATATTTATGCTGACAGGCAAATGAATCAATCTGTAGCGAGCTTCCCCCTGGACCAACAGTTCTTTTGAGACCCAATTTCGATGACCAGTAGTTCCTTATGTGTACATGTCAGCACTGACCCCTCAGCTCTGGATGGTGGACAAATGGTGGTAACGGAGGTCCGACTCCCTCTGGTTTGGTCTCAGCCGAACCCAGGGGCACGGCGTCACCCAGACTAAGGGGCACGTGGCCTCACCCATACCCAAGGGGCGCGTGGTCTCACCCGGGCTTGGGACCCAGCCTCACCCGGATGGATCCAGGGGCGCACGGCCTCACCCGGACCCAGGATCTGGCTTCACCCGTACCCAGGGACGCTTGGCCTCTCCCAGACCCAGGGCCACTTGGGCTCACCCGGGCCTAGGTGCACGAGGCCTCATCCGGATCCAGGGACACATGGTCTCACCCAGACCCAGGAACGTTTGGCCACTCCCAGACCCAGGGCCACTTGGGCTCACCCGGGCCTAGGTGCACGAGGCCTCACCCAGATCCAGGGACACATGGTCTCACCCGGACCCAGGGACGCTTAGCCTCTCCCAGACCCAGGGGCACGTGGCCTCACCCGGGCCTAGGTGCACGAGGCCTCATCTGGATCCAGGGCCACATGGTCTCACCCGGACCCAGGGACGCTTGGCCTCTCCCAGACCCAGGGCCACTTGGGCTCACCCGGGCCTAGGTGCACGAGGCCTCATCCGGATCCAGGGACGCATGGTCTCCCCAGGACCCAGGGACGCTTGGCCTCTCCCAGACCCAGGGCCACTTGGGCTCACCCGGGCCTAGGTGCACGAGGCCTCACCCGGAACCTGGGACACATGGTCTCACCCGGACCCAGGGATGCTTGGCCTCTCCCAGACCCAGGGCCACTTGGGCTCACCCGGGCCTAGGTGCCCGAGGCCTCACCCGGATCCAGGGACACATGGTCTCACCCGGACCCAGGGACGCTTGGCCTCTCCCCGACCCAGGGCCACTTGGGCTCACCCGGGCCTAGGTGCACGAGGCCTCACCCAGATCCAGGGACACATGGTCTCACCCGGACCCAGGGATGCTTGGCCTCTCCCAGACCCAGGGCCACTTGAGCTCACCCGGGCCTAGGTGCACGAGGCCTCACCCGGATCCAGGGACACATGGTCTCACCCGGACCCAGGGATGCTTGGCCTCTCCCAGACCCAGGGCCACTTGGGCTCACCCAGGCCTAGGTGCCCGAGGCCTCACCCGGATCCAGGGACACATGGTCTCACCCGGACCCAGGGACGCTTGGCCTCTCCCAGACCCAGGGCCACTTGGGCTCACCCGGGCCTAGGTGCATGAGGCCTCATCCGGATCCAGGGACACATGGTCTCACCCGGACCCAGGAACGCTTGGCCTCTCCCAGACCCAGGGCCACTTGGGCTCACCCGGGCCTCGGTGCACGAGGCCTCACCCGGATCCAGGGACACATGGTCTCACCCGGACCCAGGGATGCTTGGCCTCTCCCAGACCCAGGGCCACTTGGGCTCACCCAGGCCTAGGTGCCCGAGGCCTCACCCGGATCCAGGGACACATGGTCTCACCCGGACCCAGGGACGCTTGGCCTCTCCCAGACCCAGGGCCACTTGGGCTCACCCGGGCCTAGGTGCATGAGGCCTCATCCGGATCCAGGGACACAAGGTCTCACCCGGACCCAGGGACGCTTGGCCTCTCCCAGACCCAGGGCCACTTGGGCTCACCCGGGCCTAGGTGCACGAGGCCTCATCCGGATCCAGGGACACATGGTCTCACCCAGACCCAGGAACGTTTGGCCTCTCCCAGGCCCAGGGCCACTTGGGCTCACCCGGGCCTAGGTGCACGAGGCCTCATCCGGATCCAGGGACGCATGGTCTCGCCCGGACCCAGGGACGCTTGGCCTCTCCCAGACCCAGGGCCACTTGGGCTCACCCGGGCCTAGGTGCACGAGGCCTCATCCGGATCCAGGGACACAAGGTCTCACCCGGACCCAGGGACGCTTGGCCTCTCCCAGACCCAGGGCCACTTGGGCTCACCCGGGCCTAGGTGCACGAGGCCTCATCCGGATCCAGGGACACATGGTCTCACCCAGACCCAGGAACGTTTGGCCTCTCCCAGACCCAGGGCCACTTGGGCTCACCCGGGCCTAGGTGCACGAGGCCTCATCCGGATCCAGGGACGCATGGTCTCGCCCGGACCCAGGGACGCTTGGCCTCTCCCAGACCCAGGGGTACGTGGCCTCACCCGGGCCTAGGTGCACGAGGCCTCACCCGAATCCAGGGATACATGGTCTCACCCGGACCCAGGGACGCTTGGCCTCTCCCAGACCCAGGGCCACTTGGGCTCACCCGGGCCTAGGTGCACGCGGCCTCACCCGGATCCAGGCACACATGGTCTCGCCTGGACCCAGGGACGCTTGGCCTCTCCCAGACCCAGGGGCACGTGGCCTCACCCGGGCCTAGGTGCACGAGGTCTCACCCGGATCCAGGGACACATGGTCTCGCCTGGACCCAGGGGTGTGTGGGTTCTCCCAGACCCAGGGGCGCTTGGCCTCGCCCGGGCACGGGATCCAGCGTCATCCGGGTCCAGGGACGCATGGTCTCACCCGGACCCAGGGACGCTTGGCCTCTCCCAGACCCAGGGCCACTTGGGCTCACCCGGGCCTAGGTGCACGAGGCCTCACCCGGATCCAGGGACACATGGTCTCACCCGGACCCAGGGATGCTTGGCCTCTCCCAGACCCAGGGCCACTTGGGCTCACCCGGGCCTAGGTGCACGAGGCCTCACCCGGATCCAGGGACACATGGTCTCACCCGGACCCAGGGACGCTTGGCCTCTCCCCGACCCAGGGCCACTTGGGCTCACCCGGGCCTAGGTGCACGAGGCCTCACCTGGATCCAGGGACACATGGTCTCACCCGGACCCAGGGATGCTTGGCCTCTCCCAGACCCAGGGCCACTTGGGCTCACCCGGGCCTAGGTGCACGAGGCCTCACCCGGATCCAGGGACACATGGTCTCACCCGGACCCAGGGATGCTTGGCCTCTCCCAGACCCAGGGCCACTTGGGCTCACCCGGGCCTAGGTGCCCGAGGCCTCACCCGGATCCAGGGACACATGGTCTCACCCGGACCCAGGGACGCTTGGCCTCTCCCAGACCCAGGGCCACTTGGGCTCACCCGGGCCTAGGTGCATGAGGCCTCATCCGGATCCAGGGACACATTGTCTCACCCGGACCCAGGGACGCTTGGCCTCTCCCCGACCCAGGGCCACTTGGGCTCACCCGGGCCTAGGTGCACGAGGCCTCACCCGGATCCTGGGACACATGGTCTCACCCGGACCCAGGGATGCTTGGCCTCTCCCAGACCCAGGGCCACTTGGGCTCACCCGGGCCTAGGTGCACGAGGCCTCACCTGGATCCTGGGACACATGGTCTCACCCGGACCCAGGGATGCTTGGACTCTCCCAGACCCAGGGCCACTTGGGCTCACCCGGGCCTAGGTGCACGAGGCCTCACCCGGATCCAGGGACACATGGTCTCACCCGGACCCAGGGACGCTTGGCCTCTCCCAGACCCAGGGCCACTTGGGCTCACCCGGGCCTAGGTGCACGAGGCCTCACCCAGATCCTGGGACACATGGTCTCACCCGGACCCAGGGACGCTTGGCCTCTCCCAGACCCAGGGCCACTTGGGCTCACCCAGGCCTAGGTGCACGAGGCCTCATCCGGATCCAGGGACGCATGGTCTCACCCGGACCCAGGGACGCTTGGCCTCTCCCAGACCCAGGGCCACTTGGGCTCACCCGGGCCTAGGTGCACGAGGCCTCATCCGGATCCAGGGACACAAGGTCTCACCCGGACCCAGGGACGCTTGGCCTCTCCCAGACCCAGGGCCACTTGGGCTCACCCGGGCCTAGGTGCACGCGGCCTCACCCGGATCCAGGCTCACATGGTCTCGCCTGGACCCAGGGACGCTTGGCCTCTTCCAGACCCAGGGGCACGTGGCCTCACCCGGGCCTAGGTGCACGAGGTCTCACCCGGATCCAGGGACACATGGTCTCGCCTGGACCCAGGGGTGTGTGGGTTCTCCCAGACCCAGGGGCGCTTGGCCTCGCCCGGGCACGGGATCCAGCGTCATCCGGGTCCAGGGGCACTTGGCCTCACCCGGACCCGGAGTCCGGCCTCACCTAGACCCAGGGGCATGTGGCCTCACCTAGACCCAGGGACTTGAGGCCTCACTTATACCCAGAGGCGTGTGACCACACCCGAGCCCAGAGGCGCGCAACCCCGCCCGCACCCGGGTCTCAGCGGGGCCCCGTCTTCCCGATCCCAATTCCTGCCAGTCAATCCCCCCTCAGCAATTCCCCTGGCCATCCTTCCAGAGCTCCAGTATGGCTGCTGCAGAACTCGTCGGGCGGCGGCTCGGCGAAACTCCGGTGCACCCGGTGCATGGCGGTGGGCCAGACTGGCGTCGCTGCGTCGGCCCTTGGGTCTGCATCGGTGGCCGGTCGCCGAGCATGCGCACCTGGCCGCTTCCGGGGCGTTGAGATTCTTGACGGACTCAGAGGTCAGCAAGCGCGGAGTCTCCCACCCCATGTCTCATAGGGGCTCGTCTGTCCGTGCTTGGCTGCCAGTGGAGCCGTCCCCCCAGCCGGAGACCGCCGGGGGAACTTCGCCGAGCACGTTCCAGGCCGCTGTTGTATCGCCTGAGCCATAGTTCTTTTGTGTCGCCTGAGCCGTAGTTCTTAAAGTGTGGTCTTTGGGTCACCGGCATCAGCATCATCCCACATACCCCTCTTTTATTCTAGTTGTAGAGCATCTACTCAGCCAGCCCTATGGTGGTCTTGGATGGTGTCTGCTCTGCTCTCTTGTCGTAGTCTCAAAGTTGTTGTGGTAGGCAACAATCAGGCTTCCGCCCTATGCCTCCATCTTGGTCCTCCTTTGTATAGTTAAGTCTTGATTGTTGTTGGTGTCACTGGGGGGGGCTCTCTTTGTCTATAAAGGCAGAGTTGCTGTGCAGGAGACACGTTTATGGGCCGGGTCTTGGTGCAGCAAAGCTTTGGCGCTCACTGAATATTCCCGTTGAATGTGTCCCTTATGCACGTGGTTGAAATCTGGTGTCATCTCCCACAGACCACTAGATGCCCTCGTTTCTGGGTCTCCAATGGGGTGTAGATCAGCTACTGCCTTAGGCACTCAGCAAGGATTACAGCAAAAACTGTAGTTTCTTCCTCCTGTCTGAGTGGCCCTGGAGCAGTCCGACTAGAACAGCAGATCATCTGGTCCACTGCCAGAGGGCAGGCCACCCACATGCATAAGCCGTTGCTTGGGGCGCAGGTGTGCCTGCAAGACTTGCGGGGCAGGTCTTCAAAACGTGCGGGGCGGGTCCCAGGGCGGGGCGGGGTCTCAGGGCGCCAACAGGCCATGGTGCGGCGAGCCGCGATAGCTGTGAGTCTGGTCCTTCTGCCTTCCACGTATCTAAGTCCCCTCGTTCCGCACTCCAGCGCAGCAAACACTGATTGCTGGGCGCACCTCCGCAAAAGTCCCGCCTCTCCCCGCAGGCATCTGGGTCTCCCGGGGTTCGCCAGAAGATGGGTTTCAGGGTGATGGAGAGCTAATCTCCCTTAGGTTTGGAACAAAAGCCCCTTTCCCCCGCCACCAGCCAGACCCACGCGCCTCCACACCTCATCCCCTCCGATTTCGCTGGGTGCGAGGCAACAGAACAGCCTTTAACCTCCGCCGCCATCTTTTTCAAACTTCTCAATTTGTACTTCTTAATCCCTTCATTTCAGTCAACTCTACTGAAGTCTAGTGCCGCCGGGAGGTGCACGGAAAGGGCACCCGGGCCTCCGTCCGGTGCGCGGTGCGCGCGTCCCGCGGAACCAGGCGCGCGAGGGCTGCGCGGCTGGGACGGGTGCTGGGCGGCCGCCGAGCTCCAGGCACCGTCATCGCTGCGTTCCAGACGTCGCCGCCGCGGCGTCCCCCCAATTTATACTTCTTAATCCCTTGAATTCAGTCAACTCTACTGAAGTCTAGCGCCGCCGGGAGGTGCACGGAGAGGGCGCCCAGGCCTCCGTCCGGTGTGCGGGGCGCGCGGCCCGCGGCACCAGGCGCGCGGGGGCTGCTTGGCAGGGACGGGTGCTGGGAGGCCGCCGGGCTCCGGGCGCCGCCGCTGCGGCGGCGTCCCCAGCGTCCCGGGCCGGGCGGCCTGCGGGGGCGGCGGAGTTGCGAAAGTGAGTGAGTTTCCCAGGGTTTCGCCAGGAATGGGGTTCAGTGCAATCGGAGCCGGCGCTCAGCGCACTCCGGAGCCTTTATCTCCTTCCTGCCAGTGAACTCCGGCCAGGTCATCAGCCGCCCCTTCCTCTCCGGTTCCATCCTCCCCGCAGGCGCGTGTGCTCGTGTCTCCGCCCGTTTCTCCATACCTCAGGCTTTTACGGCTTCCCCGACTGTCCCCGTGGCCTTCTCCTTCCCCCCAGCTGTGGGCATTTCATTCCACCGACTTTCCTGTGGTTCTGGACGATGTCCGTTCTGACCTCTAGTTGTATTTTTGAAATTGTTGTGCCCGGCTGCAGGTTAGGTGTTTAACCTATGCCGCCATCTTGGTTTCTCGCCAACATAATTTTCAATCCATCAAAAAAATATCTCAGTTACTGAACACAAAATTGACTTGCCTGTGTTCTGAATTAAGCAATTCAGTCAAATTGTACAAGGCCTGTTAAAGCAATACATGACCAGATCTGTCATTTTATTATGCCAAATACAGCAAGGGTCTGTAGGTCAGTCATGGGACTGTTTGCCTTATATTTTCTGGAAAGGTGAAGCCTCTTAACTGAATCCTACACTTAATCATCCCCAAATCCCAAGCTATATCTCCTAATCCCTGTTTCGATTTAAAATAAAATTCATTTTTTTGTTGTTCTGAGTGAGTTTGCTTCAGGCCTGACTTAGAGATTTATGAATAGCATTTACTGTTTGCTTGCTGACTACTTCAGCGATTCCGATTCCTCTGGGTGATCTCCACAAGGCTGGTAGTGGGGAGGGGGGCGGGTTGGAGAATGATTTCATGCAGAAAAACACTGTGCCCTCACACTTGAAGCCAAAACAAATATTTTGAGGGTTAAAGTAAGCTTCTGGATTCAAATAGCACATTTGATTTGAGAATACACCGATGTGTGAAACTCAGGCTGTTTCCCATATTCCTGTTTCATTCTACTTCTGAAGAAAGTGCCCCTGTATTGCAGAGAGAGATGAAACCCAGTGGTGTGATATCATTAGTGAGTCCTCCTTTATTCATTTATTGGACAACATGCAATCTGAGTTTTGCTAAAAGTAAAAAAAAATTTCTCGGTTGGAAGTTAGTGTCCAGAAACAGAGAATGATGGCAGCAAGCTCTGCCCCAAGTCCTGGAATATTTGTTGCACTAAAAGAATGGAGGGAAGCAGGTAGCACTGGAGGGAAATAGGGCTGTGTGTGCCCCAATGTAGAAAACTGGCCAACAGCCTACAGTGCTCAATAGAAATGAGATGCCCCACAGTCCCCAAAGTTCAGTGTGCTCTGCAATTTTCAACGTTGATGATGACACCTTATTTCTCTAAAGCCTCTCCTCTCTTGCCTCTGAGACTGGCCCTGCCCCCTTGCTCGTCCTACTGTTGTAGTCACCCTTCTTTCACAGAGTCCAACTGTTCATTCCCCAAATAAGTGTTCCCCACAGTGGTGTCCACTTGCATGAGAATCCCCTGGGTGGGGATCAGAATTCCTAGACATAGAATATGGACATCTGTGTTTCCAGGCTACCTACCTGGGAGTTTTATACACAGGAAAGAATCTGTGCCTTAAAGGTGTTTGTCCAGCCCTAACCGGTTTGGCTCAGTGGATAGAGCGTCCGCCTGTGGACTGAAGGGTCCCAGGTTCGATTCCGGTCAAGGGCATGTACCTTGGTTGTGGGCACATCCCCAGTAGGGAATGTGCAGGAGGCAGCTGGTCGATGTTTCTCTCTCATCAATGTTTCTAACTCTGTATCCCTCTCCCTTCCTCTCTGTAAAAAATCAATGAAATATTTTTTTTTTAAAGTGCTTGTCCAGCATGTTTCATCCTCTCCACTCACTTCTTGGACAATTGCATGCATGGCATTTTCTTTCAGTTATCACTTACATACTTACTAATCACAACCACTCTTTCCAGCTCAAAACAGTCTTCTGGCCTCTGGGTCCTCTTTATCCACATCTACTATATATCTCCGCTTATATGACCCCCCAGGAGTCATAATTCCCCATCACACCCCCCCTCACACACACTCAAAAATGTTTGATCATAATTCACAATTCTTATCTCAAATACCAGCAGTGATATCTACCCATTTCTCCCATTCACAAACCTTGGAGTAATTCTAGACATTTCACTACATTCAATCCTGTAGCAAATTCAGTTCATTCTATCTTCTAACAATCTGTACTTAGTTCAAGACTTCATGGATTCTCATTTGGAATGACTGAAGTATCCTTCTAATTAGTCCTCCAGCCTTCAGCAAGAGATATTGCCAAACAGTGAAAACAAAACAAAACAAAACAAAAAAGCAGGTGTCACTTCTCTTTTGTATGACTTCAGGTGATTTGACTTTCCTCCTCCTAGGAAAATAATTATTAAAGTCATTAAGCAAGAGATTAACCAAAGGACTTGTATGCATGCATATGAGCCTAACCAAACCAATAGACACAGACACCACGGGGTAAGGTCATGAGTGGAGGGTGGGGGCAAGAGGGGACACATACGTAATACCTTAATCAATAAAGAAAAAAAAGAAAAAATAATAAAAAATAAAATGAAAAAGTCGTTAAGCAGGTAAAACACCTAGCGCAGGACCTAGAAAAGATAAACATGAAATACTTGTTACTTTGACTTTTTCAGAAGAGAGAAGCCTTCATACTGTTTTTAAAATAATTCCTCTAAAATTCAAATCTTATTATACACAATTCACAAATAATCATGTCTTTCACCTACTTATAAACCTCCAGTGACTAGTCCAATAAAGCTAAAAAGTATTAGGTTGGCATTCAAGGCCCTTCCTGTTCTACTCCCCCTGCCATTTTTTTCCCCTCAAGCTTTTCCATATGCCCTTGCACCAATTCTTCCTAGAATGCCATCACTCATGCAAGAATTAGTTTGATAAGCAAACTAAATTTCCTTTGTGCGTGATAGAGGCTGTCTCTGTTGTCTGCTGCCCCCTGCCGGCCACTGAAGTGAAGAGCCCATGATGGCTCCTTGCCAGAGGGACAGGCCTTGAAATTCATCCCAAATTATGACCTGCTTGTGTAAAAATGTATTTGGACATCCAAGGCTGGTTTTACACACAATTTTCAGACTCTTTCAAAGTGACATGAACTGAATAGCAGTGTGAATTTACAGCCAGGCTTTTTAAGCCATTTAGCGCTCTTCTAATAACAAGATACTGTTACCAGTGCCTCAGTCTTCATCGGTTTCATCTGTTATTTCACTGAGACGAGGGCTTAGACATAAAATCCCACTTTTCTTTATAATGGACCCAAGTACCTACTCATTTAAAGGCTAGCCCTAGGCTAGAGGAGAAGGTTCATTTTGAACAGGTCTGTCTTTGGGGTTTGTTTCTAGAAGAGCTTTTGAAGGCCTTTTGTAGCTAAAGAGACCACCGAGCTCAGAGGAGTATCAAAAACCCAGTACTGGCAGACCTCGCATTCCCAAGACTATTGGGGTACTATAACCTACAGAGCCAGTTTGATGGCCCTTGTAACATGTTACATGTGACTTTTTTTATCATTCAAAGGTAGGAAAAATAGGCTAATACAAAAATAGGCAGAACCAAATTTTTTCCTATGACATTTTAGTGTGTGTTTTTTTTAATATCTCTGACCATTCATTTGAATTTATGATGGAAACAGATGAGTCTAAATATATTATATACTCCCCACATGAGCAGCATGAATTTACTGTATTAAAATGAATTCTAGATTTGCCTTGGAAGGGATTCTGATCACATAAAACATTTTTTTTTATTCTAGTGTTGTAAATATAAAAACACATGATCCATAAAGTCCATTGAAAATAAATGTATTCAAGAAATCCATCTCTCACAGTGAAATAGAAGTTTAAATGTTTTCTTCCTATGACATCGATGCACCAAAATGCTGAGTTTCACCAATCATGCAGCAATATATTTCTAAGTATTAATCCCTGCAATTTACATTCTTCACCCTCCCAAATTCACCCCTAGACTCCTATTAAAGTTGCTAGGCTATTTTTCTGCTTATTTCCTCAAAGGAAGGATATAAAGAACACAAATCAGGGAAAGCAGGAATATTAATATTTTTTCTGAGTTTTGTGTTTGAAATAACAAGTTCCTTAGAATAATAAGAAAGTAAAGACAATATATTTGAAGGCGTGGGGGGGACATATATTTTTTAAAAGATTCTGTAGGCAAGGGTTGGGGAGAGACGTGGAGGAAAAGAGATACAGAGGGGGGGGGATTAATAACAATATCGATGAATATGGGTCCCAGATAGAGAGTTTCTGAAACCTGCCTCCCCAAAAAGACAGTGTCATAGAGAGTAGTGGGTGAGACCCAAGGTCAAAGAAAGCCAGTGTATCTTCCCTAGAAAGGGTCCTCACAGCGGGTGTCATTGGGCAATGTATCCAGTAGACTCCGCCTACTTCACTAACAATACATGAGATTGGGGGAATAATTCTTGCATCCCCAAATAAAGCCCAAAAGAAGTAAAGATGCCACCAAGACTTAAAGGGACCAGGCCGATAGGCCCAAGGGACAAGTCAGCATAATATTCAGAAACCAAAGATCAAGGTTCAAATGACATCTCACTAGATCTTTGTGGGGCAGGCAATATCTACTTTTCACTCTCCTAATCTCATGGAATTTTGTTACACCACTATCATTTTATTCCCTGAATTTTGATATCTATCGTAGGTAGAGGACTCTGGAAGTGGCCAAGATTTACTTTTACCCACTGTAGTGAAGCAGGTGTTTAAAATAAAAATTAGGCTATTTTTTTTAATGTGGAGCTATTTTTTTGTAAATGTGAATTTGCAACCCTTACAGTTCCTTATAAATTATCTATCATTGAATCTGTTTAACAGTCTTATTCTTTGTCAGAATCCATCACCATTAGTGTTCCCCTGTACATTATTGTCATCATGACCCAAATACTTCTTGATCCCATACTTTGTGTAGGACCTTGAGGTTATGTTGAACTAGGGTATATGAGTGATGGGTTTTATGCAGTGAAATCTGTTTCTAAGTTTTTAGGAGATTTAGGGACAGAGTAAGATAGCTAACCACATTTTTTTAAGAAGTTGCTCAGTCTATACTAATTCATTTCCTACTGAGTATCAGCAGAGAGAATATAAAGCCAGCTTGAGTTGCTTCAAAAGATTAAACTGATGAATATTTGAATCAAATATATAATCAGCATTGCTATGGCTTGTGTACCTATAAGACAGGACCCACAGAGTCCAACTAATTGATCCAATTTTCACATGTATATATCCTTTGAGTTTTTAAAAATGCTGGAAGTATTTCAAAGTTTGAACCACTTATTAAGCTTCCAGAAAATGCTAAAGTTCAACTTCAGAACTGATAATTAGAATGGTACTCTACCTTAGATCACACTGTTTCCCCCTCTCTCAATATTCTTAGATACTTCAAGATGCGCGATGTGTTAAGAATGAACAAAAAGCTTAGGTAGTCTGGCACAGTTTGCAAGTAAAACTCACAAAGGCTGCCTTCTCTTTTTAGCTTCAGACTCTTTTCTTCCACAAGGGGGAAAATTCTATCTGACATATTTCTCAAGGATTCTTTTATCCTGTCACTTTTTAAGCAGAGAGTTAAAAAGCACCTTTCCTCTTCCCCTACTAATATATTTTGTGATTTTCCATCAGCCCAGCAACTCTGAAAATCTGTTGAAATTTGCTTTAGTGCGCCCACATAGGAAACTACATTTTTATCCTAAAAGGAAAAAAAATTAATTTCACTGTGAAAACATACATTTTATATACAGGCATATTAAATATATATATGGCTAATTTGCAAAGTGTCCCCGTGGGAGTTCGACCAGGAGACTGGGAGTATTATTGCTCACTATGACATGCGCTAACCACCAAGGGGTGGCACTGAATAAAGCAAGACCCTGGCCAGCAGCTGGCAGCCAGGGAAGGGAGACCCCGGCTGGCAGCCAGAAGGCCCCAATTGGCCCTGATCGCTGGCCAGGCCTAGGGACCCTACCTGTGCATGAATTTCATGCACGGGGCCTCTACTTATACAATAATTAATAAATAATAATACAAGAATAAACTCTGTGTTTCACATACTGACAACTGTAAACCTACTTTTGCCCCACCCTGTATTTATATGCACTTATACTTCTAGGAACAGATAGATATTTTAATGTATAAGGATGTAAAGTAAGGAGAATAATTCAGGAAATGTGGATATGAAAACACAAAAGGGAAAGACCATATCTCAAATTATTGTACAATATCAAATAGCATGAAAATCAAAATTTAAAAAAAGAGCTTTATATTCACCAAATGATATACCCAAACCATGAAAATGTTAAGTCTTAGAGTTAGGAACAGTTTAGTGAACATCATAGAAAAAAGGCTTCAAAATTACACTAGCACAAAGAACAAAATGTGCTACTCTGGTAAAATATTAATTGGAACATATTAATAGTTTTATAACATATGGGTTTCTTTCTAGTATAAAGCAATTGACAAAGAGTGAAGAAGAAGGTTGTAAAGTAGAAGCAATAGAAATTTGGAAGTTTGCTATAAAAAATATTTTTAAATTCATTGCTAAAAATATATTGTGGATTTTAAATGAACATAATCTTTTTTCCTTTTATTTATTTACTAGAGGTCCAGCACACAAATGTGTGCACTCGGGGTGGGGGTGGGGGGCGTCCCTCAGCCTGGCCTGCGCCCTCTTGCACTCTGGCAGTCGGATGTCCTTAGCACTGCCATGGAGGTGGGAGAGGCTCCTGCCACTGCTGCTGCGCTCGCCAGCCTTGAGCCCGGCTTCTGGCTGAGCAGAGCTCCTCCTGTGGGAGCACACTGACCACCAGGGGGCAACTCCTGCATTGAGCATCTGCTCCCTGGTAGTCAGTGCGTGTCATAGTGACTGGTCAGTCCATGGTTTGGTCAATTTGCATATTAGCCTTTTATTTTATAGGATTTTAATTTATCTTTATTGTTGGAGTATTACAGATGTCCCTCATTTTCCCCCATTGCCCTCCTCCACCCAGTTCCTCCCCCACCCCAGACCTTCACTATACTATTGTCTATGTCCATGAATTACACATATAAGTTTTTTGGTTAATCTCTGTTCACCCTCCTCCCCCTCCCCCATCCCTCTGAGATTTGTCAGTGTATACCATGTATCCATGCCTCTGGACCTATTTTGTTCATTAGATTCCACATATAAGTGAGATCATTTTATACTTTTTTCTCTGACTAGCTTATTTCACTTAGCATAATACTTTCCAGGTCCCTCCATGCTGTCTCAAAGGTAAGGGATCCTTCTTTTTCACAGCTGCATAGTATTCCATGGTGTAAATGCACCACAGCTTTTTCATCCACTTATCTACTGATGTGTACTTGGACTGTCTCCAGATCTGAGCTATTGTAAATTGTGCTGCTCTGAACATAGGGGTGCATATATTCTTTCTGATCGGTTTTTGGGATTCTTAGGATATATTACTAAAAGTGGGATTACTGGGTCAAATGGCAGTTGGATTTTTAATATTTAAAAGCTATAAGGTCTTTAAAAGCCCATCTTAGAAGAGCACTAGATTCCCTTTGCTATTTCAAAAGTCTTGCCCTTTTGTTGTTGTTGTTTTTTACTATATAATCAAAATATCTTGTGCCAAGATTCAAATATTGATTAGTTCCATTTCTTTTAACTGAATGATACTGATAAATTTTCTAATAATGAAGGATGAAATGTCACAATAATTAGATTTTGTAAAAATATTGTATAATTTATAAAACATGGAAGTAATTTCCAATGGTTCAGCTTTTTTAACCTTTTTGTTCTTCTTCAATATACACACATAGCCTCTTTGTAATTTATAATTCTGAAAATATTAACTATAACTGATTCATACTATTGATATTAGGGGAAAAGCCTTTAATCCACTCTGATTTTTTAAGGTAGATTATTCACAAGGTTCAATATGTTCAACTATTATCCTTACAAATTGTGTTTCAACTGCATGACATTTAAAACTGAGCAACAATGAAAACATTCCAGTAAGTCAAAAAGTTAAGTAAAACTGGTACAATTATAAAAAAGTAAGAAATGTTATTGATCCTCTTTCTCAAAAGCTATGCAAATTCAACTAAAAACTTAACAAATCAAAATCTATTTATACTACACAAATTATTTCTATCCATAATCTATCAAGGTCTTATGGTTTAGACCTATTATAAGGAAAATATAACTACTTCAAAGTTTCAAAAATTTAATAGCACAAATATTTTTAAAGATAATTAAATACTAAAATTTTCTTATTAAACAAAACTCAAGGAAAGAAAAACTCAAAACAAAAAGAACTAAATAATCTGACTATATCATTGATAAAAATGCATGTAAAATAAGAAATTCACAATATATTTTCCAACTTCCTCTTAGCAGATTAAGTGAAGTATATAGTAGCTAAATAGAGAAATGTCTATTAGTCACCTCAACACGTATAATAACCTTTTTCTAGGTAATAGAAGTAATACTCATATATATTTGGAAACAACAAATAATAAATTAAATCAGTATTTCAACATAAGAACACACTTTAATTTTTTAGAATTGTTTTCTCACTTTTAATTCTTGTATAATTATTTCCAAATACCTGATGGTGTATTAAAATGATTGTCAAATATTTTGTACAACTTTATTTTGAGGGTGTGTTTTTTTTTTTTTTCATAGCAGCTTACTGTTTGAGTCACCTTGGTTATCCTACCTAATAATAGACAAATATGAAAATTGACCGTATCTCCGCTATGCCCGCGATTGGCCAGGAGGCGCGGGGGGGCGGGACTCGGGGTGGCCGGGGTGGCCGATTGGGCCAGCGGGATGCTGAGCTCGCGTCGCCAGTGGCAGCTCAAGCTCAGCGTCTGCACCATGGCTGTGCTGCGGCACAGAAGGGGCCTCTGGGGCAGTGAGCTCACGTCCCACCGCGGACTATCAAAAGCATGGGAGCTGGGTGCCTGTCCGCTCAGGCACCAGGCCTTTCAGAAGCCTTCGCCGTGCCAGAGGCTTCTGAAAGGCCTGGTGCACCAGCGGACAGGCACCCAGCTCCCCCGTGATCGAAAGCGAAAACGTGTAGGGGACCCTACACGTGCATGATTCAATCATGCACTGGGCCTCTAGTTTGTACATAATATAATATCTTCCTCCCCCCCCCCCAATTGGATATACATGCAAGAAATTCTGCATAAGAATCCAGTTGACTTGTAACTCTAAAGTGTTCATTTTTCTCATCTTGGCAAGTAAACATAAAAGTCTTTTTTTTTTTTTTAGCTGCCTATTGAATTTTTTGAAAGGAAACAAAACACAAAAAACGATTACATGTTGCTCCAGGCAATTCTGAATCAGTTTGGTTGTTCATTCAGACCTGAAAATTTTTCCAGAACTTAACATGAGTAATCTACATCTAGATGACAAAGTTAAGTACAAATGTTTTAAAAGAGTCAGTTTATTGAAATGTGACAAGCTATTGATATTGATCTATGCCTTAGATCATAACAGATAAAAACTAATTACCACAGTACTTTATTGGTACTCATAGATGTTTTGAGAAGCCTTTTTCAACTGGAAATTCTAAAATTTCTTCTCTCATAATATATTACAACAAACAGCTCAAGACAAGACCTACCTTCAACTTACATTTCACTTGGTAGTTAATAGAACTTATACTGATCACATAAAAACGAATCTACCTGGGTGGGTAAGCAATAATATGTATGACTAGAGCTAAGTCACTTCAATATACTTAGTTTCCCAAACCAGAGAAGAATTTTCTCAGATTTTCAGCTGTCCCTGAGCCCCTGCATGCCTATCCCCACATGCAAACTGTCTCAGAATCCTGTGATTCCACCACCCTAGTGACTCTCCAATTCATCCATGTTTCTCTATTTCTACTGCTATTGCTTTGTTTTACTCTTACATTGCTTCTTACTTTCAGTACTGCAGTTGTCTGGTCTCCATGTCCCCAGTGTTTGTCTTCCTGATGATGTTGTCCTAATTTTAGTCAGAATGAGCTTTCTGACTCAAGTTCTCTCCTTCAATTTTTCTTTACTGCCTACGGCATTCACATCCCTAGAATAGAATATAGTTGAATACAAAGCCTCCATGATCTGGCTGGTCTTTATAAGCTTTATTCTCCCCATAACCCTCTCATCTTACATTTCATATTTTAAAAACTACCATCAGTTTCTTTTTCTTTTTTTCTTTTTTTTAATACCTAGCCCATGATGAGCAAGCAGGAGACAACCAATCAATGTTTTCCTCTCTCTCTTTCCCCTCATTATTCCTCTCCTCTCCTCTCTCTCTCTCTCTCCTCTCCTCTCTCTCTCTCTCTTCTCCTCTCTCTCTCTCTCTCTCTCCTTTCTCTCTCTCTCTTTCTCCCTTCCTTTTCCCCCTCCCCCTTTCCTTCTACTTTCTCTAAAAATAATCAATGGAAAAATATCTTCACTCTCAGGTGAGAATTTAAAAAAAAGGAATAGGGCCTAAGATATATCACAATTTTCTCTAATTGCTGTATAAGCTCCTTCCTAAATTACCATCTATTGAGCCCTTCTGTTTCTTCTGGCTTTCTGCTTAATGATTACTCTAAATTCTGTAATTTTACCTATTTGTTCAAACACTGTTAGAATTCTGGTATAAGAGTAAGTAATTTGGAACAGTTCCAATGTATGCCCAAGAACATAAGCCAAGATTACTTAAGGTTAACTTCTGGAAAAGGAAAATATTCTTACTTTGCTATCATATTAATTTATATAACTCCAGAATTAAATAAACAGAAAAACATCTCTCTTCATAGCTAATAAAAAACAAGTTGCAAGCAATTCATACTGGTATTTTTATTATAAGGACTTGGAGTCAATTTATCAAATATATATATTTGGTAAGAAATCAGGAGGCAAGAGATTAAAAATCGCGGCAGAGTAAGTGGATGCTGCATGGACATACTCCCAGGAACTACTATCAGTTTCTTAAACGTAGCAGAGCATTTCATGCTTCCAAGCTTATGTTGCATCCTTTGCCTATACAATTCTTCCCCCTCTATTCCATTTAACCCACAGCCATGTATCTGAGAAATAAAGTCCTTCACAACTGCCCAAGCAATCCAGAGTAGAAGAGATCATTCTTTCCTAGTAAGACCCACTGTGCCCTACACATATGCCTACCATAGCCCCAATAGCCATTAACTAAATACTTACATGTTTTATCTTCCTCTAAGTTCTTTGAGAACGGAGGCTGTGTCATATTCGTCTTTGCATCCTAAGCACCTGGTAAAGTGTCTGGATCATAGCACTGAATCAATGTTTATTGAATGAGTCACTGGATCGATAACACAAAAGTTTTTTTTTTATCTTTCTAAGGTGAGATCTGTGTCAAATTACATATTGAAATATCTCTCAGAACTACAGACCAGTTCAATATGGAATGATATTGCCATCCTTTAAAAAAAAAAATGAGTAGACATCTCTGTTAAGTTAAACCACATTAACAGAGTCACAGAGTACAGAAATGCTTACCAAAGTCATTCCCTTTGGCCTTTTGCAGGCCTATGGACACATGGTCTAAAGGAAGCACTTTTTAATTTTCCTGATGTCATCAATGACCTCAGTTCTACACCAGTTGAATTAAAATGCCCTCTGCCTCATCTTTACTACTTTTTGGTACTTTGAACTTAATTAGACCCTCATAAAAGCTTAAAATGTAGTACAGAGTATTGGATTTTAAAAAGGAAATTGATATGAAGTCAGGAAATCTGTGTTTCAGTACTGGATTTTTCTCATATAAACTTTGCTATTTTGTCAGGTTGCAAATGCAAATTAAAACCACAATGAGCCCTAACCGGTTTGGATCAGTGGATAGAGCGTTGGCCTGCAGACTGAAGGGTCCTCGGTTTGATTCCGGTCAAGGGCATATACCTTGGTTGTGGGCACAATAAAATATATTTTTTTAAAAACAACACAATGAGATATCATCTCACACCTGTAAGAATGGCTACCATCATATATCACTGGTTTTCTTATAAGAAGGGGAAAACTAGACACAGACACAGAGAGGAAGATCTTATGAAGACACAGAGAGAAGGTGGCTAACTACAAGTCCAGGAGAGGCCTCTGAATAAATCAACCCTGCCAACACTTTGATCTTAGATTTCTAGCCTACAAAACTATAAGAAAATAAATTTCTGTTGTTAAACCACCTGGTCTGAAAACACACACACACACACACACACACACACACACACACACACACACACACACACCTGGTCTGTGGTCCTCTATTATGGCAGTCCTAGCAGACTAATACACTGGGGGTCCAGATGTGGATCCCAGGGAAGTGAGCTAATTTTGGTATGTCTTACTAGTGACTCCACTCAAGAGTACCGTCAGATGGGTGTACCCCAAGAACAGTGAAGAGAAGAGAGTACAAAGTTATAAGCCAGAATGTGAAAGGCTTAGCTACCATTTGTATTTAGCTAGAATTGCCAATTAGATAGATTTGGCATAGTTAAAAGATTTAGAGGAAAGTCCACTCAGAGATGAACAAGGTGGGGAAAGGAGATATGAAGGAAGCAAAGTCAGTGGGACTAGATTAGTCGTGCATGGTTTGTGAGAAAGGGACACTGAGGTTCTAGCTGGTTTGGCTCAGTGGATAGAGTGTTGGCCTGCAGACTGAAAGGTCCTGGGTTCTATTCCAGTCAAGGGCACATACTCGGGTTGCAGGCTCAATCCCCAGTGGGAGATGTGCAGAGGCAGCCAATTGATGATTCTCTCTCATCATTGATGTTTCTATCTCTCCCTCTCCCTTCCTCTCTGAAATCAATAAAATAAAATTAAAAAAAAAAAAGAAAGAGACACTGAGGATGATTCCCAGGTTACAAGTTTGGGGAAATGGAGGGATCAGTAGTGATGCTTTTAAGTGAATTATCAAATGCCAGGTAGCTACAGAATTAGGATTAAGAAAGAGAGAGAAAGAGACACTGACAAAATTTGGATAGGATGACTCTGAGATGTCTTTAGAATTTAACTGATCCAAACCTGAAAATACTACTCTGAGAATCCTAAAAGAAGCGAACTAAACACAGAACTTTAGGGAATATTTAAAGTATTTAAAGAAGAACAAGAAGGAGAGAGGAAGAAGGAAGGAAGAAGGAAGAAGAACCTAAGAAGACTAATTTGGAGGTCCTGATATGTAGGAAAATACACAGAGAGAGTGGTGGCATGAAGGTCACGTGAGAGCATAGTTTCAAGAATGTCATCTAAAATGCCCTGGAAGATCTTACATAAAACAGAGGGGAAACTGGTCATCAAATTCTTCAATTAGGAGCTCATTGTACCCTTCACTGAGAGAAGTTTCAGCAGAATGGTGAAGGCAGGTGGAGTCTGGGTATGTCTTACTCAACACCGTAGTATCCCCATTCAATAAGTATTTGTAAGGATAAAGTTAAATTAGAAACGGGAATAATTTAGAAAGAAAAAAAAAAAAGAGGAGAGGGTGAACGTGTCAGTCCTGAAGTTGAGATAAAAAGAGAGAATAGATTCATACTTAGAAAAGAAGGAAGAACCAAAGAAAGGTGTGTGATCTTCAACTGTTTTAGAAAGGAAAAGGAGCACCTTAATTCTATTTCAAGATTATTATAAGAAACCACTGAAAATGAAGAAGAAACAGAATTAATGGGCCAAGATGGCTAAGAGGAACTTCATCTATTTGTTCTATCAGGAGAAGACAAAGGTACTAGAAAAGTAAAAGTGATTTAAGAATTACTACACTCTCACAATCACTAGGACAATAATAATAGCTAAGATTTATTAGTAGTTATTAAGTGTTTTATGTACTAAAAGTATCTGTAATATTAATAGCTATCATCTTAAAATGTAATACTATTACACTTGTTTTATTCAGATTTTTAAAAAGCAGAGAAGTCAGGCAACCTGTCCAAGGAAATCATGAAAAATAACTAGCAAAACAGGATTTGAATCCTTTCCTATAAGGCTACCACACCTATATATTGCTTCCTTAAAGTACTAGGTCAAGTGCAATGTACTATGACAGCCTTGCAAGTCTACAGGCAGGCGCTGAACATATGGTTCTCATGTGAGGCGCCCCTGCAGACAGTAAGTTTATTCCATGGGAAATACAAGGCAGGTTTATTAAAATACTAATCACAATTATCACTCCCTCACAGATGTATTTTTTCCTAAAAAGTAATTTTTTAAAAAAAATTATCAATTAGAGTTGACATCCAATAGTATATTAGTTTCAGGTGTACATAGTGATTCGACATTTATGTTACCTTATGAAGTGGTGACCTTGATAGGTCTAGTGCCCATCTGACACCATACATAATTATTACAATATTATTGACTATATTCCCTATACTGTACTTTACATCCCCATGACTATTTGTAACTGGAAATTTGTACTTCTTAATCTCTTCCACTTCTTTCACCCATACCCTCAACCCCTCTCCCATCTGGTGACCATCAACTTGTTCTCTGTCAGATGTAGTTTTAAAAGAACATTTGTATCTACCAACATAAATACCTTTGAACAATCTGATAATGCAGAAAACACAGATCATGTTTTTATATCTCACAAGTAAAAATTTTGTTCATAACATCAGCTGGGCAGGTGAACTTGAATAGGTCTCAAAACGTAAGTATATCAACAAAAATTTTTATCCTAACAATAGGAAGAATGACAACATCTAAAAATAAAAAGTTAATGCCCCTAAATTTATGACAAATTTTTTAGTATATAAAATTGAACAATCAGGTATATTTAAAGTTTGGTTGAAATGCTGGTAATATCAGACCAATTTATTATATTTGACAATATCTTTGTATTGCTTCTATGATTTGTGAATATGACTTTCCATAAAACAAAGTTGAAAAGATAGATTTTTTTAAAAAATGAAAGTCATCAGTTCCTAGTCAGTTGTGTTATAACATTTTTAATATAAAACACTATAATACAGACCTCTAATGTCAGTATGGGTGCATATTCCCCATACCTCCCAGTTCCAGAAGGGAAATACTCTATTAGAGTGATATTCTTGGCCTCACACACCCTTCCCTTGGTGGCAGAGTGACTTATAATTGAAAAAGAAGCTAAAAGCTCTTAGTTCATACCCTTCCTCTCTCCCTTGAGGTCCACCTGACTACAGTGAGAATATATTCTGTTCTTCTTCTCCATGCGCATTGAAAGAGAAGAGGACTGCTATTGCCCAGCATTCCCTGTGAATGAGTGGGCAAGGTTTTCTAATTCAGGAAGAAGTATTAGCAAGCCCCATTTGGCTCTCAAAATAAGCCATGCCCTTTAGTATCAGCTTCATCCATATTTAAATTGATATATTGGTCCCTATTTGCCTAATCTGCACATCTATCTCTCAAATGGCTTCAAACTTGGACGAGAGAGAGGGGTACTATTTATTGGGCCCTCTAACACCGCCATATTTAAAATGGAGAGAAATAGGATTTGTGGCAAAAGTGATGCTTCAACAGCAAACTTCTGCAAACCCAAGGGAATACTGAAGACATTTACAAGGAGTTAATTAATAGGTGTACATATGGTAGCAAAAACACTTGGCAGGAGCCTGGTGTTTGAATATATCACAGAGGAAATCTGCTGTAAACTATGTTGATTTAGCTTTCAGAAAATATTTTAATGGAATTTAGTCTTATTTAAGCTTTCATATTGATAGCCCTAAAATAAATACGTTCTTTTAAAAACTTACACAACCAAAGTTATTTAGATGGAATCGGGTAAGATTTTTAGGCCACTTTTAAAAGACATGCCCTTCACACAACCTTTATTCCCCTCATTCTTTCTCTTAAGTCCTGAAAACATACTCAGTTAGACTTTCCGACAATACTGTAACCAGCATATGTCCCAGATGGGAAAATTACACAATATACCTGGTTCTCTAGACAACCATGAACCCATTGCTCACTTAAGACAAAGGTATACTGTTTGAAGCTTCCTTTCTGACACAGAGTTTGAGTTCTGGCTTCCAAATAGTAAGCTGACACATTCAGTACCTATATTTTCAAAAATATTTAACTCACATATTTCTCATGAAAAACAAATAGTCCACCCTAAATGCCCCATCTAAGCTACCTATTCTCTTCCTCCACTTTTAGAGGCTACGTTGATCCACTTCTTATCTTTCTAGAATGCTTAATGTTTTCATCTCTGTGGTTCTCTCTCTCTCTCTCTCTCTCTCTCTCTCTCTCTCTCTCTCTCTCTCTCTCTTCAATTATGTGCAATACTCTGTTATACTGCTTGTCAGTGTTTTCATTAAGTAACATAAGTAAAGACACTTGTAAAATTGATATTTTTCTAGAATATTTAATGGAAAGACATGTCTGGGTTACTTTCAGCCATCAATTCTCCATGTAACAATTTATATGACAACACTGATATATATCTTTGAGACCGCCTTACAAATATGTCTTAAAAATAATTTCCCAAAACATATATTTCCTAGACATTTATAATGTATTTGAAAATTAAAATATTGATTTAATTTATGTACCTTGATTATCATCTTGCTTCATGGAATTGCAGTTTTAGAATGCATAGATTATTCTTCCTCCAGAGGGGAAAATCCAATCAAGTAAACACCTCTAGCTGCACACAAATTCTCTTCTGCTTCTTTCTATAATTTGAATAATAAAAATAAGGTATATGTTCTGAAATGATTAGAGTCCTAAAAAATAATATTTGAAAAGTATTTTCTAAATGTCTCCTGTTTCTCAAGCATTTGCTATTACCACGCAGAAAACCACGGTGTACCATTTGGCTTTATTTAAATCAATTTAAAATGTTTTAAAACTGTTTAGGAGGTGTGATTAATTTACTAATGGAACCACTTTGAGGATTCTCGCATAAAAGAACTAGAAGTCAAATATTTGGAATGTTAATGAAGTAACAATAACCTAGTCATTTTTATTTTGTATATTAGCAAACCAAGAACTCTTTTCCAGAAAGAAAAAAAAAAGTCACTTTCCATCTCTAATTACTGTAAGCAGGCAAAGAGACAGTCAATGTGATAAGTGAGGAGAAATCTTTGGCTCACCATCTGCTAGAGTTTCTCAAGTGATAGTCCCCATTTCCTCCTGAACCGCCCCAGCTATACTGTTCGCCCTATCTCCCCTCAACCCTATTCTTTGTGTTCTCATTGTCGCCCGAGGGAGTTTGCCTAAGGTTGCACCAATCAATCTTATCTCTACTCAGCAGAAAAAGCAGCTCCACAAAGCTCTGTGCCTGACTTGTACTTGTGATCTACAATTGGCTTGTTTTCGGATAAATTTCTTGCTTGTCGGGGCCTTTGTCAGACATTCTGTATTTATGGCCGCTGAGATGATCAATTCTAATGCAGTGTTTTATGCTAAACTTTGATTCAAGATCATTCCTGACATTTACTTAAATACAGCCCTGTCTAGCAGGGAAGCTCACTGCTTTGGCTTTTGTGATAGAAGATGGAGAAGAGTGACAGCTTTATATTTGATTACCATAACATAGGGCCACCATTTAAAGTAAGCCATCCTGTGCCACCTCTTCTGTTTATATTGGATCATAACCTAAATTATGCAGATGCTTTCTTTGATTCTGAAAAGACTACAAACGAGACTCTGTCACTTATTTTTTTTAAATGTACATTAAGAACCTATACGTATTGATGAACTGGTATTTAAACACATGCTTTGCAAAAATAATATAGTTACTGTCAATCATATAGTCTCATTCCTGTGTAATACATACAATACTCATGTCACACACACCCCTACACCCAGAGATAATCTATTTCATATTGTAAAAGCAGTTTTTAGCCAGTTAAAAGTTATCCTTATATGAGGCATAAAATAGGTTAATATAGCCATCTGCCAAACCTGGATGGTTTGTCATATTTCAAAGCAAACTAAGCTTTTCTTAAAATTCTAAATTCATTTTCCCTCGCTGGATTGATCAGTTTATTTAGACTTGACTTCATTTTGCCTCATTATAAGGCTATGGGAAGACATTAGACTCAACCTGAGAACACACAGTTTTTACACTACAGTAGTTTGAAGATGAGAAACCAGAATGTATAAATAGAAGGCACGTATGTTCTTTATACAAACAGTTCATCTTTATAAAAATACATATTTTATGAATGTATTGCATACATCATCTGTTAAAAAATTATTAAAGAAGGCAATTTAGGTAATACAAACTTTATTTAACACTTTATGAAGCAAACAGCCTTCTTTGGAAGAACTGTTAAATGGGGTGGGAGACAAGAAGCTTTTATAGAATAAAGAGTAAAGAACAAGGAAAAGACAAACAGAAAACACCTGATTGGCTGCTGCCGCACAGTCCACCTTGTTTGGAGTGAGAGGGCCCAGAGTTGGCTTGGCCTCTGGGATCGCTGACTGGATATATTGCAGTTCTGGCCAAGTGGAGCATTTCTAGGGACACAAAAGGGAACTAAGGTTCAGTTTGCTGACAGGGAACCCCAAGCAACAGCAGCTCCATCTTGGGCTTAGAAATCTTTTTCAACACATATATATGAGTGAATGTATACATATACATTCATATGTGTGTATGTGTGTGTGTGTGTAATAAATTAAAACAAAAGAATAATTTACAAGAAGATAAAGATTGAAGAATTGGACTTTAAGCCAGACTTTCCTAAATACAGGGTAGGGCAAAAGTAGGTTTACAGTTGTTCATATGGAAAATAATTAATAAATAATAATAATACAGAAATACACTCTGTTTTGCAGACTCACAACTGTAAACCTACTTTTGTCACACCCTGTATATCCTTTGTTAACATAAAAACATTGAAACTTGTAAAGAATTTTTGTGAGTTTATTTGAGCGAAACTGTCAACCATTACCAGGAAGCAGTATCTCAAGGGATTGGGATAGAGTTCCAGAGAATGGCAGGTTTTCATCTATTTTGATACATTGCAATCAAAGGTGGGGGCATAGGTGGGTTACAGGAAATCCATGATGATAGATTAGAAAGGCAGGAGAAAGCAAAGAGGGGGGAAAACCTCTGGGATTGGATAAAAAGTAAAGTGATAGACACATACTTAGGTGGGTACAGGACAGTCAACAGTCAACAATTAACATGATAACAATAACAATAACAATGAAGGAATTTGTGGCATCTGTCCTGGTGCCCATGCACAGTAGGTTGTGCCCCAGGGGGTCCAGAAAAAGGGAAGTTACAAGTTACCTAGATACTTCAAGGGTATGTTATCATAGATGCAAAATGATAGATAGGCTCAGTTAAGGTAAAGGTTAATATTGTCAGTAAAGATACCGGCCTAGGATGTAACTACCCACCATAACTGCTTTTATTTTCTTTCCAATTTTTTTTTATTGATTAAGGTATTACATGTGTCCATATCTCCCCATTGTCCCCCCACCCCACTCCCATACATGCCCTCACCCCCCAGTGTCTTGTGTCCATTGGTTATGCTTATATGCATACATACAAGTCCTTCGGTTGATCCTTTACCTCCCCCCCACTCCCCAACCTTCCCACTGTAATTTGACAGTCTGTTCAATGCTTCTCTGCCTCTGTATCTATCTTTTTGTTCATCAGGTTATAATGTTCTTTATTATCCATAAATGAGTGAGATCATGTGGTATTTTTCTTTCATTGACTGGCTCATTTCACTTAGCATAATGATCTCCAGTTCTATCCATGCTGCTGCAAATGGTAAGAATTCCTTCCTTTTTAAAGCAGCATAGTATTCCATTGTGTAGATGTACCATTGTTTTTTTAATCCAGTCATCTGCTTTTAGTTAAAGTTTAATTTCAGACCATCCTTTGTGGTTCCTTAGGTCTCTGAGTTTGCAAGACTGCCATGCAGGCCTTCCCTGAGCTTGTCAGGTCAGCATGTGGCCCTTTTCGTCCACACCTTTAATTTTAAACATTGTTCCTTAATTTTTTTTAAATTTATTTTTATGACACATCATTTTTCTTGAGGTTATTTTGTAAGCCTAAGCAATCTAATCACATACATTCTGTTGTCTCTAAAAGTGCATGTAGTTTGACTCTAAGAAAAATTATTTATTTAAACTCTTGAACAGCATATATATATACTAAATACCCATTTATTTGCACAGTTGGTACACACACAAGAAACCTGTTCAATAAATTTTCATCATTCACTTTATAAAGTTTTATTCAACAAATTTCTACATTACATTATTTCACATATTTTAAATGAAGATAAATATTATCTCTTACCTTAAGGAAATTTAATTCCTTATATAGAGGGAAAATTTTTAAATTGTGTTTATAAAAATTGGCATCAACTTCCTATAGTAAAATTCTCCTCATTGTGCTTTTCTTGAGAATAGTATTGAATTAAGTAAACTTCTTCTCGGCCCCAATAAATGAGAAATCTAACAATTCTTTGAATACAATTAAAAGCAGGACAAAGCACTTAATAAAAATAGTTTAGACCTACTTTGACAAGAAGACAAAATTTTCTTCTTTGCCCACATTTCATAAAGATAAAAGTCCTTCATTTTTCAAAATATTTTCTGATGGCAAAAGAGAAAAAATAGAGGAGAGGGGATTTAATTTTTACATTTCTATGAGAAAAAGAAATGCATCTGTATTGAAAGAATCCCTTCTAGTTTTCCCATTCTGTCTTGTGGGCTGGCTAGGCAGACGACCCATCAGTTGATAGAAAACTACAGATGGAATTGACCTAGAGCAGTAGTTTTGTTGTGTTATTCTTGTAATATAAACTGCTATGGTGCATTCTAATTAATACTAGAAAACTTTTTTAAATGTTGGTGCTTGGACCCACTTCAAACTAATTAAACCTTGGAAGTAAGAGGTAGGCATCAGTATTTTAAAAAAACTTCCCAGGTGATTCTATTCAATTGGTTGCTCCTTAGATCCTTTCTTCAAAACTGGCAGAAAACGGAGGATATAGCATAGACATCTTCCCCAGTAACCAGAGCATGAGCAGAAGAGCCAAATCTGCATGGCATTAGCAGCTTTGCAGACATAGTGACCAGAAGATACAGGGGATTCTGATGATCTTAAGAGGCCTCAAACTTCATTTTATTTATTTCCAACAAATAGCCTAAAAAAGTAAGGACTCTACTCTGAGTGGAATAATTTGCAAGCATACCTCTGCCCAACCAGAAAGGATTTTATGGACTCTTGTCAGAGTCTCATGCAGAAGGTGCTGTGACTGCCCAAGTCCTTGAACATCTCAGAAGTGCCCAGAATAGCTTCTCTCCAAAAGGACAGAAACCCACACTGGGGGAGGGAAAAGATCTACAGGAACTGGATCCAAATTGAAGAGTCAGGAGCATTGACAGTTAAGTTACTGGACACAAAGGGTGCCAGGAAAGCAAATCTCAGAAGCCACATTTTTAATACTTTGTGGTAACAACAGAGGAGAGAGTCCTTAAGCAATGAAATTGAGGAAGCTATCTTGTTCCACCCTGCCCCCTGTACAGAAACCTACTCTTGAGAATGCAGGAAAACCCATCTCATTAAACATGAAAAGAAGAAAAGAATTGCCATTCAAACCCATGAAATTATAGCCTAAGAACAAAAGGAAGAAAGTCCTGATTAATGCGTTAACAGATAATGTAGTCTAATATTAAATATGAATATGTTAAGAAAGGGGTAGGAGTTTTGAAAATAAAGCATAAATCAAAGTAGAAAAGATAAGGAAAAATTTGCCTATACAACAAGCAGTTGCCGAAAGAGAGTTGACAGAGCTCAAAAACTAATTAGGGGGATAAAAAAATAAGTCATTTCTTAGATGCTTTTTAAGGTTAAAAAAATAACTGTCCTTTTACCCAATTGGAACCCATAAAATGCCTATATTGTATAGCACAGGACATGCCTCAAGGCCACAATAATGAAATTAAACACTAACCATGATTACAATATTCTAATAACTCTCTATGTCATACACACAAACATGTTTTGCAAGGTCCTTTAAAGAGCTGACAATAAGGTAAAAAGCTAGGTCTGAGTAGCTGCTGACAGAGAGGCATCGTTTGTATTAAAAGAGTGACACAAAGAAAATAAATGTGACTTCAGATCTGAGCCCTAAATCAAAAGTCACAAGGACAGATACTCTAAGGCAATCACTTGCGATTGAGTTGCTTCCCAGAAGGAGTCCCCACATAGTCTGCTCCAGGCTGAGCAGCCACAGAGATCAATCTGTGTAGAGATGACCAATGAGTTCCTGATGGAAGTCCAGTTAGGTCAGCTAGCAAATAAATAATGTGGAGGACAAGTGGTTACATAAATATAGCACTTGGTAGTTGTGGCGTTCTAACAGCTGCTACTCAAAATGTGGACTGAGGGCCCTAGCTGGTTTGGCTCAGTCCATAGAGTTTTGGCCTGCGGTTGCCGGCTCCATCCCCAGTGGGGGGCGTGCAGGAGGCAACCAATCAATGAGTCTCTCATCATTGATGTTTCTATCTCTCTCTCTCTTCCTCTCCTTTCCTCTCTGAAATCAATAAAAAATATATATATTTTTTTTTAAAATGTGGTCTGAGGGCTAGCACTGTGGCATCACCCAAGTGCCTGTTACACTAGTAAATGCAGAGTTTCAGGCTCTCCCATAGATCTACTAAAGCTGACTCAGCATTTTAACAAGATCCTCAGGTGATTCAGATTTTATATAGATCTGAAGATTTGAGGAGCACTGTTTAAAGGATGTAGGTGATTTTGTTTTGTTTTATAACAGTGGAAATTTTGTAATAATAAAAAACATCAAGTTTTCATAATTTGGTCATTCGTTCAACAATTATTCTTTCAAGTGCTTACACTGTGCCATGAACTATGTGAGATGCTGGCAACAAGCACCGAGAGATAGATAAGATTTTTGCTCTTACAGAGTTGATAGTTTAGGAGGGAATAACAAATTTAATTTAAAAAAAAACAGAATGTTGATAAATTTTATGTAAGGAGAAATACAAGAATACATAAAAGGGCCTAAGCTCGGTTTTGCTCACCCAAATTTGAGCAAGTGATTGTTGCTTACGGCATGTTTTTTACAGGTTGAGGGGGCACTTTGTTGAAAACAAATCCTGCTTCACTTAGCCCATTTGTCAGTAGCTCAGTTTTACATGTTTCCCCTCCCCCATCTCTTGACATCACCAAGACACAATCAGAGCAGAGCGGCTCAGAGGTGGGCTGAGAACATTCCAGGCAACCATCCCATCGGGTGAGCTTACCATTCTAGGAAGAATGACTAAAACAATATAGGATTAGCCAGCTCTGATGATACAGAATGAAAAGAAAAATGACTTCAGATAGCTCTTACAAATAGGTAGCTCAATAGCCTTCAGCAGCACTTTGATACTGAAATTTCCTTTGGCAGAAGTATTTGCTGGCTGCACTTTGAATGGCATCCCAACTAATGGAATAGGCTGTGTGCTATAGACACTCCTTATATAGATGCATGGTTCTAGTAAGCCAAAGAAGTGGCATGGAACTGAAATAATCTAGGCTCCCTTGTACTGTGTATAAGCTTTTAAAAGTGATCTAAATGTTCTAGTGAGGAATCAGTGAATTACGTGTTTACATTAAATAACCATTTACATCAGTTGCTTCCTTTATATTGTTCAGCATGATACAGAAGGACTTTAAAGACAGAAAGATTTTAGTTTCAAACCCACTCCAGTTTTGCCAGCTTTCTGATACTGAGAAAGCTACTTATCATCTCTGAGCATTGTTATTTATATCTAGAAAATATCGATAATTGCTGCCTCCCAAGATAGTTGAAGAAATTAAGTATGAATAGAGCACTTTTTGATTGCCTAGTACAAAGTCATAAAATCAAGGTGGCTTTCCATTGCCTGTAGCTCAAATTTCCGAGTTTAGCATCTCCAACCTCCCTAATCTAGCTATCTGGCCTTTCAAATAATTTTTCCAGCTTTGTAAAAGTTCAGTTCAATTTGAGCTTCTATTATATGTCAGGCATTTTATTAAGTACAAGGAATACAGTGATGAATATTTAATATGACATGGCTGCTATTCTTGCACAGTTATATTTAGTGATGAAAACAGAAATGTCAATAAACTGTGAACAGTACAATGATAAAAGTATAATCAAGTTCAATGAAACCACAAGGACATTAAACTTCACTACAAAGGTTAAGGAAAGTGTTCTGCAGCAGTTGATGCCTGAGTCAAATTTCTAAAATGAGGAAAAATTAACCAACTTAAAACAGGTTTGGGGAGGACTTTTTTAGGTAGAGGAAGATCATTAGCAAAGACTGTGTAATGCAAAACAGTATAACCCATGCAGCCAAGTACTACAGTATTACAGGAACACAAAGTGTACCTTGTAAGACAGGTGAAAGATGAAGGCAAAGAGATGGACAGGGGACAAGACACTGATGACATGGTAAGAGTCATAGATAGGATAGAAAACAATTGAATGATTTTTTTAAAATGGTAACAAAGCCAGCTTTTCATTTTGTATCTCCCTAGTGTCTGAGTAGAACAGCCATCCTCAATTCTAGTATCAAAACTCATAAGTGTTTCTTCAAAAGGTGAAGGCATGTTGAAAGTTTTTCATTATTTTTTGAAATATATTTTTATTGATTTCAGAGAGAGTAAGGGAGGAGAGAAACATCAATAATGAGAGAAAATCATTGATCTGCTGCTTCCTGCATGCCCCCTACTGGGGAATCGAGCCTGCAACCCAGGCATGTGCATGTGACCTCCTGCTGGTTCATAGGTCAATGCTCAACCATTAAGCAATACTGGCAGGGCAAAAGTTTTACATTGTTAATAAAATAACAAAAGTTCTAAAATTTGTTCTTTAAAAATTATATTAGAGCAAATTAATAGTCCTCTCAATTAACAGTCATTTACTTCTTCTCTGATATGCTTTTCCAATTTCAAAATTATTTCTATTATTTGTCATTATTTTTCACTTTTTGGTATACTTTTCCAATAGGGAAAGAGAAGGGCATACTCATAGCTAAAATGAAATAAATCCCTTAAACTATGCCATAAAAATGATGGTCTCCATTTGTCAAGGTGGTAATTGTTATGGAGAAAAAAATTGACAATCTAGAATTCATCTCTATAAGCCTCCTCTAAAAGAAGACATATCATCAATTTTGCATATCTTCTCCTATATCACCCATCCATGTTGTAGTTAGTTATCCAAATTCTTTCAAGTTAGACAAATGTCATGGATTCATAGATAGGAGGTCACATTTAGAATGAAAAAGGTACACATGTGTTAATATTTTAGAAACTCCTCAGAGGAAAGGGGGGAAGGTGGATGGGTTGGAAGAGCTCAATCAAAAAACGTGTATGCATATGTGCATAACCCGTGGTAAAGGCCTGGGGCAGGCTGTGGGGATGGCCTAGAAGAGGTCAATGGGGGGAGAGGGGAACATATGTAATACTTTCAACAATAAAGTTTTTAAAAATATATTTTAGAAACCATGATCCCAATTGATGGTATGTCTTTTTCTAGAGCAAGGGTGGGCATTTATAAGGCCCTTGGGCAGTATAAGGCCCTCAAAATCACTTGGCCTGGCCCTGCCAAGGTATTAGGGTGAGTTAATTAAATGTTTGACCAAATATAGCAGACTAATTTTTAAATTGATAATTTTGTATGTCCTGTGCAAATGATGTTATCAATATCCAAATGGCCCTTGGCAGAAAAATGGTTCCCCATTCTGTTCTAAAGGAGTTATAGACACTTTGATATTTTCAACTAGCTATAATTCATATAGTAGAAAGGAATGGATTTTTTTAGTATTACTATTTTACCTGGTTATTTAACTGAATTTTCTAAATTCTAATTGGTCATTAATTGATTTTGTTGAATTTTTTAGGCAGATAACATATCATATGTTATGTCAAAGATAATGACAGTGTTTCGGTTTCTGTTCAACCCTTCTTCTATTTCATTGTATTAAACAATCATTTCAGTGGTGAATAGAAATGGTGACAATGGTCATTCTCTCTTTCTGTCAGCCTCTTCTTTCTTCATCCTTTTTTTCTGCCTTCTTCTGATCTTTGATGATGATGAGGCACAAAGAAACTTCTTTCTTCTTGCTTGGGAGAGGGTAGAAGTTCTGGTGGAAGCTCATAATTTGTGACCTAATGCTTTTCTTTGAACATCTACTATGCTAGTCTGCTGAGTTGCCTCGGTGAAGGCAATGTATACTAGTAAACCCGCCATATCTTCCAAATCTATGAAAGATGCTTACAGAGATTTATGATAACTCCAGATCATACAACAATATGGTTGCTATGTGCCCTTAGGGCAGTGATTCTCCAACCTGACTCATGACCAAAATCACTTATGAAGGATTATAAATACACAGACTCCCAGGTACCATCTTGGCCCTAGAAAATCAGAATCTCTGATGATGGGACTTGGGAATTTTATAAATTGTCTCAAATAGTTAAGATTGGAAACTGTTATCTACACTACTAATGATATGCTTAACATTTTATCAGGGCATAAAAATTAATTTTTCTCCCACCTTTCTAAGTTTTTCTGGCTGGAATCAAATAACATAAGACAGATTAATGGGAGTAAATGTCCAAATTTAATACATATGTACATGATGAGGGTGCCATAAGAATATGAGACCAAAAGACACACTGGGCAGTTGAGGCTTATGTCATTTTGAAGTGGAGAAGGGGATGGGATGTTTTACTTCAAAGGGCAGGAAGGGAATTCACATGGAGATGGTAAACAAATGTTTGCTGGAGCATCCTTAAAAGTGGGACACAGAGAGGACTTTGATCCAATATACCTTGCTATGTTTCTCACTATCACACACTAGCTCATATTAAAGTCTAGTTATCCATGATGATAGCTCCCTTTCTAGAGCAAGTCTTCTACCTCAATTTATTTTAGGCAATTATAGGGAAAGGCAAAGGCTTTCCCTGAGTCTTTCATCTCTTAAAAATAACCAGCTTAAAAGAAATTAATATCCCAAAGAGGCATATTTTGGGGAAGCAAACTCTGCTCACCCTCAATTTATTGTGAATACTTGCCCAGGGATATTTTCTTTTCCGTTGATTCGTTTGTTTTTAGAGTGGAAGGGAGGAGGAGAGACACAGAGAAAGAAACATTGATGTGAGAGAGACACATCGATTGGTTGCCTCCCACATGCACCCCAGTCAGTTGGGGTCCATGGATGGAGCCTGCACCCGAAGTATGTTTCCTTTACTAGAATCAAACCCCCAACCCTTCAGTTCGAGGGCCAATGCTCTAACCACTGAACCAAACTGGCTAGGGCACCCCCTCAATTTAAACAATAATATTTAGAGACAGAAAATTATTTTAAGAAGTTGTTGGTAGACCTAGCCAGGATTAAGAACAAAAAACAAACAAAAGTTACTGGTAAACCTCTAACTATTCTTTCATGTGCTCATTCCAGCCTTTGCTTATATCATTCTCTCATTCATACATGCACTTTAAATGCTCTTACTTCCTCTCACCACTCCAAGTACTATTGATCTTCAAGGCTCAGACAAAAACTCCCCTTCCATTATTCCAAACATTTTTTTTTATTTTCTTTCTTGTAAGACAAGCTACAAAACCAAGCATATTATCATCATATAGCATATTTGCTCTCAATTTGTTCTGTGTGCTTTAATCTTGTCTCTACACCTAGGTTTTCAAGTAGTGTAAAGTAGGAAATAATATTTTTGCTTCATTTTTAAATCTTCAAAGAGCAGACATTATTCAGAATCAATGAAAGTCCATTTGGCCCTTTAATCCTTTCACCTTTCCTCATAAAATGTTCTTATCCTTTTTGATGTATGTCAGAAAAAACAGGAAAAATGTATATACTAAGGAACTGTGTCTAAATCAAATATTTACTGGAACCTTTTAATCAGGAATCCCCTTGAGAAGAAAATGGTATTCATAGGGAATCTGCTTTGTTTTACTTTTGTTACCATTCATCTGAGGTGGCGGAGGGGGAAATTTACTTAGTTTGTCTTGGCTATTGCTTGTTTGTTTTGGCAACCAGAATGTCTCCCTACCACTCTCAAGGTTCTTCCCTGAATATCAGCTAAAAGCCTGGGGAATATCTTTCCCAGACTTCTTTGTTCCCAGGACTTAAATGTAAATGACGTTCTGCCAATGAGGTAACTTTGTGAGATTTTGAAAGTGGAAGAGAAGCCGAATCCATTGCCTTTATCTTCCAGAAGCAGTGGTGAATGGATGCATGGGCTTCAGCAGATATGAGGCTTTACAAATGGCCTCCAGGTGTTACCTGGTTTAGGTTCCCACCTGACAATACCCACCTGGATGTGGCTGGGAAACAGAGAGTAAGAGGGAGTTTCTCAGGGATTCCTGAAGAGAGGACAGCATCAACCTCCTGATTTTCTGGACCATTCTTGAAAGCTCATGCCACCTTCACTGCTCTCTTTTCCAGTGGTTGTATATGCCTTTCACTTACTCCATTAAATACCTTTCTGCTTGAAATACCTAACATGGCTGAATACTCACTGATTAATCATCCCACTAACATAAAATTCTCACTTTGATAAAGTCATATTTGCAAGGGAACCATGAGGGATAGATTTATAATCTCACTAAATACCTGGGTGGGATATGTGACTGACTTAAGATGTCCATAGGAACTTGTAAGAATCTGACAGGTGGGTGCAGAGATCTGCTCATCCGGAGCATCTACCAATCTAGAGTGGTCTGCCTCTTTCTTTGGTCTCTCCTTGTCCTCCACGTACAATGGCCAGTTTCATATTTCGCCAGGGATCCCCCAAGATTGTGAATCAACATAGATAGAACTTATAGGTATGTATTTAGAGGGAGAACCTAAGTAGGGGGCTAAAAAGTTGTCTCCCACACTGAAAGCAGAAACAGAGAAACATAGGTAGTATTATTAGGGGCACTTCCATAAGAGGAAAAAAGAAAATGAAGTCCCTGGGACCTGCCCAAGAAAGAAAAGGAAATTATGGACAGTTGGTTGTGCTTGAGATGGTACTCAGTGATTTGTAATACGCATGTACCTAGCTATGACTGCATCCAACCCATGCATGGATGTTCCCATTACGTCAGAAGAGTCCTTCACAATCATCATTTCTTCATGGAGACTCTAAGGACAGTGATTTTAATGCCATTTGCACGTCTCCATTCATTCATTTACTCATTCAACAATTATTAATTCATTACCTATTATATGCAAGCACTGTTGTAAACAATGGGGACACTATGGTGAATAGTACATGGCAAAATCATTGCCCTCATAAAGCTTGTATTACGGTGTGGGATGCATATGTACCAGGGATAAACAAACAAAATAATTTCAGAATTTATTCAGTGATGAAAGGAAATGAACTAGGTGATAAATTGATAGTGTATGGGTGTGAAGGGATATACTTTTAGGTATGGAGGTCTGTGAAAGCCTCTTGAAGAAGGTGATATTTGAACTGTAATCCACAAAGTAAAGCACCAGATATATACAGGAATGGAGGGTTCCATTTTTCTGCTCAAGACAAAGAACATGAGCAACGTTAGGTGAAAAGGCCCTTGAAAGGGACCCAACTATGTTTAAAAGGGGGAAGGGTGATAGTGAGTGAGAAGTAGAGTGTTGAGCAGAGCCAAATAGGTAAGCAGGGTCTGTGTCATGTAGGCTTTTTGTAATATTTGTGCTGGTGAGACTTGAATTTATTCACTCATTCTCTCTTTCTTTCTCTCAATACATACACACACCATAATGTTTCAAAGCCAGTTCTGTGGTAGTGCCTGTGTAGAGCAAGTAAACCCAAAAGGAGAGTCCTCTAATACCACCTCTGGTGATAAACTCACCCTTGTGCAAATCAGCCAAAAATAAGTATAGGCCAAGAGAAATTGGGGGAGTGTCTGCTGTTATAATCTAATACAACTAAAAGCTAACAACCTGCAAAATAGAAAAGCAGTAAATTTGTGAATCCCAATTTTTAATTCAATCTTGGCATGGTCCCACGCTTTGTTAGAGGAAGATATCAATGGAACCATATCACTTAATAATGACTTCCTGCACAATTCTTTGTATATTACTAATCTTCAAAGGAATACTTTTCATCATTCCTAGTATACTATAGTCAAGATGAAAAGTCTTGTGGCCCAAGAGCATCTGTCTGAATAAGGCATTAGTTCTTACAATAAACAATGAGAAGTCATCAAAGTATTATAATAAAGGAAGTAACATTATCTTATTTACATTTTTGAAAAATCACTGCACTAGATGAGTGAAGAATGTAAAGGGAAAAGCCTGGGAGAATGAAGTCCTGTTTGGAAAATTTTCTCATAGTCTAGGCAATGAATAATGGTGTTCTGGATTAAGATGATGGCAGTGGAAGTGGAGAGTAATTTATATTTTTAAGTAGAAATGACAGGACTGATTGTGTGGATGTAGAAGCCAAGAAAAAGGTTAACCAAATATGATTCCTAGATTTAGAATTATCCAGCAGATTGAATGACTTTATCATTTACCAGGATGGAGAAGACTGAGAAGCACTAATAGGGAGGGCTGTGAAAAGAGAATATCAAGAATTATTTTTGTAGATATACTACATACAACATGTATATTAGCAGTGCTGTGCTAGCAAATATTTAACAATATTTGTTAAACTCTTAAGGGAAAAAAGATACAAATATATCACAAACATAAGTTTATTATAAATTTTACTCACATAAAAAATAATAACAAATAATTTGCAAATAAAAATATTAAATACTCTTTACTGTAAAAAAACACATAGTATTGTATAATTTTTATTTAAAAAAATAGCTTCTCTAGGGAAGACACAGAGAACAAAAATAATTTGGTATAAATCAAGTTTGAGATATTGATAGTTGATTTAAAAGAGAAAGAAAGAGGCAATGGTGAAATAAAAGTTGAGATTGTTACAGAAGCCACTCAATTAAGTGTGTACTCTATGATAGATATGAAGGAAGCAAAGATAAGAGAAGGAGGATGAAAAGTAAAAGTGTATATGAAGTTTTGATTAGATAAAACATTTTTGGAATTGGAAAATACTAGGTAGGTGAATTGGAAGATCAGGAGCTGATGTAATTACTGATATGGCAAGGTCTAGGATATGTATGACATGGCAGCGGATGATCAAGGTAGGTGAACAGATTTTTTTAAATGAGATTTATGATTTAGAAGGCCAATACATTGAATATGTCATCTATGTGAAAGTTAAATTTTGACCATGAATAATGACTATAATTAGAAATAAAGTGGAAGACAAGAATGATCTAGAAGGTAACATTTTAGTGAATGAGAGAGAGTGATCAGGAGGTTGATAGAAGTGGTGGATGGTGAGTGGTGTATAGTTCAAAGAAGTTAAGATTTCTTTTAATGAGGAAAAAAGAAAATGAAATGGATGTGGCATTGATAAAGAAGGATGATATTTATTCTACTTCTTGGCTCTGGGAGTCACAGGATATGGGATGATAAATAGATGATAGATAGATAGGTAGATAGATGATAGATAGATAGATAGATAGATAGATAGATAGATAGATAGATAGATCTGTGGTCGGCAAACTGCGGCTCTCGAGCCACATGTGGCTCTTTGGCCCTTTGAGTGTGGCTCTTCCACAAAATACCACGGCCTGGGTGAGTCTATTTTGAAGAAGTGGCGTTAGAAGAAGTTTAAGTTTAAAAAATTTGGCTCTCAAAAGAAATTTCAATCGTTGTACTGTTGATATTTGGCTCTGTTGACTAATGAGTTTGCCGACCACTGAGATAGATAGATGATAGATAGATGATAGATAGATAGATAGATAGATAGATAGATAGATAGATAGATAGATAGTGTTTCTCCTGATGGCAACTTTGTATTGTTAATACGAGTGATTTTCAATGATGGTGATATATGAACTTAGTGGGTTACAACTCATTATTCGATGTGCTGAGAAATTTATAGAGTGCTAAAAATATTTTAAAACCTACAGAAAGGCTTCAAAACTGTAAAATTGAAGAAAATAGAGTTTGATTTTCAAAAGCAAAAGTCTTCTATAAAAAGATTATTTAAAATTGCTCTGACTTGAAGAATAATAGAAACTGAATTATAAGTGTCATATGTAGTTTATAAAGTCAACCAGAGGCACTATTATCATAAAAAGTTAGGAAGCAGTAGGATAAAATACCAAAGAGAGTGAAATATGATTATAATTTGAAAGCATTTGAAAGGTAAACTTTTATAGATACACACAAGGTCATAGTGCTATAAAATGCAAATTTAATGTGAAATAAAAGATTAGCCTCTGGTACTTTCCTCTGTAGGTATATTGTTCATTTCTTAGTTGTGTCTAAGCTCAGGTTGGGACATTGATCAGTCAAGTGTTTAGGGTCCCCAGCACAATGGGGTGCACAAGTGTTTGCAGGAACAGGTTCTGCCCTGATGAGGTGAACAAATTCTGTATAAAAAATGTTAGAAGAGAAAACATCATGTAGCCAACTACTAAATGATATGGTAAGACCACAAGCATAAGATCAGAAAAAATAATAATTACTAGGAGTCAGAGTGAAAATTAATTAGTTTATCTTTGCACTAAGCTGCCTCTCAATCTAATAATTTATTTCAGTGACTATCATCAGTAAGAGCTTTTAACACATGAAAAAGAAATTAAATAAAACTAGAATAATGCAAATGAAAGCACACTTTATCACCCTTCTCACAAATAGGTCACTCTGGAGAGTTTTCTGCCCATAATAACCACAGTAAATTATTTGTTTAAGACAGTCCGACTGTCAAAACAAAAATTAATGATTTTCACCTTATGAACTCTCTTGCCAATAATTGAGGAACCCTCTACAGTCAAGCACTTATTCATTCAAAAAGGATTTATTGAGTACCAATTATATATTCAGACAGTACTAGTATGAAGTGTTATTGGCAGTATTCATTCAGTGTTAAGATTCAGCCTCTGCCTTTAAAGAATTTACAATCTAACTGGGAAAACATGATTAAAGCTGGTAGAATATTGCAAGATGGTAAGCAATTGAGTTCTCAATTTTTAAATTACATGCTCAGAAGTTTTGTAGTACATCATTTAGTATTTTAAAAGCTAAAAAAGGGGAAGACTTATAAAACCTGAAGAACACCGGGAAGCCTTCAAAGAGAAAGTAGAAGATGGATTACAAGCAGGAAGGCTGAAAAGTGAGATACAAGGGAAGTGAACAATGTAAGGACCAGATTCTCAAACTGAAGATGAGTCCTGTATGAACTACTACTAAAGAATATCTCTGAGTTTTCAAAAGTCCACAAAATTAACATGATAAATATTCAAGAACTTCATTCAGTGGCACATTACTTGGAATGTTGTCTTTATCAGGGATGGGGAACCTTTTTTTCTGCCAAGGGCCATTTGGATATTTATAACATCATTTCAGGGCCACACAAAATTATCAACTTAAAAGTTAACCTGTTGTAGTTGATCAAACATTTAATTAATTCACCCCTAATACCTTGGCAGGGCCAGACCAAATGATTTCATGAGCCATATACTGCAGAAGGGCGGGACATTCCACACCCTGTCTTAGGCAAACACAAATATATAATGAAATAGAATGCACAATATGTAAAAAAATTGTAAGTGACAGATGAAAGCTTGTTCTTTCAAACATCTCAAAATATGAAATAGTTGTCTATGAACATACGGGAAGTTGGCAGAAAAGACTGCAAATTTATTTATGAGGAAAGATAGAATTGGGCTTGGCAGTGGTCAAAGTATATTTTTTAAATGAAGGAAATACAGTGATATATAAGAAAAGAAAAAAAATGAGTTGGTCATTAAAGCCAAGTAGAGGATTTTTATTTACTTCATGGTAAATGCTATCTATTACCTGAATTATGTGAGATTTAATGTAATAGAAAAATGAAAAATCTTTTACGTTCCCAAACAAAAATTAGAACATAAATATTAACCTGCCACTGATATGTAGGATGGAATAGAAGTGGGAATAGAGGTGGGGTGAGTTAGAAGATTATTGCAGTCCTTCAAACTTCTGGTGAAGACATGGCTTGAAAGGATGCATGTATGTTAACAACAACAAGAATTCTGGGCACTTTGAGATCAATATCAAGACTAACAATAATGCACACTTTGAGTTTTATATGAATTTATCAATCTTATTCATCAAAACAGCTTCAGGTAGTTGGATACAATGCAGCTAATGTTATATTTATACGTTTTGTCTCACGAATTTCAGTAAGAAGTGCACGAACTTACAGAGAAAGAGAAATACCACATGGTATCACTTATATGTGGATTCTAAAGAACAAAAGCAAACAAAGTGGAAACAAACTCATAGATACAGAGAACAGATTGACACGGTTGCCAGAGGGGAGGGGTGTTGGGGGATGGGGTGAGAAGAGCTGATGGAATTAAGATGTACAAATTGGTAGTTACGAAATAGGCATGGGATGTAAGGTAAAGCATTGGGAATATAGTCAATAATATTGTACTATCTATCTATGGTGCCAGGTGGGCACTTGAATTATCAAAGGGCACACTTTGTAACCTATATGAATATCTATCAGCTGTGCTGTACACCTGAAACTAATACAAAATAGTGTTGAATGCAAACTGTAATCAAAAAATAAAATAAAGTAAGAAATGCATAAACCCAGATAGCTCTACATCCCCTTCGTACTTCCACCAGATTTCACATGGACACCTGTGTCCACACCTGGCAGCCCGAGGCAGGTGCAGGGAGCAGGCCCTGCTGGTGGGGGCTGGTTCCGGGAAGGGGATCACTGTCTGCACCGGTGATGCTGGTGATGCCAGCTCATTAGCAGAGGAAGGAAAATTCGGAGGGCTCACTGGTGCAGAATCTAATGTATTCCCTGGTGAAAAGGGGAAAGTAACAGTGGCCTAACAGTTAACACACAGAACCCAAGACTATGAGACTGTCCGAGTGCATAATGCTATTAATTTTGAAAGTAGGAGCTTAATTGACTACGGCTTACCACCTGTGGTTGATGTTAGTGCTTCCATAAGAAGAAAAAAGGCAATCTGGAGCTAGTGATCTTAGTAACTAGAGCTGCCTCCAGCTGGGCCTCTTAAAGAGGGTGTTGACAATTTTATAAACCTCTCTTAGAGGGGTTTCTCATTTTCTCCTATAATTTGTCGTGTCCCCACACTAGTGTGACTAATCATTTGCTTAAATCATTTTTGCCGTACTTTTAAAAACGGAGAAACCAAAAATGGGATTTTTAGAGCAGCTGAGATCACGTGCCTGTTTTCTTTCTTCGCATTATTCTAATATAAAAGTAGCGGTGGAGAACAGGGGGGAGAGGCTGAGAGCTATTTCAGAAGCACTTTCCAAGAGACTGAGCCTTCAATGGTGTGAAAGAACACTTTGTAAGGATTATAAGATGCAGTGCAGTATAATTCCTCTTTCCTCTGTGACTCACGGATGTCACACGCATACTTTCTCTGGTGCAACAAAGAGAGAATCATGACCTTCTCCCCTCCGGCCATAATGAAGCGAAGATCATGGTACATAACAGCATTTACTGGAGAAAGAGTAAGGTTTAATCTAACAATAAATTCAACTTTCATGGAAAGTAATAACTCATGTCACATGAAGTTCAGGGGGACAGTAGGTCCAGAGTAAAATTGAATTCCAAACGTCTTTTACAAATTATTTGATCATTGAAATAAAGTGAACAAACCATTCACTCTTATACATCTCTGTCTTTGCTCAGGATGGACCCTTTGCCTGAAAAAGAGACTCATACTTTACTCTCTCCTCCTTAACTCACCCACTCTCCACCAAAGAAATAAGGAAAATTAGCACGTAGTATTATAGAAATGTCAGTTACTAGTTTATAATTATTTATCTTTCATGGTTGTCTAAGAGGTTAGAAATAACAGATGTAAAACACCTACCATAGTAATTACCACAAAGGAAATACTCACTAAATGATCACCATCATCATTATTATTACAAGCATATAATTGAGACAACTTATATGTCTGTCTTCCAACTAGACCCGTGGTCGGCAAACTGCGGCTCGCGAGCCACATGCGACTCTTTGGCCCCTTGAGTGTGGCTCTTCCACAAAATACCACGGTCTGGGCGAGTCTATTTTGAAGAAGTGGCGTTAGAAGAAGTTTAAGTTTAAAAAATTTGGCTCTCAAAAGAAATTTCAATCATTGTACTGTTGATATTTGGCTCTGTTGACTAATGATTTTGCCGACCACTGAACTAGACTATTAGCTGCTATAGGGCAGGCATAATGTCTTTATTTATTCATTTAATGAATGTTTGTTAAATATCCGCAATGTTCAAGACACTACTATACGTACTGAGATACAATGGAAAACAAGCTAATAGCTATTTCAGAATTTCCTAGACTAAACTACTGCCCCAGGTATTAGTACCTTGTGGCATTCTACATTCTCTACCACCTAGCACGGGTCATTCTATTTAAAATACTTATTTAAATGTTTGTTTTATGAAGTAAAAGGAGGCTTTCTTTGACTTATTTATGATTGCACCAATTTAATAAATATAAATTGATCATCTTTATTTCTAGAAACCACATTGTATTTATAAAACATTAATTAAAATTTACATAAAAAATTTTCCCCTATAGTCTAGTTTATAAGTTCCCAAATTTCTGACAAATAGATACTATATTCAATTCATTCATTAATTCATTCATTTTCAACATTTCACATACAAGATTGACTAAGCACTGAAAATATATTTTATATAGACTTTTTTTATTTTCCAGAGTACAAAAAGGAAGATACAAAATCATATGAAGCTATTGTTTTTAGACTGAGATGTGAGATTTTTCTTCAGTTCAAAATCTGAGTATATTCTACGATGATAAAAAATGTAAAATCATAAACTCCAAATAATATTTAGCTGGTGAGACTTCTCAGAGATCTTTAGATAAAAAAAAATATTGGAATATCACTCCAGGTTAGTCTCATGAAGATCAGTCGCCCCTCATTTCTATCACAGCACTCACACTGAACCTTGTCAAGCAGGTTTCCAACTTTGAGAATAGCTAATTGCTATACATTCATTGTAAGAAATTCCTCTCATATTTTTTTTTTAATGTAGAAGGCAAGGTACAATTTTGCTTAAATTGCAATCATAGGAAATTAAAGGTGAACTTCTAATATTGATTTCATCCCCAATTTCTATTCCAGAAGCCACTTTTATAAACAGGGAACTTGAATGGTTTTCAGAGAAAAGAATATATATTGGATTTTTAGGCTGCTGAAATAGATGCAGGCATAGAAAACATGCCTATATATCAGCAGAAGTTCTGCACATACAGTGGTGGGCAAAGTAGGTTTATAGTGTGAGTGAGTGACATTCTATTGGGTTAATAAAAGTATAATAATAATCATAACCTGCATGCCTTTTTTCATACAAACAACTGTAAACCTACTTTTGGAAACACCTGTATTAAAAGATGGGTAAAAATTAACAATCTTGTAGTAATTAATTTATATCTTTATTAGCTGATATAATAAATAGTATCTCATTGTAATCATCTTTGACAATATAATCTATTTTAAAGACTCTTAAGATATACGGGTAGTCTTAGCTTTTAATTCCTCCTGGAGTTTTCTAAAATTCAGCTATATGTTCTGCTCACACTTGCTCTGCATTAAGACAAAACCCATTTTCTTTATCTTCACATCATTTCCACTGACACACTAATGGATCCCTCTCTATGTTACAAGTTTATAGCTATATGATTCATTTCTAAGATAGTCTCACTTTCATTAATATAACAGCTCCAATTGTAGTACATCAATTCCTGTGATATCCACATTCACATCCTAATGACTATTCCAACCCTTAATGTGTTTTAAAAGAGAAGAGTCACTTTGTTCTGTGGGGGGGAAAAGAACTATAAAAGATTTCAACCAACTACAGTGTCCTCTCCATAAAATGATAAGACTATAGTAATTCAACATTTTGCATTCATGCAAAACAGCTCCTCAAAAAGACCTCCAAAAACACAGTAGGAAAACTGCAACTACAAAGAATAAAAATAAATTTTCAAAGTGATTCAACACATATTGCTACATATCCTAGGTTATAATAATTGTACTGCAAGGATACTCAATCTGATAGGATAGGCTTGAGAGTTCATGGGTAGACTTCATAAAGTAGGTAAAGCTCCTGTTATAGAAAAAGATGTTATATATACATATATTCGAAGAGATAGTTCACAACTTTCATCAGATTCTGAAAGTGGTCTATATGATCCATAAAAGATTGAGACCTCATGTTTGGATATTGCTATACCCTCGACTAAAGGAAAACAGATTGAGAGCTCAGAGTGTACAAGTGGTTCAAATGTGAGTAGAATTTGGGGAGAAATGGAAATAGTACTTGTAATCTTAAATACCCATCTTCTGAGTACCAAAATGGATTTGGAATTATAAAAAAGAGAATTGACACAAAGTTATAGGTTTCACTTAAGAAGTCAAAAAGGTGTCTTAAAATTAGAATACAGCAATAGAGGCTTATATTCTTTTCATAAGAAACATACCTGTTTGGATCAAAGACAAATATTTTCATGGAAATAAATTGAAGAGTCTATAATCAAGGATAAGAGGGAATGAGGCAAAAAAAATCTATGTAAAAATGTAGGTGGAGAAATTTTTTTACCTTAACAGTTGGCATGAAAATTCTTTTTCTTCTGAGATCTCTCTTTGAGAAAAATAGCCCAGCTGGGGCCAAGTCCACATGGAGCACCAAAACTTTGGAGGTGAGAACTAAATTCATTCAAATGAGACAAATAGAAAATTTTTGCTAAAAGAAAAAGGAAGAAAGTAAAAAAGAGAAAGAACTCAAAGATGGGGAGAGATTAGAAATATTAGGAAGTAAGGGCTAAGAAAAATCTGTGGTGTAAGGACAGCTGAAATTAATTAATAACACCCAGAAACAGATCTAAATTTTGTAGAGATGAATTTAATTTTTATGGTCTTTGCTAAGAAAGAAGAACCCCAAGTTTCAAAAGTTTAAATTAGGAATGGATCTTTGGAAGAAAGATGTGCAACTAGGAGCCTGTTTCATAGAAATTCAAGTTTTATTAGTTTCACGGAAATCCATAATTACTCATATCTACCCATTTTATATAAAATTGCATACAATGGAATACTACTCTGCCATAAAAAGGAAGAAAATTTTACCCTTTGCAACAGCATGGATGAACCTGGAGAACATTATGCTAAGTTAAATAAGCCAGTCAGAGAAAGACAAGTACTGTATGATTTCACTCATGTGTGGAATTTAATGAACATATTGAACCACCATGCAAAATACAGACAGACTCATAGATAGAAAGCAGGCAGCTTGTGCGGGGGGGGGGGGGGGGGTCTCTGGGAACAGGGGGGAGGAGGTGTGAGATTAAGGAAAAAAAAGAGAGAACTCATGGACAACAATGTGGTGATAGTGGGATGGGAAAGTGGGGGTGGAGGTAGAAGAGGGCATTGAGGGAATAAATGGTGATAGGGGAAATAAATATAAATAAATAAAATTGCTTACTCTGTAACATGAAAATACTGTCTCAAACATATTCAATAAATCTCATGAGCTCAAAATGCTCTGAATGAATGCTATTTTGTGGGAACTCAAAAAAGGAGCTAAATTTCTCATGGGCAGAAGAGGAGCAGGCTCAGGTGATCCTCAGACAGTTACAAGGTGTGGTGTGGTATCTCACTGTGGCTTTGATTTGCATTTCTCTAATGACTAATAATGAGCATATTTTTGGTGTGCTTATTTGCTACCCATATGTTGAAATGCCTGTTCAAATCCTGTATTCATTCTTTACCTGGGTTGTTTTCTTACTGAATTGTAAGAGGTATTTATATATTTTTGGATGCAAGTTATTTACAAATATATTATTAATATATGTTTTCTCAAATTTTCTGGCTTGTCTTTTCTCTTTTCTTACTTGTGCCTTTAGAAGAGCAAAACTTTAATTTTTAATTTAGATGAAATCCAAGTTACTTTTTCTTTTACAGTTATGCTTTTTATGTCATATCTAAGATTGCTTTGCATAACTAAACCTCACAAAGATTTCCTCCTGTGTTTTATACTTTAGTGCTTACATTTAAGCATATGACCCATTATGAGTTCATTTTATTGGTGATATAAGAATCTTTATTTATTTTCTTTATTTACTTTCTTTTTTTTCTTCATATGGTGTCCAATTAATTGTTCCAGCACCATTTGTTGAAATGATTATCATTTTCTAATAGAATTCCCTTTCACTTTTGCCAAAATCTATTAATCATAATAATGCTGATTATGTCAAAATTATGGACACCTATATATTCCTTATTGTAAATATCAATTACTGATGAATGCAGTTTGTTTACCAGCAGCAGTATAAAAATGCATATGTATTCAATTTATTATTCAATAAACAAAACTTTGGTATGTATTTACAATGTAGGTAATCTTGAAAATACAAAGGTAGTTTGTGGTGATCATGTTATAACATACTAAATAAATATCAAATCACTATGATGTACACCTAAATTAATAAGATATTATATGCCAATTATACTTTAATTAGGAAAAATACAAAGGTAAATCAGATATAGAATCTGCTAATCAAAAACTTTACCATTTAGACAAGGGAAAGGACAAGGGTTTCAAGAGGGTAAACAGAAAGTGGATATTTAGGCAGGAAGAGATTACCTCTAACTTAGGCTATCTGTGTAGACCTTGTGGCAACATTGGCAATAGACACAGAAATTGACAGATAGGTGGGATCTGATTCTGTAGAAATAAATTGAAGGGCATTCCAAAATGATGTAAAGCCTGGACACAGGCAAGGAGGCACAAGAGTAAGGAAAGCAAGACAGTTTGGAGCTATGCGGTGTATCCCAAAGAGACAAAAATGGTAAGATGGAAAACTAAATTTGAAAAGGTTAGACCCAGACCAAAGAACTTATTTTATTTCTAAGCAGTAGGAGTTACTTAAGGTTTATGATGAGAAAAACGTCATGATTGATGCTCATAGCTATGCCAGTAACAATAAAACAAAACTGTTCAAAAGCATTTACTATCATTTCTAAAATTATTTCATTTCACTTAGGGGATGCTGTAATTCAGTTCCTACTCTAAAATTTTCTGTGATTATTTTATCCTGAAACCAATTAAATTAGAATAAATTAAATCTTTAGATTTGAGCATTCTTTTTCATTAGGCTTGTCATCCACTCACTCAATAGATATTTTTAGACACCTTCTATGTACTATGTATATGTTTAAAGGAGAAAAAAAACTCTTCTCAGCCTTTATGAAACAAATTTACACACATAGAGATAACACACTTGCATTAACATTATACATTGAAATACATTAACTAAATTATAATGATTGCTAAAGAGTAGTAACACCTTTTATTTAAATAGGACTTAATATCTTGAAAATTTATTTTGTATTTGTAAAAGCCATTTTACAACAGTATTACAAGTCTCACTTTACCCAGGAGAATATTAAACACAGGATTACCTCATTCACGATCATAAGGATGGGACATTAGGAAGTCAGTGCTCTGACCCTAATTAGATCTCCTAATTCTAAACCCTGTAATCTTGCCATAGTGTTTAAAGGTTTTCAATTAAAGACTTTTTTCTAAATTAATATGGAGAAATTTTAGAATCAGGTTTAATCCATGGTATGATACCCAGCACTGGAAAAAAATATCCTGCTTATTCTCTCTACCCAAACACCCCTGCCCAACCCCCCACAACACATATACAAATACAAACACACACACACACACACTCACACACTCACACACACAGGAAGACACTTAATAAATGCCACTCTGGTCTAATTCTGACTGCTTAATTCTGGGGCAGGTATACAGCAGCTCATCCTCTGAGCAAAGGGGAGAAATAGGATCTCTTAAAAAATCAGTTGTTTTTCAAAAGGTCTGGAAAGCTCTGCTTAAAGCCTCTCAGGGTAGAAAGATAAAAGGATAGAATAACATGATTTGAGAAATGCTGAGAAAACCTGGAGAAGTCTATAAACATGTCAAAGATTTTTAATTGCTTGTAAACTAGTGAATTTGTCCTAGAAATATATCCTGAATTCAGGAAGACTGGCCTCCAAAAAGATTCATTCTAGAATCGTGTAAGAGCTAAGATGTTGACGTTTAATGCTTTCTTAAAATAAATGATCGTGTTCTAAAGCCACAACTTTGCTGTTGCCATGGCACTGTGGTTCAAAGTTGGTAGTAGATAATTAGATATATTTTTTTTAGGTAACCCAGTTACATTTTGTTAGAAACTTATTTAGGAAATTTTTAGTAATACCAATGGTATTATGTGAGAATTTTATTTTGATATAAAATTAACCTTTTCACAAAATATACATTAAGAATTTTGTCAAAATTGTAAAAGTCTATAGGTAAGTGTCATGTGCCAGATGTCTTCATTTCTCATTCATACTATTTTTAGGTTTACTAGGAACAGGGCTGAACAACATAATATAGATCAAATGTGAAGAAAAAGTTATAAGCTATATCTCATATATGACAAGGAAACATAATCCTAAATAATTTCAAGTGAAAACAGTCAGAATATCTATGACACATTAAAAGTCTTAAGAGGGGTAGATTCCTGACAAAAATTATTTAAATAAAATGTTTTTGCATTTAACACATTTGTATCTAATAATTTTTTTTATAATCAAACATATAATTATCATAATAAAAATAACCAGAGCCCCAGAACTTAGTTTTATCTCTGGAAGATTAATATGGCATAATCTATGGGAGAAATAAGCACATAGGTTGTTGTTTTTTACTTAAATATTTATTTGTAGTAAGTTACAAAATTGTTCAGAGAGATATTATGAACCTTTTTTTTATCCAACCTCCTTCAATTTTGACAAGTTGCATAACTACAGTCATATATCACAAACAGGAAATTGACCATGATCCAATCCATAGATTTTATTCAAATTTTACCAGTTTTGCATGGCTCATTTAAAACCACATCCTCTCCCGCCAATGCTAGCCCCCTATGGCAACAATCTGTTTTCCATCTCTGAATTTTTTTATTTCAAAAATACTATATAAATGGAATCATTACAGTATATATTTATTTTCTTTTTTTCAGCATAATTCTCTGATAATTCGCCCAGGTTGTTCAGTACATCAATAATTTGTTCCTTTTAATTGCTGAATGGTGTTCCAGAATATGGATGTACCACACTTTCTTTGCTTACCAGTCCCCCACAGACACATACTTGGCTATTACAGATAAAACTGCAAAAACATCCATGTACAGGTTTTGTTTGAACATAACTTTTTATTTCTCTGAGATAATGTCCAAGAGTGCAATTGTTAGGCCATATGGCAATTGCATGCTTATTTTTATAACTAGGTTTCAAAATGTTTTCCAGAGTGGCTATGCCATTTTACATTTCCACCAGCAAACTGTGAGTGATCCAGTTTCTCTACATTTTCATCAGCATTTGAGCCTGAGACTGTTTTGTACTTTAGTCATTCTGAAAGGGGTGTAGTGATATCTCATTGTGGTTTTAATTTTAATGACATGCAACATTTTTACATGTGGTACTTTTTCATCTGTATATCTCCTTCAGTGAAATGTCTGTCATCCATTTTCTGATTGAATTGTTTCTATTTTTATTGTCGAGTTTTCAAAGCTCCTTATATATTTCAGTTATAAGTTTTTTTTTGTCAGATATATAGTTAGTCAATATTTTCTCAAGCACATCCTATATAATAAAGAGCTAATATGCTAATTAGATCGAACAGCAGAACTACTGGACAAAGCTGGGGCTGCGAGGGCCGGCTGAGGCAGCTGGGGCTATGAGGGCCGAACCCCTTGCACAGATTTCGTGCATCAGGCCTCTAGTAACTTTTATAAAAATGAAAATGAGGAGACTGTTAGACATGATATGTAATTAAACCATTTCCTCCAGGAAATATCAGATCTAATCAGTACTCATGAGTTGTGGGGAGAAATACAGGGAATCATTGGGCATTGTACAGAAGCTCGGGGTTGGAGACACTGATAAAGAGCATTTTAAGGGTGGGAAATGCTGCCACACTTCATCGTCATTCTCAAATTCAAACTCTTTGCAGCCCACGATCTAAAAGCATCAAGCACCTGTGGAAACGTGCTTCTCCCTCCCATGTCTGTGAGACACTTTTTTTCTTTTCATTGAAATGTGTTTACTAGATATAATTATTACATTACTTCAGGGTTCACATAATATCCTCAGTCTAGAAAGAGTAATGTTTCAAAAAATTTTCTTATGACACAATGCAAGTATTACTGGTTCTGATGTATTCAGATTGCATTTGTTATAATCACTAAAAATAAGCCAACTTGGTATTTTTTTATCAGCTAAAATTATCTTTCAAGATGGCATAAGTTGAATTCAAGTTCTGTCTGAAAATCCTACTATACTTAAAATATAATTCAAATTTTCCCTAGTCGGTTTGGCTCAGTGTGGATAGAATGTTGGCCTGTGAACCAAAGGGTCCCAGGTTTGATTCTGGTCAAGGGCACGTACCTCGGTACCTCGGTTGCAGGCTCCTCCCTGGCCCGGGCCCTGGTTGGGCACATGTAGGAGGCAACCAATCGATGTGTTTCTCTCACATTGGTATTTCTCTCCACCTGTCCCTCTCTCTTCCAAGCTCTCTAAAAATCAATAGAAAAGTGTCCTTGGACGAGGATAAAAAATAATAGTAATACAATATTCTTTTCTTTCAAATGTTATTGTGAAACAAAACTTACTTAAAAAGACATGAAAAGCAAATATTAAATGTCTTGTGGTCCAATGGAAAGAGAGCTTTCACTTCACGTTTTGATAGAGAATTCATGCATAAGGAGATTATTAGACATACTGCTAATGCCCTTCTGTCATTACTTTGGCATTCAAATTCATATTCCCTTCACATAAATGTTAGGTTGAGGCAAAATGTATATGGCATAAAAGTGGAGTTTTAAAAGCAACAAAATGAATATTTTGCTTATATATAACAACATTCCATTGAGAAATAGCATGAAGTAAACTTGTTTTGTGTTTACATTCTAACATGTTACTTATAACATGCTAAATATAAGTCAAAACAAAATAAGCAAGTCCAAGGCAACTTCAGAATACTTAGACAACCATTGAAAAGTTTTTAAAACTTGAATGAACCAGCACCTGTGCTACTTGGTTGCTAAAAAGCAGGGACTTTTCTAAAGTTAAGAAAAAATAATGGTAGTGTGCCATCTAGAGGCAATGGGGTCATTTTTAACAGTTTGATATATTTTGATAGAACTATTCCCTGGCTGCAGACCCACATGCATGGAAAACCTTACCTGCAATTTCAACTTTTGCAATTTAAAAGAAAATGTGTTTTTTTTTCTTCTGACAGAGATTTTAAAAAAAAATACAAAAAAACAATCATTGGTAGGTTGCCAGGAAGTGAACCATATTCTAATACATGGAAAGCATGGAAATGAAGTTGCTGCAGGCTAAAAGACAAATGTTATGGTATGACCTTGTGTGTCAAGCAAAATTCAGTAAAATAAAAACACCTAGATTCAGACATGTGTGTGGAATTGGGTTTACAGATGTACTTGCTCATGTTAAAGGTGAACACGATTGGAGATAAAATGCACCCTGGAGAAGAGCCACTATGCTGGACAAGCCTTAACCTATATTTTCACTTAAAGTGGGAATAGGAAATTTCCTTCCTAAGCCATCTCTGAATAAGCACTCTCAAAATGCTTTTAAGATAAAATTCTATGACATGAAATGGTCTTTCTACTATGAACATATTATTTTGTAATTTCAAATTTCTAGAAAAAAATCATTTTTCACTATAATTTTGCTGTGATTTGCTTATCATTGTTTCAATTATTCAGATCAAGTAAAGGAAATAAGTTGAGGTGGAAAATGTGATTCAAAGTTTGATTGTTTAAAAATATTTAAAGTTTATTTTTTTCCCAGTCTACTACTTTTCACTTACTATTCAAGTATTCTATACCCAGGAACAGGATATACGAGTTCACACAAATTTGACAATTATACAGTGGCAAAACACATCTAGTTTGTCACCATTCAAAAAGAATTCTCAGGTGGTGTTTTGCTGAAAATTGTCACTCTAGGCAATCAGTTTAAAATATACAACATACAATGCTATAAAACTTTTAGGAGAGAAAAAAAAAAATAGGAGAAAATCTTTAGGACCTAGAATATGGGAAGAATTCTTAGACTTTACAGAAAAGCACAATTCATGAAAGGATACATGGATAAATTGGACATCAAAAATTAAAACTTTTGCTTCATAAAATACCCTGTTAAGAAGAATAAAAGACAAAAGATAAGCTACAAACTGGGTGAAAAATATTTGCAAACATCTGACAAAGAACCAGTATCTAGAATATGTAAAAATAATTCTCAAAACTCAACAATAACATAAATCCAACATGAGCAATATACACTGAGTGGCCAGATTATTATGACCACCCCATCATTACTCCGTTGGGCCACCTTTTGCCTTCAGTACTGTGGCGATTCTTCTTGACATTGACTCCACGAGATGTTGAAAGGTGATGCAAGGAATCTGACACCATGCCTGATGAATAGCACTGTCCAGGTCTGTGAGATTTGATGGTTGTGGAACCAGCTGCCTGATGGCTTTTAACTTCGTCCCACAAATGCTCAATTGGATTGAGATCTGGTGATTGTGGGGGCCACCTAAGCAAGGTAAAACCTCCCTCAGGTTCTGGAAACCACTCCTGCACAATACGAGCACGGTGGTATGGCGCATTGTCTTGTTGGAAGAAGCCATCTCCATTGGGATACGCCATCAACATGATAGGATGAACTTAATCAGCAACAATACTTAGGTATGTTGTGCTATTCGAAAATTGTTCCACACGAATTAAAGGGCCCAAATCATGCCAGGAAAACATGCCCCAAACCATAACACTGCCCCCACCAGCTTGAAGGGTTGTATTCATGCATGTGGGGTGCATGCTTTCATGCTGTTTCCGTGAAATTCTCACTGTGCCATCTGCATGATGCGACTGGAAACATGATTCATCAGACCATATGACTTTTTCCAATGCTCGACTGTCCAATCCTTGTGTTCCTGTGCGAATTGGAGATGTTTTATCTTGGTAACTGCAGACAGCAAAGGTGTTCAAACAGAACTTCGGCTTCCATATCCCATACTATGCAGTGTGCGGCTAATTTGCCTACAAACATCAGGTGGTCATAATAATCTGGCCACTCAGTGTATATTTCACCCAAGAGAATTTACAGATAACAAAGAACCACATGAAAGGGTGTTCAACAGTGTTAGTTAGACTTTAGGGAAGTGAAAATTAAAGCCAAAATGAAGTAATACATCTATCAGAATAGCTGAAGTAAAAAGCAGTGATAGTAAGAAATGCTTGTAAGAATGTGGAAAACCTATATATCTTACATTTTTCTGGTGATATTATCAAATGATACAGCCCTTCTGTATAGTAGTTTACCAGTTTCTTAGGTAGAAAAATAAACATGTCATTACCATAAAACCCAGCAAGTGCACTCTCGAGCAGTTATTATAAAAAAATCAAAATTTATTCTCATGCAAAAAATTATAAATGTTCACAGCAGTTTTATTTGTAACTAGTGGCCCAGTGCATGAAATTTGTGCACATTAAAAGGGAATTAATTAGAGGAAATATTTTAATATGCTATTTTCCCTTTCTCTATAATGGAAGTGTCCAGCCAGCCCCACCGCCATTGGGCAACACCAAGACCCAGCTGGCCCCACCCCCGCCAAGCCCCACCGGTCAGGGGGGGTGGCCTCAGGTCCCTTGGCCCGGCACCAGGGTTGGGGGCGTGGCCTCATGGGGGGCAGCCTCAGATCCCCCGGCCCCAGTGCCAGGGCAGGGGGCACGGCATCAGGTCCCCCATCAAGCCCTGCCAGGGTGAAGGGCATGGCCTCAGGTCCCCCATCAAACCCCACTGGGGAGGGGGGTGCAGCCTCAGGTCCCCCATCAATCCCTGCTGGGCAAGGGGGCGCAGCCTCAGGTCCCCCACCCCAGCCTGATGCCACGCAGCCTCAGGTCCCTGCTGATCGGCATTATGGTGTGACGACCATTTGCATATTAGCATTATGGCATGATGACCATTTGCATATTAGCCTTTTATTATGATGATAGCCAAAAATTGGAAACTGCCCAAATTCTTGTCAGTAGTTAAATAGGTAAACAAACCATGGTACATCCATACCATGAAATACTACTCAGCAATAAAAAGGAAGACACTGTTGATACATGCAACTTGGATAGGTCTCAAGGGAATTACCTGAGGTTAAAAAAAAAAAAATCCCAAAGGTTCTACAGTGTTTAACTCCATTTATATAACATTCTGGAAATAATGAAATTATAGACAGAGAAAAAGATTAGTGGTTACAGGGATTAGGGAGTGGTTATCAGGGATTAGGGAGCAGGTTAAGGAGGAAGTAGGTCTGGCAATATAAGAATAATGCAAAGAATTGTATAGAGATGGAATTATTTTCTTTCTTGATTATGGTGTTAGTCATAAGGATCTACTTGTGTGATAAAATTGAATAAAACCAAGTACACACATATACACATCTGAATGCATGTAAAGCTGATGAAATCTGTAAAAGTTCTATAGATTGTACCAAGATCAGTTTTCTGGTGGTGCTATTATACTATAGTTATGAAAGATGTTACTGTTGGGGAAAACTGATGAAGAGTGCATGAGATCTCTCTGCATTATTTTTTACAACTACATTTGAATCTACAGTTATCTCAAAATAGAAGTTTAATTATCAAACAATGAATCAATAACAAAAATAAACTAATAACTAACATAATCCAATAAAATTAAATATGTAATATACAAAGCAAACTCAACTTTCTTAAGAAATATGAAAAAATAAAACATTTTTTAAAAAGAAAGAAAAAAACCCTGGCTGGTTTGGCTCAGTGGATAGAGCATTGGCCTGCAGACTGCAAGGTCCCGGGTTTGATTCCCAGTCAGGGCACATGCCTGGGTTGCAGGCTTGATCCCCAGCAGGGGGGTGTGCAGAAGGCAGCTGATCAATGATTCTCTTTCATCATTGATGTTTCTATCTTTCTCTCCCTCTCCCTTCATCTCTGAAATCAATAAAAATATATTTTTAAAAAAGAAGAAAGAAATGTGCAGAAGTTGAATGGGAAAAAATGTAGCAAGACTATATATAACCTATAGTAAATATATATTTCCATCATCATTGTCTATTAAATCTTAAAAGACTTATTTGTAGAAATCCAAATAGACAAATTGCTTCTACTTTTCTCTATTTGTTCTTTGAAGTTGACTAAAATTGGACAAAATATTAATAATCCATACAGGAGGGAGAGAGATCTTGTATACAGTATAGACTTAACGAGCAAGTCTGAGCTGAGATACATATGCTTAGAAAGGTCTATTTGCAAGGTTGACCTTTGGCTGACATATGGGAACTTGGATTTCGAGAGCGTTCCCACTATCCCCTAGTGGGGTATTATGCCTAAACAGTTTGTACAAACAATATGGTTTAGGCTCAACATTTCTTTTTCTTCTGGGAGCCTAGTATTTGGGTATGTGCTAAGCAGAGGTGTCTATGCGACCAGCCCCCAACAAAAATGCGGGGCACTGAGTCTCAGGCAACATTTTACGTGTTGTCACCACTCATTGCTGGGGGCATTCAGCACATTCTGTGTGACCCCACTGGGAAAGGACCCTTAGAAGCTTGTGCCTGGTTTCCTCTGGACTTTGGCCCAGCACCTTTTCTCTTTGCTGACTTTGCTTTGCAGCCTCTGGCGTATTAAATCTTAACCGTGTCTGTGGCCATCTGCTGCATCCTGTGGGTTCCTCTAGTACAGTGGTCGGCAAACTCATTAGTCAACAGAGCCAAATATCAACAGTACAACGATTGAAATTTCTTTTGAGAGCCAAATTTTTTAAACTTAAACTATATAGGTAGGTAGGTTGTTATTAACTTAATTAAGAGTACTCCTAAGCTGGCCTTTGCTAAAAACTCAAGGGGCCAAAGAGCCACATGTGGCTCACGAGCCGCAGTTTGCCGACCACTGTTCTAGTGAATCAATGCACCTACAGTAGTCTTGGGGACCCCTGACCATTTGGATTAAAAGAAACCAGGATAATCATGGTTGAGAGGTAGATATATTCTGTCAATAAATCAGATTTTTAAATGCTTAATGCTTAAAACAAATCCATGTATAAGAAATACCTTTTAGAAAATATATCAACATTCATGAGCTTTTTTTTAACAAGTGGCCATATTACAGATGAGCAGTTTGAGGAGGATGTCATAATGGGGTAAATCCATATGAAGAGAGAAATACATTCTGCCTTATGATCTATAGCTCTCAGTCCAACAGGGCACTCTTCCAGGTTCCAATGTACTAATCTGAGATGGCACCACAGGGAAGACTCACATTGACATTAAAAATGTGTTTGTGTAAATCTTACCAAGGCTGGCTAGGGATTAAATGGAAGCCTCTGTATGAATTTCAAAATAGCTATGGCAACTTTTAACTTCCTACACAGGAATGCTATTTTATTACTTAAGCACTTGGATAAACACAATCTTTCATACATATCAGACATTCCTTTCAAGTACCTTTCTTTGATCCTCTCTCCTCTTATCTCCAGGTAGCATGAACTTCACAGTCAGAAACATTTTTTTTAAAAAGAGGAAGAACAAAATACATTTCAAAATATATACGACTATAGAAATAAATGATTTTTTTTTCCTTTATGGTTAGCCAATTAAAAATAAGTGTTGGGTAAAAAAGGAAAAAAGCAATGCACAAATCCTGGTGACCTCATATACAGAGTAATAGAAAGAAAAACTGACCCATACTTTTACTGCATGTCTGCCTCAACATTGTAAGGAAATGACAGATATATTCAAGAATAAATCTAAAACTCTACTGGAAAAATAAGGGAAGATGTTATCAGCAGATGAAGATAAGCAGTGGAGAAATGTGCATCCCAACACAGGGAAAGGAGGGAGCTTATGAGGATGCTTTCTGATGATTTGGGAAAATACCTGGGTGAGTGGTGCATGCAGACCCAGTGAATGCTGCCCTCACCACCCACTGCCCATGGTAGATAAACTTATAAACTGAAGTACCCAATCCAGGTTTAACAGCAAGGAAACAAACATTTTGTTCACGAGTTAACTATCCTACCTAATAAAAGGGTAATATGCAAATTGACTGCACCTTCACTACGCTTAAGCCATGCCCACCAGCCACGCCCACCAGCCAATCAGGGCGAGTATGCAAATAAACCCAACCAAGATGGCTACAGCAACAGAGAGCAAGGTTTCCCAGGCAACAGAGGAAGCCAAGCTTTCTGCCTGCCCTTACTAGGCCTAAGCCTCCACTCAAGCTACAAAGTTTCAATTATTTTGGGGGTGGGGGAGTAGGGATGACCTTGCTAGGCCTAAGCCTCCACTCAAGCTACAAAGTCTTAGCAAAGGAAAATATAAACAAATCTTAACAGAAATGGCGGCAGCCACGGAGCTGGAGAGAGCAGGCCAGGGTTGCCCTCGGCAACGGAGAAAGCAAAGCTTTCTGCACACCCTGGCCAGGCCCAGGCCTCCGCTTAAGGCTACAAAGTTTCAAATATAGAAGGTAAATTAACCCCAACAGAAATGGCTGCAGGCCACGGAGCAAGCAGGAGGCTTGGCTCTACTCCAGGCTACAAAGTTTCAATTGTAGAAGGTAAATAAATTCCAGATACCAGGGCCTCCGCTTGGGTCACCAGGGGGCTTGGCTGGCCTGCAAACCACCACAGGCCCCTTGCTCAGGCCGCCCCACGCCCCAAGGGAACCCCCATCCTGATCCGGGACACCCTTCAGGGCAAACCAGCTGGCCCCCACCCCTGCACCAGGCCTCTATCCTATCTAATAAAAGAGTAATATGCAGATTGGCCATCACTCCAACACACAATATGGATGCCCCCATGTGGTCAAAGATCCTGCCCCCATGTGGACACAAGATGGCCACCACAAGATGGCCAGCAGGGGAGGGCAGTTGAGAGGGACTCAGGCCTGCAAGGGAGGGAAGTTGGAGGCGATCAACCCTGCAGGGGGGGGGGCAGTTAGGAGTGACCAGGCCGGCAGAGGAGGGAAGTTGGCGGCAAACAGGCTGGCAGGGGAGCAGTTAGGCATCAATCAGGCTGGCAGTGGCGTGGTTAGGGGGTGATCAGACTGGCAGGCAGAAGCAGTTAGGGGCAATCAGGAAGGCAGGCAGGTGAGCAGTTGGGAGCCAGCAGACCTGGATTGTGAGAGGGATGTCCCAGATTGGAGAGGGTACAGGCTGGGCTGAGGGACACCCCCCCTCCCCGTGCATGAATTTCGTGCAATGGGCCTCTAGTTTTATATATTTCACCTTTAGTTCAGAACCCATAGAAAGATTCCACGTGGTTGGCAATTACACAAAGACATTCCTACCCCCCCACCCCCAAAATGTTTTACACTGCACATAGGACAATGTTACACTCACAAGAGAAGTTTAGTAAATGCTAAATGATTGACAAAAGGGACTTTAATTGTTTTGTCAACCCTTCTAAAATGGTCACAATTAAAATTTTATATGGTTGACTTGTCAATATTCATAAATAGCCAGGCCATGGCTTACAAAATGTTTTTCTAAATTATTTTAAACACATGATCAGCTTACATGTAAAATAATTCACTCTAAAAAATAAAGCGATTTTCTTAATCACTAAGTATGGTGAATATCAATGATACAATTACAATTGTATTTTTCAGATAATTCTAATATAAATAGTTTCACATATGATAAAATTTCAAAAAGCTACAAAGTCTTAGCAAAGGAAAATATATTCCTTTTCCTTTCCCATATTCTTTTTCTTTCCTCCCTCCCTCTGTCCCTCTTTTCTTTTCTTTCTTTCTTTCACAAGTCATCCAACAAATATTTTAGCATCTTCTATACAGCAGGCTCTGTTCTCAGCACTGAAAAATGTCATAGAAAAAGATAGATAATATCTTTGCTCCAGGGAAACTTACATTCTTGAGGAAAGTGTTTTAGGATTTGGTCTGGCCTGAGTGACAAAAAACAAACAAAAAAACAACACACACGTAAAAATTTGAAAGAACAACTTGTAAAATGTGTTTGTAGTCCCAGACCATTCATAGTGGCTCCATGGTTATTATCAGGCAGGTTTACCAAGTATGGTTGCAAAGGCTTTGCACTACACAGTTCTAAAGAGTGTCATTCACATCATAGACATGGCAGATTCTTATTAACAATTTTATACAAATAGAAGCAAACTTCCAAACAAGTGAGGAACACCTTTTTTCTTTTTCACACAAACCACCATCTAGGATAGTGAAGAAATCTCAACACCCTCATCTTGCAACTTTCACTCGTGGTCCTTAATCCACAATTCAGCCCACAGGGAGAATAGGACATACTTTCTCCCTTTAATGGCACTTTTTACATGTTACGCATGCTACTTGTGCTCACGTCATTATCAGAACCTAGAAGCATAACCACTACTAAAAGAGACTAAAAATGCCCCCCTTTTTTTTATTCCATAAATCCTTAAAGACCAGAAAGCTTTCTGATTTCTGTCAAAATGTGAAATAGAATAGCTGCTACTGTACCCAAAAAAATAAACCATGGAGAAGCAATACATATTCAAATACTTGTACATGGTAGATAATCATGTTTTTAAAATTGCACATTTGGGGAGATCTTTATTTCTCTGCCTTGTTTATAGGATCACGCACAGTACTATGAAAAAATAAGCACTCGATAAATAGTTGATGAAAGACTAGCCAAACCCACTTACTACTACAATATACTAGGAAGAAAGAAAAAATTACTCTGCCTCATGATTCTCTAAATGCTTGAAGATTGACATCAAGCCACCTGTCAGACTTATCTTCTGAACCAACTAATCATAACTCCTTTATCTCTTCTTATTGATTTGGGTGCCGAAACCTTAGTTATCTTCTAAGCATTACTATAGACTCTTTCCACTTTGACTAAATAAACAAATTTGATAAACCCAAAAGGCATTTATTTCATAACATAGAGTACCAGGTTTCATCAACTGTCTCCAAAGGACTGAATATTCACTAGGTGTTTTTCAGCAATGCAGACTTTAGGTGAATGTTGTTTGTCATTGTTTTAAAAAGCATATAAGTTCAATGAAGATTTTTGCTAAATTCTTCCCTAGATTTTGTTTTCATGTCCTAAAACAAAGTGTCATTTTTTTCTTTCTTTTTTTTTTTTATTGCCAAGTATCTTTTTCTGATCAGAGCTTTTAGTGCTTTGTCTGAGTTCTCCATAACAAACTGGTAGGCAAGTTTCAACTCCCCTGAGAAACCTACAGCTTACGCATTTCTATTTTCATTTATTCTTTTACTGCACTTGAATATAGAATTCCACCTTTCTGAAAACACTTCTCTTTGCACTTGGCTCATAGCTAATTTAACAAAACCCAGCTCGGTGGGGGAATTAAGGGATCAGGAAAGCTACTTAGCCCCTTGAGTTTGCTGTGGTCCTCTACCATAAGTGCTGCATTTTCTTTAAAAAAAGAAAAAAAGGCTATTTTGCAGAGTAACAAGATAAAACCCAGGAGTCTGTAACATTTTTTGTTTAAAATTAACAAACTTGAAAGAGAGTTTGGTGATGATAAAACATACCTTTTAACTTGAAAAGCCCCTTTAGCCTGAATCCTTGCATTTAATTTTCATTCATTCATTCATTCATTCATTTTTGGATTCTCTACTGTGTGTCAGGCATTTTTCTAGGTCCTTGGAAATTTAGCAACGAACAAAAGGTCCTTGCCATGTTACAAGTTAAATGAAATTTCCAGTCATTCTTAGCCTATTTATTCTTTATAATATGAAATACTACTGTAGTTTAAGAACAAATACATGCTTTGGCGTCTAAGGTTTGTTGGCTGAGTTAGAGTTCCTGGTGTTTTTTGTCAAAGATGTTTTTTTTTTCATTCTTCTGGGTCACTTATGGCTTTAGCTAAAATCCTATATAATAAAGAGGTAATATGCAAATTGACCATCACTCCAACACACAAGATGGCCACCCCATGTGGTCAAAGATGGCCATCCCCATGTGGACACAAGATGACCACCACAAGATGGCCAGCAGGGGAGGGCAGTTAGGGACAATCAGACCAGCAGGGGAGGGCATTTAGGGGTGACCGGGCCAGCAGTGGAGGGCAGTTAGGGGCAATTGGGCTGGCAGGAGAGGGCAGTTTGGGGTGACCGGGCCAGCAGGGGAGGGCAGTTAGGGGCAATTGGGCTGGCAGGGGAGCAGTTATGCGTCAATCAGGCTGGTAGGGAGTGTTTAGGGGGTGATCAGGCTGGCAGACAGAAGTGCTTAGGGGCAATCAGGTAGGCAGGCAAGCAAGCGGTTGGGAACCAGCAGTCCTGGATTGTGAGAGGGATCCCAGATTGGATAGGGTGCAGGCTGTGCTGAGGGACACACACCCCTGTGCACGAATTTCGTGAACCAGGCCTCTAGTAATGTATAAAAGGCCATAAAGATGACATTTCCAGTAGAAGTATAAACAGGATCTTAATGTATTACTACTTTCCTTACAGTTGTAGGAAATAACCCTGAAATAGGGAAAATGAGTTCACAAGCTATTAGGCACTCACACACACACACACACACACACACACACGCCCACACAACACTCACACCCAACACATTCTCATAATTTTAGAGTTACCCATTTTATTAACTACTTAACCATGTCATGTTAAATGCATAGTTTGAGCCATGCTATATAGTTTGAATTAGTTATTTCTGTTCATTTGAAACATTATGTTATACTATAATACATAATAAACTGCTCAAGGGAATCCTATTATATCTCATGAGTGTGTGTGTATGTTGAAACATAGATAAGAAAAGTAATATCAAATAAAGAGAATCAGCAATTTAGTTCATTAAGTAAAATTACCCAAATACAAATAAAATGTAGCTAAGAATACATATTAAAACTGTAAATACTTAAAGGGTCACTTGCAACATTTCTTTTTGTCCCTTGCATTTAAAAATATATACCTACTGTTATAAATGCTCATTTACGAAGTAACCTTTTGAACTATGGTTATTTACTTTTTTTATTAACTATAAGAAGCATTTATTTACATATTTAAACTGGAGTTCTTTTAAAATTTCACTACCAACAGTTTAAGTAGATACTCGACTTCGCCAAATAAAATCTCTTATCCCATTTGCCAAAATGGTAAAGTGCCATATTATTGAACCCCAGAGCAGTCAAATCATATGGATTTAGGCTAATTGTTTTCAAATCTGCTTCCATTGCTTTCTGCTCATCTACTGCAGCAGCAATTCATTCTAACTGGTCACTCTTAGGCGGTGTTTTTTTTCTTCTGATCTAGTCTTCATCACAACAATTTGATGTGTCAAGACACTGGACATTCAAAGATTTACAAAACAATAGAATTGCAATAGAGAAATGTGTTTATAATAGATAATCAGAAGCCAGAATGGCTGGGTTGAATCCCCATTTTTCTACTAAAAGCAAGTTTCTTGAACCCTTCATACTTCTGTCTCCTTATTTGCAAAAATGGAAATAATAAAAGTATATACTTCATAGTGGTATTACAATAATTAAATGAGTTAATATTTTTAAAGCACTTAGGATAGTGCCTGGCATTTAAAAAGTGCTATAGTTTGTTATATGAGTTAATACAGTAAATTGAATTAAATTAATAAATAGATTTAAACTGTAGCTTTGCCTTACTTCCACTTTAAACACACATGCATTCATGTACAAAGTCAGAGAAGTGTTTTACAGGGAAAAAGGTACTTCACTAGCAATCTATATTACTTAAATATCAGCTAAGTAGCACGCAGTATTTAGCAAAGTGTGTGCTACAAATTAATGGTGATCAGTTCAATTCTAATAAGTTGTATCCATACTATTTATTGGCTAGAATAAAAAGTTTTATTGATACTTTATTGACAATTTTTACTGACATTAATTCAACAGATTTAAAGTGAACAAATCATTACATATTATGTTCTTAAAATCCGTTTTATTTCTGCATTTCTTATTAAGAATACAGTGATCAGTTTATCTTTCTCAGCCAACATCGAGTCTCCCTAATGGCATTTGTTCTGACTAATTCATTATCATATTTCTTGCATGTTATTGAATGTGTTTTCAAACATGCATTTTCTGTTGTTATTATTGGGTTGCAATATATACTTTGTCTGCAAAAATATATCAGTGACTCAAAAGCACTTTACTGAAGCATTAAAGGAGTTATAAAAGTGACCAAATAAATACTATAATGTAGAATAATAGCATAAACGTTAACAGCATTCCAGTGGAAATATACAAAGGAATCAAAATGGACCAGGGCAAGTGGATCTGTGTGATGGTTCTCACAAGCAATGGGGAAAAGATGGTCTTTTCATTCAAGGTAAAAATCAAAACAATAATTTCCCTATAGCCCTGGCTGGTGTTTCTCAGTGGTTAGAGTGTCAGCCCACACACCAAAGGGTTGCGGGTTTGATTCCCAGTCAAGGGTACACACCTGAGTTATGGGTTTGATCCCATCCCAGACGGGGCTCGTCCCAAAGGCAACCAATCCATGTGTCTCTTTCACGTTGATGTCTCTCTCTCTTCCCTCCCCCTCCCTTCTACTCTCTCTAAAAAACAAAACAAAACAAAAAAAACAATGGAAATAATATACTTGGGTGAGGATTAACAACAACAACAAAAATACTTTTCCTTACAAAGTTGGTTATTTGCTTGATAATGACAGAAGAGGGACCAAATGCAACATTCAAAGTTGAACATCTTAGACAAAATCAGGCACAAATCACACAATTGCTGAGAAACTATAAAAGCAGCCACAAAATTAATGCCAAAAATTAAAGTCAGGAAGAAAACAAAGCAAGTTCTTAGCAATATTTCTTCCTTGAATGACAGTATTAATGGCCGATGATGACAAGAGCATGTAATTTGTAAAAGCAACCACTATCTCCTGTGCATGCCAAAGAGAGTGGATAAAGCCACCAATGGGCAGAACTTGAAACATCTCTTCACATAGGCAGCAGGAATTGGTGAGAAAACTTACTAGCTTTTTTGGTTGTTGTTGCTGAAAACTTGTGACACGCTAGAAGATACATTTTTCACTTTAGGTAATGATTTTTTGTGCACCAAAATGTAGAAAAGAAAAAGATAAAATATGTTGTAATCGGTACTAACAGAGTAGCAGCTATGAATACAGCAATACAGAGTGTATCCACTCAAATTTAAAAGCTTGTTTCTTAATGACAATTACCATACTCCATTAGTCACACACAACAGTTGGCCTTGCCCCCTAATCTTAATTCAACATTGAAGGAAATTGTGAAAAATGTGAATGTAATTATATTGTGCCCCAGAGCATAAGTATTTTGAGGCTGCCCAATAAAAAATAAAAAATAGGCAGTGATATGAGATCCTGCTTTTTCCTACTAGTGTATGCTGGCCATTAAGAGAAAAGATGTGCATACAGGTTGGGGAATGAGGGAATAAAACAGTTCTTCACCACCCTATTAATGCCAGGATATACATAGCAGTGATGAATTCCCTTGAATGACCTAAAAGTTGTCACGTCAGAGTAGAAAAATTAATAATTTTGAAGTTAGAATATGCTAATAAGACTGGACTATAAAGAAAAATAATTACTTACTCATTAGAGAAACTAACCAATGGCATGTTATTGAGAATATTTTTAAATAACTTCAAAATGCTTCACAGATCATGAACAGATGCTTTCCAGAGCCAAATCCATTATAGTTTGGGTTACAACAGACTTGCTTATTACCTTCTTTGTTAAAAATAAATAAATAAATAAATAAACAGTCAGAGCTCCAGCTGTGGTGTGATATACTCACTGCTTTGTCAGCTGGCATAGAACTGGAAGTATCCATCCAGGGCATCAAAACAATTTGACTCAGCCAACTTCTGCCCTAAATGATGACCTTCTAAGTTAGTTTTTCTAATTTAATTTTGTAGCAGTAACTACATGTGGTAGATAGATGTATTCGCCACAATTCTTCAACCCTCTCTGCATCCAACTCCTTTGTCATGGCCTCTTTGTTGGGAGAGGAGGGTGGATAATATATTCTTAGCCCTTGACTTTGAGTTCGACCTTGGGACTTGTTTTGTCAATGAGATATCAGCAACATGACACCCGTGGGAGTGGGATAGGTGCCTGTCTGTGTTGGGCATTCTTTTTTGCATCCCTGCTGTCCTCACGAGGAGGACATGCCACATTGACCCACCGCATCAGGAGGATGAGGAACACATGCAGCAGAACCACCCAGCTGCCCCAGCAGAAGGGCACCTGAGCAGATCCAGACACAGACTGGTGAACAAGGAAAGATACTTCAGAACACCATTGAGATTTTGTGGGAAAAGTTCACTAATAAAGATGGGCAAGTGGAACATCACATCCTTCAGCTCTGGCTAAGGCTCATCAAGCAGAAGAGAATATTTTGACTGAAAGATTAAAAACAATATAATCTGATGTACAAAATAAACTGATGAACAAAATAGATCCAGAGACACGGAAGCATGGAACAGACTGTTGAATCTCAGAGGGAAGGCGAGGGAAGATGGGTGGGTGGGAGAGATCAACCAAAGAACTTGTATGCATATATACATAAACCATGGACACAGACAATAGGGTGGTGAAGGTATGGGGCAAGGGTGGGGGCAGGTTAGAACAGGTCAATAGGGTTAAAAAGGGGACATATGTAATACTGTCAACAATAAAAAATTTAAAATCTATATATGTATATTAGTGTATATATATATATATATCTATATAGATATATATATATTTATCCTTTTAACTGATAACAATTGTTATCAATATTTTAAATCTTGCCTTTAAATTATAATAACTTTTAATTTACCTTGGTTCATATATGTGCCAAAAGCCTATTAAGTAGTACTTAATGACTCAAAGTATAAAAAAACAAATTAAATAGTTATCTCATATATAACTTTAAAAAGTATAAAAGTCAGGTACCTTAAACTGCTAAGTTAGCAAAAATTTCTTTTCATACACACACACACACACACACACACACACTCACACAATCATACATACACACAGTATTACCTTCGATTGTTAGGAGAAAAAAATTCCAAGTTTTCTCCTGTGCATATATTATCTCAATTTAAGGCATATGTTAATCTTACTCATGTGTAAATAAACTATTTTTACATAAAATGTGTCCTGGACAATTCAGAATTACTCCTTGAAAATTACACAAGCAATCAGATTTCATTCCCAGCACTGCCGCTAGGGCAATGCTTTTCTTCTCCTTTTTAATATCTGCTTTAGAGCAAGAATATAATTGAATTTATTATCTCCACCACATGAGCCAAATTGGCTGTGATGGTTCAGATACTTTATTGAAGACACTTGATGTTTCCATATGGGATATCAAAAATAGCTACAGTAACTGTAGACATTTCAGACACTTTAGATTTTGCTCTATTTTCACATTATTACCGATACAGCTGGGACCATAGCTCATTTTCAGGAAGCCTAATTGTTTTATAAGGGTTTACATAAAAGTCAGAAGCATAAAAATTATTTTTCAGATTTTGTGGTTTTCTTATATTTATTATGAGTTATTCTTAGTGAGGAGAGGGAATGGGAGCAAGAACTGGTGTTTACAGAATAGTCACAGAGCTGTACATTACAGAATAGGGAATTTAGTCAATAATCTATAATAATAAAAACATGATATGCTAATTAGACCGATGTCCTTCCAGACAACCTTCTGGATGAAGCTGGGGCTGCGAGGGAAGCCTGGGTCCCGGGTGCCAGAGGGAAGCTGGTGCCGGCAGCGGGGTGGGGGGGGGGGGCGGGGGGGGGGAGGGGGCGGAGGGGGAGGGAAGAAAGCCTACTCTTGCACGAATTAGTTGCATCCGGCCTCTAGTATCATAATAACTTTGTATGGGACTAGATAGGTACTAGAAATTTTGGGGGGACCACTCTGTAAAATACATGATTGTCTAACCACTATGGTATATATCTGAAGCTAATACAGAATAATATTGAATATAAACTGTAATTGAAAAAATAAAAATATATAGATAAATGAAATAAAAAGAGGAAAGGTAAAGAGCAGGAAAAAAAAAGTACAAAAGTGGTAGTCACAAAATAGTCATGGGGATGTAAAGTACAGCATAGAAAATATAGTAATACCGTAATAACCATGTATGGTGTCATATGGATACTAGACTTATCAGAGTGATCACTTCATATGTTATAGAAATGTCTAATCACTGAGTTGTACACCTGAAACTGATATAATATTGTATGGCAAGTGTAAAAAATATTCCAAAATCTCTACCGCATAAAAATTTCAAAATATATTTTATAGCTAAAATAAAAAGTAACATTTTAAATGTTAAAAATATACTTGTTCTGAAAAAAAAAATGACTCAAAATCTCACTTCATTCAATTAGACATATCCTTCATTCAAAGTTATCTCATCCCCAGGATTCATTCAACTCCACCTATCACCCTGACTTACCTAGCCCTTAGATTTATTGCTGCTGTTATTAGAGGTCATTATGGTGGTGATGTTTTTAATCAATACACGAGGGCAAAAGCTTAGAACAATTCTAATTTTTTAAAAATTTTGCAACCAAAACACATATTATCAAGTTCAGAAAACATCTAAAACAAATTGACTTATTATCTTTGTTCTCTTATGCACATCTAATATGTGTAATACCAAAAATGTTTTACTGAGATATATATTACTACTGTATAAATGCTATATGATATATTTATTTGGTATAAGACTGGTGGGCTCATAGATACATTCATCAAGAGATTTTTTTTAATCCTATGCACAAATCACTTTCCCAAGCATTTTCACACTTCCAAAAAGCTACGAGCTATTTAATTATCTTCATCATTGCACAGGCAAGGGAACTGACACCCTGATGGATAAATTTTCCCAAATTTAGATGGTTCATGGTTACAAACTCAGACAGTCTGATTTAAGAGATTGTGTTCTTCTGTACCATGCTATAATATCTCAAAAATAAAAACAAAATAGCACTAACTATGTGATATGTTAAGCATGATTCTGAGTGTAGTACATGTATTAATCTTCATAGTGGGTACAATGATTATCCTATTTTACATATGAGAAAATGAAGGTACAGAGTTCAGATCATTTGCCCAAATTCATACAATTATAAAGATAGTTTGGGGGTATTAATTTGTGTATTGTCTTGATTTTTTTTCTTTCCTGTGTTTTCCCTTATATTTCCCTCCCCCATCTCCCCCCCCCTCCCCCCCCCCCCCCGCCTCTTTTCTTTTTCCTTGAGAAATTAATCTATCCTTAATGTGCTCTTACATGTTGGCTATGTTACAGGTTGAAAGTAGACTAACCCTGATACCTTGATGAGTGCAGGGGAGATTTCTTAATTTTGTGTGTCAAGGGGAGGGGATGTTGTTTTGTTTTGTTTTGTTTTGTTTTGTTTTGTTTTGTTTTGTTTTCAAAAGGTAACACCCATGGAGCGATTATGCTAAGTAGTTCTTGAGGCATGGAGAAAGACAAGAAGAGATGAGAACAAGGGAGCTTTCCGCAATTAGAAAAATGAGACCGTGGGCTCCCTGAGAAGAGAAAAACCATCATTTCATTCCCACTCAGGGTCCTCAGACAATCGCCAGTCCTCAGATGGAAAAGAAATAGCTATGAGACCCAGTGAGGGCTCACAGAGAAGGCCTGACTGAGGCCCCAGGATACTCAGCCCTGACAGATGTCCCCACTCATTCCCCAACACGTCACTGCCTCTCACTTTTAAGGAATCGTGGTACTTGGACAATCAGTAGTGACAACTATGGTCTCAGGCATAGAGGACCCTCCCCCACTGCAGTCCTCCAAGTAAGAACTCTACTAACTGTCATGTGATTATGGTGCAGGGAAGGAAAACCCGAAAACTGAGCTTGTGTTTCTTGCCACTTGAAATTTGGCTTACTTTAGTTTTAGGAACAGAATATGATGTAATAGGACTGGCCCAGCTGAGCTTCTGAGCTGCACTTAAACTGTGTCGGCTTGAACCCCCGTGATAAAGTGTTCCAGCGCGTGGGTCCAAGGAGAGTGTCTTCTCTCACCCAGAATTACTAGCATACATTCTAACTTCTGAACACATTTCAAAAAATGTATAGAAGTCAACTTCAAAAAGTCTTTATGTCAAGTTCTTAATTCAGGAGTCTCATGATTTCTAATTTTTCAAAGTGCTCATATTTATCCTCCCTAATACCACCTCAAGAGAAAGAGTTTGAAAGAGTCTGAAGCAAAGTCATGAACAATTATACAAGGAATTCTGGACTTTAGTCTGAGGTGTAATCGCATAACAGAGTAGAGTTTTTATTTCCACTAACTCTAGAAATGATGAAAATGCCTGTATTTCAGCTGTGTCTTCCATAGGAATAATCTCCCGCAGAAGTGAAAAAGTACTCTGTTGTAATGAAGCCTTCGGTGTATTTGAAATTGATTTCTCAATAATTAGCTTCTCATTTTCCTTAAGCAAAACATTTTCATGATTTTAAACATGCCAAATAGGAAGAAAAAACTTTGATAGTATTGCCACTTGCTAGAGTTATTTAAAATTATGTACACGTTTTTTAAAATGATGGACAGATTATGCACACTACCAGAGCATAATATATGATAGGGATAAATGCTTCTTTGTTTTCTTGTTGAAGATTTTGCTCTGTGACAAGACACAGCTAGCTGTCAGGGCCTCAGCAGAACTCTGGGGGTTATTTTTGGCAGGAAAAACAATTACAATGTGAGTTTTCTGACTTCTTTCCAAACATACCTCCCTTTTTCACAAAGGTAGCTGACAGACCATAGGAATTCTAACCAAGAAAGCACCTCTCCTTTCTGGAGATGGTATGTCAAGTCATCAATTTTTTAAAAAATTGATTTCAAAGAGAAAGGGAGAGGGAGAGATAGAAACATCAATGATAAGAGAGAATCATTGATCAGCTGCCTCCTGCACACCCCACACTGGGGATTGAGCCTGCAACCCGGGCATATCCTGATCGGGAATCTAACCACAATCTCCTGGTTCATAGGTTGATGCTCAACCAATGTGAGGCGTGCAGGAGGCAGCCCATCAAAGATTCTCTCTCATCATTGATGTCTCTATCTCTCCCTCTCCCTTCCTCTCTCTCTCTCTCTCAAATCAATAAAAACGTATTTTTTATAAAAGAACTTGACTTAAAGATTTTTTGAAGTTGACTTCTGTACATTTTTTGAAATGTGTTCAGAAGTTAGAATGTACCACACTGGCAGACAAGTCATCAAATTTTCCAGGTAAAAGCTCACAATCTCAGTTATTCAAAGGGATGCTTTGAAATTCATAATAGGTTTTTTAAAGGCCTGAGAGACACTACAGTTTCTGTTATAGTCATGGATCCATGAACAAATGTTTTATTATTTGTTCCTACACAAAAACACACATTTCTAAGCCAAGATGACAAATCTCAATTGAGGGACGAATTATAAAATATTTCTGGTACATTTGTTGTCACAAATCCATCAAACACCAAAAGTTATCCATGTGTGCATCAAATCGCTCCAAATGTATTTATTCCAACCATTTCCATTTTGCTATTGAGTCCTTATGTGCTGAATTTATTTTCAAGATAAAACTTTCATTATCATTTAGGTGATGGCTCCCTCTGTTCTTCTAAGTCAGAATCATGAATGCCTGGTGGGGAGGGAGTTCAGTGTTCTTTAAGTTTAAGGATGTGTGTTTGTTTGTGTTGTGTGTCCCTATGGTAACATATTGCAGTGATTTATGTGCACAGTTAGGGACAAGTGGCTGGAATCCTGGCAGCAATTAAGGAACTCTAGGCGGAGGCCTGTTTATCACTGCTACCTACCACAGCAAGGTCAGGATGAGAAGGATGGGATTCTGTAAGTCACATCTGTTATTTGCTTGATTGATTTTGGTTTAATCAAAACTTAAAGCTGAAGTTGGGGGCTGGGAGGAGAGGGGGAGATGGGATAAAAGAGAAGTTTTAAAACTCTACTAGAGATTCATTCTCTACGAGTGTTATAAGCAGACAGTTGAAGTTATTCTTCACTCAGACATTTGAATAGTCTGAGCTGCTTCAATATGCTGTTGAATGTTAACTAATTGAATTTCTGTGGTGCCCGTCCTGAGAATTTTTTATTCTCTTTCAACGCAAACCAGTGAGAAGACAGAATATGAAAAGATTGGCCTTTGGTAGTCTAGGAAATTCCACCATTTGAAGGAAGAATATATCTCATAATTTTTAACGTCATTTTTCCTGATTCTCAAATTGGATTTGAGTTGGCTTTTAAGAGAAAAAATATATTTATTATAAGGTTGTTAAAAAGTATACACATAAAATCCCAAGCCATTAAATATAGGTAGAAATAAACATGGTAACCATGAAAGTTAATACATTAACCATGACCTAGCACGAAATTTAGCTTTGACCTTTCCTTGAAGACAAAACAAAAATGGTAATGCAGTCAAGTCTGTGTGTTTTATTTATTATTTGATAGACAAAAGCATCATGAAACTGATTTCACAGAGTTCCTGCCTTTTAGGATCCCAGGCATCATACATTAGTGACCCTTATCATGGAATCAATAGGCAATTGACTTATAAAAAGGTTAACAACCTCTTTTATCATTTGAACATATCAGGTATTTGCATTGAAAAAGACAGCAAGATATATCAAAAGTGAATGTATTATCTTCTTAGAACATCATATTACAGATGCTTATATTCACCTGCTCCATGGGATGGGATGTACCTATTCCAGAAACAAAGTGAAAGTGATACATTAGACTATCACATTTCCCTAATGTGTTTTATCCATGAAGAGTAAAATCTCTGGTGCCACTTCATTGCCATCAGGAAAATAAAAATCATGTATATTGCTAGATTGAACACTGATTTGGAAAGTAATGAAGCATTGAACTCTTAGTATATTGTTTCAGTATATTGTAAAGACCAAAATCAAGGATCATCATGGATATCTCACCTTATAAGAGGGTGGGGTGGGAGACATGTCAATGAAATAATAGTTGTTTGCCAAATAAGAACTTTTCCGATATCAAAAAGAATAAGTCAGAAATGAGTAAGAAGAGAAAAGTTTCACAACTATTTTTAAGAAGGTGATATAATGTTTAGACTACAAATCTCTTAGCTGACTCTTACACAAAAAGAGCTCAGTAAATACCCATAAGTATGTCACAAATATACAGCCCTGGCATCTTTTGCTTACATCTTATTAAGTACAAGGTGAAAGGGTATAATAACAAGGTATTTGTATTAACAACAAAAAGTATAATGTAAATAAGAATGGCAAAATAAAGTGTATTATTTCCAAATTATGACTTTTCATAGAGCTACTAAAAGGAATAAGTGAAATATGTATGTTACAAGATATGCAGTTAGGTTTAAAAGACAAGTTAGGGCATATGAAACCATTTTTTATAAACACAGAACTATAAAAACGGTAATGCAGGTATTTATGACTACATATCAATATAGATAGATAGATAGATAGATAGATAGATAGATAGATAGATAATAGATAGATAGATGATAGATAGATAGATAGATAGATAGATAGATAGATAGATAGATAGATGAAATCATTAAAAGACTTTGGAATGTTTCACAGCAAATTTTAATAGTGGTTACCTCTCACCAGGAGGGACATAGGTAACTACAGACACATTGAGAATTAATTAGCTTTACCTATAATGTTTAATATATTTTTAAGGAAATGTACTTGTGGGTTATTAATATAATAAAAGCATAGTTTTTAAACAGTGCTATAGACTAAATATTTATGTCCTCCAAAAATTCATATATTAAAATCCTAACCCCCAATGTTGATGGTATTAGGAGGTTGGGTGTTTGAGATGTGGTTATGTCATGAGGGTAGAACCCTCATGAATAAGATTAGTGCCCTATAAAAGAGACCCCAGAAAGTTCACTCATTCTTCCACCATATAAGAACACAGCAAGAAGATATCTATGAACCAGAAAGTAGACTCTCACCAGGCACCAAATCGACCAACAAATTGATCTTGGATTTAAGCAGTCTCCAAAACTATAAGAAATAAATTTCTACTGTTTACAAACCATCCAGTTTATGAATATTTGTTATAGCACCCTAACTGACTAAGACAAACCGTAGTAAGAAAGTGCTGGGGTTCTTGTCCCAGCATTAAGAAGGGTTCAGCAATCTGGAAAAAGGCTGTGCGTAGATTAAGTAGGAGTCCAAGGACGAAAGATAATTTTGAAAGGCATTGGGGGTCAGAGGAGCTAAAGGTCTCAGCACCCTTGCTTTTTATTAACACAATTTGTCCTAAGGCAAGGTGGAGATAATACACTACAAAGGGTGGGGTTTACAGAAGCATTGTCAGATTGGGGAATAGCCTACAGCTGTTCAGGTGTTTGGCCAACAGGAGGCAATAACATGTAGATTAAGATGCCCTGAGCTGTCTGGTAGCAAACAATCATCCTATTCAGGTTTGGGGGAAGTGCCCTTTAGCCACTCCAAGAGATAATTACATATGTGACTCAGCCCTTGTTGAGCCCCCAAGTTTCATCAACCCTTTGATAAAACTCTTGTAATTATGACATGCTGGAATTGGCTCCCGGCAAGAAAGGAGAATAAAAGTATTATAAAATTGTCAAATGGACAAGTTAGATGAGATCTCATTGTATAACAGAAGTCAAATTCAGTTAGGCAAAAGAATATAGTTAATAGTGTTGGAACAACTTGCCAACCCTGAAAAAGTATTTTGAAAAACATGTGCAAAACTATTTTCAGGTAAATCAAATATTTAAATGTAAAAATGTGTGTGGGAGTCAAAATGGCCCCCTAGAGATGTCCACCCACTAATCCCTGGCTCCATGAATATGCTACACTATAGGCCAAAGGTACTTCACAAAAGTAATTAAGGTTAAACACCTCAAAATAGGAAGATTATTCTGGATTATCCAAGCGGACCCAATCTATCCAAATGAGCCTTTACAAGTAAAGAATTTTCTCTAGAGGGAGACACGTGGCAAAAGCATACTTTGGAGATTTTAGCAGAAAAAGAACTCAAGTTGCCCTTGCTGGAGGAGCCAAATGGAAAGCATGTGTTGATGGCAGGCAGCCAGGGGGAGCAAAAAAACTGCAGTGATTGACACCAGCGAGGAAACAGAACCCTGAATTTTGGCAAGAGCATCAATTTCAGGCTAATATTTGCCCCCAAAATATTTCTCATTGTGAAGGAGTCATGGGCTTTTCATATCACCAACAGACATCTCTCAGGTTTGAACCGCCTAGGGCAGTGATGGCGAACCTATGACACGCGTGACACGCGTAGCCATTTCTGATGACACGCTGCCGCACGCTGAGGATGAAACATTTGCTGCTCCTGAGGATGAAACATTTGCGACTAGAGTCTTGGAGTTAGTTTTTTCCTCGAAGTGACACACTACCCGAGGTATGCTCAGTTTTTTGGCGAAGTTTGACACACCAAGCTCAAAAGGTTGCCCGTCACTGGCCTAGGGTCTTGTTGCTTAGACATTCCTACTTATTTACTACAGGGAAATAGAACTATTTGTATTTCCCATCTCTTTGATGCTTGGGATATTGAGTTTATCATTAAGAAAATACTGTTTCATTTAATATGGAAAAAATGGAAAGGGAAATTGTTTAAAAGACATTCTAGTGACCTGTAAGGAAATGATCTTCCAATGTTGATATTATTTATTTCTAAAGACATATATTTTAAAGTCCTTTCCAGTTTCTAGAAGCCACCCACATGCCTTGGCTTTGGCCCCTTCCTGGCATCATTCTGATCTCTCTTTTTCACATCTCCTGCTACTGCTTCCTTACCTGCTTCCTTTTTACAAGGACCCTTATGACTACATTGGGCCCCTCCAGATAATCTGGGAAAATCTCCCCTTCTCAAGATCCTTAACTTAATGAGATCTACAAAGTCTCTTTTTCCAGGTAAGTTAACATAGTCACAGGTTGCAGGGATTAAAGAGTGGAAAAATCTTTAAAGGATAAGGCATTATTCGTCCTACTACACTCAATTGTAAAAGAATTTTAACAATTTATATGCAGAAAAATCTGTTAAATTTTTTTTTGTCTCTTTGCAGGAAACAAAAATGTTATTTATTCTAAATCAAGTCCCTCCTGCAATAGAGTTTTAAATGACTACAAAAATGAGTTTGGCTGCTTGAAGGGTTTTTTTATTATAATAATTTACAAATCTCATTAAGCTTTGTTATTGTTTTCCCAATTCTGAATCCACAGCTGTCACCAGAATGACACGCATGAGTTAGAGGGTATAAAAAAACCACTTGTGGGAGGACTTCTGGATTGTTTTTTGATATTTATGACAGGACTTTTTTTTTCCTTGACTGCATCTTATACAATGATTAAGTGCCATAAATTATTCTGGCTAATGAAAAAAAAATGTAAAATATAAAGTTCAGCTTCATTTATCTAAAACACAAAGGGGATTTCCCTATACCACCCTGGAATAATTCTTTTTTTATCAAAACATACACACAGAGGAACTACATTTTAGTTTTCAGATTTATGATGTGAATTCTAAATTTTAAAAATACTAGGATCTTATTTCTCCCTAATCATGTCACAAATTGGCCCTTCGCAAATGAGTCATTTGGTCACTTAATGGCTATTGTAAAATTAAATCTAGCTGTAATAGTTACCATCAGTTCAACCATCTTTAACAAGTAAAGCATTCGACTAAAATCATGACAATTTTATGTGAGATAATGATCATCGACAGTTGCTCTGAATTTACAATCAGCAATCAACCACAAATCCCATCACAGCCTTGAGTACAAGACTCTCAGTGTTGGTCCTTCCTCACAGACATAATAGTGAGAAATAAATGAAAATTGTGAATGGTGACTACAATATCACGAGACTAGCTTTATATGTCGTGCCAACATCTGCCTCTGTATTTTACAGAAACATTAGATATAATCTGAAAGATTATGGGAAAGAGCCATTCTATAACTTATTTTAACTACTAAACTGATTCATTGCTGTTGTTTACAAAAGCATGGAATAATTTTTGTAACCTAATATCCAGTAGTTGAATTCTACATGCACATGCTAATGGACAGAGGAAGTTCATCTAAAATTGTGCGGTGTATCAAGAGAATTCCCATATTTCAATTTAAAAAAATAGTAATACCCAAAAGGCACTGACTGTACTGATTTCATCATGGACACATAATGTAGTTAACTTCTAATAAAAACCAAATAGGTCTTTTTAGTCACTACATGATACACAAATAAATAATTTGAATGTTTGGATATATAATACCTAAATTAACTTATTAAATAAAAAATATATCTTATTTCAAAGTCTTAGAGAGAGATGTCATTAAATTGCAGAAGGTTTGATACCTTATTTAATACCTAATTTAATATACTCTCCTTATATATGTAATATAACAATACAAACAATTACCTATGGAGGTATTATAATAAGGTTATATGAAATTCGATATTATTTTCTAGTCAGTACAGTATTACTCAATTTACTTCCTGTAGTTAATTTATCTAGGGTTGATTTGCATAATAGGCCTATCTTTTTCAGGCAAAACATCACGATTCTTTAGCTACTGTCTACCCTCTTGTGCATGGCAGTGCCCCTCACCACTCCCAAGTCCATAGCCCCATGGCTGGGCAAGCAAGGCAGGCCAGCGCCATCCTTCCTGTAGATTATATTGAACTGGAATCAAGGGTAGAGAGTGTTCTTTTCTTCTGGTGACTAAACTGAAAAATATAAGCCCGTGTTTCTTCTGGTAGCCCAGATTTCGTCCTCATGGAGAGAACTGGCTTGGAAGAATTAATACTATTTGTAAAGTTAAGCACTGATAAAAGATGCAGAGTGAAGGTTATGGCAGCATTTAAACCCTGGAGTGCACTCATTCCAAACATCCATCTTTATCCTTGTGCATCCTCTGCCTTGGATTGTGGAGCCAACAAATTCCATTCTTTGCTTAAATTAGAAAAAGTGTCAAGAAGGCATGGGGTGGAAGAGAGGCAGAGAACAGGTTTTCACAAACAAGGTGACCTTATGTGTCCCACTGAGGCTGATTTTTCTTTATTTTGTTCATCTGTGGTGGTGACAACACCTCCTTCGTTCTCTAGTGTGAAGTTCACTCATCTGTCCTTGCTCCACCTGCTGGTGTGGACTCGGGTTATTCCTGGGTGTGTTCTCCCAACTGTGCCATGCTGCCCAGTTCCCTAGACCAGTGTGAGAGGCCCATACCATCAGCACCTGCCTTTGGAACACCCCTAGACCAAAAAGTGGGCGCCAGTCCCTCGCATTCAAATTGCCCCAAGTTTTCTGAAAGAGACCTTGCAGCATTCCTTTGGGACAGGCAAAGTTAAAAGCTGCCCCTCATCCTCTGGGGAAGAAAGGGATCACATGCAAACACTATTTTTCTGTAATCTCTGCTCTCTGGAAAGAACATTTTCTTCTAACCCACTTTAGATTCATGCTCCCACTAGGGGAGAGAAAGGTGGGAACACACTTGTTGATCTTTCTTACTGTATTTGATCAGGTTTCTTTTTTCAATTACAGTTGGCATTCCATATTATACTGAGCTTTATCTCATGGCTCAAAAGGGGTCGCTGAACCCTACCATCACTTATTTCATTTCTTTGTGCTCAGCAGCTCGGGGTGGAGAATGGTCACGAGGAATTCAACCCAAACACACAAAAATTGCCATAGTAAACAAGCTATGTGCCAGTTTATTTTATATTTTATTAATATTTTTGAAGTCTCAGGCTACTGAGGTTTTTGAACTACATGTCAAAGAGAAGAAAATTTTGCAAAACCCTGAATGCCCAGTGATCACTCAGACTTCTCCTCTTTCTTCTACATTTACTTTTCCAAAGTGATCCTGTCCAGAATCAGGCTTTAAACCCCAACTACTAGTATATAGCAGCGACTCCTGAAGGCCCACACTCTTCCCCTGAAAGTAAAATCCAAACTCATGTATTAAAAGGCCTACTCGGGATCTTTCATCTTTTAATTAGTCCAGCAAATATTTGTTGACACTGACTATTTGCAAGTCACTATTTTTACACTCCTAGCAAGAGATTGATTGTTTTATAGTCATCGTAAAAAGCAACAACCAGAACTGGATTAAATTTGTTTGCTCAATCAATAATAACTCACCTCAATGAACATGCTTCTGAAAGCCAGCCAATCAGTGGCACCCTCCTACTTTTTCAGCCAGCCAATCATCAGCCTCACTTCAATGAGCATGCCTCTGAAATTCAGCCCATCAGCAACATCCCTACCCCCATGAAGAAGCTTCTCCAGCTGAGTTAACTCCTTCTTGCCAATACTTGAACTCCACACTTCCCAACACACCAACAGGAGATCAGCAGTCCTCTTCGTTGGAGAGACTGTGCCTAACAAGCGTACTCCTCCCTTTCTTAAGTGAGTAATTTGACTTAGGACTGAATGCTGATCTCATATTTCAGGAGCTGAATACATGACTAAATGATGACACATTTGCATAAGTTAGCTATGTGAAACCAATATATAGGCTCTGGATTGTTTGGCTCAATGGTTAGAGTATCAGCCCATGGGCTGAAGGGTCTCGTGTTTGATTCCTGGTTAAGAGCACAAAACTTCGTTGCAGGTTCCCCAGCCCTGGTAGGGACGCATGTGGGAGGCAACCAATCAATGTGTCTCTCTCATGTCGATGTTTCTCTCTCTCCCCCGCCCCTATCCCCTCTCTCTCTCTCTCTCTCCCTCTCTCTCTCTCTCTCTCTCTCTCAATGGAAAAAAGATCCTAAAGATCCTCAGGTGAGAATTTAAAAAAAAACAAAAAACACCAACATATAGTATCAATAACACTACTTTAATGGTAAGAAAGAATGCCACTTGTTAGGTCTCTCCTAACACTTATAACAAACCCCACACACACAGAGTGAACTAATCTCAGAATGACTGATGACCAAAACCAAGCTTATTAGAAAAATTTTCCTATATGGCTGCATCTAGTGGATACTGAATGTGTTAGTCTGCTAGGGCTGCCGTAACAAAATATCACAGACTGAGTGGCTTATATAACCGGCCTCTATTTCTCCGGGTTCTGGAGGCTGGAAATCCAAGATCAGGGTGTTGACAGGTTTGGTTCTTTCTGAGGCCTCTCCCTGGGCTTACATGTGGCCCCTTCTAGCTGTACCTCCACGTGGTCATCTCTCTGTGAGTGCACGTATCTGATGTCTCACCTTGTGTCCAAATTTCCTCTTCTTCTAAGGACACCAGTTAGATTGGATCAGGGCCCACTCTAAAAAAAAAAAAAAAAAAAATCTCATTTTAACTTAATCACCTCTTTTAAGCCCATATCTCTAAATACAGTTCCATTCCAAAGTACTGGGGGTAGGGATTCGACGTGGGCTGCATTTGAGGGGTGTGCAATTCAGCCCATTACACTAAGATACACAGCCCGGACCCCCATTAGTACTAAAAGCAATTACTCCACCAGAGGCTGGAAGTGCTGCCAAGTCACTGCCTTCGGCTGTTAGCCATTTTCAGGAATTGCCTCACCTAAAAATTCTCCTTCCCCAAGATCCTCCTCTCACGGGTTCATATTGCAAAAAAAAAAAAATGATCAACATGATGCTATAAAGGCCCAGCCCTTAACCTCAACCTGGGACAATTCTGAAGGCCCAGCCCACCCCAAGGCAACCCATAGGGTTCTCTGAGGCTCAGTTACAAATACATTACATTTCAATCTCTCCCCCTGCTTGAACCTGTTCCTTCCTGTCCCTGGGCTTGATTCCAAGGGTACTTCGTAATGCATTTACTACTCATTAATCTCTTTCTCCAAGTCTGCTTCCTGGGAGACCCAGCCTGTAACACTGCGGAAACAGAATCCTGATTGCATTGGGAAAAACTAGTTGAGGCAAATCTGGTTAGCCTGTTCTATTACTTAAAGTTCACAGAAACTAATAGTCCACACAGGGTTATGGAAATAGGGTGGCAAATTTCAGTTTCCTTTAAATAGTAGTACTTTCATAAGTTGTTTATCATAGGGCATAAATTGGAGTCCCTTATGGGCTGTTTGCATAACATTATTACATTTAGATATTTTTAAGAGATGATATTTATTTATCACTGAAGTATGAAGTGTTTAGCTTTTGGTAAATTTTCCCTTGGGTATAAGAAAAGCAGGTCCTGCTTAATAGAACATGAATTAAACAAGGAAAATGCTCAGGGATGTAAAAATTCTTGTCTGGTCAACTCTGCCTGTGTATCCAGAGGAATAGGCGTAGTTGCTAGTAGAGCCCTGTGTTATGAAGAACAGAATGCAACGTTCTTGCCATTGCTCCTGCACACCTATTGAGACCAAACTTCTAAAGCAGGAAAGCCGAAAACTTTGTCTCTGGACCAAAATGAGGATCCAGCACTGCCAGGCATCCTATATAATAAAAGCCTATTATCCCAAGTATCCAGTCGTCTGCTCAGCCATTCCACCAGCCAAAGCGTAATATACTAATGATATGCTAAGGCCGCTCAACCGCTCACTATGACGTGCACTGACCACCAGGGGGCAGACGCTCCACCTGGTAAGTTAGCTTGCTGCTGGGGTCCGGCTGATTGGGACTGAGTGAAACGGGCTGGACATGCCCTGGATTCCTTCCACTGTCCCTCCCTGGCTGGCCAACCTCCAGTGTCCCTCCCTGGCCCCAATCGTGCACTGGTGGGGTCCCTCAGCCTGGCCTGTGCCCTCTCCTAATCTGGGACCCCTCGGGGGATGTCGGAGAGCTGGTTTCAGCCCGATCCCGCAGGCCAGGCTGAGGGACCCCACTGGTGCATGAATTCGTGCACCAGGCCTCTAGTATAATATAAGAGAACTAACCAGTAACCAACTCCCAAGGCAGATGGCTCACCAGAAACCCCTTTGTCCTAGGACACAGCTAAGCCTTTTAATGAAGAACCCCTACTCCCATCCCATCCAGATCATGAGCATCTACATATACCACAATATGACATTCTGCTTGTATGGTGTTTGTTATTGTGACTTAATCCAAATTGTGATCTGGCTTCCAATATCACCTTGAAGAGTGTTATAATAAGGGAGGTTTGGTCATGAGAGTTGTCCATGCTGTTAGCAGGTCCCTGTATGCCCACTGCCACCACAACACACACTCACACATATGACAATCACACACAAATGAGTTAGAAAAAGAAAAAAAAAGGAAGGAAGGAAGGAAGGAAGGAAGGAAGGAAGGAAGGAAGGAAGGAAGGAAGGAAGGAAGGAAAGCAGGGCATACACCTTAGGGGTGAGAATAGATTGGCATCAGGTAGTCATTTATAAACTTCTTGGTAATCTAGCTGTATGATTCTTATATTGCTTTATGTTAAATTAAGTTTTTTAATGAACTTGGCCAGGTTCTCCTTGAAGTCACATAACCATTATTAGGCAATGGATTCATTCAGGAAAAAGAAAAACATTCCAGGACCTAAAATATAGGGGCCAACTTAGGAGGTTGTCACTAGAAAGTCTACCATTCAGATCTCCAGAAATAATCAACAACTATCTGGCACAGAGAACATATGCAGTACAGAGGACTCTCATGTTGAGGTCACACATCTAACTAAATATACTCCATCGGTGCTTCTCAAACCATCTTGTGGTAAAAGACCACTTGTGTTTGTTTTTATATCCAATTCATTGTTTATATTGGTGAACTAATGTTTTGGCCTATATCATGCTCAAAGAGATGAGTCCACTGAAATGCTGGGGCATCCTGACAATGTCAAGTTGCTCTAAAATGTTTCAATGCACTGACCCTACATTTTTCCATGAATCCTGCAGAATTGGTAACAAGTAGTTTATGGACCAGCACTGGTTCGTGGACGACACTCTGAGTAGCACGGTTCCTGAAAGGGGGAATGTAAACCTCACAGCACACCAGCTCTGTCTCATTGCAGAACAAAATGGAAATAGATAAAAGCAAATTATCTTAGGCGAGCTCAAATGCTTAAAACCTATCTCCCTGACATTAATCCTTATCTCTCTTCCTTTTTTTCTAAGGATGCATCTGAAGTGAAAAGGGACATAAATCTTTAACAATCAAGAAATATATTTTTGAAATTCTGAAAGAATTGTTGCTAGATCAGTACGTATTCATTGAGGGCATATCCCATGTCCTCAATTCTGCACTAGACACTAGACTACTGTTGAGGAGTTCCCTATTAAAAAAACCCATCGAGTAAAATATCAGATGAGCGATTTTAGTCACTAAAGGAAGAGTCCCCAGTGGGTCTGTGAAGATCTTTCCCCTAGTGACACTGCCAGTGTAGACCAATTTAAATTGCATTGCTGAACCAGAAACGATCAGTTCCCACTCACTGCTGCGAGCAAAGGCTTTATTGCTGGTATATCCCACAGAACCACATCCGTCACCGGGTGAAAGCTGCAGGCAGGGCCTACCTCTGGTCTGTGCAATGCACAGGGTTAGACAATCAACTTGAGATTTCACAATGTCACCTATCACATATCATGAATTAGTGAAGAGTTATTGCAATATGTATCTTTTTTTTAATTAAAGAAAGAAAAATAATTTTTCTGGCTGACTAGTTCATTTGCTTAAAGTCAAAAGACGGCTCTTTCAAAGTTGGTCAGTTTGCTGGTCAATAACTAGCCCTGTGCATGTCATAAAAATCAATTTTGACCCTCACAAGTTTTTGGAGTGACCAATTATAATTCCAAACCTTTCCCCAATAACAGAATGAGATATATGATTGCTGATTATTTGTTTTCATGGCAGTGTTCACAGGCTGATTATTCTTTTCTTTTTTTTAATATATTTTATTGATTTTTTACAGAGAAGAAGGGAGAGGAATAGAGAGTTAGAAACATCGATGGGAGAGAAACATCGATCAGCTGCCTCCTGCACACCCCCTACTGGGGAGGTGCCCACAACCAAGGTACAGTCCCTTGACCGGAATCGAACCCGGGACCTTTCAGTCCACAGGCCGATGCTCTATCCACTGAGCCAAACCGGTTTCGGCTATTCTTTTTTTTAAAGTAAGTTTTTATTGACTTTAGAGAGAGAGGAAGGGACGGGGAGAGAGAGATAGAAACATCAATGAGAGAGGACCATCTATCGACTGCCTCCTGCACACCTTCACTGGGGATCGAGCCCGCAACCCAGGCATATGCCCTGACCAGGAATCGAACCTAGCATCCTCTTGGTTCATGGGTCGATGCTCAACCACTGAGCCGCACTGGCCGGGCACAGGCTGACTATTCCTACGGGGAGAAAAAGATATTGGTGTGAAGAGCCAAAAGTATCACTCCATATGCAAAAAGGTTTTAAAGGGGAATCTTCTAGAGAATATATAATAAATACACCTAGTTAAAGGAAAGCCATGTGTGCAGTATACGCTTGACTAAAATAAAGGTTTTCAGAAGTGAGACCTCAGGATAGAATGCATGGGAGTTTAAATTTTTACTTTAACAAAAATTTTTAAATAACTTGAAATTGCATAAAGTAAGTGCACCCAATTAGCTACTTAAGAAAATTAATGATGACCAAATCCCAAAATTTTTAATCAAATTTGAGTGACCCAACATAAAGGCTCATCTACACTTAGAATGTTATATACACATAGATATAGACATGTAGATATATAATCTTTGGTATGTTGAAAATACCATGAGAAGATTTTTGATACAATGTTATGACAGAAAAGCATGATAAAAACATCTAACTCTAGGACAATTTCAATCATGCTAAACAAAATGGCATGAAACATACCAACTTGTTACCAGACAGTGATAATCTCTAAGGGAAGAAGTATTCGTGGGTTAAAATTGTTTTCCTTTTTTCCCCCTGATATTTATTTCCCTCCAAAAATATGACTTTGATAATTGGAGGAAAAGAAATGAACTTCATTGAAATAAATGCACATAAATTATAAATAGGTTATTCTAGAAAATTGAAAGGGGCATAATTACATTTGTTTAAATGGGTCAGGCCCAGCTGGCATGACTCAGTGGTTGAGCATCGACCTATGAACCAGGAGGTCACCAGTTCGATTCCCAGTCAGGGCACATGCCCAGGTTGCGGGCTCCATCCCCAGTGTGGGGCATGCAGGAGGCAGCCAAACAATGACTCTTTATCATCATTGGTGTTTCTATCTCTCTCTTCCTTCCTCTCTCTGAAATCAATAAAAATATATTTAATAAATTACTAAATAAGTGGGAAATAAAAACTAAGTGGATTACAACTCTTTTTTTTTTTTTACAAGAAGCAAATTAACTACCATGTATCCAGATTTCATTGTCAAGCGGAGGAATCCAACCACCTTTGGACAGATGTTCCAGTAGCTCTAATCTCTCTCCTTGTATCATTTTTCCAAGTCTTAGGAGACTGCTAAGCAGTTTTCCTTTGAGCATCTTTGAATAAAAAAGCATATTAATAATTTGAATTTCTAATCCTTTATACTAGTCAGCAAATTTGCCTTTACAGCCTTCAAATTGGCTTAGTTGGACTTCTCAGGAGAAGGTCTAAAGAACCCAAAACTCCACTTCCCTTAGATTTCTCTCAACCAGAAAAAAAGCCTTTATACTGCTTTTTATTTTCATATTTTAACTAATGAGAGATGCATTAAATTAATAAATCTGCATTTAAGTTTATCACTTATCATTTAGATTTATCTTCTCTGCTTTTAAGCATGTTCCTAAATGTAACTTTGTAATCCTGATCCCCAAAGAATGTTTAATATATGTAATAAAGAATGCTTAGCAATATTCCCATAGTCTCTGGAAACCTATTCTTATATTTAGATTAACTAGCTTAAAGCCACTTTGTGTAATTTCAATTTATATTTACATTTAAATAAAAAGAGACTGTGAATCATATTAGCAAAACAGATCTTATACCAGTGCTCTAATATTGGCATAAATAATACCTTGGCTTATGTTTGAGGTGTTAATAAAATCTATATTAACAAACACTACCTACATGTACCAGATGTTCAATTAAAGGTTATCTCAGTCTCCTGCCAGAAACCTTTATGATATTTAATATCAATTATTATTGCAAAATTGTGATTATAGGAAATGGGAGGAAGAAGGATTCTGTCCTGAGACACTGAGCACATACAAGGCCTTGCTTAGAGGTGGTGATGTGTGCTGCCCGCTTATCTTTGAAGCAGAATCAGACTTTAGTGGGAGGTAATCCAAACACCTGTCTCCCATTTAAGAGCAGGAAACCATTTACATGCAGGGTGGTGACCTGTCATAGAATATCCCTCTTTGAGCCATCAGAGGATTGCACTTTGGCAAGGAAAGTGTTAGCCTAAAGTAGCAGTGCCAATAAGAAAATAAAAACCCAAAGTAATTTAAAGTAAAAATGTCTACCTATTATTTACATAAAGAAAAAAGGATCAAAAATCAAGAAACATTACTGCTCATAACGATTGATTTCTCAGAGAAGAACTGTACAATCAATTTTATGAACAAAAAAAAAATCTTATAACAGTCTAAGGCCAGATCTGGTGTAGTTTGTTCATTTAAACAAGTATTAATATCAAACAAGTACTATACATAAATAAATAATGAACAAACAAAGTTACCTATATCAAATGTGTTATTTCCATAAGTTCTAATAACCTTAACAACAAAATATGCATACATACAAATAGATATATGCAATTTTTGCTATTTCATAATAGATGTTCAAAATTCCTATAAGTAATTGAAATAAAAGTATTACTGATTTAAATTTGGCATGTTAGCAAATCAATTATATCATAAATGTAAATTGACAGTAGTAAAATTTTCCACATTTTATGTCTTTTAAAGGCAATTATAGTTGACCCTAAAACAATATGGTTTAATCTGTGGTATCCCCTTATTAGCAGATTTTTTAAATAAATACTGGAAATGCATTTTTTAAATAACATTTTCTTTTCTCTAGCTTACTTTCTTGGTGGAATACAGCATATAAACTTATAACATACAAAATACGTGCTAATCTACTGTTTACTAGTATGTTATCAGTAAGGCTTCGGTCAACAGTAGGCTATTCGTAGTTAAGTTTCGGGGAAGTCAAAAGTTATATGCAGATTTTTGACTGTGTAAGGAGGTCAGTGCTCTAACTCCTGTGTGGTTCAAGGTTCACACTTCTGTGTATACATAATAACCAATGTAGTTTCTCCTTTATAAAATGTAAAGAAAAGAATCATGCAGTCAAATGGTCCCAAGTTTTTATCAAGAATAATGTGCCTTTTTATAACATCTTTGTCTATTACTTATATTTCACTCTGTCCATAATTATTTGTATGTATGATGCTTGAAATGTCCTTGGATGAATAGCTTGTCCCTTCTCTTGTACTCTGCTTTTGTCAAAGAACATCCCCAATTTATCCTGTTCGGTGATGAGAAGCACATATTGTAGAACGCAAGTTTCCTCAATCACGTTAGCTAAGGCCAGCCTGGGTTAACTCCTGAACATGTGACAGATCCCAGCAAAGACCAGAATAGCCTGTTCTACCCTATCTGATACCAGTACATGAGAAATAAATGCATTTGCTATATGTATACCTCTGACCACTTATTGAGCAATTACTAAGACAAAACAAAAGAAAAAAGGTAAACATACAAAGACCTGATACTCCACAAATTTAATATTAAACATTAAGGAAGCCGCCGAAACCGGTTTGGCTCAGTGGATAGAGCGTCGGCCTGCGGACTCAAGGGTCCCGGGTTCGATTCCGGTCAAGGGCATGTACCTTGGTTGCAGGCATATCCCCAGTAGGGGGTGTGCAGGAGGCAGCTGATCGATGATTCTCTCTCATCGTTGTTTCTGACTCTCTATCCCTCTCTCTTCCTCTCTGTAAAAAATCAATAAAATATATTTTTAAAAAAAACATTAAGGAAGCCTTATATTCCAACCAATAATAATGAGCCACACACTAATTTTTTTTTCTGTCTGAAGGAGAAATGTGGCATTATCTCCTAAAGAAGAAATAGCATTTAAATAACTCAATATCTCAATAATTACTTTTCTGTCTTTCCAGCTAATCACATTGGTCTACTACCTCTAAATTTTATTATTCTTTGCATTAGTTAAATGATGGTGAAGTAGGAAGGACATTACTTCTCAACTCCACCCCATACTTCCAGTCCTTAAGTCCTTGTCTGTCAGATTCCATCTGCCTCAAACTATCTTCCCTACATTTTCATTTAACTTCCTCAGTGCCTACTTGTCTACCAGAACTCAACTAAACATTACCTCCTCCAAGGAAACTTCCCTATGCATTCTTATTTAGAGACAACCTCCTTCTTGTTCCTTACAGCATCACAGGGTTGGGAACATCCATATAAGGCCAGAGAAATCATTTAGTCTGGCTCTGCCAAGGCAACCTCAGGAAGGACTCATATTCAATAAATCTGGGGAGCTTTTTTCATAGCAACATAAATTTATATTAAGTAAATTATATTAAGCTAATGATGCTGTTAATATCCAAATGGCCCTTGGCAGAAAAAAGGTTCCCCACCCCTGCTCTAGAACAGTGGTCACACAAAACAGTATCTTTGAATGAAGGCTCTGAAGAATAAAGCATTACACATACAGCTTTTTTATATATATTTTTTGTTGTTGATTTCAGAGAGGAAAGGAGAGGGAAAGAGATAGAAACATCAATGATGAGAGAGAATCATTGATTGGCTGCCTCCTGCATGCCCTACACTAGGGATCAAGCCTGCAATCCAGGCATGTGCCCTGACTGGGAATTTAACCATACCTCCTGGTTCATAAGTTGACACTCAACCACTTAGCCATGCCAGCCAGGCCACATACAGCTTTCTTCATCATAGAAATGAAATAGCATCATTATTCACACTATCACTTGTTACAAGGATATTAAAGCTAAAATAAAATAAATAGAGCAAGGGCAGCAAAACAACTGTGACTGGGAACATGTACTATTTCTCAGGCACTGAGCTAAGTGCTTTACATGGATTATTTAACTCTTGCAGTACTCCATCAAGTTTTACTATTATTGCTCCCACTTAATAGATTTGAAAATGAAGACTCAAAGAAGTAAACTTCATAATTAATCCAGATATGCAGTACAGTAGTCATTTCCCAGAAAAATAGTCATCAGTATTCCATTTGACACTTGCAAAAGACAAAGGTGTTGAAATACAGATGAGTTACATCAATCTTTATAAGTAAAAGTCAGATTTGTCAGATTTGAGAAGTGTTTTTCCGTGCTGAAGACGAATAAGCACTTTTCTTTATTCTTTAGAGCTCAAGTTCCAACTATGTTTTTTATCAAGAATAGAACACATTAGCTCAAGAAATAAACATGCTACATTACAAGATTCAAAACATTTTTATCCTCAGGTAAGAGGACCTGAGCTTTTGAAAACTAAATGGCATTTCAGTGACTTTTTTTGTATAGATGTTTCACAAAATATTAAAATTCAGTGATGAGTTATGGCATATGGGTCTCTATTATGACCTCGAAAAGCTCTTGGTTTAAAAAAAAACAAACTTTTTGTTTAGCTTTTTCCAGGTGTTAAATTTAATCAAAAGTTGACTAAGAGTCTAAAAACTAAGTTGACCTTAAGAAATGCATTTTCATTATCTTACACACACACACACACACACACACACACACACACACACACACATACACACACACACATTTTGAAGTTCTCCAACCTAAACATCATAGTGGAAGCTCTCAGCAGGCTGCTTCATGCCACAGGCCATGTACTTGACCTTTGTGCCTCAAAAAGAACAAGATATATGAGGTTTAAGAATTTGCTTCACCTATGCACCTTTATCATCAAAACTATGGATGAGTCCCATCATAAAATTTGAGTCAACCTGCTGTTCAGTGAAAATGAATTATGAACAAGTTTGTCAATGGCTCAGAATGAAACATAAATCTCTTAACTTAATGCAGCTAGTTCTATATTTGTCTTAATTCTCAAGTAATATTTTTAAATAGGAATTTGACTACAATGTACAGTTGCTGCTCTATTCAACCATCTGTATTTTATTGTATTAATGCATTTTTTATTTATTTTTATAATTGTCTCTTCCCCTTTTAGTGTGAACATGTTTAATTAAGAGACCAAAAAACCATTTTGGTTTTACCCAGTTTAGCTGAAACCCTTCCATCTGTTCTGGCTTTAAAATACTTCAAGTGTATTCAATTCAAGGTCAAGACACAGCAGAATGATATACCTCAGCCAATTAAAAAAAGAAAGAAAGGAAGGAACTGCATATCACATTTCTATTGTCAGATGCTTTCAATGTGATGAAAATATATTACACACTGGTGAGCTTTGAAAGGTCACCAGATAGAAAGCTCTCTTCTTCCTCCTTGTCTGTTGCGTAGGACATCGCAGGCTCACAACATTATGGCTACAGCACAGGTATTTTATTCTTGTACTCCCCCATTCGTTCTTTATCATTCATTTAGAAAACTCCAAACCAGAGTGAGATAATCAGCAAATGAGTTCAGTAAGGAGAAGTGAGGCTGCCATTTGAAATACTTGTTTTAAACTGCCCTACCTACGCTGAAGTGTCAGAAATTTAATGAGAACTGCAGCTCCACAAGAGATCAGCTTTATCATTATGTTTTGCCTCTCTCGGTGCTCTCAGGCCCCATCTTAATGAAAGACGAGAAATAGCGGGACGTTTCATGGGAAAGCCAGTTCTCATTTTTGCTCTGCATTTGAAAGCTTATCCAAGAATAGGCATTGGAGGCTGGAAGTGGACAGACGAGCTCACATCACACTTTTGAAGTGTTCCAATCCTAAGCCATCCTCAAACACCTTTTGATCAGACTAGACTCAGAAGTTTCTTGTTCCCTCTTCCTGTACTCCGTTGCAGTTTATCCAGGCTGCTCTGTGAACCGTGCGTCCCTCTTCTCAATACCTGCTGGAAATGAAAGGAAGCAATTGACTTTTCCATGAGTCAAACTGCCATCTGTTAAGGGCGCTCCTCCCCTCTTTAAATCTGCTTAAGAAGTCGCTTTCCTGCTTCCTGGTTTCTTCCCCAGGCTCAACTGGAAGCATTAGCTAAACTGTGAGGTTTAATAACTTCAATTTTATAGGCTGCCAGGACAGAACAGAAAGAGAACAAAAAAAAAAGTGAACAACTGCTTTCCCACAGAGCAGAAAAAGTGGACAGAGTCCAAGAATGAAAAACCTTCCCCCGTTGGCTGGACCATTTAGATTCAGCAAGAATAGTTTATAATCACCATAAGAACAATTGCCATTGTCATGTTCCAAGCCATGCATGACAGCACTAGCCTTTTGTTATAAACTCTCCGTTGGCCACACCGCAGGAAACAATCTCCTCTAAATTTCCTCCCTCACTGCAGATGGCCTCTGCAAAGAGCGGGGCATCTGCCACAGCAGCTCTGCCCGCCAAGGCAAAGGGTCCCCTCGGAGCAGGAGATACCGTCATCAGACGTCCAAGTGCCCTCTCAGGTGCCTTTGGCTTCTTTTCTACACCATAAAATCTTCTAGCTGCCCTATTCTTCTCTTTTTTCTTTTTCTTTTCTGAAACACTGAGGAAGAGAAAAAAAGCAACATTCTAATTGAGACTTCCAAAGGGCATAAATATTTCACTGCAATTGGACCAGTCACGATTCATCTGCCTCATTTCATTCATTACAGCTATGAATGTCAATGCGCCTCATTTTTAAGATTTGAAACAAAGAATTTGACCTAAAATGCCTCAAGCGTGGCAATGACCTCCATATGCATAACAAGTTAAATATCCAAAGCAGCAGTTCTATGAGTACCACATAGATTTTGATTTCCCAACACAAAACTTGTTAATCTGGCCTGAGAGAAGGCACTCCAAATCACATAAAATACTTAACACCGTCAGACTGTTTCTAAAGAAATCCTTGCTCTGTTACTTTCAAGTAATAATGTGACTAGAACTGAACTAACAGAAGATTGCTTAATGAAATTCCTGGCTTTATTGAATAGATATGATTTCCCACCAGACATCAGTTGTCTAGAATGTAAACATTCACTTCTAATATGCTTAAGGATGCTTACAAAGCTTATTGACATTACATATTCAACAAATACACAGTGAGAGATAGTATAAACTCCAGGATGGCTTTTATCCAATTAGAAAAAATCTGATAGTGTCAAAAAATGTTTTCAGCCGATATTTATGGGGCTGAGCTAAGACCTGGGAATGCAAAGAGTTTATAATGTAATCTAATACTTCCACAAAAACATACTGTACTAGTCAAGGTTATCCAGAGAAACAGAACGGTATTATATATTTAAAAATTGCTGAGAGAGTGGATAGAGTGTCGGCCTTCGGACTGAAGGGTCCTGGGTTCAATTTCGGTCAAGGGCATGTACCTTGGTTGCAGGCTCCTCCGGGGGAGGGAAGAGGGTCGTGCAAGAGGCAACCAATCAATGTGTATTTCTCTCTGTCTTTCCACTCTCTCTAAAAATCAATAAAAAAAATATCCTCAGGTAAGGGTTTTTTGGTTTTTTTTTAATTGCTTAGAGAGTGTATTTTAAAAGTTCTCGCCACCACCAAAAAAAAAAAAGTATCTAGGTGAGGTGACAAATGTGCTAACTAATCTTATTGTGCTAATCATTTTTGCAACATTCACATATATAAAACCAACACGTGTACACCTTAAACTTACACAATATTATATGTCAATTATATCTCAATAAAGCTGAGGGAAAAAAGAAAGAATAAAATTATCTAGATGCCCCAAAATAAGGAATCAGCCAAGTAAATTATGGCACATCTACACAGTGTTAAAACATTATTCAGCCATTAAAAAATGCAATAGACAAAAGAATATGTGCACCTCTATGTTCATTGCAGCATTATTTACAATAGCCAAGATTTGGAAGCAACCCAAGTACTCATCAATAGACAAGTGGATAAAAAAAGTGGTGGTAGATATACACAATGGAATATTACTCGCCATAAAAAAAAAATGACATCTTACCATTTTCAACAACATGGATACCCGTAGAGGGTATTACACTAAGTGAAATAAATCAGTCAGAAGAAGACAAATACCATGATTTCATTTATATGTAGCATCTAAAGAACAAAATAAATGAATGAACAAAACTGAAACAGACTCATAGGCACAGGGAACAGACTGATAATGGTTGCCAGAGGGGAGGAGGGTTGGGGACTATGTAAAAAAGGTGAAGGGATTAAGGAATATAAATTGGTAGTTACAAAATAGTCGCAGGTATGTAAAGTACAGCATAGGGAATTTAGGAATACAGTCAAAAATATTGTAATAACTATGTATGGTTTCTGGTGGGTCCTGGAAATATTAAGGGAACACTGTAAAGTATATGGTTGTCTAACTACTATGCTGTACACCTGAAACTAATACAAAACAATATTGAATGTAAACTGCAATTAAAAATAAAATAAAATAAAAACAATGTAATAGGAAAATATTTAGTGAAATACATGTTTATAGGTATTATTATGAAAAAAGCAGAATACAAAATCTGCAAATATAGCGTGGCTCAGTGGTTGAGCATTGACCTATGAACCAGGAGGTCATGGTTCGATTTCTGGTCAGGGCAAATGCCTGGGTTGTAGGCTTGATTCCCAGTGTGCAGCGTGCAGGAGGCAGCCAATCAATGATTCTCTCTCATCATTGATGTTTCTATCTCTCTCTCTCTCTCCCTTCCTCTCTGAAATCAATAAAAATATATTTAAAAAACTGCGTGTATAGCACTACCCCATTTTCATGTCAGTGTTTATTATATGTTTGTATTTATATCTCTGTAAAATATTTAAAAATATTACTCTAACCCAAATAAAATCCCTGAAATAACCATGGTTAACTCAGAAAAGAAAATACCTTAATATAACACAACTAGTGAGTAGTGGAGCCTAAATTTAAACTCATAGCCATCAGATTTTAAAATCAATAATCTAGCCCTGACTGGTTTGGCTCAGTGGATAGAGCATCAGCCTGTGGACTGAGAGGTCCCAGGTTCGATTCTGGTCAAGAACATGCACCTTGGTTGCGGGCATATCCCCAGTAGGGGGTGTGCAGGAGGCAGCTGATCAATGTTTCTCTCTCATCAATGTTTCTAACTCCCTATCCCTCTCCCTTTTTCTCTGTAAAAAATCAATAAAATATAATTTTTAAATCAATAATCTATATGGGGTTTACTGATTTTTACTAGTAATATAAGAGCATATGATAGCAAGATTTTACTCTAGTACCATTTTTAGTCACAGGAAAGGTTATCAGGGGAATCAGACCAAAGGCAAAAAAGAACAATAAGAATTTCACTCCATTGCCCAGCCCACATGGCTCAGTGGCTAAGTGTTGACCTATGAACCAGGAGGTTACAGTTCAATTCCCAGTCAGGCACATGCCCGGGTTGTGGGCTTGATCCCCAGTGTGGGGGATGGAAGCAGCAGATCAATGATTCTCTCTCATCATTGATGTTTTCCTCTCTCCCTCTTCCTTCCTCTCTGAAATTAATAAAAAACATATTTTTTAAAATAATTTCACTGCAAACACTGTCAAAATTATCTAATGGCTTTTTAACCTCCATCATTTAACTCTCATAAGAACTAAGTTGACCTCTTTTATTAAACTGTTACTTATAAGTGTAATCAAATTATATTTAAAGTTAAATCCATTAAGGGATTTAATATATTTCCACTTACAGAGGCTAGAAGAAATAATAATTTGTTCTTCAATACCCGTGCAGTCCTTTTGAAAAAGATTTACCGTGTTTGAGTTTATTTGAGCAATAGTCTGAAACGATTTCATGGTGTGGAAAATAATTTCCTCCAACAAATTTGGGTCAGTAATTTCACTTGAAATTAGATAAACCAGCATGACATGCAGGGCTCAGATTGAGAACAACTTGTTCAAGTGCAGTTTTCCCAAAGCAAAATATGATATAATAGCCATCTCTTTCCCACCTATCTGTATTATATATTTGAATGTAAAATCACCAATTACATCAACTTTCACTTACAGACTATTTGTTTAGTTGAATTGTGATGAACTAGCTCTTGCTACAGCAGTATAAGGTTACTCAACCTTGAACTGTTATGACCAAACAGAGCTTTTCCTTGTCTGCATCATTTGCCTGACTCCCGTAAGAGTTACCCACAGCCTTTTATTATCAGATTAAATGTCACAGCAACTGTATCCTTTCATCTTAAACAGCCAGAAGCTATTATTATTCTTTTCATAGCGGGATAAATTTGACCTCCTATCCGCATGTTTCATGTCCTAGGGAGAAGCAGGTTTATCATTTAATTTACAACTAGATGACTTTTATGTTTTTACTGGGTGGAGAGTGCAGCCAAGTCTTTTGTCTGTTACCATAATGGAAAGCCCAGAAAAGAGGCTTTAAGATGAGAGGAAGGAAGAAGCAACTTTTCTCCATGTTCTGTTTGGAACTTGTGATTTGGCACCACCTTGGGTCTCGGAGTCTCAGAAGGAGGGCATGGCTGTATCACATTTATAACAACTATTATGTGCATGATATCCATGTATTTTATACTTAGTGCTCTCGAAATCCAATAGAGTATCCAATTCTTAAATTATAGACAAATAAACTGATGCTCTGAGAGTTTAAATAACGTCTTCTAATTCCTTCAGTAAGTGGCAGGGCACGGATTCTAATCCTTCCCCGACTCCACATGTATGCTATTTTCACTACTTCATCCTGTCTCCTCAGATACATCTGCCTCTTGTCCCCTGTCCTCCCCGGCTCTCCAAAATTAGAACTAATAAAGATCTGTTTCCTGGTGGCTGCACAAAGGTCAGAACAGCCTTAACTTAATATAAAAGCAAGAATATAACTAGTTCAACATCATGAGTTTCTGAACCTAAAGCAGGCAACTCTGTACCAATTTAAGCTGTTCTATTCTTCAGTGACGAAACCAATTAACTTTCATCATGAGCTTAGGCTTTCAGATACTATTTTTAAGTCCAATTTTTTTTTAAGTCCCAAGAGAAACTTAATATAGCTTTTTAAGAAATCCAATATTTCATTAAGTTAATTGGGCTTGATAAAAATTGATAAAGTTTGGCCCTGGCTGGGTGAGCAGTTAGTTAGAGCAGGTCTCAGACACCAAAAGGTCGCATGTTCTATTTTCAGCCAGGGCACATACCTAGGTTTTAGGTTCAATCCCAGGTTGGAGCAGGGGTGGGAGAAGAGTTCAGTCACTGGTCTGGGTGTGTTTGGCTGGGTGTGTTTGGGAGGCAACCAACCCATGGATATTTTGCTCTCACATCTCTCTCTCTCTCTCTCTCTCTCTCTCTCTCTCTCTCTCTCTCTCTCTCTCTCTCTCTTTCTACTGGGTTAATTACTGGTATAATTAACCCAGTAGAAAATTTGGGGGAAACTTAAGTCTTGGCATTGCCAGCCACTTAAATGAAGAGAAAATAAATATGGAAATAAACAAGTTAAAAGATGCTCAACCTCATCAACAATCAGGAAAAGGCAAATTAAAACAGCATTTTATTCTGATCATAGTAACAAAAATTTACTTATCTGATAATATCAGTGCTGGCGATGACATTATCATGCACTGCTGATGGGAATGTAAACAGTCATAACCACTTAGGAAAATCATCTCACATTCTCTGGAGCTATTCACACATAGAATCAAGCAATCTCAGACGGAGGCACATGTCCCAGAGCAACGGACTCAACCTTTTCTGTTGACACAGTCCCTTAACAGTTTTGAAAACTCTATATCCCCTTGCCCATTTTTAAGTTGATTAGCATGATTAATCAGAAGTTTTTTGTAGTTAAAAAAAAAGTGATTTCCAGTTTAATATAAATATAACAAGATTAAATAAAACTGTTAGCCCTGGTGGCTTGACTGAGTGGTTACAGTGTTGACCCATGGACCGAAGGGCTTTAGATTCTATTCCAGTCATGGGCATGTATCTCTGTTGCAGGCTCAATCCCAAGCCCCCAGTGGGATGCGTGCAGGAGGCAACCAATAGATGTGTCTCTCTCACATCAATGTTTCTCTCTCTGTGTCCCTCCCTCTCCCTTCCACTCTTTCTAAAAATCAATGGAAAGCATCCTCGGGTGAGGATTAACAAACAAACAAACAAACAAACAAAAAACTGTTAAATCTATCTTTTTAAAATGTGTCTGAGGAATATAAATATAATAATACATTTTTTCCAACCACCACTTATTTTTAAATGCATAATCAATCTTTTATTTAACAGTCAACTTAACATCTGGCCTTTTGCTCTTTGAACTCAACTCTATTCCACCTCCCTCACATAATTTTATCATAATGGAATATATTTTATTCTTGAAAGTCTATCATTAAAAATAGTATGCCAATTTAGAATGTAAGAAAAGAGTAAAGACATAACATTAGTGAATAAAGAAGTTAACAAACAAATGAGACTTCTGTTTCTAGGAAGAGAAAGTAGACATACTTCTTATTCCTTTCAAAAAGGACAACTCAAAACCCTAGATTATATATAAAGCAAACGTAAGAAGAGTCTGAAGAGTAGAAACTGAAAAGGAGACTGCCCAGGACCCACAGGACCCACAGAAAGACTCAGTGGCGACTCCCTTAGGTTATCTTATTGGTACATACTAGTATATCCCAGACTTGGAACTGAAAGACATGGCGAACTGGAAATACCAACGGACACATAAAAAGAAGCCCCAATAAAAGGAACCCGGAAAAGGGCAGCCTAGTAAGGCAGAAAACTTTTAGAAAATAATTTCTTCACTCTCAATGCCACAGGAGAAAAACAAACTTCTGGTTCCAGCCCAATCATGCCAGCAAGGGAGTCTAGACCAGGTGAGGAGCCTAGACTTCCATCCTTGAAAGATACAATAAGGCACCCCAACCCCATCCCTGCCAGGATGGTTTCAGAGATGGCCAAGGAGGGAGCCAAGACTTTCATCTCTGCCAGCCAGTCACAAGCCTGCCCCCTACAGTGTGGGCAATGGCCACATGGGGAACTGGAACTCCCAGCTCCCAACCCCGCCAAGAAGTAATAAGGACCCCATCATGTGTCACCACGGCAACTGTTTTAAGGAACTTGTGCTTCTACTTTTTCATCGGGCAGTAGCAGCACGGCAGACCTCCTCTTGCTAGAATGGTGTCACATAAATCCAGCTAAAAGAGTTTTAAATAAGATATGGTCTCACAACATAATACAGAAGTGTCCAGATGTCGATCAAAAGTCACTTCTTATACCAAGAACCAGAAAGATCTCAAATTGAATGAAAAAAGAATCGATAGATGCCAAGACCAAGATGACAGAGTTGCTAGAATTATCTGACAAAGATTTTAAGGCAGTCATGGAAAGAATGCTTCAGTAGCAATTGTGGAAACAAAGAAAACATAGAAAACCTCAGTAAAGACATATAAAGCCTCAGCAAAGAAATAAAATATATAAGGAATAACCAGTTAGAACTGAAAAAATACAATAACCTAAATAAAAAGGTCAGTATATGGTATCAATAGAAAAATAGAAACAACAGGGGAAAGAACTAGGAACTCAAACAGTAGAGACTATTCAATCGGAATAACTAATAGACTAAAAACAAAAATCTAGCAAATGATCCAATGTGTTATCAGAGTCTAGGAAGAAAGAGGATACGACTAAAAATATATGGCTCAAAGAAATAATGGCTGAGAACTTTGCAAGTATGGCCAAAAACTAAAAAGATAAACTGCAGATTCAAGATTCTACAAAAACCTCATACAGGATAAGCCCAAATATACTGATGCCAAAACATCATAGTAAATGTTGAAGGCAGTGAGAAACTGTTACAGGAGGCAGATAAGTGGATATTAACAGAAGAGAAAGGAGCCAAACTGGCTAAGCCTAATTAAGTCTGGAAGCTACAGAACCAGTAAAAAGGGGCAAGTGCTTTGCTGGGCGCATGTGCAGTAGAAGCCAAGATAGCAACATAAAGGGGAGGAGTCTAGCCAAGTTAGTCAGTAACCTTAATCTAACTTTAGTTCATTTTAAGAAAAGTCTATGTCACCAGTAATCAAAATTGAGCATTCTCATAAGTCTGTTAAATTGTTTCTTTTAAAGCTATCAAAACATTCCTGGTAGGACTATAATTGATAAATTTATCAAATTAGGTATTCTACAAATTGAACTTTCCTTTAATTTGTTTTTTTGTGAATCAATTTGTGAACTGTATATTAGGCTAATTGTCCATTTGGGAAAATTGAATATTGACCAATTTACCTGCTCTCACTAAAACCTCAAACATTAGAAACAACGGAAGCATCCATCAATAGGGACAAATTATCCACATAGAGCTCAAGTGTGGGAAAGAGAATAGTGCAGATTCAAACACACTGGCATTAACAAATCTTCAGGAGTTAAGGGACAAAGCAAGTTACTGACATTTGCATAATTCAGTGATTCTAGAAGTGTGATACCCAGACCAGCATCGTCGACATCGCCTCGAAACTTGTTAGAAGGCAAATTCTCAAGTGTCAGTCCTATCCTAGTGAATCAGGAACTCTGGAGGGTAGTACATTTAAGCCACCTGTGTTTGAACAAGCTCTCTGGGTGATTGTGAGGCATGCTAAACCTATAGAATCACTGATTTAATGAAAAGGAAAACAGTGTACATATGCATGCATACAGACACACACACACAACCCAACACACATACTCTCACACATAGAGATGCATACACATCACTCTGAATGTGCAGAGTACACAGGAACAGTGGAACTGTTCTTTCTGGGCAAGAGTACAGAAACGCTAGGAGCCCAGGATGGGAAAGAAGCTAACTTTTCATATAAGCTTATGAACTATTAGAATTCATTTCCTATATCTTTGATAAGAGCAGGTTTAAAAAGAAATCTCAGGTTTAAAGTTGAACAAATGCTCACAGCTATTGTTCATGTGATACTTTTTCATCAATTTTCCATGTTGAAATGAAGAAAAATTAGAATTAAGGCAAGTGAAAGGCAAATTGTTTTAAAATATGTTCTGCCTCTTTCTTATAGTGAGCATGTTAAGTTTGAGAAAAGGTAACAGGTTTCTGTCAAGGTACCTGTAAGGAACTTGAAACAACTAAAATAGCAAATAGTGACTTTAATTAATTGTCCTATTATTACCTTACTAAAGATATTGCCACACTTTTAGAAATGTCTACACAAGGTAGAAAATTATTTGTAAAATATAACCAAGTGGGTGTCTACAGGCCACAACTGTAAATGGAATACAAGGTATCATACGCATAATTCATCTCCTTCACATTGTCGTGAACTTGGCAGTAACTCCAATTGAAGCTTACAGACACAAGCTTATATTAAGTCTCTGAAGACAATAGATTGCAGGCTTTTTATTCTATAAGGTTTTCTGAATTTGTATACAATGCTTCAAATGTTTTAAATACAGTCTACCAGTATATCTTTAGACATCTTTTCATTCCTAAAGATTCCTAAAAGTAAACCAGACAATCAACTAATTATTTCCTCCATAACAAAAATTTATGTGTGTGTGTATATATATATATATATTATATTATATTATATTATATTATATTATATTATAGGTATTTCCAAAGCTCAGTATGATTGTCGTTTTGAGATAGTAATATAATTCTTTTTTTTTTTTTTAGCCCACAAGCCAGGTAAAATTGATATGTGACAAAACAACTGAAATAAAATAAAAAACCTAAGTCCTTGTGATTATTGTAGTTTGTAAGTTCTACTTATAAAAGTCCTGTGGTGGTTTTAAAAATATGTCCACACCTTTTATATATATATATATATATATATATATATATATATATATATATATAAAGAGTTATCATAACCTTTATCACAAATGATATGACATGAATTCTGCCATATTCACTCAAAGGGAAAGAGTTAAGTTTTATCTATTGAAGGGAGAATTTGTGATAAAGGTTATAAAAAGCCTGGTAAAAGGAAAATCTCCTTTAGATCATTCACTCTCCGGGAATGCAGCTGTCGTGGAATGAGAGCTCACGGGCAGCTTATAGAAAGCCCTCCATGGTGAGGAACTGAGATCTCCAGCCAACAGCCAGCAAAGACCTGAAGCTTGCCAATAAGCCAGGGAGTGAGTTTGGAAGTAGACCCCACCCCCCACTCACCCCTGTCGAGCTCTCAGATGACAGCAGCCCTGCCCAGAACTTACTGCAACTTTAAGAGAGGCCCTGAGCCAGAACCATCTAGCTAAGAATGGTTCTGACTTTAAAATCCCTGACTCACAGAATCTCTGATGTGATAAATAGTATTCTTTGTTTTAAGGTGATTCATTTTGGAGTAATTTGCTATGCAGACATAGATAACTAATACATGCCCTTTAAACAACATCATCAGCTAAATATAGTGGACATTCAGTTTGTATTTCCCCAAATTCCCTTGCTTTGTGGACTCACTCCTTCTCCACTCTAAATAATCCGGTGTAATCCATGACATTCCTGGTATAGTTGACTTTGATGCCCTTGGCAAGGAGGCCCAACCAGCCCAGCAAGTCAGAATATGCTATACCTTGACTGGAGCAATCGCTTCAGAGTTGCCTGTGTACGTTAAACTGGGCCAATCAGAATCCCCTCAAATAATGTTACCAGAGTTATTAGGAAAGATGTTCACCCTTCTTCTGAGATCAGCATTCTAAGTCTCACATAATATTGAAGCTGCTATATTTTCAATCTGCGGAAAGAGGTTTCTTGAAAATAAAGCCAAGCAGACATAACAAAGCTGGCAGATATAAGATGGAAAGAGGATGTGTGTTTTTATCACACTGTTTAAACCTTTCTATATTACTATCTACCTTTTACTTTTCATTCTTTCATGTTTTGTTTTATTTTTATTTTTAGTTAATCCTCACCCGAGGATATTTTTCCATTGATATTTAGAGAAGTAGAAGGGAGGAGGAGAGACAGAGAGAGAAACATCTATGTGAGAGAGACACATCAATTGGTTACCTCCTGCACTTGCCCTGACTAGGGCCCCGGATAGAGCCTGCAACCGTGGTACGTGCCCTTGACCGGAATCAAACCCATGACTCCTCACTCCGAGGGCTGATGCTCTAACCACTGAGAAAACTGGCTAGGACAACTCTTTCATATTTTAGCTATTTCAGGAATTTGAATGAGGTTTCTATTTCTGAATGAGTCTGAGTGAGTCAACTGCATGAGTCCTGATAAACTTGACAAATTTTATAAACAAAATACACCTAAGACTTTTGCTTCTGACCATCATGGGATAACAGGAACAATTAAACAATTTAAAATGAACTAAAAATATGAAACAAGTTTTCAGACGTTGGATAAAAGTCATCTCAGGACAGTGATTCCTGAGGAAAAGGAAACAAAAAAATTGCCCCAGGGCAGAGTAGTAGAACCCAAACAGACCCTGAAAGTGTTTCTGAGTTGAGGAGACAGAGTTGAGAATTTGGAGATCTCAAACAGACAGGAGAGTGCTAGAGAGAGAGATAGAATTCTGAAAATATGCAAGGAATTTCTCCTGAGTCTTTAGCTTTTTAGAACATGCATGTGAAGTAATTACCTGAGACTGGTGAAGCAATTCCAGAGATCACAGTGAGCTGGGAGTAATTTATCCTCCCAACAGCTAGAGTGTTGAAACCCCTCTATGCATGAGGCAACAGGTTATATACTCAGAAAAGGATTATTTCAACAGTAGAGTCAAATTAGCTCTGAGCTAAAGGTTACTCTGCTGTTTTCAAGGAACGTAGATGAAACATAGAACTAACTTCAAAAAATATGTAAAAAAAAAATACAAAAATGCCAAAGCTAGACAACATAAAATTCATTAAGTCACCCTGACCATTTTATTCAACATTGTACAGACAGTCCTAGCCAGTGCATTAAAGAAAATAAAAAATAAGATTGGGGGAATAAAAAGAAGAGTGTCTTTATTTGCAGCTGATACTATCATCTATGTAGAAAAGGAATCTGTAATAATCTTAGAACTAATAACAGGAGTATATATTTTACAAAATCGGTACACAAAAATCAATTATAGTTTTACAAACCAGGAAAGAACAATCATAAGTTAAATTTTTTAACTATACCATTTACAATAGCATGAAAAAAATTGAAAGATGTAGGGCCAAATGTGACAAATGTGTGTAATAACTATACACTGAAAACTTTTAAACACTGATGAAAGAAAATTTAAAGATTTAAATAGAAGAAGCATACCATATTCGGGGGTCACATCAATTATTGTTAAGATTGCATTCTTCCTGACTTGATATATAAATTCAATTCAATCTCAAACAAAATTCCAGCAGGGTTTTAATAGAAGTTGATTACCTGTCTCTAATGTTTATATGTAAATGCGTAAGACCTAAAAAGCAAAAATGACTTTAAAAAAAAAAGAACAAAGTTGGAGAAATTATACTCCTGATTTCAAAATATATCACAAAACTGCATTAATCAAGATGGTGTGATATTGGCAGAAAGATAGACATGCAATTCAATGCAACCAAATAGAGTCCAGAAATAGACCTACACACATATGGTAAATTGATTTTAACAAAGGTGCCAAAGCAATTCAATGGGGAAATAATAATCCTTTCAACAAAAAACAATTGGATAAACCTTATTTTAAAAAAAAAAAAAAGGAGAAAAGCCTCAATCATTCCCTGACACCATATTTAAAAACAAAAAAAAATGTTAATCATAGACTGAAATATAAGAGCAAAAATTATTAAATTTTTAGAAGAAAGCATAGGAGAAAAGTCTTAGTAATCTTAGGTTTCACAATGATGTTTTCAATAGTATATAAAAAGATATTAAAGAAAGCAATCAATAAATTAAAATTTAAAACTTTTGTTCTTCATCAGATATTGTTAAAAGAAGAAAAGGGCAAGGAACAGAGTTGGAGACAATATTTGCAAAGCATTTATCCAATAAAAGAACTGATGTATGGATTATATAACTTCTTAAGACTCAGTAATAAGAAGGCAAACAATTATAAAAAATAGGCAGAAGATTTGACAAAAAAATACATATATTTATTTACACATGAAAAAAGTCAACATCTTTATTATTTAGGGAAAACAAATAAAAACCACAATGAGATACCAGTACACATCCACTAGAAGGGCTAAAATTAACAAGACTGAGCATAGCAAGTGTGAGCAAGTCTATGAAGAAATGGGACTCTCATGCCTCTTTTGGGAATGTAAATGATTTAGCCAGTTTTGAAAACTGTGGGCAGTTACTTTAAAAAGTTAAACATAACCCCACCATTTGATTCAACCTTCTACTCCTAGGTTTTCACACAAATAAATGAAAGTATATGTCCACACAAAGACTTGTACATAAATTTACTTAGAACTTTTATCTGTATTAGCCCCAAACCCAAAACAAATTAAATGTCCCCCATCAAAAGGTAAATGAATAGACAGATGTATATATCCATACAATGAAACACTGCTCAGTGATAAAAAGAAATAAACTAGTGATATATGCAACATCTAGGAATCTCAAAATAATTACACTGATTGAACAAAGCCAAAGTAGAGTACCTACTATGTGACTCCATTTATATAAAAGTCAAAAATAAAAAACAAAAAGTGCTAGCCAGTCTATAATGACAGGAAACAAGTCAGTGGTTGCCTTGGGGATAGTGGAGTGTTGGGAGGGAAGGAGGAATCACAAGGGCACAAGGCAACTTCAAGATGACTGATATAATCATTATTTTAATTGTACTGATGCTCTCACAAATGTCAAAATTCATCAAAAATTTTTTTTTACTTTTTAATATGAACAGTTTATTGTATGTCCATTATCCATCAGTAAATCCATGAAAATGCTCTTTTTTTTTTTACTAGGACTGAAATGTTATGTCTATAAGAATATATAAAGTTATTTTACCAAGAACTGTACAGGTAGTGGATGGCAAAATCTCAATGACAAAAACAGTTCTTGCTACACATTTTAATCAGCGGGCACTTTTTACCCCTGTGAAGACTTCAAACCATAATGACTAATGATCACATTTAGAGCTAAAATGGCCTGTCAGCTCTGGATTTTGTTGCAACATTTGCATGTTCCCACTGATCTCTGAAAGATCATTTAGTGGATCACTTTCAAGCCTACTGATGATTATGCTCCAGCCACTGCTTCTTATCTGAAACAGGATGTGGAGGGAAAGGAGCAAGCCCTTGGCTTGGTAGATCTAATCTCTCTTGAGAAGGAGAGAGATTGTTGGCGAGTGCCCCTGCCCCTCACCCAAAGTCCTACCACAGAATTCAGGGGAGGCTCTTAGTCTCCTCATAGTATCAAGAATCAACAACTGAGGTCCTTAATAAGCTATATTGTGCTGGTCCTGCTCATGTCCATCTCTTTGCAGAATCCACATGGGGAAATGGGCCAAAGAAACTAAACTCTTCTTAGATAACTTTATAAGAGCATAAATACAGCACCAAACTTGTGCCTTCCCAAAGGACAGCCTCATTTCATCCCCTTCTTGCACTGGAACATAATTAAAAAATAACTCTAACTCTAGAATTAGAACTTACCAAAAAAAAATAAAACAAACTTGTGAAGGAACCTAGTATTCCTTAGCTGTGGCTTTACTGTTGTCTTATCCTCAGTACCACGGAGGTAAAGGGTGAATGTCTGAATTTCTACTTCACTTACCCTCTCCCAGCATCCAACGTATGCACACACATACATAAAAACACACTTTCAGCTGAGTTCAATCTATTTTGAAAATCTCTAAAACTTTGTAATTAAACATTTTTGGAACTGAGGTTCTCCGTGTGGACGGTAATAGCTCAATTTGTTGCTCATGTTAGAAAATAGATTAACTAACATTTACTGAGGACTGTACCAGGCATAGTTCCAAATGCTTCACCTGTGTTATCTCATTGAATCCTCCTGAAAACCCTCCAAGAGGGAGGTACTATTATTATCCTTTCACTTTTGAAAAGTGAAAATGAGGCACAGAAAAGTAAAATAGACTGCTCGGAATCAGAGACTCACACAAGCTAAAAAAATACAGCCGTGTTGACACCCTGGCCCTCGGAAGAAGTAAGTGAGAGCGCTAATGTATTCAAAATGCAGACACCGCAAGTATTCGTAACCCACGTCAGTTGCTCTGACTGTAAAATACAAGAGTAAAATCGAAAGCTCAAGGATTATTTTGTCAAATCAAACTGGAATCCATGAAGGAGTGAAAGCACCTCACAATGGTGAGCACTCAAACTTCCCTAGGGAATGTTATCCATCGTGGCTACTGAAGGAATCAGACATTACACGTGTCCTGGGGGCCAATACTCCAAGCCTCTGAGCTGTGTGAAGGCTTTTACGGTGACCATGGCAACCCTCGCCTTCCAGCTGTGTCACACCTGCTTTCCATCATCACAAGAATATGTTTGCCCAGCTAAGGAGCAGCATATTTTTGCAAATGATGATTTCAGCAAATAGTTTGTCTCTAGGTTGTAACCCAGCTTTTCAGGTGAGCAAATTTAAGCCATTTCTTGGCTGTTCTTCAGAAATGCAAGAAGAAAAGGAGAGAGTAAATACTTTCAAAATGACACAAATGGGATTTAATCTTATATGTCTGAGATTCAAATAAAGCTTAATATGAGCATACATGTTTTGGTTCAGTCACTTAACTCAACCTAATATTATCAATTCAAGGCAGTTATATTACAAAAGAAACAAATTAAAGTATGTTATCATTAGTTTTAAAAAAGCTTTTACACCTTCTGTGCTGGGGCAATACTTTGCTAGTTTGAGTGAACATGAGAGCTTGACAATTGTCTATTTAATTATTTGCAAAACAGAGTCTGGGGTTCCTCCTCCTTGATCATGATTCTTTATGTACAGAGTGGAGCAAACATAGTAATCAATTTGGAATTTGGGATTGCCTTCTATGACAATCCAAATTTTAATAATTTCCCCCCTGTTTATTATTGGTTGTTCAGTATTATTAATCCCTCAATGTTATTGGTTGTTCAGTATTATTAATCCCTCAATGTTAACCTATCTTCCTGTTCTTTTATGTAATGTAGGATACACATACATGGCCCCACACATTAATAGCTATATGCTCAAAGCCAGGAATGCAATCATGATGCCTCCTTACTTTCCCACTTGAGAGAGAAGCTTTCTCCTCATCATGCTTTCCTGTGGGATACCTGAATAGCATTTTCAAGTACGTAGAGTTCAGGTCGGCTCAGCAGACTTAGCAGATGTTGAGAAAAGACAGAGGAGATCCAGATTCAGGTGGAAGAATAGACTGAATCAGGAATTCTCCCCCATAGAGAAGAGAAAGAAGGGATCTAAGAGAGACTGAGGTGGGTGGGAGGGGGGACCTGCCTTTGACTGAGGGTGACCTTCACAATAATGCAGTGTAGCTTAGAAGAGCACAGCTTCTGCTGTTTGAATCTCTCCTCTCAGCTGTGACCATGGATCATTTACTTCACCTCACTATGCTTCATTTTTGTCTCATATGTAGCAAGGGGATAGTTGCAGGAATTACCTCGACAGGAAAGTTGTGAGGTTAAAATGCACTAGCACATGAAAAGTGCTTAGTGGCATACCTGGAACTATAGTAGTGATAGGTATCATGACTTACAGTATAAAAGAGAAGGAATAGGGCCTGTTTGGCTCAGGATAGAGTGTCGGCCCACTGAAGAGTCCCGGTTTCAATCCTGGTCAAGGGCACATACCTGGGTTGCAGGCTTCATCCCAGCCCTGGTCGGGGTGCATGCAGGAGGCAACCAATCAATGATGTTTCTCTCTCTGTGTGTGTCTCTCTGCCTACCTGCCACTCTCTCTAAAAATCAATAAAAAAATATCCTCAGGTAAGGATTAACAAAAAATAAAATAAAAATAAAAGAGAGAAGGAATAGGAAAACTTCAAACTCCAATTTTTTTGGCTGACAATATCAGGAAGTCATATCATTAATTTTCCTCACACCTTTCAGCTGTATTCATAAAAACCTCTAGTTGTTGACTAAACATCCCTTTTTTAACTAAACCTTAGTCATGCTTCTCTGAGCCCTCTTCTAAACCAGGATTTGTCCTTGGTCAACTGAGCCTAGTTTTAGAAGAATCCTGCTAAACCAGGTTAGCAAGAATCTTTTCAACCCTTAATATCTTTTCAAGAACCTCTTCCCCCACCTTTGATTTGTAACCAAGTTCCTCTTAGTAATTCCCATCCAGTGACTCCCTCACTCTGCCCACTCACTATAAATCTACAGCTGTCCTTGTTGTAGTCAGCATTGAGTTCAATCTTTCTCCCTATTGCAATAGTCTTAATTCCTATTTCAAGAATCTTGAATAGAGTCTTACTTGTCTATTTAACTCCATCTAGTGCAATTTTTCTTAACATTAGTCAAGGAATAACCAACATTCTCTTTGGAAAGTCTCTGACTGGAGTAAAAGAAAGAGAGACAAGAGGCATCTCATCCTCAAACCTTTCCTTGTCATTCCATTTCTCTCCCACCCCAACATGGTCTTCTGTGCTCAGTTAAATGGTTTCCAGTGAAGTGCAATCACTGGAATTTATTTGCAGTAAAATATAATTTATCACCCATCACATTAAAAGAACTCAAAATTTAAAAAGCAAGGGAAACGGGCAAGAATTGGGGCACTGAACCAATGAAAGTGGGGGAGAGGGTCTGTTATGAGGTAAAAGGAACAAGAAGGGCGACTGGGTATTTGAATCACAAACTGACCCTTTTACAATTGTTGTCAAATGTGATTCCTTGATCTACAGCAGAAAATTTATTATTGTGCAATTTTTTATATTAAAACATACCAAAATCTGTAGACTAGTGGAAATAACCTCCTAATATCATCCAATTCATGACATGACCATTGTAGAGGCCAACTACTCACAAATATTTATGTTTTTATCATTGATAATCTTTCTTTGGCCTCTCATTATTCCTAAATACAGTGATAAGTATTTATTTTTATTTTTACCTCTAACTCTGCAGTATTTCCTAGTAAGAGATTTGTCTTTCCTACAAGATTATAAACTCTCTGAGAGCAGGAAAACATGATGTTTGTGTATTTTAATCACACTTACTTAATAAATCATGTTGTAAGCACTGAATAAATATTTTCAAATAAATAAATTTACACAACATACAACTTAGAGGCCAATTGAACTCCTCTAGGACATGGAGGTAGAAGTTTTGGCATTTCTGCAACCTGATCAAAACACAGCTTCACTGACTTTTCAAGAAGTATTAGCACACAACCCACAGAGAACTGTGGCATTTTACTGAAGACCAAGAATTCAGGAGAGCAAATGAGGCATCATCACACCTGTGATGATTAACTTTGTGTGCCAACTCAGCTGGGCCATGGGTGCCCAGGGGTTTGGTTAAATGTCATTCTGAATATGTCTGTGAGGGTGTTTCTGGATGAGATGAACCTTTGAGTCAATATACTGAGTAAAGCAGATGGCCCTCCCCAATGAAGTGGGTCTCATTCAATCCTTTGAGGACCCAATTGAATCAAAGGCCAAGAAAGAAAGATTTCTCTCTCTCTGCCTGACTGTTTTCAAGCTGGGATGTTGGTCTTCTGACTTTAGATCCAAACTCAGACTAAAATTTATACCATTGGCTCCTCTGGTTCTCAGGTCCTCAGATTTGGAATGGCACTGTACCATCTGCTCCCCTGGATCACCAGCTTGCCGACTATAGCTTGGCCTTCTCAGCCTACAACATCACATGAGCCAATTTCTCTCTCTCTCTCCTTCCCTCTCTCTCTCTCCCCCTCTCTCTCTCTCTCTCCCCTCCCTTTCTTGATAGATATATACATAGATACATGGAGATATATCCTATTGGTTTTCTTTCTCTTGAAAACCCAGATTAACACAACACAATAAACATTTCACTAAAAGAAAGTCTCCACTAGCTTCTCTATTTTTTCTAATTCTCACCTCACTGTCTTAATTACCTACTCTATTTTTGCTCTTTCTCCCCTCACTCTTCTCTCCACTCCTTTCTACGGTGAATGTAAGAAACATCTAAGCCTGTAGATAATTTTTATAAGAGTTTATCTGAGCCAAACTGACAACATATGCCAGGGAGCAAGGTCTCAAATGCTTCCCAGAGTAACAGTTTTGCAGCTTCTTTTATGCATTTGAAATTAAGGAGGGAACATAAGGAAGAGTGGAGAAAACAAGGTGGGGATTGAATTACAGGATAGTTAACAAAATTATGTGCTTTTTTAAGGGTTAATACCACCTTTGAGAGTTATTACTTCAGGTATTTCCAAGGTGTGTTAACCTAGATGCACAAGAACAATGAGAGGGCTGACTTTAAACCTTTCACTGTAGAAGCTTATAGGCCTGGGGCACGACTATCCACCATAACAGGCCCAGTTAGGAATTTATGATCAGATCACCCTGTGAGGTTACTTTTCATAGAACCACTTTTTTTTTTCAGCCATACTGTCATACATACCCGCTATTACACAGAGAAAAATTACTCAGACATGTGTGGACAAAATCATTTTGGATGGGCAGGACCTTCTTTAAAATGCAGACACCTAGGCCCCAACTCCAAGGAATGGTGTCCAATGTGGTGACCCTGAATGCAGTTGCACCTTGGACTACACTTGAAGACATAGTGTTTTGTGTATATCATAATCACCTCTGAAGAACAGGACCCCTGCTCCTGGGAGGAAAATTTTTACATCCCATCTGTTTTTTTCTGGGATGATGCCTAGTACTTAGGTGGCTCTATGTGAGTATAAACTAATATGTGTATATAGCCCAACTGAAAGTAGCTTTCAAAAAGTCCAGAATAATATTATATTTATCCCTACTGTTCTTTTACAAGTCAAAATTCAGGGAAAATATAATTAACCTTTTTTCCCCCCCTCCTTTTCTTAAGCTATTTGAAGAAGCTTGTCTAGAGTTTACTAGTAGTCACACTGAAGGAAACATTAAGACCCTTTTGGTTAGCATCATCCACCAATAGTTACAGAAAACTTGTTATGAACACAGCCCTGGGTCAAGAGTTTCTCCACACTTTCCCTTCATCACAACTTTCCCTATATCACAACTCTTATCACCTCTTTATCAATTCCTGAGCTGGAGGACTGAGATAAGCTGTTACACACCCATGATTACAAGTATCTTGAGAATTAAAGGGAAGTTTTTGGGATTTGTATTCAAACAGCAATAGTTTAACTGTTTAAAGGTTTATCTACAAATTTTGAGCCCTAGAGATTCACAGACCATAAAATGTAATCCCTTCATAAGCATCTTTCATCAGTGTATCCAGTTATCTCACCTGAGTCAGACAGCCTTTGACTTTAGCTTTTTCATGTGTTTGTGTAGACAGTGCTCCCAAATGTCATACCATTTTGTGGAAAATAACCATCTCAAGTGTAAAGAAACCATGAAAACTGATCTTAATCACACCTCTAATTAAATTAGGGGTAAGAGAAATAGGATAGAAGGCAGGAATTAAATGAGCAGGAGTTTAGGTATGTGCTCATGTGTCTGATAGACTGGGCATCCTCAAGGAAAAGTGAGCTCTGAGACAGAAAATGATGTTTGTTTCTCAGGGAAAATGAATAATCAAGGATGAACATCAGGCTTGTATTCAATATATTGGACCATCCCTTGATTCAGCCAGCCCCTAAAGGTATAGCAGCGAATGCTTTCTCCAAGGCTCGCCTGAAAGGCAGTAGGTGCTTTCCTACTGGCCAGAGAGGGAGAAGAATGGCAGGAGCTGATTGTCCAGAGGAAGTAAGCAGCAAACCCAGGCCCTTGTCCAGCGATGAAAGTGGGTGGCCTGGAGGAAGTCAGCAGTAGGACGGGCAGGTATGAATGCTCATGCGCAGCGTTCCCAGAACAAGCAGCAGCCAGGCAGTGCCCTACAGGCTGCCCAGTACCAGCGGTCAGTACAGAAGAAGGACGCTGAGACCAGCAGGAGGCAGAGCTGGTGGAATCCAACGCTGCCGTCTTTGGTTCTGAGAAAATGTGAAAATCTTCCCTCCTTGTGGGCTCCCTCCTCCCAGCAGGAAAACGATGTTACTCAAATCTTCAGTTGATGATGATAACCATTGGACAACACAGATGAGAATTTATTTTTAGCATTTAGGAGGCAGATTTCCTGGGAGGAAAAGACTGATATCCTTCTCTTCAAGTGCAAACCATCAAGATTTAAATATTACTGTAAATGTGACACCTTTTTACTTGCTGGAAATTGAATCCCAGAATGTGAAATTTAATTCTAAATTACCAATGAAATTATTGCAATTTTCAGTTAAGAGGTTTCAACATATCTCTGGGCACGAATCGGTCTCTGAGTGTAGAAAAAATATTTTATGTTTCCCTCGTTCTCCCTCTGTTTTTTTCAAGCACATGAATAGATATACATGCTCTCAGAGTCCACAGGTGTTTCATGTCTATCTCTGTGGGAATATAAGAGTTAATTTCAACATTCCAAATGAGAAAACACTGGACAAGAAACATTCAAAGTTAGAACATGTATTATATAGAACATTTTGTTCAAATGATGACAGGGCAAAAAACCTGTGCAAGATTTTAAAAATATATTTCTTTAAATGTGTTTTCAGGCTTTTTAATTTGGCATCGTCTTCACTTTTTTGGAATGGAAGAAATTAATTTGACTTAAATTTGAAAGAAAGGATTTTGGTTGCCAGTGGACAATGTGGTTACATGTTAGTGCTATGTCTTCATTTGTTGATTTGATTTGCTGGTAATTGCCGCAGTCTAGCACCTCTATCAATATACTGTAGGAAACAAGGTGTGATCATATCCATGGCACTTAGCCCTGTGTGATGTCATGTTTAGTTGTCCTCTTCAATTTATTACCGTGAACCCCAAAGTGACCTGGAACTCTTGGAAGCTGTTAAGAAAAGAGAAAACCTTCACCATAATTCATATGACCAGAGCAATGAAAATCTGAGAAAACAGAGAAATGTTACAGCTTTGAAAGTTGAAACTTTTCTTAAATGCATGGGAGACATGATGCTTTGAAAGCCACAGTTTCAGAAAAGAGCACCCAGGACCAAACTAAGCACGTTCCTCAGACCACACACCTTGGAGAAAGCACTGTGGCAAAGCCTACATCAGCACTTAGTGTGTCCCTTGGAGTCCTGTCCAAAGCTCCTAACGTAGCTATGGCAGGTGACTAAGACATCCAGCCAAAGGCCCCAAACAGCATTTCACTAATGTCTGCATAAATGGGAGTACGTGGCCTTCCACAAACAAATTCCAAATATCTCTTTAGCCCCATCTCCTAGTCTTCACCAAACCCTCAATTCTAGCCCAGATTGGTCTCTGCTAAACCTTCCTATTCACTTTACCTCCATCTCTGTTCAGGACTCACTGGCCTGAAATACCTGCCATCTTTCTCATCTGGATCTCGCCCATTTTCCAGGCTCTGTTTATACATCACTCTGAGCAAAGCTTTCCTCTACTACTGAGCCTAATGATTCCTTCCTTCCCTAAATTCCTAGAAAATTGTGTTAGTAATCATATGAGAGTGTCTTTCTTATTGTCTTGAATTATTGTTTAACTGCAGTCACATCTAACTCCCTAGTGCTTTTTAATGTGTCTTGTAAACGTGTGACATAAAATATAACCTATCCCTTTAAAGAGTTTATGATAAACAAGCTCCTTAGGGTCAGAAGCCGTGTCTTGCATCTTCATGCCTGCCACGAGTGTTTAGTCTTCTGATGCATAGAGAATACACCAGATGACCGATCACCATCTGGGAGTGGCAAATGTTAATAATAAGTCCTGGTAATCATTCCTCCTTAAACTCAACATCTAAATCATTTTAGACAGATAAAGATCCATCAAATTTTTTTAAGATTTTCCAAAGGTGATTTTTCAAAGCCTCTTGTAATCGTTGATATTCATTTGAAAATTGCCTCCACATTTGGCCTGACCCCACAACCCCCTGCTTTTCCAGGCCAAGTTTTCCCATATGCGCCCCCCCTCCCCCACTACAGTGGTTCTCAACAGAAGCAATTTTGTCCCCCACTGGGTAATTGGCAATGTCTGGAAACATTTTTGGTTTTCATAACCAGGAATGAGCTGCATGCATCCAGTGAGTAGAGGCCAGAAACACTGCTAAACATGTCATAATGTACAAGCCAGCCCCCGGCCAACAAAGCATCAACTCAGGTGTCAAGGTTGAAAATCCCTTCTCTGATTAAAGTAATCTCCGCCTCTTCTAGATGCTTAAAATACGTTGTCTCTCCCTTCCAATGGGAACTACTAATCTTTGCTTTGTAATTTGGTGAGAGAGGGTCATGGCTTCATCATCTTTCAATCCCCCTGCCCTCAGCTCTCAGCTCCAAGCCTTCTGCTCCCATCTAGTTCCAAAGACTGCCAGCAGACCCCAAGAAAGAAAAGGCAGACCTCAGAGTAATAATATCTAACACTGAATAAATGCATCCTCTTTTCCAGATACCCTAAGTGCTTAACAAGGATGATCCCAATTGATCCCCTAACAACCCTTTGTGATAGGTATTGCTATTTTACAGATGGGAAAATGAAGGCGTTAGAGAAGTTCTCTTGTTCAAAGTCACACAGTTAACAAATTAAAGATGCAGGATTCAAACTAAAATGCTCTGATTCCAATAAACATCTTCTTAACCAGTGAACTGTACCATTTGCACTCTACTAATGTTTGAACCGTAATTCTCAAGTATAGACCTCAGAATATTTGGGGTAACAAAGTTATGAAAAGTATCCTTTCAAATAGAAGCAAACAAATGCAAGAAAGCAGGTTATTTTTCAAAAACATTAACCAGATGAGCAGTGTCAAAAAATAAAACTTGTTTCTGATGATCTGCACCTACCATATGCCTTCCATTGTCCAGAAATTACATTAATTAAGCTCTGCGCCTGTAACGATGAACAAGACACAGTGCCTGACAACAGGGTGGCTGGGTCAGCAAAGTGAAAAAGAAAGGACAGGCCTATGGATGCATATGATCTTCATGGAACTGTGAGTAATCCATCTGGCTAAGTACAAATTAAGCATTAATCCGTTGCAAGGTAAAAACTTTCAAGAAATGAGTCAAATGATGATGCACCTTGTTTGTAAGTCTGATTGTAACCCTCAAGGCAATGGATTGAGAATTCTTAAGCAAGAGCAAGACATGGTCAGATCTTTCCTTTTAAAAGGTTATAGAGAACAGACTGACAGCTGTCAGAGGGGAGGGGTGTTACAAAGATGGGTGGAAAAGGAGAGGGGATTAAGCAAACAAACAAACAAACAAACTCATAGGTACAGACATCAGTATGGTAATTACCAGAGGTAAAGGAGGGAGGTGGGAGAGGGTAAATGAGGATAAATTGTGATAGAAGGAGACTTGACTTAGGGTGGTGAACATACAATACAGTATGCAGATGATGTATTATAGAATTGTATGCCTGAAACCTATATAATTATATTAACTAATGCCACCCCAATAAATTCAATAAAAAATAAAAGGTCACCTGGGCACCCGAGTGGAATACATAGTCAGAGAGATTAAAGGAAATAAAAACAGGCATTTACTGTGACAATGTAGACTAGAAATGGTAAATGCATGCACAGAGTGGTAGTGGAGGTAACAGGAAGTTCCCTGCCAATAATTAGGTGTTCCTTATCTGAGTGATTTCCTAAAATTTACAACCCAGTACACACCACCAAGACAAAACACGTAGGCACCATCATAAATATCTTGCTCTTCAGCTAAACATTTAGCACTTCTGTGATTGCCCTTGGACTTCTTGACAAAAAGCCTAGACCTTGCTCTCTAAAAATCCCAGCCCAGCCGAAACCGGTTTGACTCAGTGGATAGAGCGTCGGCCTGCGGACTGAAGGGTCCCGGGTTCGATTCCGGTCAGGGGCATGTACATTGGCTGCGGGCACATCCCCGGCACATTCTCTCTCATCGATGTTTCTAGCTCTCTATCCCTCTCCCTTCCTCTCTGTAAAAAATCAATAAAATATATTAAAAAAAAAAAAAATCCCAGCCCAACCAGCATTTCATGAGAGAGGTTGAAGATTTTAACAGTGGGTAAGGTTCTAATTATTCAAAGAATAATGAGAAATCGGCAACAAATCCTAAGTTCCTCACATACACTTGCCCTGTGGTAGTCCTTCCATAACATGGGTTGAAGGAATGATCAAAGAACTTCTTCCTGGAAGTTCTCAATAATGTTCCATCTAAATCCTTCATATTGAAGTTAGAGTTCATTTGGCTTTGTTTTGTATTATTTCCTCATATTTTAGAAGTCACACATATATTTATCTACCTTTATTTTATTTTTTTTACAACAATTTATTTTTAACCCCAAATTAAACCTTTTTTATTTCTGAAAACAAACACCTTAAAAATAAAGAAACAAACAAAACAAAAAAAAACCTAATTCACTTTAAATTCTCATAATGCTAAATGTGCTCACAGATATATCTGACAGAAACAAGTGCTAAAACATAGGAACTGCTTAAATTGGACATGACCACATAACATTCTCTCTGCCTTCAATAACCTAAAATAGATGACGGAATCTGTTAAAGCCATTGTCTTTCTATCCCAGCTCTTAGTGTACATATTATTTTCTTAGGAAGGCCTTTTGCAACCCTCTAGGTCAGGGGTGGGGAATATCTGGTCCTGGGGCCATATATAAAGCCCACAAAATTATCTGGTCTGGCCCCGCCCAAGGAAACCACAGGCGGGACTCAAAATTCAATAAATCTAGGAGCTTTCTTCGTAGCAGCATAAATTTATATGAAGTGAATGATGTTATAAATATCCAAATGGCCCTTGGCAGAAAAAAGCCTCCCCACCTCTGCTCTAGGTGCAGTTAGGTACCTCTGCAGATGCTCACCAGTAAGTCCCCTACACTTCCCCTACCCTAACATGACTCACCTTTAAGAAAAAGCTTATTTAATCACTATCCCTCTTTTCCCACTTGCCCCAGAGATTCGATGAGGGCAGATTCTTTAGTGGCCTTTTTCATAACCACATTGCCAACATCACCAAGCATAATGCCTGGCACACAAAGAGCGCTCAGTAAATATTTGTTCAGTATATGACATGATCTCCTCTTTCCTCCAAGGTGGAAAAATAAACATGAATCTTTGCCGAAGGGGAGTGAGTCTGTGTTCTGAGTTGGGAGGAAGACTTATTCTTTCTGTACATAGTTTTTCCATTGTTTGGCTTTTGATATTGTTTTCAGGGGTGTTTTGTTTTGTAATGTGAAGCCTTTTTTAATTAAAATTTTAAAAATATTTTTAAATTCAATAATAAATAGATTTATTCTTCTATTTAACAGAACTCTGAGAGGGAAACCATGCTTAGGAAACAGAAAGGTCATTTATTGATTCATAAATACTAAGGACCGCTTTATTTCCTAAGTATAATTAGACATAATTGTTAAAAATATTTCTTCCTGGAAGACATTTCAGTTTTAGAATGATCACAGCAGTCATTTCTATTCTCCTGTGTTCCTGAAGTAGACATTCATTTTGTATTACTAAATAGAATAGGCAGGGGGAAAAGCATTACCTTAAATCGCATTGCCTCATTGAAAAATTTTCCTAATACATGAAAACAAGGACGGTTCCAGGTACAGATAAGGGACAGCAAGTTGAGGGGTTCCCTTTGAATGGTACTGGGCAAAAAAGAAAAAAAAATTTTTTTTTTAAATTCCCTTCTTCCCTTCCAGGTTCATGGCTGGCCTAATAATTAACTTGACATAAGAGAAATTAACAAAGAATAACAAATTTAATTATGTACGAACAGACCCCCACAAAGACATGAGACTCCTAGGCACTCAGGCCATTGCGGTTTATATACTGTCCTGAGCTAAGGAGAAGGGGGAGGAGGCTGGGGCTTCAGAAGGGGAGAAGACAATTTGCAAATATTTGATGGACAAATGTTTGCCATGCCATGCAGATAAGTTTTGCTGATATAAAAGGTCTCTCTGCTATTAGCTTTCTTCCTGGTGTGGGCCCCCTGTCTAAATTCTTTTTAGGCCATTAAGGGGAAGGTAAAAAGCTTTTCCTAAGTCTGCTGGTCTTAATTGCTTTCAGCTCAAAGCAATATATATGCCAAAGGGGCACCTTTTGGGGTGGTGCGTTCTGGTCCTCTTAATAGGTTCTCTCTCTCTGGTGAAATAAGGCATTGGGTGATTCACCTTGGTATTTTGCCATTAACAGAACCCAAGACAAACCCATTAAAAAGAAAAGGGCTGTGGGGGCAGGGGAACTGCACAACTTCTATCTTTTAAATTCTCAGCTGGGAATCCTGTAACAAAAGAGTAACAGCATACACATTTATTTAATATAAAAGGAAAAGATGCAAAGCCATTTATTTAATATACTTTTACATGACATGGAAACCTTCACTGAAAATAAAGACTGAACAAACAGTTCAACTTGCGTGTTTTGATGTTAGCTTTAATGAAGAGTGGGAAGGCCTGGGAAGATATGATAGGATAAAAGTGAGCTAAGTGTAGCAAACTGGGAGAAACTTATTTATAGGTCCATCAGATCCCTCTCGGTTTCTCCTCTTCTTTAGAAATAAGGTTGCTCCTCTCCTCTGGTGCAGGGAGGGCACCTCTCACCTGAGGGTTTCATGACCTGCCTCAGGGGAAGGTCAGAAAGTCCTTCCTGCACCTGTCATTTCTCAAATGCCTTCAGCTAGAGATATGCAATATGTCAAGGTGCCAGATTTTGCAGTAATGTGTCCTGAACCCCATCATTCCAGTGGTAGCCACAGAATGAGAAGTGCTATGGGAAACCAGGGCAGCCCTACTGACCTAAGGGAGTAGAGCTAGGAAATGAAAAGGTGTGAAGACTCCCTGGGCATCAGCTTCACTCAGGCTCTTTCCTAGTGAAGTGTGACATTGCTGTACCAGCTCTACAAGCCAAAGCTTACAAGCCCACAAAGGAGAGAAAATGGATCTGTCACTCCCATCCAAAAAAACAAAACAACAACAAAAAAAGCTTGGTAGCTCCCTAAGTCAATGGCTGTGGCCTAAGAAATGGAGCACTGTTATTGACTCATTGTGCCGTGCAAGTGGGGGTCTGTCATCCAAAAGGAGAGGAGAAGGACTTTGGACACAGGGCAGTCATTATGTTACCAGAGAATCAAATTCCTCCCTCACTCGTGGGAATGGGGTTGAGGCTCTTGGGGTACCACTGAAACAAGAATTTTCAGAAGCCCCCATGGGAGAATGAGATGCGGTAAATGGCTTTGTTTGTGTGGAGTTACGTTCCTTGGGTTCCAAAGTCCCGTCCCCCTTAAGAGCCAGTCCTGAAAAAGGTGCAGCTGGGGCTCAGTAGAGACAAAAGCAAGGCCAGTGTCCAGAGCTTCCGCTCCATGTTGCAGCCGGGTCCAGCACTCAGGTTAAGGTCCATTCGTCCATTGTGTGGAGTTCCACATAGCTGTGGGCCATGTGGGTGCAGGGGAGCATACCGCCTTGCAACAGGAGTCAGGAGCCTGGCAAGCAGGCAAGAGAAGAGAGAGAGAGAGAGAGTTTAAACATTCAGGTTTTGTGGGTTTGCAGTGGCCACACCTAGTCTGGCCACTGACTCCCTTCCTAGATGTGACTGGCAGACAGGAAGGCACCCTCCCACATCCCACAGACCTTACTGGGCATGCATCCAAATGGCCTTGGTCCAGTCCCTTCCTGTGGGGAACAGGCTTGGGGAATGTTAAATTAGCAAAGCTGTATAAATGTCATGCCTATATTTTCTAGTCTTCCCTTTACTCCTTCCCTGTTAAATAATAACCAGGTTATTACAATGGTATCAATTACATGCAAGCTCTTCCAAAAACACTCAAGTGTGGCGAACTAAATCTGCACTGTATTTCAAAAATCATTTACAATTATTTATATAGGTAAACTGCCGAAGCCAATTACAACATGTCAGCAGGGCTGAATCATCTGGAGATGGCTGAGGGCATTTTCCCAAATCTGAAAAGGATGCATTAAATGATAGCTTGCTGCCAGACAGCTGAGGGCATCTTAATCTACATGTTATTGCCTCCTGCTGGCCAAACACCTGAACAGCAGGAGGTAATTCTACAATCTGACAATGGATTGTGTATACAAACCCTTTGATGTGTATATCTCCACCTTGCCTTTGGAAAAATTGTGTTAATAAATAGCAAGGGGTACTAAGACAAAGAGAACTTAGTTCCTTTAGCTAAGTCTTCTCTGACTCCCCATGATGCCTTTCAAAATTATGTTTCATCTCTGGACTCTTGATTAATTTACGCACAGCCCCTTCTCCAGATTTTTGAACACTTCTTGATGCCGGATCAAGACCACCGGCATAAACTACAAAAGTTCTCTACAATTTCAGTACGGAAGTTCCAACCCACCTCACAAAGGAAGAATCAATAAAGCCTTAAAGCCAGTCACAGCTTGAAGAAAAGGTTCCTTATACCTATTTAAAAACTTCCTTCAGTGTGCCAATTCTCTGAGGCTAAGGGATCTCATTTTGTGTTCTAGTTTATTCCATATCCCACAGTAGACCCTGTCAGAATTTTTCCTCCTTGTGTCAATCTGCTAATACTCAAGAGTTCACACTTGGATTTTACTGTAGCTATTGTTGCCCCTAATTGGTCACTCTACACATTTGTACAAAGATGGAATAGGACAAAATTAGATGTGAAGTCATGGAAATGGTCACCTTTGATCTTTATCACAAATCAGATAATCTGCCTGCAATTCACTTAGTTTTGAATTAAAGTATTAGTTGACTGGCCAGTGTGGCTCAGTGGTTGAGCACCGACCTATGAACCAGGAGGTCATGGTTCGATTCCCCATCAGGGCACATGCCCGGGTTGAGGACTCGATCACCAGTAGGGAGCGTGCAGGAGGCAACTGATCAATGATTCTCATTGATGTTTCTATCTCTCTCTCCCTTCCTCTCTGAAATCAATAAATAATAAAGTATTAGAGGTTTTCTAATAGAAAAAGAGCTTGTGACTATCTATAAAATTCAATTTCAATTCAGATAGCACCACCTGCAGTCATTATGTGATTCATAATCCAAGCAAGCATAGCATTTACTTTGAAGAATAGCAGACAGAATTAAGAGGTCAGATTCTCACTTATGTTTTTCTTCAGCCCTGCCTTTACCCACTATATTCCAGTTTTTTATAAGCTTATTTTCCAGAAAATTTCAATGTCTAGGACTTTAACCTTTCAATGGTATTCACAAAACTTGAAATATAAAAGCTTAGCTTAAAAATATATATAATTAAATCTAAAGTTATTAAATACTTTACTACTTATCTTCTTATGTTACATGACTTTCTTTAAAAGCTATTATTTGCACATTTGGAACAATATAGAAAACATATAACTACACACTAGAATGAAGAAAAACAAATTTCCTTTCTCCCTAATCATTGCAAATTCACAGTGTAGCTCCATCCAGTCTCTGTAAACGGTTAAACCTTTTAGTTAAAGGAAGTATTTATTACATCTTCTCTAGAGTACATTAAAAAATGGTTTCCTACAACAACTTTAACTGTTAATTAGCTCAAGTATTAGGTTCAGAAACCACAGCCCTGCTTAGTGTGACCTCACTGGTATGGCATCTGGGCAATTATCTTTGAGATAATGAGCCTTTTCATCCATAACAGAACAACAACCTCTCACTTGGATTGCAAAAGATCAGAGGCAATCTGCTGCACACCAGGGCGCCTGCCATCCCCTTTGTATCATACCTTATTTTCAAACTAACCTTTCACATTCTGAATTAATTAAAGTATTTTCAGATTAAAAATTAATGAATTCACTTTAGCATCATTTGGGGGGATAATAGCACATAATATCATCTAAACAATGTTTTGGATCCTATTACCACAGCCCACAAGGGAAGAAAGCTACATCACTTAAAGCATTTTCTGACACGTGTCACAGATCCTGCCTTTGGTTACTCGGGAAAATAAAGCCTCAGAAAGGATTTGGTGATACAGTGTGGTAAATGCTCAATGGCATTTTTTTCTCATTTCATTCAAAAATTAATTTGGAGGTTACCAAGTTTTCTATCAGGTTGTGATGGTGAGATTCCTAATCTTTACCATCAACAGCTCCTATTTATCCATTTCCTGCCTTGATATCTCACCTATTCTTTGGCATTAAAAGGTGTCTCACCCGCTTATGTCAGGATCACCCTCAAAGGATCAAACACTGCTTTTCAGAGATTTGTTGGAACCCCATTTCTTTAAAAGACTGTCTACCTGCCCAGCCAGCATGGCTCATTTGTTGAGCATCACCTATGGTTCAATTCCTGGTCAAGGCACATGCCTGGGTAGTGGGCTCGATCCCCAAGGGGGTGGGGGGGAAGGGGGGGCGGGCAGGAGGCAGCCGATCAATGATTCCCTCTCATCATTGTTATGTCTGTCTCTTTCTCCCTCTCCCTTCCTCTCTAAAATCAATAAAAATATATTTAAAAAAATAAAATAAAGGGCTGTCTTCCTGAAGAAGTTTCAGATGGATAAGATTCTGGGGGGGGGGGGGAGGAAGAAGCATTACCCTTCAAGGTTCTTTCTGCTGGTCTAATAATTAAATCTATGTGAGACAGATTAACAAGAGAATGTAACCAAATTTAATTATACACATATGTATGAACCCCACATACATGGGAGAGTGAGAGACAGGAGGGGAACAGGCGGTACTGATGACATTCTGAGCTATGGATGAGGGAAGGCCCTGAGGCTTCAGAGGAGAGGAAGGTCACTGCGGGATGATAAGAAGAGCAGATGCTCAGTAATTAGCCGTGTGCTTTGCCCTATAGATAGGTCATAAAAAGTCATCTCTGTTATTATGGTCAAGGCCTCTAATTTGAATTCTTTAAGCGAGCGGTAAAAGTTTCTCCTGAGCCCACAGGATCTCCATTGCCTTCAGCTCAAAATAATCCACATGCCAAAGTAGCACATCCTGGGGAGGCCGTTCTGAACTCCTTAATTCGATGCATGTAGTGTGGGCCAAAAGGGGGCTACACACTACACCTGACACACTCAGAGGAGGCCTGCATAGTGGGCCTTACAAACTCAGAGACCAAAAGTAACCACATAGGACGGTCTGACCATAAAATTTCCTAACTAAAAGTGAGTCATGGTGGATAGTCCTAGGCCTCTGGCTTCCTTGACATAGGTCAATCTTTACCTTCAGTGAGCCTGCCTATTGTCTTTTTGCATCTAAAATAATGGAATGTCAGAGTAATCCCCTTTTTCTAGAATCCCTCAGAGTACAACCTCCCATCAGAGCATAAGACCACAGAACCCCTCATTGTAATCTTGTTTTCCAAGCACCTATCTCTATGTACTGTAAATGTTAAATGTTAAACTATCCTATACTTGTCAATGTAAAAGAAGTACTTGTCTCTCTGTTTCGCTTTTATCCAATCTCAGAGATTTCCTCACTTTGCTTTCTCTCATATCCCTCATATACCACCAATGGATTTCAAATAACCCTCCTTACACCTACTCCTTTAATTGCAATGTACAAAATAAGCTGTAAAACTACCATTCTCCAGAGCATTTTCTCAATTTGTTGAAATTTTGCTTTCTAGCAATTGTCAGTTTAGCTCAAATAAACTCATAAATACTCTCTGCAGGTTTGGGCGTTTCTTAACATACTTAGTGTATTGTTAAAGAAAAACTTACTCAGATACTTGTTAAGGACCATAAGGGAGACTGTATTCAGGAGAGACTAGAGATTGGTCTCAACTCTGAATAAACAGGGACAAGAGATTTACAGCCAAGAATCAAGGTAGGGGTCAGTGGATGGAAAATTAGAGTAAATATCAAGGTGAGAGGGATTCTTGCTGAAGGCAGGTCAGAAATGATAAAATATAAAGGGTAGGGAATGTAGAATTTGATCAGATATGGAAAGTGAGGAATTTTCAATGAACTGAATTAGCAGGATTCTTGCTCACAGTGAACTAAGCTGGCCAAGGACAGAGCCCAAATTCAGGGCCTAGTCAGAAGAAGACTCAAGTTTTAGAAGCCTGATTGAAGTTTGGTCAAGGCAGAGGGTCTTTGTCAATATTAAAATTTTTTATTATAACCTTGAACTGATACAACCATACTTTTACTGCTTTATGTTTGACTTAACTTACTAAGAAGGGATGGATGCCAGAAAAAGGGTGCTAACTACCCTGTCACCATTTCCTTTGTCTTAATCAAGTTCCTTTTGGTTTCAAAGAACATAAACCCACTCAAATTAGCTCACACATAAAGGAGGACTTTTTTTAAATAAGCAGACTTAGTGTAACCAAGCCTCATGAAGAACAAGATCCATGACCTGGGGAGGATTCAGAAAGCAAACACCTCTTCTCTTCTCTTCTCTTCTCTTCTCTTCTCTTCTCTTCTCTTCTCTTCTCTTCTCTTCTCTTCTCTTCTCTTCTCTTCTCTTCTCTTCCCTTCCCTTCCCTTCCCTTCCCTTCCCTTCCCTTCCCTTCCCTTCCCTTCCCTTCCCTCCCTTCCCCTCTCTCTCTCTCTCTCTCTCTCTCTCTCTCTCTCTCTCTCTCTCTCTCTCTCTTCCCCTCCCTCTCTCCTTTTTCCTACAGACTATTTTTTGTTTCTAACTGTGAATTGAGTTGACCACTTCGATGTGCAATGCATTACTGTTCTGTGGCCTTGCAAAGGGAAGGAACGACATAATATGAAGAGGATTGCTGTGGCCCATACCTATGAGCAGGAAGATAAGGATAGTTCTCTGAGAAAGGGGTCTTTGGCTTAGACCACTATCAAAACAAGCTCTTCCACCTACATATGCACATCACATTGCCAGGGCTGAATGCCTGCAAATGGCCCTTAGCCCTAGCAGATTTAGCATAAATAATGAAAATTTAGGTATGTCAGAAGGCAAATCAGTAACAAATGACCATATATGTGGCCTCAACTAATACATCTATCTTTATACCACACTTAAAGTTATTTTTTTTTCTGTACCCGAACTAGAAAAATATCTAGCTCTGACTTTGCCATTGACCAACCTTAAATTTCCTAAGGAAGAAAATTGGAAAGAGGGGATGGAGAGAATATTTTTCTCTCTCCATAAAGAGACATATTGCTATTAGTCTCCTAGATGCAAACAGGAATTAGGAATTAAATTCAGCTGGAATAATGATAATGCATCTTAAAAGTCACACCTAGAAATCTGGCTGATTAAGTCACATAAAATTCATGTAACTCCTTTGCCCTTTTAACAAAACTTGTTCCTGTCATCAGCTAATCTAATAAAAGGTTTTTGCTCACATTAGAAGTTATTTATATGCTTATTTTATAATTCTAAAACATGTGGCAGTAACGTACATGCATAACATAAAATAAGTAGAAAATGTTAATAGTTGATTAACCCTTAAGTTTAAAAAGAGTCTATGGAAGATAGATTCCATTTTTATGCAGTAAATTTAGAGATTTCTCTCAATTTAATTTCCTCTTGTCTAACAGTAAATTCTTGCTTTTGGCTGTTATTTTTAGAGATTATCATGTTAAACTTTGTAGGGGTTATAACTTGGTATTTTAATGAACTTTCCTTTTTGAGGAGGTCAAAGTATGGTTTTTAAATGTTTCACTCATGTACATGAATCTAGACAGTAAAGAAAAAATACACACTGAAGTCTCAGAAAATTTCAGGTCTGTGGCTGAAAACCATGTACAAGTGATACTGGGAACAAAACTACATCTGTTTAATACATGATACTGAACTTTTCTACAGGTAACCTTAGGTTTCACAGGGGAAAAAAATGAACCTATGCAATATTAAGTCAGATTAACATTTATTCTGCAATATTTTCACAGTGGAAAATATTGAGTCATTATGCTTGTGCCACCTTCTACATCTCTCCAACCGTTTTCTACAAACCCTCGAAGGAAACCTGAGCCTGAGCTCCATTGCGCTCAGGAATAACACCAAAATGCAGGCCCCACAGTTATGGGTGAAAAGCACAGTGTACAGAATTCATACTGAACAGCTGATTCCTGTGGTTAATCGATAATTAACACCATACTTAGATTTCCTGGCCTAAGTGCAATGCCCATTGAAAGACACAGGTTATGTTGGCATGCTGAATAAGCCATCAATAACACCTTCCAGTCCTTTCCACCACCTATCAAGGAACCTGAGTGTGACCATAGCCTGTTCCCTCGTGCTTAAAAGGCGTGCCTTCCCTCTGTCCACTTCCCTCTGCCCACTGTCACCATTCTAGTGTAAGCCCCCAGCACTGCCTCCTACAACTGTCACAGCTCACCTTGCTCTCACTTCTCTCATTATCTGGATGCTAGAATGATGCTACATCCTTATTGACCTGCTAATTCCCAGAAAATTGTCCAACCTCTCTGTAGCTATGAACATCATTTCCTATTTCCTTACTTCCCTGAATTCCTTTTAAAAAAAAAAAAAAAATAGCCACCAGCTAAGACAATGCACAATTCTATTTCTTTTCATCTGGAAGAGCCTACAAAGAAAGGCCCCTCTTCGGCTCAGGGCTACCTGAATTACCTCCCTATCCACAGTCTCATGAACCCACTGGCATTTCACTCAGCCCAGACAGGTGGGCTGATTTGGCAGACTGTGATGACATTTTGTTTTCCTTATTGAATTAGAAAATCTTTGCCCCAGAAAAGAGTCTCTACATTTCATGAGTATGGTGTTTGAAAGGCGTAAAACTTCTACAATAAAAATGGCAACTTTGGAAGCAGGGTATTGTATATTTCATCATGACTATGCAATCTTAGCAATGTAAATATTTGCGATGATTAAAATAAAACTATCTCAAGCTCTGAAAAATCGATTATTTAGAAAAAAAATTATTTTACTTTTTTTTTGTTATTCTTTAAGCAATCAGTATTTAGGATTCCCTTTTTCAAGTATGTTGCTTTATCAAGTATGTTGCTAACATTAAGTGTTTGATCTCATTTACTTGCATAGGTAACTCACTGAGAAGGCATTTAACCTTCAGGTTGATATCAGATCTACTCCATAGTGAATGTGCCTCCGATTGCTTTCTACAGCACTGCACAAACTAGTTACAAAGAAGGGTTACTCTTTTTTTTGTTTTAGTTTTTAACTAATCTAAGTAGTTAATTTATATTACTTTCCACCTGCAGGTATTTCATTACCACATTGAAAAGTGAGATAGTAAGACATTAATATGCATAGTTGCTTTCCTCAAGCAATTTAGAAGGGTATATACAACAGGAACTCTTTCCAGAGCTCCATCATTGCAAAGCTAAAAACTTACATTGAAATTCTGCTATTTAACCTTCATAAATGAGATAACCTGCATAGCTAACATTAAATGTTTGATTTCATTTACTTGCATAGGTAACTCACTGAGAAGGCATTTAACCTTAAAAGTTAATGATATCAGTTCTATTCCATAGTGTATGTGCCTCCGATTGCTTTCTACAGCACTGCACAAACTAATATGAAGTTCTCGTTCTGGTAATATCCATGGGCAGCAGGGAGACATTATCCTCAATTATGCCTGCATAACATCTTTGTCAACCTCAGACGCCTTCCACTTCAAGAGCAGTAGGTGAGGAGAGTAGGGGCAGAACCCTGTTTGCACCAGATAACCTTGCAAAGCAGATTCTAGGAGAAGCCCTTTAGAGCCAAGCATCAGTGTCTGTTTCCCGTTGTGTCTAGGCATTTTCCTTTTGGTATTCCTACCTTGACCACCTTTAGGATGATTAGGTAATGGGGTGTATGTGTGTGTGTGTGTGTTTCTAAACGGAGGAAGTGACTGTAAATTACTAGACATCACTGGAGAATTTACCATAATTTCAGCAGGGGAAGGCCTTTCAGATCCTGATTTAAAAACTCAGAAGTCCTAAGATTAAAATGTGGGTAAATTTAACTAACTATATACCAAACATTTCTGCATGGCAAAATTCAATGAGCAAAGTCAAAGTACATTACAAACTGGAGGAAAAAGACAACCATGTCATAAAGTGCTTCTCTCCCATTTAATATATAAATAGTTTCTACAAATCAGTTTTAAAAGTCTTAAAGCACATTAGAAAAATGGCAAAGAATATGAGCATGTAATTCACTTTAAAGAAATAAGTATGACTCCTATATGAATGAGATAATGCCCAAGCTCATTCATGGCAGGAGAAATACCATGGTACCAAGACATCAGTGTTCATTGTCAGACTGGCAAGGACCCGGAAGTTTAATATGATACTATAGTTGATGTCTTAGAGCAACAGACACTCTCATGCAGTGCTGGTGAGTATACAATTTCAAAACCAATATGGAAGATAATTTGTCAATATCCAGCAAATTTATAAATATATACACCCAGAAATTCCACTTCTGGGACTATATCCTATAAATTTACTCATACACTTAGGAAAAGATATTTATTATAACATTTTTATAAGAGCAAAATGAACAAATAACCTAAATATTCACATACAATAAATTTTTTAAATTAAGGAATATATGTAAGAGAATACAATGTAGTCATTTTTAAAAAAGAATGAAGTAGCTCTTTATATATTAAAATAAATTGACCTTCAAGATATAGTGTTAGGTTAAAAAAATTAAAAAAGCAAAGTGTAGAGCAGTATGTGTAGAAATAGTATGCATAAATTTGTGTAAAAATAGGGGCAGAAAGAATATTAAATAATAAAATTACCCCAAAATAAAGGACACATAAGAAACTGGTAATATTAGTATGCTGCAATGAGAATTGTGTACTTGAGGGACAGAGTGGGAGGGAGACTCTGTGATGAATATCCTTTGTATTTTTAAATTTTAAAGCATATAATTACTACTTATACAGAAAATAACTAATTTTAATAATTAAAAGAAGGAAGCAAGTAGATAAAGCTCTTGCCTAAAATAAGGCATGTAGATTGTCTGTGACTGTCACTTATTTAAGTCTCTTTAACACATATCACAATGAAACAAAGATAATCAGAATTATTTAGGGGGGGAAATTAGGGATGCCTTTCTGAGAGCAGCTATTAGAGTTGCTCATGGAAATTCTCCTTGCTGCAGACTCCAAATGCTTTCTTGGCAGTTTCCCCACTCCATGCCTTGTTCTCCTTCACAGAATGAGACAATTTATCTAAAAAATATAGGTAAAGACCAGCCAGCATGGCTTAGTGGTTGAGCATAGACCTATGAACCAGGAGGTCACAGTTTGATTCCCAGACAGGACACATGCCTAGATTTTAGGCTCTATCCCCAGTAGGGTGCATGCAGGAGGCAGCTGATCAATGATTCTTTCTCATCATTGATATTTCTATCTCTCTCTCCCTCTTCCTTCCTCTTTTATATTTAAATATTATATATATGTATATATATATTAGTATATATATATTAGTCTGTATATATATATATTAGTCTACGCACAAATCCGTGTGCCAATAGGTCGCTGCCACCCTCCTGTAGCTCTCCACCCACTGCCCTGCCCTCCTGTAGCTCCCCCCACTCCTCTCTCCCCTCCTCCCCCATAGCTTGCTGCCCTGCCCCCTCCTGTAGCTCTCAGCCCCGCGAAGCCCCCCCCCCCCAGCTTGTAGTTCACTGCCCCACCCTCCTGCAGATCCGTGATCCGGTTTTTATTCAGTCGGTCGTTAAGCCTCAGGGTGTAATGGATAATTAGCATATTCCTCTCTTATTATATAGGATATATATATATACAAACTTACAACCTTTGTCCAAGGTTTACATGGAATTAGCCTAGGCCTGCTCAATATTAAGTTGTAAGCCTTCTTGGAACGTGATTCCCATATTTTTCAAGTAAGAAGGCCTTGTCTGACATGGTCTGGCTCTGGCACAGAACTTTTTAAATGGGGCCACTTAGAAAATTGGGGGCATAAAATAAGAACACTCTTTACTATCAGGTTAGAGATTTGACATGTAATTAAATAGTCTTAGGTGGGGGTTTTTTCTGTTCTTTTTATGTTTGATTTTCATGGGTTGTTTTTTGTTTCTTTGGTTGTTGTTTGGGGGGGGGGGAGTTGTTTTAAATATGAAAGCTCTTTTATTATTGGCAAGAGAAAAATGGTCAGTCCTAACACAAGAGCCATGGACTCTTCCCCAAGGTTAAGCCATGGAGGAAATGGAATGCACAGGAAAAGGCAGAAATTGGCAGCAAAGGCAAATGCGAATGAGGCAGGTGCATGATTATTTCAATACTGAGCATGGTTCAGAGATGAAGGGTGTCTTGGAGGGTGAGAAATAAAATGCGAACATAATAATTACTAAAAATGATCACTAAACTGCTTGGCTATTTAAAAAATCTTTTTATTGATTTTTAGAGAAAGAGGAAGGGAGAGCGAGAAAGAGAAACATCAATGTAAGAGGGGAACATAGATCGGCTGCCTCTTGCATGCTCCCCACAGGGGACCAAGCCTACAGCCCGGACATGTGCCCTCACCAGGAATTCAACCAGCAACATTTTTTAAAATTTATTTTTATTGATTTCAGAGAGGAAGAGCGAGAGATAGAAACATCCATGATGAGAGAGAATCATTGATCAGCTGCCTCCTGCACGCCCCACACTGGGGATCAAGCCTGCAGTCCAGGCATGTGCCCTGACCGGGAATCGAACCTTGACCTTCTGATTCATAGGTTGATGCTCAACCACTGACCCACACTGGCTGGGCCAAACCAGAAACATTTTGGTCCATGGGACAACGCCCAACCAACTGAGCCACTCTGGCCAGGGCCTGCTTGGCTATTTTTGAAACATAAAGTTATCTCCAGTGCAACACGACTGAGAGATGTATGTTATCATAATTGAAAATAAGTAGTTTTTAAAATATCACCTGTACTGGCCATGCAGGACCAGCCAAGAGTAGGTTTAGTGAAACATAACATATTTAGCTTACACCAGAGAGGAAATACCAATAAAAATTAAAACTAAACCAGAGAGATAATTCACCACATTTACATTTTTGTGGTCACAAAAAATTTTCCTCTGGCACCAGATCTTTTTCCTCATAAACTGAAGCTGGGCACAAATGTCCCTTTTCCATTCTTTTTTATTTTACTTTTTTTTTCTCCCAGCACACAGTTTGACATTGCTTTGTTCTCATTAGCATCACCCTCAACAAATCATTGTCTTCACTTGTCCAATTACAGACAACATAAAAGTGCCTGTCCTCCATCTTTCCTATTTCAAGACTGGTCTTGACACGACTCTACTCTAAATCACAGAAGCCGCATGTCAGTGGCTATGACTCTAAGTTCACTTTCACTTGGCTTGCTTTTCTTCTTGTTTCACGTTTCTTATGGACAATGGCCAGAGTGAAAATAATGGTTTAAGAGCTTTGCTCCTTCAGAGCCCCTACCTTCTCCACCATGGATTTATAGCACACTTTTCCTAGGGGAAATTTTAGTATATCTCCCCGCTGCTCAACAATAAAAGAGAAGAGACGATCATAAACCCTTTAGAGACAAGGTCTTTCCCTTATATCAAAATATAGAAGAGTTAGCACAATCAATGAAGAAAGTGGAGCGTTTGATGTCCTAAGAAAGAACTCACAAGTGTTTCTATTCATTTCATTCTATGGCTCCCAAAACAGACTGAGAGGTGCACACACAAAAAGTCAAAGACCTCTCTGACTGCAATTAAGGGAAATGAGGGAAGTGAGAGATCGCTCTCCTTTCAGTTTGAAGGGGGAAAAATTCCACTAAAGAGGAGACAAGCTAAGCAAGTTATATTTTGTTAATCTTTTTTTTTTTTTTTTTGCATAAAAGCAGCAGCAATGGAGATGTTGGGTAACTACTCTAAGCATAAAATAAATTTGTGAGGAAGTTTATGTAGTTTGTTTACATGCATATTTCTTGGCTTCCCTTGAGGTCACTAGATTTTCTTTCAGGTCTTCCTTTCCCCCCCCCTCCCCCGCTTTCTTAAGGTTTCTAAATGCTTGGCTTACAGTGCACACTTGTCAATTTCCATGGGAACCAGGACTCACCTTGAAAAATATGATAATATTCTAACCAGCATTCTGAACCACCTCCGGGGCTCCTGTGTGTAGCCCTGCTCAAGCCATTACTGTCTGGCTGTTATAGGTGAATTTCAGAGCTCCTTTGGATTAGTTGAAAATGTGAGTGTCTTGAAGATGAAACATCTTTCATGGCGAATGTCTCCTGCCTGTGTACACTTATCTTTGATCCTGTGTGCTCCTTTGTTACTTTCTTTAAGGATAAAAAAAAAATGTCATCACAATTTAGACTCCAGGAATTTAGTTCCAATTTAATGTATGCTACCCTAAAATCTATCCTCCAGCCGTTCTTAAAAATACAGAAAAAAAAAGTATTCATCAGGGGTAATAAGGTATCAATACCCAAGAGTATCTCCACTATGAATGGCTTTTATAATTTATTAATTATAACATCTTCACCAAAAATCATGGATTTAAACAAATTTTTAAATGCAAATTGCTATGTTGGAAATGCCCTTTCATTTGAGAGTAATTTATTTAAAGTTGTGATTTAAATAAGTTAAATCAAAATTTGATTCTAATAAATTTAATAATTTATGAATATTAGAGAAAGGAAAAAATTGGTTTAAAATTTGGGTTAAAAGCACAGTAATGGTGACTGGGGCATTTCACCTAAGCTAGCTTTAAATATTAACAGGCAAAGTTTGCATCTGTTTGGAACTTTAACTAGAAACAACTATCCATCAGTTTTACCAGATATTAGAAATAAGTTGAAAGTGAATTTTATTATAGGGGAAATTTTTGAGTGCTGGAAAACAAATTAGGCAACTTGGGAAATCTGCAAAATATTTAACAAGGGAGAAATCTCTCAAATTAATTTTGATTGTGAGGCAGTAGAACACTACACATTTAGAATGATATTATTTGGTGATATAAACATAAGTGCTTAATATATGCCAGGCACTGTCCTAAACAATATGCATTAATTAACTCACTTAATTGTCACAAGAACTTCGTGATGTCAGGATTACAATCATTCCTATTTTACAGATAAGAAAAGTGAAACAAGAGATCAACTAACAGGCCTAAGGTCACACAGCTGAGTGGCGTAGCCTGAATTCAAACCCAGGCTGTCTGGCTTCAGTAACTTTGCTCCTAATCACGCTGTTATACATTTCTGAGAACCTGTCACGTGGCAGGTAATTTGCATAAGTTACTCAATCTTTACACAGTTCTATGAGGAGGTGCAATTATTATCAGTATCACATTCAGAAACCTCCAACTCCCAAACTCCTTCCACTACTGGTGACATCATACTGCATAAATGGAGCCTGCAACTGACTTTGAATAACCTTTTGTGTCTAAGCACCTATCAACTACCCAGTTTAATTAAGGCAGATTGCTTAAGATATCTGTACCAAGCATTCTGAAGCACTTTCTCCTCTGAAAATAGCATATTCGATCTAGTAAAAACTGGTTATTTTCTCTTAAATATTTTGCTCCTGAGATATTGCACAGACCTGCAATCTGATACTTACTGGATGTTCTTATTTTAAAATCTTACAGCATCTGCTGAAATAGGTATAAAGCATGTATACAAAGCTATGAACAGTACAAGGATAAAGCGTCAGGACCCTGGAGAACTCCACCAAGTTACTGTCTGCCTCTTCCACCGAGGATTGCCGGATTTTGAGAATGCTTCTGCAAACTGCAGAGAACTCTTCTCTCAAAAAAGGAAATGTTCTAGGTACCTTTGTAAGATGACCCGCAAATACATAATAAGTCCCAAAAGACAGTGAACAGTTAAGACAAGGAAATACATGGTCAACTCCCTTTTTTTTTTTCTTCAAAAAACAAAATTAGGGGAAAGCAAAGGAATGCTAATGCCAGTTGTGCTGAAGAATTAGAATGCAGGAAAATTGGAAATGAAAAATTATGCTTCCCCAAGTAACTATAAATTGGCATATTCTATATATAACGGCATAAAGATAACAGCAAATACAGTACATAAAATACTATCCTGTGTGCAAGGAATGAATAACAATAGCTGGGAGGACAATAATTTTGACTTTCTTGACTTTTATGAGTTTAAATTCTCAGCCACATTGTTCCATTAATACATAAAAGTTTTTTTAACCAAGCCTGACTTAATTCCTGCCTCTCTCTATGTGATTGTCCTCTGGGTTTTCTTGGCACTCTGCAGGCTAAAGCACTAACATTTGAACACTGACCTTCCAAATTTGTTTCTGATTCAAGCCTTGACCTTTAAGGGGGGAAAATGAGGGGAGTGGGTATTTCAACACGGACTTCATTAAACAGGGGAGTAAAAGTAAAGGCAAAGCTTTCAGCTTTGCATGATTGTTAAACAGCGGGAGGGATGCAGAAACTGATAAATAAAACAATTCACGCATTGGACCAGAAAAAAAGAAAAAAAAAAGCTGAAGCAATCGTTTAAACCTGCATGCTGCTGTTTTTTATTTAATGCTGAGGGGTGTTTACAACGCTGTGATTGCTGGAGAAAGGTTAATCCAGATGAGTAAAAGAGCCCCAGTATATGAGACTGTTTCATACCAGCTCTTTGCAGTGAATATTTTAGTAACCATTGTGTTTCCATGTCAGCACTGCAGCCATCAAATAAAACAGCAAAGAAAGCAAATATTACCCTAAAGAACACATTCTGATTTAAAATAGAAGCAGAGGCATTTTCATTGCCCTCTGCTGAAGTGATGATGGGGTGGGAATCAGTTTTCATCAGAGTAAAGTGTTCTTTCTGGGCTCCTGCATTCTCAACTCACCATCCTATTTGCCAACGTGAGAGGCAGGGAGGAGGAAAAACCTCCACTCATTTTCCTTCCTGCTTTCATTTAGTGTTTTTCCCCCCATGAGCTTCAAACTAAGTAGCAATTCTCTTCCTGGAGAGTATTACCTGGCCTCTGCCATCAAGCTATGCCAAAAACTGCTCAATATTCCAAGCAGCTCCACCAAAGTACAAGTTCCTATCTTATTTCCTTCCCTGCAAAGTTTCCGAATTGATCTCTCCAAAACCTTGGGGCCAAATGAAAATAGCAGAAGAGGCACTGTGTAGAGGCGGGGGAGGAGAGTGAGATGGGGATTTGTACCGTCCCCTCCATTCTTTTTTCTTGCTTTCCAGAATATCAGTGCAGACAGAGCAATTTTGGAAACTCAACATTCATTTCTTTCTTCCTTCTTCCCCAAGGCTATGTTAATAGCAATCATTTGTGTTCCTGCCTTTAGAACTTGGGGACCAAAGATCAATCAGAATGTTGTTTCTACTTTTCCTTGGAAAGAACCACTGCCCAACCCATAAATAAAATGCAAATGTTCTCTACTGTTGTTCAGTGATTTCTGTGAATAATTACTTCAGCAATTCAAATTTGTTTGAGTTCAGTTTTATGGCAGGGGTCCAGTTAACATTGTTCATGGTTGTAAACTCAAAGAAAAAAATTATTCCTGTTTGGGCATGTGTGGGAGGAAACCATTAGATGTTTTTCTCACATCGATGTTTCTCTCTCCCCCCCCCCCCGCCCCTTTTCCTCTCTCTCTAGAATCAATAAAAATATGTAAACATATCCTTGGGTGAGGATAAAAAAATCACTTTAAAAAAAGAGAGTTTTCACCAACTCCCTTTAAAAATTTATAGATTTTCAGAGAAGAAAATGAAAACATGATCAGGCACATTCAGTATAAATATTATTCTAATAGTAATATGCATTTCAACAAAATGTACTTTGGTACTGTGATTTTTATATTCATGATTATTTTCAAAACAAATTTTATTAATAAAAACATTCAAAAATGCCTACGTAAAGCAATGCCAAAGAAGTCAGCCAATTGGATAATTGACTTATTATCTGAATGATAAACTAATAAAATCTTACACTCATGAAGTGCTTTATATGTTATACTAGAGGCCCGGTGCATGAAATTCGTGCATGGGAGGGGGTCCCTCAGCTCAGCCCTCAGTTCCCTCTCCAATACGGGAACCCCTCGGGGGATATCTGATTGCCAGTTTAAGCCCGATCCCAACCGGCAATTGGACATCCCTCTTGCAATCCGGGACCGCTGGCTCCTAACTGCTCACCTGCCTGCCTGCCTGATCGCCCCTAACCACTCTGCATGCTGGCCTGATTGCCCCTAACCCCTCTGCCCTCTTGCCTAATCACCCTTAACCAACTCTGCCTGCCTGCCTGATCACCTCTAACCCCTCTGCCTGCCAGCCTGATTGCCTCTAACCACCCTCCCCTGTCGGCATTGGTACCCCCTAACTGCCCTCCCCTGCCAGCCTGATTGCCCCTAACTGCCTCTGCCTGGGCCCCTGCCACCGTGGCTTTGTCTAGAAGGAAGTCTGGAAGATGTCTGATCTAATTAGCATATTACCCTTTTATTAATATAGATTATTTTCACATGCTACTACTAATAATAATTTATGTTTACTGAGTGTTAATAAGTGTCAGAGACCCTACTGAGCACTATAAATATTGCTTCACTCAATTCTTTTTAGAAATACACAATGATTACCCCCATTTTAAGTAAGAGAAAACTGAAGCTGAGAGTATTATAAAGATACTAGAGGCCCAGTGCATGAATTTGTGCATCAGCGGGGTTTCTTAGCCTGGCTTGCAGGATAGGGCCGAAACTGGCTCTCTGACATCCCCCAAGGGGTCCCAGATTGTGAGAGGGTGCAGGCCAGGCTGAGGGACTCCACCGGTGCACAATCGGGGCTGGGGAGGGACACAGGAGGTTGGCCAGCTGGGGAGGGACCACGGGAGGACTCCAAGGCCTGTCCAGCCCATCTCGCTCAGTCCTGATTGGCCAGACCCCAGCAGCAAGCTAACCTATCAGTCAGAACATCTGCCCCCAGTGGTCAGTGCATGTCATAGCGAGCGGTTGAGCAGTCTTAGCATATCATTACCATATTACGCTTTGATTGGTTGAATGGACGACCGGACACTTAACATATTAGGCTTTTATTATATAGGATTAAGTATTAGAGTTAGGATCCACACTCAGATGTGCAGTGAGTCATTGTTATAACACATAGCCATTATTTCATTTGATCTCTTGTACATTCTTATAAGACAGTTAGGAGAACAAATCTTATTTATGCTTGACAGATGTGCAAACTATAGAGAGGGAATGACATAAAAGGTCCAGTTGGTATGGATGAGGGGTAACAACCAGGTACACGATTCCTGTAGGTATACTTGTCTTTTAACTATTCATTCCATGTGCTTTAGCTATAAACAGTTTAAATGCCCTTTTAATCACCACTGTGAGTTCATATTTTGAGGAATTCAACTTCATGACAAACCAAGAAAGGCAAATTAAAATATACTACCATTGCCTATCAAGTTAATAGTATTTTTTAAATACTAATATTCAATATTGAGTCATTATGATGAAATTCGCAGTTCACTATATTGCCACCTGAATGGTAATATATGTGTGTGTGTGTGTATAATTTTTCTAGGAAGAGTTTTATAGTATGTAGTAGTAGCTTTAAAATATTCATATTCTGACCAGTAAACCCATTTCTAGGACTCTCTCCTAATAAAATAATCTAAGATGCATTTGAAGATTTATTTGTGAAGTTATTCAGATCAGCCTGATTTTAAAATAACTATAAAAATCTGAAACATACTAAGTATTAAAAAGTAGGAAAACAGAAAAATTATGGAATATTTATACTGTGGAATATTATGCAGCCCATAAAAATGTTTCCAAAGAATTTTTAATCACTAAATATTTATATTCAAACTGGATAAACAATATAATTCTGATTTTGTATGTGTGAAATATGTTTTCTCTATATGTAAATGTAAATATGTACAGAAAAAGTTGAAATGTAATACATTCTGGTATTAACAATGTTTCTCAAAGGCTTACAAACAATTTCCTTTTTTTATGCTTTTCTCTATATTCCAATATGTATCAATGCATATATATCTATTTTCTTTTCTATAAAAAACAAAATTTACTATTTTTTTAATTCTTATTAATTCCAAAAGGGGGAGAAGGTAGTTTCAGAATTATTAATAACTTGGAATATATATGGCAGTTGTTTTTTTCAGGTGAAAAATTAGATAATATAGTCTGTTAGAAATCATATTAAAGATGAAAAATAATTTCAATCAGGTTTAAAAGTGTGGTCTATCCAAGTTTACACATAATTATGTTATTTGTAAATCAATATTTCTAAAGTAATTAATGGATTTTATACTTTCCCAAAAAAAAGAGTAAATATTCCTTTTGCAATACTATTTATTGTAAACAATTGATTACTTTTTTCACCATACCCCACATTCTTTTTCCCCTCATAATATAAAAGTAAACTTTAAACCAAGTTATATTCTTATCATAAATCTAAATTAATAAAAATCTAAATAAATTATTTAATACTAATACTAAATATATTGCTGAGAACTCAAAAACCTTTTTTAGAGAAGTAGTATGTTTTCTATCTACTCAAAATAAATTTTAGTTTAAATGTTTTTTGAAGATTTAATTTAGAAATAATTTGAAAATTTTCAATCAAGAAATTCAAAAGTTAAGTGTGCAATATGTTTATTCGAAATATTCTATGTACATTGTAAGAATATTTAAGGTCAACAGAGTAACTTGAGCCCTAGCGGTTGGCTCAGTGGGTAGAGTGTTGGCCTGAGGAATGAAGGGTCCCAGGTTCGTTCCAGCCAAGGACACATGCCCAGGGTTGCAGGCTTGATCCCCAGTATGGGTGTGCAGGAGGCAGCCGATCAATGATTCTCTCTCATCATTGATGTTTCTATCTCTCTCTCCCTCTCCCTTCCTCTCTGAAATCAATAAAAACATATATATTTTTTTAAGAGTAACTTGAACTTTCTTCAATTTTTTCCTTTCTAGTTTAATAAGTTTTAGATATTATACCAGATATTATCATCATAGTTTTTTCCACATGCCAAGTAAACTGAAAAATGAGGAATCAATGTAAGAATCCTCAACCTCAATCATCTACTTCACATATTCATACAGTTTAGGCATATATAGAAGTTCATGTTCATGTATTTTAAAAGTTCACTTTTCTATATTAAATCATATAAGCAAACATCCCAAATATGTGTATAAGAGGCAGAAAATAATTCTGAATTACTGAAAAGGCCCCAGGTGTTGTCTTCAAACACATTTCAATCTCAGAATATTTTATAGGATCCAGTTTGAGATAAAATGCTGAAGCTTTTTATGTATAAATAATAGTTGTTTAGGGAAGTTTTATACTAGCTCTTTAGAAAAAAAAAAAAGGAAGAGAGGCTTTGAACCAGGTTGCACACTTAACTTATTTCCCTCATGAATTCTCTGCTACCTCAGGGCCTTAAAAGGTAGAAGTTGGACATTGACAGTAATTATTTTGGATTGCACAGCATGAAGGCAGCTGAGTGTAATTCTATACTTCAAAGAAGTACAGCCATGTGTCACTTTGAGCAACCATTATGAATATAATTTGAGGTGCTCAGGGAAGCCTTTAGAGAAATAATCTGCGTACATAAGAGGTTTTCTTTCGATGTTAGATGTAACCACATGCATGTATACACAGGTTTTTTTTTAAAAAAAGAAGTAGAAAAATTGTGACTATGAAACAAATTTTCTTTTGAAACTGTTGAATAAAAATGAGATTTTAAATGCAGCATTTAAAAGAGCTAAAATGCCAAAAATGGAGCTAGAATAGATTTGAACTTTTTATAAGCAATAATATATTGTTCAAATGACTTTCTTTTGACTCCTCACAATGGCAACCCACTGAAACTCAACTCTGGATAATTGGAAAGAAAAAAATCTCTTCATCTCCTAAAACTAATGAACTTTACTTATATCTTCAAACTATAGCAAGATCTAAGTATAGCAGTCCTTCCATCACTACCTTCTCTGTGGTTCTGCTTTCCAGGGTTTCAGTTACCTACGGTCAATGGTGAGCTGAAAATATTAAATGGAAAATTCCAGAAATAAATCATTTGTAAGTTTTAAACTATGAGCCTTTCTGAGTAGTGCAATGAAATCTCACACCATCCTGCTCCACCCCACCCAAGACATAAAAAAATCCCTTTGTACTCATGATGTATATGCTATCCACTGTTTAGTCATTTATTAACCATCTTGGTTATCATATCAACTGTCATAGTGTCACAGTGCTTATGTTCAAATAACCCTTGTTGTCTGAAGGTCAATAGCAGCTTAATGCTACATCACAATGCCTATGTCATCCACCTCACTTTATCTCATCATGTATCATTTTACATCATCGCAAGAAGGATGAGTACAGTATAATAAGATATATTGAGAGAGAGAGAGAGACCACATTTACATAACTTTTATTACAGTACTAGAAGCCCGATGCATAACATTTATACAAGAGTAGGTCTTCCTTCCCCTGGCTGCCAGCACTGGCTTCCTTCTGGCACCTGGGACCCAGGCTTCCCTCGCAGACCCGGCTTCACCAGAAGGTCGTCCGGAAAGACATCCAGTCTAATTAGCATATTGTGCTTTTATTACTATAGGTATTGTTACAAGTGTCCTATTTTATTACTAGTTATTGTTGTTAATCTCTTAATGTGCCTAATTTATGAATTAAAGTTTATCACAGTTATGTATGTATAGAAAAAATATCCTATATAATAAAAGCCTAATATGCTAAGTGTCTGGTTGTCTGGTGACCGGTCAACTGTTCAACCAATCAAAGTGTAATATGCTAACAATATGCTAAGGCTGCTCAACCGCTTGCTATGACATGCACTGACCACCATGGGGCAGACAGTCAACTGGTAGGTTAGCTTGCTGCTGGGGTCTGGGTGATCAGGACTGAGCGAGATGGGCTGGACACACCCGGGAGCCCTCCCTCCCTGGCTGGCCAACCTCTCATGTCCCTCCCAGCCAGCCCCAATCAGGACTGGGAGAGACAGGTCTGGACACATCCTGGAGCCCTCCCACGGTCTCTCCCTGGCCTAATCGTGCACTGGTGAGGTCCCTTGGCCTGGCCTGTGCCCTCTCACAATCCAGGATCCCTCAGGGGATGTCGGAGAGCCAGTTTCAGCCCAATCCCACAGGCCACTCCCCTTGGGAGGGTGCGAGACACAGGGCTCACAGCTGGTGAATGCTGCTGCAGCAGCGTGAGCCTCTCTCCATCCATTGGGACTGATTGGGCGTGAGCCCACAGCAGGTACATTGGGGCTGGGATGAGCGGGAGTGGCAGGTAGGAGCTGCAGGCGACACTGGACTGCAGGTACCTATGTATGAATTCATGCACTGGGCCTCTAGTAGTATATACAGGGTTTGGTACTATTTGTAGTTTCAGGCATCCACTGGAGTTCTAGAACATATCCCCTGTGGATAAGGGAAGTTTCACTGGTGAATCACCCAAATGACTTCACTGGTGAACAACCAAACATATGCTTATTTGGGAATGGACTAGAAAAAGAGGCCTGACACATGGAAGGAACTCAATATTTTTGTTAGATAGACCCTCTAAAATTCAAAGAGCATCCAACAAATATTTCTCTAGAAATGGGCAAATCACAATAGTTAATCTTGACCTACATAGCTATGACCAAAGAGATTTTTTTAAAAGAAGAAGAATATGAAAGACATTAAAATGTCTGCATACTTGATTTGTTCAATCATTGACAAGAAAGGAATGGAATTTTGGATGAAACATTCATTCTCAAGTGAGGTCAAATAATTATCTGCTGATCTTTAGCCTACTTTAGCTATCTACAAGAGCTTACATGAATCCATTGTGACTGATAACTGATGTAACAGTACATCTCAAAGTGTCATTGTACAGTTCTAGTTAAGGAGTCTTAAATTTGTCCTCCTCGTGGAAACTATTATCAGTCATTATTCCCACTCTGCACATCCTCTCCACTGGGATTCCAAGCACTGGGATTCCAAGAGAAAGAACTGATAAAATACTTCTTCAGCCAAGATGTCTGTGAATTAGAATGAGGTGGAAAGGAAAAAGATGCAGGTGTGGGTTGTCGTCTATGAGTTTAGAAACAGCCCTGAAACACAGTTTTAGTTCAGAATTGAGACTGTGTCCCAGAAACTTGTTTTTATTCTGTAGAGATATTCGACAGCCGAATTATCATAAGGTAGGGGAAAAAAAGGTTGAAAACCATCCAAAGAGAAATTGCTTACAAATGCTTGAAATACTGTGTGAAATCCCTGTTTAATCTCCCAAACAGATTTTAAGAATCACTGTCTTAGCCATTTTCCACAGCTGTTCCAAAAGCCCCACAGCTCACAGTGCTCCGCTGGCAGAACTGAATTAGCTGTCACGTCCTAAGAGGAGCAGAGGGCTTGCTTGGGTGATGTAGGTCAGAAAACAACTCATGTATAAACTGCTTAGTGCTTATTTGCCAGAGTCTATGGGTGTTCTTGAGTTCGACTTGGTAGATTTGTGTTTGTTTGATTGATTAGTGAAGGTTTATTTTGAAGGAAGTGAACGTGTTGAATGAGTGAGCCCCTTCACATGAATAGCCTTGTGGCACATGGCTTATCATTTTCCACAAGGGGAGGACCCTCACACCAAATGGATACTGGAATGTCTCTGAAAAAAAATGAATGATAGGTCAACCATCTCTACTATCATATTAAAGAAGAGCTAGTCTTCTGGGGAATACGTTATCACTGCAGTGGTCCCTACCCTCTCCAAAGCTCCTTTCTAAAAACTAGCAAGCTTAAGCTATTTTTCTCCAACTTCTTTCAATGTATTCTCCCACTCAATGATGATATTTTTTTGCTCTGCATATTATCCTTACATCCACCAAGTTTCTTTTCCTTTATAGGGGCTCTTATTAAAATCTCCCCTCATTTTTATCTAAAGGACAGCCTTCTAGTAAGTACATTGTTTTTCAACCCATAAATCCTCAACCATTAAATATATTATATACTAGTATGCTGAAATCGCTGTATGATGTTAGAATAGCTTCTTTTACCTCCTTCTTTTTGCTTTTTTTTTTTTTTTTGGCCATTATATTAAAGACTCCCCACATATCCGCTGTGAAAGGAAAATTGTTCTTACAGCTCTTCCAAAATGTGAAAAAATTTTTAAAATTTCAATAGCATGCCATAACTGACATACATAAATTTACTCCAAGGAAGGAAGAAAGGAAAAGAGGGAGGGGAGGAGGGGAAGCACTTTAACCAGCATATGCTCGGGGATCTGCCAAGTGACACAGTTGGTTCATATCCCGTAATGGCTGGAGTAGCTCTTTAATTGAGTGCTGACACTTGTATGTCATCAAACGATATCTTCTGCGGGCACTTTTCGAGCATTTTCATATTCTCCCTGTACTCATCTGATAGAATTCTTAAAATACTCTTTCTAATGAACAGAGTTTCCCGTAATTTAAACATGTCGATCTTTCGAGCAGCGGCGATAGCCTCATGCAAACTCTTAGCGTGCTGGAGACAAGGACAAGAGCTGTTTCATCCACTTACTTTTTTTTTTTTTTTTTCATTTTATCTATGCACTATCTTTTTACAAATTGAAGAGTAGAGTATAAATTTGTGATTCACATTCCACTTTCAAAACTGAGAGGCTGATATTATAGTGGGTGAAAACATTTCCCTCAGGACTTCAAGCCACAGAGCCATGGTACATTTCCAGATAATGAGGTCTCAAGATAAGTACAGTAGCAGACAAAAGAAATGCATCTTGCATAGCATGTCTGAAAGGAATAACTGAGCCCTCAAGTTGTCTGAAAGTCTTCAGTTAAAGTCCTTGAAAGTGAACCCACTGAGACAATTTCTTACTTCTCCTAAAATGTTAAAATGGGTCACACATATTTAATGGAAGCAGGTTGCTAAGTTGTCTGGTATGGGGTTACAGATATAGAATAAATATTTACTGAGAAATTCAGCCATCATGTCAGAAAAGTTTACAAGCCTGATACGTTTGTCAGTGGTCAGGAACATAGAAAATATTTCCCTTTGGGAGTAACATGGCTGCGGTAGAGAAAGGAGACTCTGTATAGCAGGATTAATCAGTTGCACCATTTTGCCAAATGTTTGTATACTTTTGAATTCCAATAAGGATTTAGGACAGCTTACAAAGATATTTTAATTTAGCAAGGAATTAAAAATAAAAATGAAAAACTCTAGTCTAGTGCTGGCAACACTACGAGGAAATGGGATAGCTCATGCATTTTGAAAGGGAATGTAAAATATTCAACATTTCTGGAGGGCTATGTGTAACAACACTCAAAATGTGCATATAATTTGATCCTGAAATTCCATCTCTCATTATTTATCTTGAGGAAATAAGACTATGAGTGTACAGATATGTTATATAAAGATGTTCATTGAATGTTGTATCCTAACACTTTATTTTTTAATTTTATTTTGTATCCTAACACTTTATATAATCAAAGTATCCAGTGATAAGAGATTGAGTAAATAACAATATATCCACATGGTAAAGTACTTTTTACCTCTCTCTCTTTTTTTTTTTTTGCTTTTTTTACCTCTTTTTTAAAGGTAGACTTTCTATTGAAATGAAAATATATCCATAATATATTGTTGCATTTAAAAAGCAGGTTATGGATTAAAACGTGTAGTGTAACTACATTTATGGAATATATACTTGAAGAAGCATCTTGAAAGATATAAAATGAAATTTTTAAGAGCAGTTAAAAATGCTTATCATATTCTACTTTAAAATAAAGATGTCTCCATTTTCAGAAAAAAATACAATAGGACAACTCATTTTAAATTATGCTGAAAGACTACTTCATTACATTGGAAAATGCTCACAATCAATTTTTAAATGAAAAGAAGCAGGTTCCTAACCAGTATAGATGGCATAATCATGATTTTCTAAATTTATTTATACGTAGAAACTAAGTCTGAAAAGCCTGTACCAAAATGTTGATAGTGCCATTTTCATGGGAAAAGTTGATCCAAGTTGCAAATTGAGAGACTGGGTTGGAAACACACCTGCTTCCATGAAGTCCTTCCTGGCAATGAAGCCACGGATCTCCTCTCACCTGTTACAGCAGCGGGAATGACATGCATCCAGAGAGTGGAAGTCCCAAGCTGCCTTAGCCATAGCCAGAAAGCGAGAGAACCTTGGGAGAGAGGATCTGCAGGGCCCCCCATAGTGAGGTAAGACCACCATCAAACTGACAAAAAAAGACATATATATTGAGAGCTTGCTATGTGTTAGGCAATGTGCTAAGAGCTTTATATAGGAACTCTCTGCTTTATCCTTAAAACAACCTTAGGAATAAAATGGTATTATCTCCATTTTTGAGCTAAAGATACGAATACTCAATAAATGAATGCTAGTAAGGAACTAGTAAAGTGCAGAGCCCAAACCACAACATAGACTTGACTGATTCTCCAAACCAAGGGTCCTCAAACTACGGCCCGCGGGCCACATGCGGCCCGCCGAGGACATTTATCCGGCCCGCCGGGTGTTTTTGCCGCCGCTGCCTGTCCTGCTTAGCAGCCGACTTAGCAGTGTGCATAGGAATTTGTTCATAGTGTTTTTTTTTAAACTATAGTCCGGCCCTCCAACGGTCTGAGGGACAGTGAACTGGCCCCCTGTTTAAAAAGTTTGAGGACCCCTGCTCCAAACCATTCCTTTTAACAATTTTATATGCCAGGGTAAATGTTGGCACTGCTCTCTGTTTTTAAGGTCAAGTCAATGTGGTACTTTTTTTTCTCTTGTTTTTAAGATCGTAGTCAAATCAATGCAGTCTGCTCCTTTGTCTTGGCTCAGACCAGTTTCACCTGGTTGCCATATGGATACCTATAGAGGGTGCCATGCAGAAGTATAATGTACTACGTAAAACTCAAAGGCATCTCCCTGAAGTGTGTAGTACCGTTTTCAACCCAGAAATCACAGAGAGAAAATGACTATCCCCGAGACTGCTATTCTGAAAGAGATAATTGCTGTTCATCTCACTCTGCTCACAAAGTACTTTGCTACAGTGACACTTACACCCTTGGAGGTCAGCCCGCACTTCACTGACAGCTACCAGTTCGGCTGTGTCAATTCCGCCTGAATCTACTTGCTTGCACGGTTTCCAGAGCACATAGCTTACCAAGACATTATTTTGTACCTGTGCCCAGAGAGCTCTACAAAGGGTGCATTTTAATGAGCCTGAAATAGGTAAATAAATAAATAGCTCGTAGGTGATATGTAATTTACTAGCAAAAAAAAGAAAAAAACAACAATGGCTCGCTGCCCTCGCAGTCCATATCGTGATGCCTTTAGTGATTACTGGCAGAATTCTAGGGTACAGAAAAGCTGAGTTTCATTTTTTAGCTTATTCCTTAAAATTGTTAGCTGATGGATCTTTCCTTAGCTTGCCTCAAATGTCCTTGCTCATCTCCACTCTTAGGTAAACATATTTCACTGAAAACCTGCATCTATGCGTGGATAACGATGTGGTCAACATCCTCTGCATGCCTATTCGTTCTATACGGGGACCTAACCGAGTGCTTAGAAATACCACAGCATCTTTTCCTTTCTTTACTGCTCAAAAACGAAGGCAGTCAGAGGCCTACTTTTCACTCTCCACCACGGGGTCAATCTCTTTAGTAACTTCCGGTTGGGTCTATGATGTTCTAATTTTGATAAGGCTTCTGGCGAATTTGGTGGAAACATTTCAGGAGAAAGGGGATATTAAAGCACAGTTGCTATTCGATAGCCGAATGAAAGTGCTTAAAACACACTGAGCAGTTTGCAATCTGGGTCCCGTGGACCCTTCAGCTTCTGAATATCTATGACCTCCTTAAATTGCACATAAAAATGTTGTGTTCATGTGCATTTTCTTCCACTTATTAAATTTTCAAACTGTCCACCAACCAAAGCAGATAAACTATAAAACTAGCACCTTTTATACAAATGTTTATCTTAAGAAAATTCATTAATACTTATTTCATTACTGTTCATCCATTCACATCAGGCCTACTCTAAAATACTTCAGGGGTAAAGCTTTCAAAGACTCACTTTAACCCAGATTGATTTTATCTTATTTCTGAATCCTTACTGTACTTAGTGTCTGGTGAAATCACTTAGAGTGGTGTGTGTGTGTGTGTGTGTGTGTGTGTACATGTGTGTTTTCCATAGATTTTTCATATATGCAGATATATTATGACACACCACATATCTTAAGCTTATATCTTCATCATTGTGAAGGATCCAATAGCTCATCAGAACTAGGGATGTCTTTTTGTGTAGCTCTCACTATAACTGAAACTATGCTTATTTGCTTGTTACTATGAGCTATCAGTAATCCAATGAAATTACTGTAGTTTTAGCATTCCTCTCTGATTACCTTTAATGAAAGTTTTCTTCCCTAACATTAGAAACTATGATACAATATTAGATGAAATATGCATTAGCAATTAATTTCTAAAAAGATAAAATGGCCAACAGGTGTTGCTCAGTGGTTGAATGTTGACCTATGAACAAGGAGGTCGTGGTTCAATTCCCAGTCAGGACACTTGCCTGGGTTTTGAGCTTAATCCCCTGTAGGGGGCGTGCAGGAGGCAGCCAATGATTCTCTCTCATCATTGATGTTTCTATCACTATCTCCCTCTTCCTTCCCCTCTGAAATCAATAAAAATAAACATTTTTAAAGATAAAATGTCCTACCAGTCAAATTATAAGCTCCATATCTAATCCATATAATTTATCAAAAATCCTATTACTATCTGGCCAACATAACTCAGTCGTTGAGAGTCAACCTATGAACCCGGAGGTACGGTTCAATTCCCAGTCAAGGGGTCTCATTCCCCATGTGCGCCATGCCGGAGGCAACTGATCAATGATTCTCATCATTGATGTTTCTATCTCTTTCTCCCTCTCCCCTTCCTCTCTAAAGTCAATAAAAGCATCTTTAATCCTATTACTATTTTCTTCCAAAATCTGACCTGTTTTCCATTACCGTCGCCCTTGTCTTATTGTGATTATTGCAACAAGCTCCTGACCAGCCACATTTCTGCCTTTGCTCCCGGAGACCCCTTATCACAAAGCAATACAAGTGAGCCTTTTAAAACGTGAGTCCAATCATGGCATTCCTCTCTTTCAAATTGTCCCATGACTACTCATCTTGGAATAAAAAACAGAGTCCTTACAGAGATCTCCAAGACCCTGGTTATTCAGTTGCCCATATTTCCCTTTGGTCAAAACTGATCTAATTTTAACTTTTCTCCTGGTCCACTCCATTCCAATTCTTACACTAGATTTCTAACTGTTACCTGAACTCATCACACATACTCCTATATCAAGGCATGTGTACTTGTTATTGCCTCATGTAGTGCATTTCCCTCAGAGAACATCATCATCTGTAGCTGCAGGCAAGACCTTGCTGATGACCAGGACCAGGGCTTGAGAGTGAGAACAGCAATGCTGCAAAGAAGGCTGATTTATTTTATGCGAAAGGTAGGATCCTGATAGAGAAGGACTGAGATCCTGAGATTTGAGACAGAGACACCTCGAACGCACACACATTGAACTCCAAATACCCTAAACCTTGGGCCTGAAAAAGTGCCCCAATTCTTCTGCTGAGGAACAGCAGCTTTCTCTTGCCTGACGACTGTGCAAAAACCTCAATGGAGACAAATGCTTTGCAAAATTGTACTTGCCTCTCAAATCGGGCCCATCCCTCCCTTCTGTCTACTAGAGAAGCACGATCTTATTGGCAAAGTACTGCCTGTCCAAAGGGAGGAGAAGAAAGGAAATACAGAACCTGGCTAACAGGTTCGGGAAGGAATGGAAAGAATGTGCCCAGAAATGGATATTGAATATATTGGACTGGAAAAGAGAGATTATTAGCCTGAATAGTTCCCAATAAAGGAACCTGCAGCCAGTCCTAATATATTTTGCTTGGTTTGTTCCTAGAAGCTTTGAAAAAACAGTGACTCACATTATTTGAGGTACAATTATCAGAACTTCCTTGGCAGAGTTTGAGGAAGAAATCAGTGGGCTCGAGGCAAGCTAGTTATTGAAAACCTAAAACTCCTCCAGGAGATCATGTTTCCTGGGAAATCCCTTCACTGTGCCACAACATGCACTAGTGAGGAGGACTGACATTGTCTAGCAGCTGACTGGTGATTGTTCTTAGTAAGCTACAGAGGTAAGGGTGCTATAGTGGAACTGACTTCCTTCTATCAGTGAGAAGGTAGGATTTGGAAGGCCTTGCCTCCATTTTAATATTATTTGTACTGTCAATGTAAGAAACGTCCAAACTTGTAGGAATTTTTGTGAGTTTATTTGAGCCAAACTGACGATATTCGTCAGGAAGCAAAATCTCAACGAATTGAGAAAATGCTCTGGAGAAGGGCAGTTTTGCACCTTATTTTTTACATTACAATCAAAGGAGGGGGCATACGGAAGGTTACAGGAAATCCACTGGTGATAGATATGGGAGGTGGAAGAAAGCAAAATGGGGAAATCTCTTGGATTAGATAAAGAATAAAATGAAGAGACAAATTTTACCTTGGTGGGTGTAGGATAGTTAACAATTAACATTTATAGCACTTAGAGATGGTATGCAGGAGAATGAGATTATAACGATTCCTTGGTCTTGTGCTCTGATGGAAGAGTGTGCCCTGAGGGGTCTGCGAAAAGGGATTATTCAGACATTCTAAAGACATGTTATCTTAGATGCAAAAAGACAATAGACAGGCTCAGTTAAAGTAAAGATTGACCTTTGTCAAGGAAGATGCGGCCTAGGACAGGACTAACCTCTGACTCGCTTTTAGAAAGTTTTAATTTCAGACCATCCTACGAGGTTACTTTTGGTCTCTGAGTTGGCAAAGCCACCAGGCACGCCTCCCCTGAGCTTGTCAGGGTTAGTGTGTGGACCCTTTTTGGCCCACAGCACACACCCTCTACTTCCCACTTACACCCACCACTGTATGTGAGCCCCATTGCAATAATCCATTGAGCTTTCCCTGTGCCCTGAAATCTTCCATTTTCCCCCTGCCTCAGGTTCCCCCTTCTCCCTCCTCCCCCCCAATCCCCCCCCCCCCCCACTTCATAGCCATCAAATATTAACCATCCTTTTTGTCCTCAGGGACCCACCTTTCTCCTTATTTGACTACACTGCCTTGCACATAAAAAGAGCTCAATTACTAGATGTTAAATGACTGAAGGTGGCAGCTTGCCAGCCTATGCTAATGAGACAGCCCTCCTGTCCCTGCTAGGCAGCATGCACATTTTGACAGGGGCCTCCAGGAGACCTTGTACCAATGCCTTAACACACAAGTTATTGTTAAAAAAGGAGGCCAGGTTAAAGTAGGATGAGCTTCGACCCAGGGAAGGTGATTTGGAGGGAGGACCTTGTAGTACCCCAAGGTCATTTATAAATACAACTGTCTAAACCACTTATTCAACAAAAAAATATGTCATTTAGCTCTTCGTTTGTCATGCTAATGGAGATCCTATTTGTAAGAAACAGGAGTGAATACATTCTGCAGAATTCTAAAAACCTGAACACATTTGCTCTCTTGTCCTCCCATGTACAAAAGCTCACCCTGACCCAAAGAAATAATTGAAGAACAGAGATGTACCATTCATTTGCATGGAAAGAAAGCACATGATGTTTGGCTACTTTTACGGAAGAGCACACTTCTGCTTACAAACCTTTACACTTGATGTATGCAGAGGTTACTGCAAAGTGAAGAGTATGCCCTGATAAATAAGTTCTGGAGAAGAGTTCAGAAATATTCTTAAAGGAGAAGGTAGACACTAGATTGAGTTCTAGGGATCTGCTGTACAAGATTGTGCCCACAGTTAACAATACTGTATTGTACCTTTAAAATGTTGTTCAGAGGATAGATTTCATGTCACGTGTTCTTGTCAAGGTTTAAACACACACACACACTATTGTGGGTCTACATATGTATGTGATTGTGTGGATAATAGTGATTTATGTTGATTGGGAATTTTGTAAAATAAAATAGAACTTTTGTTGTTGCTGAGAGCAACTTTACCAGGGAATGAAAAGTGGATTCTCAACTAACTCTTGGTATTGCACTGGGAACTATAAATCCCAGACTGAAAAAGTATCTAATACACAGAAAATAGGAAGAATAGGTCAAGAATGGCAAGTAACTGCTGAAGAGGGATCTTAAAACTGCTTTGACCTGAAAAACATTTCAGAAACAAAACTAGTGATTTATAAACTGAAACACAGATATAAAAATATATTTGGGTCATCTATTTTTCTCGATCTTTCTGACAACACTGACATCTGGAGACTTGGTTTGACCAAGGACACAAGATCGTAAGAAAAGATAGACATGGACACTGAAAGGGCACTGATGAACTCATTCTGTTTCCCTCATTACTCTTCTGCTGTTCGTTATTTCAGCAAAGAGACAACGAAATGTTTGAAAACTGAGTTTATTTTTTAAAAAAAACTCTGGATATGCAATGTTACAAAGAAGAAAATATATAAACTCTATACTATTCAAACGGACATATGGAGCAATTCACATGTAATTTGTTCATTCAGAGGATATAATTATTTTAAGGAGAACTAAGAAAATGATAATACATGGCAACCATTCATGAAAATGCAAGTGTTCATAAAAGTGTTTTTTAATTTATAAATTTGCAATTACAAATAAACAGAGGTGCTTGCAACCCCCAAAATAGGCCACTCAAGTAGGATTTTTAAAAATCTGAGAAGTAGAGAGCAAACAAAACTCGGGTTTCCACGGGTTTTCCTTTACCTGCTCACACAGAACATCAGCAGACCCTGAGTTTTCTCCCAAGTATCTTTGCGAGATCCCATGCCAGGGTCTCACGGAGTTTGCAGAGACTCTGATGAGCACCCCCGGGTACCAATAGCACATCTTCTTGGTGCCCTTACTCCCACCAGGCATGATGTTACCTCCACTGTGAATAGCTTCCAAAGGTCACCTCTCTCTTTGCTGATCTGCCCTGTGACTCCCACGCTGTCTGCCAGGTATGGCTGCCACTTTCCAGCAGGTGGCACTGAGCATCACCCTTGCTGACAGCAAAGCCTCAAAATACACAGGTTGAGTGGCAATCAGTGGTGAAGAGGAAGGGCTGTCTTCACCCTCTTTTAGTGGCACATTCTCCAAGAAGAATGTCAAAGCACGATTATTTTTGCCCAGACCTTCTGCAAAAGTCCTTGGCCCCCCAATTGTTCCATCTCTTGTTCCAATAAACCCTTCACTCTCCAAACTTTCTCTAACCTTCCTGACTCAAGAACATGGGTGAGTTTGCGGCCAATCCTGGGGAAAAGTCAAATAATAGATCACATTGATATCAGAGCATTTGGGTTTCCTGAAAGCCTCTGTTAATTTAAGCAATGCTGAATTCCATATGGAAGCTAAAAGACGCTTTCTCGTCCTTTTTTGTGTAGTTCCAGTTTTAACATAAGTACCAAAAATATGTTACTTTACACACCAAATGTCTCATAGATTTTAGTTAAAGTCGCTTTTTCTGGTTTAATTTTTTGTTTAACTTTTTTAAGTCCCTCTCTCCCTGGAGTTTATTCATTGGTCCATGTGGCCTGGCTAGAGGACAATGACCAGTGAGAGAACCCAGGCTGTTCTCATCACTGCCTACTCATTTCCATCCCTCATCCTCCACTGAGACATTCTTATGGATCCAGCTTCTATGTTTTACTCTCTCTTCATCGAAAAATGCTCCTTACTCTCCTATTGAACATCCTCCCAGGAGTTCCTCCCACCAGACCTCCAGGCACCCCCATCAGTGTGTGAACATCAGATTCAAGCTGAGCCCTCAGTGAAACATGACCGGGGTATCATGTGAGCCACAGACTCTGCCAAAACAAAAAGATGCAATGAACCAACTTCAAAGAAATGTCTGACGATTGCAGATTCTGGGTACTTTGGGACTTTCTGTGGATTACACAGCCATCTTGCTTTACAATAACCAACCAAATATGTTGAGTTTCCCACTAAATTTAATTTTTTTAAAAAAAAGTTTATCATACCAAATCTGAGTGAAGTTTTGCAGCCCATCAAAGAGAGAGGAAGAGGAAAAGCAGGGCAAGCAGTTACTGTGAGGAAACATCAGTCTGTTTCCACCAATATCATTAAGAAGTTCTAAACTTGGCAACTTACATGCCCAGTCCTCACTTATCACATAAAAGGGTGGGCCCAGTGACCCTTTCAGCTGTAACCATTTATTTCAATAATAATATAAAGTTCTCTAAACAGCGTAGGGAAAGGGGGTGGTCATAAATAAATAAACAGGGCTGTGCCTTGGTAAGAAGATTAGACCCAGCAGGGGATTTGGGCAAAAGGGAAAGTGGTTTGCAGAGCTGACAGTGAGAAGAGGGGGGTTGCCAGCAGCAGAAGATGGGGTACTGCCATTTCAGTGCAAAATTCCTATTGATACAAGGAAACTGGCATGCTATCCAAACAATGGTATTTCACTCGGTATAATACATTCAAATCAGATAAAAGCACTTTCTCAAAACTCTAAAATGCCATATACATGTTAAAATTAGCTTCATAGATAACATGACAAGTGTGTTCGTTGAGATTAAAGTGCAGCTTACAAGAATTCCAGCTAATTTTAAGAAGGAATAAAATGACTTCACGTTGTTTCCTATTTGGTTTAGGACAGCTTTTTCTTAAATGTCATCTTTTAGGCAATGGATTTTTTTTTTTTTTTTTTTTTACTTAATCTCAGCGAGTGCCAACCATATCAGTGATGGCCAAAGATAACTCTACCCAGCCTTTTATGTGTAGGAAACCAGCAATTTTAGCACAGGAGAATCAACACTGAGAAAATGGTAATGCTTTGGGGATTTTTGTGGAGAAAAAAGAACAAATTTTCTGGGTTTTTTGTGAAGGGAAAAAAATACACACACACACACACACACACACACATACACACACACTACATTCTCTGTCTTCTTGACTTGACAGATGTTTTGCTATTCTTCAAGGAATCCAAATAGATTTCTAGGGCTTAAGTCAGGGGTATTTGAACCAGAAGAAAACAAAATTAGTCAAAGAGTTGGCAGGGCCGATAATTAGCTGTATATAGGATTGTAAACCTTAAAAAGACACAGTCAGAGAGGTGTTTGGATTTATAGTAACAAGTATATAACCATCTAAATTGGGAAATCCAGACACGATGGTAATTTATGTGGTCAGATTTTTGTCTTTACTCTTCAGCACTCTTTATGGTCTAAGAAAGAAAATGGATTCAAATATGAATTTCATGTTTTGTGGCACCTTATTAAAATTATAATGAAAAACTCAATTCCTCTGCTTGGAACTTCAGCATAGAGTGAATTGCATAAAAGGACAGAAACGTCCGAGGAAAGAAAATGCAGTTCAGCGTGATAAAGTAGAGAGAATATCAGGCTGGATGTCAGAAGACCTGGATTCTATTCCCAGCTCTGCTCCTAACTGACTGGCTGACTTGGGCAGATCGTCTTATTTCTCTGAGCCTCAGTTGTCTCATTTATAAAATGTGGTGACTGATTCAGATGAATACAATTCTGTGATCACCAGTGTCAGGTCTTGCAGCACTTTCTGTGTCAAGAGAGTCGCTAAGCAAATTAACAAATACTTTCGCATAATAGAAAACAGCATTTCATTAAATCCATTACCTCCCATGGGGTCTGAGGTAGACAGAGGAGCCCGAATAGTTGGTATATTATGCATCCAGTTGATCACAATGTATCTGCAGAATATCCCTTCTCTGACATTTAAGAAAGGTCAAAATTCTCGAGAGCTTAATAGGAATGTTAATGTCCTTTAAAATGGTATGGCCATGTGGTTATGTTGAATCATCAAAGGTCCCTGGGACAATGAAAAATGAATGACAGTGACCTTGAACATCTACTCTCCTCTTGTCCAGAGAGAGGGTTAAGGGAAAGGGAACAATACTGTTAATCTTTCAAATTTTATCTAATCACTGTTAGTAATATAGATAATGCTCTGTTCACGTCTCTACCTTTATATGTATGTCTTGATGGGCAGTTGTTTTACATTGAGAGATTCACATGCAACATTTCTACTCAGGTGGTGAGATGCAGTGTAATTATAACAAACATCAGTTAGCATGCCACCTGCCTGGAATGTTACAGACGGAAAGGCAAAGAGATGCGATTACACGTTTGACTGCAGAAAGCAAGTGCTGATTTAATGCACATTTTTACTTCAGTGTTTTTCTTATCCTAATTTTGAGAAAAATAATTGTTTAGCCTCTTTACCCAGATTCTCATCTCTTTCACTCAGGCCTGTAATAATCCTCTTCCATCTTAGAAATACAGAGAATCAGATATCATGCATTCTATTAACTCTTAACCAGCAAAATAAATTAGGCAAATATTTTTTCAATAAATTAGCATATTTAAGTTTTTCTTGATCTACTGTTGAGCACTTTATTTGAAAACAAAAGAGAATTTTGCAATGTCATTTTATGTTTTTCATATTTCAAATGTGATAGAAAGCCACTGATATTTAGAGAAACTTAAATTCTGAACTCCATTCTTATTCTCATTTCATAAAAAGTAAATCAAAACTAACTGATAGTATATTCCTATGTAGTTTCTAAGAAGAAACCAATGAAGCAAATTGCTACCTGATATAGATAAATATAAATCACCTTCAACTTTGTATTATTTTAATGCTAAGAATTAAAGGATTTTAATATTTGTTTCTACAAAACAAAACATTAATTAAAAATATGCAATGTATCAAAACATTTTTATATATAGAAAACAGACTTGAGGTAAGGTGGAGGAAGGAATAGACAAAAATAGCAATTTTTTCTAACTTTACAAGGTTAATTGACAAATATAATTGTATATATTTGAAGAGTACAGTGTGATGATTTGATATTCACATACATTGTGGAATGATTTCCAAATCAAGACAATTAACACATCCACCACCTCACATAGTTCACTCTGTTTTTGTATGTGTCTGTGTGTGTGATGAGAACACTTATGATTTACTCTTAGAAATTTTCAAGTACACAATAACGCACTGTCAGCTAAAGTTGCCATGTTGTACATTACATCATCAGAACTATACTTTGTTTATATATATATATACCCTTTGACCTATACCTCTCCATTTTACCCACAACCAACCCCTGGCAACCACCATTCTATTCTCTGTGAAATAGCAAATTTTCCCTTCAGTGGAAAAAAACTTAATTTCTGCTATAATAAGGACTTTTCTTCAAGCTAGTGAGGCTTCCTGCTTAAACAGATCCTATCTAATAAAAGAATAATATGCAAATTGACCATACCTCCACTACACCCACAAGCCATGCCCAACAGCCAATCAGGAGCGAGTATGCAAATTAACCCAACCAAGATGGCTGCGGCCACAGAGCAAGCAGGAGGCTTGGGTTTCCCTGGCGATGGAGGAAGCCAAACTTCCTGGCCGACCCTGGCCTCTGCTCAAGGCTACAAAGTTTCAATTATAGAAGATAAATAAATCCCAGATCCCAGGGCCTCCGTTTGAGTCGCTGGGGGGTGTGGCCTGCCTCCAAACCACCACAGGACCCTTGCCCAGGCTGCCCCACACCCCAAGGGGACCCCCACCCTGATCCAGGACACCCTTCAGGGCAAACCAGCTGGCCCCCACCCGTGCACCAGGCCTCTATCCCAGTGGTCGGCAAACTGCAACTTGCGAGCCACATGCGGCTTGCGAGCCGCGGTTTGCCGCTCTGTTGATTAATGAGTTTGCTGACCACTGCTCTATCCTATCTAATAAAAGAGTAATATGCAAATTGACCACCACTCCAACACACAAGATGGCTGCCCCCATGTGGTCAAAGATGGCTGCCCCCATGTGGTCACAAGATGGCTGCCACAGACGGCCAGCAAGGGAGGGCAGTTGGGAGGGACCAGGCCTGCAAGGGAGGGCAGTTGGGGGCGATCAAGCCTGCAGGGGAGGGCAGTTAGGGGTGACCAGGCCGATAGAGGAGGGAAGTTGGGGGCGACTGGGCCTGCAGGAAAGGGCAGTTGGGGGGGATCCAGGTCTGCAGGGGAGAGCAGTTGGGGGACCAGGCCTGCAGGGGAGGGAAGTTAGGGGTAACCAGGCCTGCAGGGGAGGGCAGTTAGGGGCAATCAGGCTGGCAGGGGAGCAGTTAGGCATCAATCAGGCTGTCAGGGGAGTGGTTAGGGGGTGATCAGGCTGGCAGGCAGAAGCAGTTAGTGGCAATCAGGAAGGCAGGCAGGTAAGCAGTTGGGAGCCAGCAGTCCTGGATTGTGAGAGGGATGTCTGGCTGCCCTTTTAGGCCCAATCCTACCAGGATCGGGCCTAAAAGGGCAGCCAGACATCCCTCGAGGGGTCCCAGATTGGAGAGGGTGCAGGCTGGGCTGAGGGACATCCCCCCCATGCACGAATTTTGTGCACCTAGCCTCTAGTGTGTATGTGTGTGTGTGTGTGTATGTGTGTATATATATATGTATTGTATATATATGTGTATATATATATATACATATATATATATATATATATATATATATATATATATATATATATATTGCCCTAGCCAGCTTGGCTCAGTGGATAGAGTATCTGTCCAGGGAATGAAGGGTCCCGGTTTCCATTCTAGTCAAGGGCACATGCCTTGATTGCAGGCTGAAACCCAGACACAATCTATGTGTCTCTTTCACATCAATGTTTCTCTCTCTCCTCCTCCTCCTTTCCACTCTCTCTAAAAATCAATGGAAAGCCCAGCTGGTGCTGCTCAGTGGGTTGAGTGTCATCCCATGGACAAAGAGTTCCTAGGTTAGATTCCAGTCAGACACATGCCCAGGTTGTGGGCTCAGTCCCCAGGATGGGGCGTGTAGGAGGCAGCTGATTGGTGTATTTCACCAATATTTTTATCTCTCCCTCTCCCTTCCCTCTATCTAAAAATCAGTAAAAACATGTATTTTAAATAAATAAATAAATATCAATGGAAAAATATCCTCAGGTGAGAAGAAAAAAGGTGAAAAAATATATGTATATATTATTAATAGTTAGTTGCTATATTAATAAGTGTTGGAAATAAATACATTTTTAGAATTCAAAATAAAATTTTTACTAGTTCATTCACATATCTGAGAATCAGGAGGCCAAGCCTGACAGCATGGGTTAGAATCTAAAAATCAACAGCTCTGGAACAAGGTTGCTTGGATTTTAAACTTGCTCCACCATCTACACACACAGCCATTTTGGCATGTTTAGAAAAACCCTCTGCAGCCTTCATCAGGTTAACTCATCTGTAAAATAGGGACATGCCCTAGCACCTTTGGCTCAGTGGATAGAGCATCAGCCTGCAGACCGAAAGGTCCCAGGTTCAATTCCAGTCAAGGGCACATAGCTCCTCCCCAGCCTGGGCCCTGATTAAGGTGCATGCAGGAGGCAAATAATCAATGTGTTTCTCTCACATCCATGTTTCTCTCTGTCTTTCCCTCTCTCTTCCACTCTCTTTAAAATCAATGGGAAAATATCCTTGGGTGAGGATTAACAAAAAAATGAAATAAAATAGGGACAAAAGTACTTCATAATGTTGACTTCAGTGTTCTGTGAGGCAACATATGTAAAGTGATTAGAAAAGTACCAGGAACATGGTAAGTGATTGATAATTATTACATGATACTAATTATTACATGACACTAATTATTACATGATACTATTTATTACTATAATAAAACTAACAACTTAAGAATTCAGCAGTTACAATTCCCTGCAGCCTGGAGACAGCTTATATGGCTCTGAGAATGTCAAGAAAGGCAGAAAACCTGAGGGAGAGCTGGTGACTCAACTCACTGGTTAATCTTCCCGCTACCACCATAATAAGCTATGTTTTAGAGTAGCCCTGGTCTGCCACTGGCCTACAACATGGAAATTATTTTCTAATCTAAGTCTACACAGTACTAACATCTGAAGAAAAGGTTTAAAGAGTGATTTAATTCACAATCTTATAACCTCTAGGTCTTTTTCTAATGGAAAATATAGATGACTTTTTATTCATCACATTGTTGATGGCCTGAAGTATAAATATCCATATCTGTTTAAGGAAAAGAACACTGTGTGGATGACTATTTTACTAGGAATAATGATATATCCTACAAAATGTTCTTAACTCCTGGGATGCAAAGCTCTGTGAAATAGCATATATCAGAAAGGATTATTGGCCAAAAAAACATATTTTCTTATTAACTAACTGGCTTTCATCTTAATATTAGAATTATTTAATTTTTGCTTCAAACACTGAAATTCTTTGACAATAACCAATCATTTTAATTGAAATATATATAGAGCCACCCTCAAAAACCATGAGACTTAGAAAAGAGAAAGGCATTTTAAAGGGAGGTGATCCACAATGATGGAGTTTGTAATGAGAAAAAAAAAAAGTGTTTATTTATTTTTATTTTTTATTTTTGGTCAAAAATCTTTTCTCTTGTTTTCTTGTATTTTTATTTTCTCTCCAAACACAATATTAAACTCAGTTAAAAGGCACAGAATGATTCCCATGCCTCCTGCCAAACTTACTATTACCCAGTTTTATTAATTTACAGTTTTTACTTGAGCCTTTTGGGGGAAAATGATTCAAAAGAGTTCATGAATGACTCGGAGTTCAGAAGTACCGTGAAAAAACAAGCCCTGCTCCTTGTCTCAGAAAGTCTGGCCCCTGAAACTTCCGCTGCTGTCTGTGTCCCTGCAGGGGGGCACTTGGCAATCCCAAAGGCCCTTCCGTTTCACCAACCAATATCAACAAGAAACATTGACCTTTTCAGCACCATGTTATTCAACTTTTCTCCACAGCTGTCAACACCCCTGTGCTGCAATTCTGACAGTTTTTAAGTAACCTATTTTTCCTCGCCTTGCCAAATCAAATTGTGAGAGAACTTGTATTGAAGTTTGATATGTTCTTGTTACCCACATGTCATTTAAACTCTATGTAATTCATATATGGCTCATGAAAGTTTACTGAAAACATTTGAAGGAAGAAAATACTTCCCATTTTTAGAGTTATGGAACTATTAAGTGTTTAATGAAGCACTCACTGAGTGTTAGGAGTCTTTTTCTTCTTTTGCAAGCCCCTCCAATGTCCTAGGGGGGAAAAAAAGATAAACAGGTAGAAAGTAGTTGGTTATGTCCTCAAGTTTCCTACCTAAACCAAATTATCTTAGTGGATAGGCACTCTGCAGTTGGTTGAATATGTAAGGAAGCTATATGCTCTGGAATAGCTGATCTGAAAGAGCAAGTACAGGCATCTGAAAGCTCAAAGAGAGTAAAATACCAATTGTGTTCTTACTCGGCAAGCTCTCAAGTTACAACACTCAACAAGGAGGTTCCCATTAACTAGGACAGTGGTCCACAAACTTCGGCTCATGAGCCACATGCGGCTCACCAGCCTCAGTTTGCCGCTTTGTTGACTAATGAGTTTGCCGACCGATGGATAGGGGCTTAATCACAAGGAACAAAAACAGCCTGTAATTATTGGAATCGAGAGTTTAGGTCAGTGGTCGGCAAACTCATTAGTCAACAGAGCAGCAAACCGCGGCTCACGAGCCTCATGTGGCTCTTGAGCCACAGTTTGCCGACCACTGAACTAGGAGACGCACTCCTGTAGGATGATCAGGTAAACAAAAGTTGTATTAAAATGCAGCAAAAGCTAAACATGAGGTAAGAGGATAGCTACTATTAATTTAATGTACTCTCAAGCACTGTTTTAAGTGTTTTGCATGTATTAACTTTTAATTTTCAAAACTCAATGAGATTGTTCTATTATAAGCACCATTTTACAGATGAGAAACTGAGACAAAAGAAAGAGTAAATAATTTGCTGAAAGTTACAGCCAGCAAGGATCAGAGATAAAATTTCAGCCCAAGTTGTTGGATGTCACCATGACATTTGGTACTCACTAGCACTGTTGAACAAATACTGAATTGGAAAGAGTGGTGCCGTCCTTGCTTTAGACAATGATATGCAAATAGCAGTGACGCTTTCTTTCCATTGGAGACTTTGAAGCCAGGATATGATTCACCACATGGAGTTTGTGAATGTGTATATTAAGTAAAGATTCCTTGCCAAGTCCCTGAGTAGTTGCAAGGAGCAGAAATTGTCTGTGAACCAGCATTGAACGTGTAGTGTGAGAATTAAGTGCTTATTGAGTTAAACCTGCTGAGCATTTGGGATAATTTTATTACTACTACAAAACTAGCCTAACCTGACACAGACATACTGCCTACACATTGTGAGGGTTCATTTATGCTTACTTAATCCAGTTTTAGAGGGGATTTAGAATGAGTATGATTTATCCAGGTGAAAGCAGGAGACACGGAGAGAAAAAGTATAATCAAAGCCCCAAAAGCAACAAGCATGAAGTTCTTAAATTTTTCAAATGTTAAAAGGACTAAAGAAATTCATATTAGGACAAAGTGCACAATTATTTATGTAAAATTTGACTTGTTTAAGGATTGACATTTTCCTACAATCCATTTTCAAAAGTCATGCTAGATAAAGAGTTCAAAATTGCTTATCCTAATATATAAAACCCAGGGTCTGTAACATCCAAAACGTCTGAAGGCTCAACCGACCGGAAGTCAGTGCCGGGTTGCCGTGGTGACCCAGCACTGACTGCTGCTGCTGCAGGTGCCCCGATGCAGCACTGACTACTGAGGGGGCTGCAGATCAGGCCCAAAGAGAGGCCTGAGAGAGAAGCAGGGTCTGATCCGTAGCCTCCGTGGCAACTGTTGATCAGCACTTGCCTCTCTTTCGCTCCGGGCCTGGCCAGCAGCCGTGCCTCTCTTTCTCTTGGGCCTCCACTGGGGCTGCTGATCAGCCCCGTCTCTCTGATCAGGCCCCATTGATAGGCCCAGAGATGCTGACTGGCATAGAAACTGACCAATCAGAACCAAATCTGGGTGAAGTGTGAGGAGCCAATGGCTGCCATGGAACTTTTGATGCTGACTGGCATAGAAACCAACCAATCAGAACCAAATCTGGGTGAAGTGCAAGGAGCCAATGGCTGCCTGGGAGGTGAAGCTTTTGACGCTGACTGGCATAGAAACCAACCAATCAGAACCTAATCTGGGTGAACTGCAAAGGCAGAACCTAAGGTGGGGGCTGAGGAGGGGTTTTAAGGGCAACAGCTGTTTGGTGTAAGGTGTAAGAAAGCGGTTCAATTTTTTAATGACCAGTTTGGCAATATAGTGCATATGGCTGGCTATCAGTCCAAATATAGGGATTATGTGTTTTTGTCTGCCAAGAGCATCTTCTCCTGATGAAAAAGGCTTTTCCCACCCATTTAAGCAATCCTATCCTATATAATCAATCTATACTACTAATATGCTAATTAGACCGGGTCAACTGGCCATCTTTCAAATGTCTGACTTTCTTCCAGACAAAGCCATGGTGGTAAGGGCTGAGGCAGAGGCCATTAGGGGTGATCAGGCCAGCAGGGGAGGGCAGTTGGGGGCAAGATCAGGCTGGCAGGGGAGGGCAGTTGGGGGCGAGATCAGGCTGGCAGGGGAGGGCAGTTGGGGGCAAGATCAGGCTGGCAGGGGAGGGCCGTTGGGGGTGAGATCAGGCCGACAAGGGAGGGCAGTTAGGGGTGATCAGGCAGGCAGGCAGAGGCAGTTAGAGGTGATCAGGCAGGCAGACAGGTGAGCGGTTAGGAGCCAGCAGTCCCAGATTCCGAGAGGGATGTCCGATTGGAGAGGGTGCAGGCTGGGCTGAGGAAACCCCCTCCCCCCGTGCACGAATTTTGTGCACCAGGCCACTAGTTAATTTATATATCTAAGAATGTCAGAATCCTTCATTTGATTAAGACAAGCATTAAGGGTTTAATTCTATTTCCTTGTTGTCACAGAATCACCAAAATTTTCTAGTCAACCTAGTTCTAAGTAGTCACACAGGTTGTTAGTGGCAGAGTCAACTAGCAAGGTTTCCTAATTCCTGGCACTTCTTTCCTCTTTCTCATTTCACTTTTTATTTTTATTTTAACTTTGTAAGTGAGCAGGAATAATTTGATAGCATACTAGTTTTAAGGACAGATTCACAAATTGTTAAAATGTTCACTGATCGTATAAATACAGCTGGGCCCTTGTTTCTCAATATCCCATCTCCAGTAGGCTTAGAATTCTAAGCTGTAGAACAATTGCCATCATGAATGGCTTTTGTGATTATTTGTCATCTTATGCAACAGGTAATGGCATTATGAAGATTGTACTAATTGATTTCTAAATTTTAGTTACATAATATACCCTTTGATGAAGGCACTTTTTGTCTATTTAAAGACAGGCATTGACTACTCATTTTTTTTACACATGGAGACCAACATTTCGTTCTTTGTTGATAAAAATCATCCTCGAATGACTTAGAAAACCTTGTCAGGGTACACTACCTTTGCTAAATAAACATTGCTTTGAAATGGGGTCACCCGTGGAAAATTGTGTTGGGAAGACGTGATAGGCCCACATGTTTACATCGAAAGGGCAGATGTAGTACAGGTGCAATGAAAGGCAGCAAGATCTACTTATTCAGCACTGAACTTAGAGGCAGACACTTCTGTTGGATCAGAATTTAAACCTATCTCTCTCTCATTCTTATGTGCAAAACCAGCCATGTAATAGCCTATACTCTGTTCCTGCCTTCCTGGATAATTGAAGAAGTGATGAGATATTGATGGAGGTTCTAAAAGATGAAAAAAAAAGTTAAAAAGAAATAGTGCAAGTTTCTATGAATATAGAAATTCTTCCACTATGGGTTTCTTTAGAGTATCACTTATCCTCCTAGATAATGGGAAATTGTTAGGTATTGTTACACTCTGTATGTTGCCTTCAGTATTGTTTTAGTGGGTTTTTTTCCCCCAATATATTTTTATTGATTTCAGAGAGGAAGAGAAAAGGAGAGAGAGACAGAAACATCAATGATAAGAGGGCCAGGGATCAAGCGGAAACCTGGGCATGTGCCCCAACCGAGAATCAAACCGTGACCTCCTGGTTCATAGGTCGATGCTGAACCACTGAGTCAAGCTGACCAGGCATACCTTCACTATTGTTAATCTACCTTCCAATGATACTCCTCTCCAAGAAACATACACATTTATACACCACCTGTTTTGCATATCACAAAATAATTGTATTCAATCACATCTGCTTTACAGAAGCTTCTTCAATCTCTAATTTTACCCACATGGTCATGCAGTGTGTCTAAAAGCCCATACAGGTCATTTTTCATCACTTTAACAGATTCCCTTTAGTTTCAGCTGACTTTTCTCTCCTCAGTCAGCATTTCTCCTCATTCACATATGAACACTGTCTACAGACAGAAGCTGCAACTACAGCCTATGCCGAGCAGCCTTCAAGTCTTTTTGGAGAGTGGGTTGGATATAAGTACATTTCAAATGGTCATGTCTTGTAGCAGAGAGTGTTAAATGACCCATTTCCAGCCATTCGACATTCTGACCCAGTTCCTAAAGGCCCATTGCTGTGGAAAACAAAGTTCGGAAACAATGTATGCTTCCTCTCCTTTGCATCATGGCAGAGAGAAGAAAACATTAAATGAACTTCTTCAATTGTAAGAGAAGAGTAAATCAGCTCTCCTTACCTATAACTTCTAATATTTAAAATTGCTTATCGAAGGGAGAATCCACCCTCATTTATTCTTTGTCCTTCTTTGCCCTGGTGCTTCCCCAGGAGACTCACCAAAACAGAGTTGCATCACCCTGGACAGCTATCTCTTGCTAGCTGACTTCTGATTGGGCTCAACCAATGGAATTTATTGGCAATAAATTGGAGAGCAGAAGAAAAAAGAGGTTGAGATATTTTGTCCCCATAACTACCCCCTGGATTACTTCTAGGCAGTGGCTGCATCCTTCCATGGCCACTATCTGTGGATCCTTTTCTTTTAAAACTCCAACTTTCACTGGGCTCTGTTAACCCAATTTCCTCTCCTTGCCTATTCAGGAAGCTAACTGCTTCCTGTTGTTGCTAATGTCTTAATATTTCACATTCCTTATTAATAAGTTCCCTTAAGCCCCTTATACCCAAATATACACATTTCTGTACGGGTTCTCTCCATCAAAATATCTTGCATCACTTAAATTAAATTTGTTTTCTACTGAGACCTAGCTGATGTATTCAGTTTACTTGGTTAGTCCATAAATTGCAAGTATTAGTCCCAGTGGGAGCTACTGCCAAACAGGCATCCTAAAAGAGTGAAGCAAAAACTACCTGTCTCTAGTTTGTTCACCCATGTTCATAGCAGCATTAGTCACAATAGCTAAAACGTGGAAGCAACTCAAGTGTCAATGGATGAATAAATAAGCAAAATGTGATATATACATACAAGGAAATATTACTCACCTTAAAAAGGAAGGAAATTCTTGTATATGGACTTAAAAAGGAAGGAAATTCTTGTATATGTACTACATGGAATCTTAAGAACATTATGCTAAGTGAAATAAGCCAATCACAAAAAGACAAATATTGTGTGATTCCATTAATATAAAGTACCTAGAGTAGACAAAGTAAAATAGTGGTTTTCAGGGAAGGTGAATAGGAGTTATTGTTTAATTTCTAAAGAGTTTCAGTTTTGCATGATGAAGAGAGTTCTGAAGATGGATGACAATGATGTTTGCACAATATAAATGTATTTAATAGCTCTGAACTGTACCTTTAAAAACTAAGATGGTAAACTTTAAGTTATGTATATTTTACTACAATAAAAAATTAAAACAGAATAACAGTAAGACCTGATGGAAATTTCTTAGCATTACGTAATACTAGCAGCATTTCCAAAGGATTACCTCTGTAATTCTCTCATTTCCTTCAATAAAAGGTGAAAGTAGTATAGATTTTGACCTTGTCCTGAAAGCAGAAAGTCTTGCCCAGAAAAAGATTTCATAACTCTTTTGTAAGCAGTCAGTTCATAAGAAGTTAAATATTAAATATTAAAATGATTTTAGTGGTCTGATGCTTAATGAATTTTAAAAGGAAAAAATATGGAACACATGGGAAAAACTTAAGAAAGTGTCATTCATAAATTAAAACTTAAAAACATAAATCAATGTAATTTAATGCTGAGCTGATGAGGTATTGCTTAATTTAATTTCTTTCATTAAAAAGTCATAAGGCTTTTTTGTGATTTCCTTTTGAGTAATAGCTTGCATCTATAATTATGTCAAAAACACAGAAATAAGAGAAATGGCAAGGCCCAGAGGACCAGGTAGAATTCTAGGATTTGAAGAAATTGAATTTAAGCACTATCACTGACCGTCGTAAGGTTGTATGAATTCACTTCAGCTAATTAAAAACCATCTATGAAATAAAAATAAAAAGAATCATTCACTTCATAAGGCTGAGTTGGGACTAAAAAAAAATAAATCATAAAGCACTTAAGCAAATAGAACCAAAAAGCTTGGGACTATATACTACACTAACAATATTTGGGTGTCCTCATTTAACCCCTTCAAATTGAAAAACATTGACTACAGACCTAAGAGCATGGAGTTGGAAAAAAAACTGGCTGTCAGTTTCCAAAGCAAATCTTTCTCCTTGAAAGGAGTGCCAAAGGTTTACCACTCAAATACAATTAATTTTTGGGGGGGGGAAATCTCTCAGACTGAAGAATGGCAAGTAATGAAAATGAAAACTACAATAAGCCATCAGCCTTATGATTTACTGAGAGCTTGATTTTCACCAGGCATTGAGCTGAGTACTTTACTTCCATTACTTATTTACTCATCACAACATTCCCACTAGTTGGGTAAATGTACACCTATTTATAAAAAGGAACTTAACAATAAATAGATCACACAGTATGCAGTTGAACTGATATCCAAGGAAGGATCTGCCTGAACATAAAATCTGATAGGCAAGAAAGCACAACACTGAAACGGTAAGTGCCCTTAAACAGAAATGCTTGTAGTTTTGATGAAAAGAAAGATGTCAAGTTCTTTGTACAGAAACATAGTGAAAACTCTTCAGAGTGCCTCCCCCCACCCTTCCTTTCCTAGGTTTTACCAGGGGAACTTAAACAAACCTTCATATCTGATGATGGTCCTCTCCCCTGGCCACACTGACCACAACCAGAGCAACCATGTGTCCTGAACCAGCCATCCCCTCCTGCCATTGTCCAATGAGGAAAAGTGAAAGGAGCAGAAAGGATGCTTATTAGCTGGGACAGAGTCTCTCTCCTTTTATTTATTTACTAGAGGCCCGGTGCATGAAATTCATGCATGGGGGGCGGCGGGGGGGGAGGGGGGGCGCCTTCAGCCCGGCCTGAAGTCAGACATCCCTCTCGCAATCCAGGACTGCTGGCTCCTAACCACTCTCCTGCCTGCCTGATTGCCCCTAACCACTCACCTTCCTGCCTGATCGCCCCTAATGGCTCGCCTGCCTGCCTGATCACCCCTAACTGCCTCTGCCTCAGCCCCCACCATGGCAGCTTAGTTCAGAAGGACATCTGGAAGGTCGTTCGACTGTCCAGTCTAATTAGCATATTATGCTTTTATTATTATAGATTTTTATTTTGAAACAGTTTGTAACCAAGAGAAACGTTATAAGAACAAAGAGACCTTGTGTGTCCTTCACACAGATTCCCTAATTGTTAAATTTGACCACATTTGTTCCACTTCTCTCTCTTGATTAAATGTCTATTTCAAGTCTCTGCCCATTTTGAACCAGAGTGTTCCTCCTCCTCCCCAAATATGAATACTCTCCTGTATTACTGCCATACACTTCCATCAGTCAGGAAATATACATTGATACAACACTACCATCCGACTCATAGACACCATGTAAATTTTGCCATCTGTCTTAATAATGGCTCTTTTTCTTTCTAGTCTAGGTTCCTACCTAAAGACACACATTGCTTTTTATTTGTCTTCTTAGTGTCCTTCAGTCTAGAGTTCTTAGTCTTTTCCTGTCTCTTATTTCTTGAGGAGCTTAAAGAGTAAAATTCTTTCATTCTATAAGATGACCCTAAACCTGGGTCTATCCAGTTTCCACCTGACCAGAACCAGGTCACGCATATGTGGCAGGTATGCCAGAGAAATGACATTGTGCTCTTCTGGGTGTAAGCATTTGGAAGCACAATGACAGACTTATGATTGCTCCCAAACAAGAGTTCACCAATTCAGAAAAATAATTGGTAAACATTTTTTTCTCTGTTTTAAAAATTTTTTAATATGGTAAAATACATAACATAAAATGTACCATCTTATTCATTTTTAAATGTACAGTTCATTGGTGTTAAGTACATTCCGAATGTTGTGCAACCATCACCACCATCCACCTCCAAAACTCTTTTGTCTCTCAAAACTTAAATTCTCCCCATAATACCTAACTCCCACACCACTTCCATCAGCCCCTGTAAAACACTGTTCTACTTTCTGTCTCTATGATTTTAACTATTCTAGTTACCTTCTTTTAATGCAATCATATAGTATTTGTCTTATTGTGACTATCTTATTACACTTATAATAATGTCCTCAAGGTTCATCCATGTTGTAGCATATGTCAGAATTTCCTTCCTTTTTAAGGCTGAAAAATAATTCATTGTGTGCATGTAGCACATTTTGCTTATCCATTTATCCATCAATAGACACTCGAGTTGCTTCCACATTCTAGCTATTGTAAATAATGCTGCTGTGAACATGGGTGCACAAATCTCTTTGAAACCTTGCTTTCAGGCCTTTAGGTACACACCAGAGGTAGAATTGTTCAATCAGATGGTGATTCTATTTTTATTTTTGTGAGAAACGGTTGCACTGTTTTCCCCCAGCGGTTGTGTTGGTTCACATCCGCACCCATTTCTCCACATCCTCGGCAATACCTATTATTTTCTGGTTGTTTTTTGTTTTTTGTGATAGTAGTTATCCTAAAGGCTGTGAAGTGGGCTCTCATTGTGGTTTTGATGTTCATTTCCCCTGTGATAAGTGATATTGAGCATCTTCCCATGTGCTTATCTGTCATTTGCATAACTTCCTTGGAGGAATGTCTATTTCAAGTCCCTGCTCATTTTGAACCAGGTTGTTTGTTGTTTTGTTGTTGGACAATGGGTAGACTTTAAAAACCAACATTCAATGTTGAATTTAAAAATGCCAAGTTTTGTCCTGCTGGTGTTGGTTGAGCATCGTCTCATGTACCAAGAGTTTCAATTTCCGGTCAGTGCACATGCCCATGTTTCTGGGGCTATACCCAGTAGGGGGTGGTGCAGGAGGCAGCTGATCACTGTTTCCCTCTCATCAATGTTTCTATCTCTTCCTCTCCCTTCCTCTCTGTAAAAATAATCAATAAAAAAGATTTTTTAAAAAAATATATGTTTTTATTGATTTTTTTGGAGAGAGAGAGGAAGGGAGAGGGAGAGAGAGTTGGAAACATCGATGAGAGAGAAACATCAATCAGCTACCTCCTGCACACCCCCCACTGGGGATGTGCCCGCAACCAAGGTACATAACCTTGACCAGAATCCAACCTGGGACCCTTGAGTCCACAGGCCAATGCTCTATCCACTGAGCCAAGCCGGTTAGGGCTTAAAAATTTTTTAAACATCAAGTTTCTCTGCCTAAAATATACACAAGGAATTAAAGTAACTTGTAGAAAGATAATTCAAATGAGATATTGCAGGCTTCTCAAGTTAGGGGTAGAAACAGTATTTTTTTCATAGCTACAATTGTACTTCTATAATCTTGTTCTTAAAATTTATCCTAATAGGCAGTAATTCATATTTAACATGTTATCATCAATACAAACCATTCCAATTTGAAATAAATTCTACTTAAAAGGTTCATTTGAAACTAAAACAAACAAAAAATTTTTAGTGAGGCAATGCTATGTCTGGTGGTCAGGGCCCTAAAGCTAGTCCACAAAAGCCTAATGCTGGAATAAAATTGGAATGCATCTAGATGTAAGAGAATTCGTGATCATTTCACTTTCTGGCAGTAACAGCCGACTATCTTCTTGATCAGAGTGTAACGGCTAACCGAATTTTCTAAAAGTAATTGTTGAATGTCCTGCCTTGAAAATTTATGTGGTTTCCTTTGTGGGGTTGTCTAAAGGCCTTTATTCTTCAAAGGTCTTTTTGGTAAAAGCAGTGAAAATTAGCAATGAAAATTAGATTTCTATAACAAAAACCGTGTCTTTTAAAAAGTTATATAAGGGCCTGGAAGCAGTAAGAAATAGGGATACCTTTTCTGATAAGTGGTAAGAAAGAAAGGGTGAAGTGTAGACAAATGATCTCCTCTTTCTCCACCTTATCCTTCCTCAATGTTAGGCATGACAAGTTTATGTGGTTGTTTTCCATGTGCCCTTTTATGACCTTCTATTGGCATTTATCTCAGTGTTTTAATACCTTGTTTAAATATCCCCTATTTTATGCATTCAGTACCCAGCATCTTTCTAAAGCATTATATGCAATGAATATGTGCTTTGTAAAGAATGAGTGAATGAATGAAGACATCAGTAACAGGAAGTCATTACCCTGGTTCTCTTAGCACCTTTAAAAATGGCACCTAAAAAAAATCAATGTCTTCCATAGAATGAAAAATGGAAAATTGAAGAACCAAAACATTTTTCAGAATCACTTACTAACTTGAATCTTCTCCAGGACTATTTGACTTCTGCTCTGAGTTTATGTCCAGCACAGGGATGATAGCCAGAGGACCAGTGGAACTCACACCTCTGTTCCCTCCTACTACACAGAAAGTGACATTCGGTGTTAAAACAGCAACCCTGGAAATACACAGTGAAGATTCTTCACAATGAACTATTTTCCTGCTAGAAGTGCACATTCTGAAGTTTTACCAGAGCCCCACCTTCACTCTAATACATGCAATAGGTATGCCATGTTTCTTTGAAGAGAAATGAAGCTATAGATTGTTTTATGTTCAAAAGAATCCTTTGAAGGACAATTTAAGAATCCCTCCAGGTTACCACCTTCCTATTGTTTCATCGTACAATATCTCCAAATTCTGCTGGAGTTAGCTTCTCTTGAAATTTAAATAAGTGTAGTCTGAGCTCCTGTCCCACCCAAGGAGGAAAAGTTGCTGTCCCCCCCACCTCTGTTGAAATTCCTCAGAAGAGGGGTGGTGAGCCATTTATCGTTCTCCTGCTTGGCTCTGGCTTAGAGTTCCCTGTGAGTTCCATTAGTCATGTTAAAGGGATTATTTCACTCGATCCTTCACACTGCTTTAACTACCATTTCCTTCACTGCCTAAAATATCAGTAAACTGAAGACTAGGCAGATGTCCACTAAGGTTTGGGGAGAGACAGGAGCGCTATGTCACAGCACTAAAATATGCGTATCAGATAGGCAAACTGTAAGTCCCCTTCCACCGTGCCCACTGGCCATGTTCACTGTATACTCCAGGGAAGTTCTTAGCTTCCCCATTATACCTGCGTTCCTCTTCTCTTGTCCATTCCTTGGCAAGCTCCAAATTCTTGTTTTAGTGATAAAGGCAGTGCAGTTCTTTCTCTCATTCCTATGCTTTCCAAGCCATTCCCTGAAGCTTATCTTTTTTTCACAGCCAAACAGCTCGTCTTTTCCAAAGAGAAGTTCTGCCACTTCCTTGGGATTCGGAAGCAGCTACAGTCTGCTGGGATTTTAAATAACGAAGTGTTTGTTCTCCACACAAAGCCTCGTCGGGTATAATAGACAGCTCTTAAGGGGCTTTCCGAGGCTTCCACCCTCTGTAAGAACCTCCACACGTGGGAGCAATGAGCAGCCGCCGCCTGTGGGTCTGTGACTCTTCCCCGCCCCCATCCAGGGCTGATAGCCCTCAGGGGAACATCTGAGGAAAGCTGGAGGAACCGAGATGAGGAATTAGACACAGGACCTGAATCAGAGATAGTCGCATGAACACCAGCCCTCGGAGAGAAGGGCGATGTAACCCTGCTACCAGGTCCCTGAGGGCCCTGGTCCCTGTCCTCCCCAGGGCTAGGCTGGTCTGTCCTTTACTCTGTTCTGGGCTACTCCAAAGTCTTCCTGTTGCTTAAACTGGGCTGTGCTAATTTTCATTGCTTGTACCTAAAAGACCTTTGAAGAATAAAGGCCTTTAGACAACCCCACAAAGGAAACCACATAAATTTTCAAGGCAGGACATTCAACAATTACTTTTAGAAAATTCGGTTAGCCGTTACACTCTGATCAAGAAGATAGTCGGCCGTTACTGCCAGAAAGTGAAATGACCACGAATTCTCTTACATCTAGATGCATTCATTTTACAGAACAATCTAAGACAGTGGTCGGCAAACTCATTAGTCAACAGAGCCAAATATCAACAGTACAACGATTGAAATTTCTTTTGAGAGCCAAATTTTTTAAACTTAAACTTCTTCTAACACCACTTCTTCAAAATAGACTCGCCCAAGCCGTGGTATTTTGTGGAAGAGCCACACTCAAGGGGCCAAAGAGCCGCATGTGGCTCGCGAGCCGCAGTTTGCCGACCACTGATCTAAGACGTCTTGTGACATGTGATATTGAAATTACCGATATCAGAGGCTTCCAGCTACTTCTAGGGGAGTTAGTGATTCATTCCAGGAAAGGTGTGGAATTAAAATTGTCATGCTCCGCCGGTGTGGCTCAGTGGTTGAGCATCGACCCAGGAACCAAGAGGTCACGGTTCATTCCCAGTCAGGGCACATGTCCAGGTTGCAGGCTCGATCCCCAGTGTGGGGTGTGTAGGAGACAGCCGATCAATGATTCTCTCTCATTACTATCTCTCTCTCCCTCTCTGAAATCAATAATAAAAATAAAATTGTCATTATAATATAGTCAAACAAGGTCTCCTACGAATACATACTCCCATCACAACATTAGTTAAAAGATTTGGGCGGGGGGGAGGAGGAATATCTAAAAGTGTGTGTTTTTTTTAACCTCATTGGTTCTCTAGAATTTGTTATTTCCAGGAAGAGACTAAGAAATGCTGCTCTTCAGACTCTGACCTATTACGGAGATGAAACCAGCTGTGTACAGAAGGCTGTTTCCTCTGTTAATCAAGTTATCCTTCCTTCCATGCCCTTGAATTTCAAAGTGAAACTTATAAATAATCTGATCTTAACATTTAAAATATGCACTCTCCTTCTGCCAGCCAGAAGGTAATGAGCAGTCTAAAGTCACTCAGCCTGGGTTTCCTTCCCCTAATTGCCCTAAAAATTAAATAAAAAGCTCCCTGCTACCCGTCTGCTGCTCAGTGAAAACAGGATAAAATACAGCAAATTCTAACAAGCCGGCATGCGTGAAGTTTTCCTCCTCGCTCCTTAGCGCCGCATTTACATTCCCTTCCAAACTGCACTAACTTCTTTGCCTCTTTATCTCCATAGAAATCAAATCACTGCAGCTCAAATTCATGTTGCAGAGAGCATTTTCTTCTATTAGAAAAAGATTGTCTTCCATTTTGCAGTGAGGAGTTTTTCAGCTTTATTTTTTTAATGCAAGATTCGGGGTGGGAGCGTGGGGAGAAGGGTGGCTTGAATTACAGGACTATTTAAGCCATAATATTTAATTTCAAACTTGGTTCTTTATAGCCTATTACCCTGGCTGCCATCTCTCTCCCCTTTCCTCATTTTCTGTTGAAAATTGATCTCATTGTTCTTGTCTGAATAAAAAAGCTCAGGCTCAGGGTATTTCAATTGGCTTAGGCTCAAGAATAAAAGATTCCTTTTAAAGTGAAAATCATGGGTTTCTTTGCCAATTCAAATCACATTACTCTTTTCCCTCCAGGGCCAGGCAGGAAAGCCGGGGGCTGTGCCCATCAGGATCGCTGCACACCAGGGGAAGGCCTGGCAGTGTGCAGCTTCACCCACAATTTCCCCGGCCACGAGCCCTGACAGGTGAAGGGAAACCCCGGAAAGGCCTACACAGTTCATGAGGTGTACCAAAGGGGTAATTTCTTTGCACTTGACTTTATTTTCTACATCGCTGTTAGCGACCTAAATACAAATACTGTTATTTGTCAGCAATTGGTAAGGGATACCGGACATTGGAGTTTTTTTGGAAAATAAGACATTCTGAGCACCTCAGAAGAAACTAGTGTCACTATGCATTCTAGATTACCTCCTGAAGGGCCGTAGCACACCTGAGACCCCATTATTATAAACTTCATGTTTCCTCTAATAGCTATCCCCTCCCTACGTCCCCTCCTAATAATAATAATCCAATCACCTCTCTAATCCTCTTCTCATTGGCATCCAAAGAGACATTTTCATTTATATGCTCTACACAGGTAGGGAATGACCTAGAATACAGAGAATTTGAAAGTGGTCATTTCAAATTATCATCATGTAAAGCAAATGCAGTAAAATGATAACAATTGGGGTATCTGGGCGATGTGTACACAGGGGTCTGTTTTTCTATGCTTGCAACTTTTCTGTAAATGTAAAATCACTTCAAAATTAAATTTTACCCCCAAATAGCATCATCTTCACAGCATAGGGTAAAATTTTGAACTCACCAAAAATCTAACAAAGTTGGTATTTTTAGAGGTCGATAGACAATAGAGCACTACAGGGAAAGAAAAATGTTCAAGATGCAGGTAAGGAAAAGAATCGCCGCTGAGTTACAGATGTAAGCATACTAAAGGTTTTACTATAGAAATTTATTCCCTGTGTTGGTTTATGAATCTAGTTGCAGGCACCAGGCACAGAGTTGTGCCAAGAAGTTCTGTTTTCAAGATTCCAAGCTTATCGTCCAAGACCATCATACATCTCCAAACAAAACGCCCCAAGGGAGCATTCAATCTTGGTATCAATGACAAGCAAACACAATCTAGGGACAAATGAAAACATAGTAAGCATAAAGCATGGCCTGGAGACAGATTAAAATGAGCAAGGTATTCACTGACATCCAACTGAGATGGCCAAGTTTAATCAATAATGATAATGAGTCCCCTTATCAACAAAGAATCATTCACAAAGATGGAGGAGGTGGGAGGGCCATCATGAGTGAAAGAGAGCAAAAGTCTGGTTTGGGGTGATGTTACATTACAGATCACCCAGGTTAACTATACCATGTGCTACCTTTGGAACACATCGAGGTTAGCATCCCAGTTGATAAAATGATTGGCAAACAGGCCTGTTGTTCGTATATGTGAAGCTGGCATGAGCCAAACCTCCTCTTTTCAATATTCAACATTCTTCCCATTTGTCAAGGCTCAGTTCAAATCACTGATCCTTTTTGAAGTTTTCCTTGACTAAGTAAATCTACAAAGCACAGCATACGTGCAAGAGAGAGGCCGAACATTTTTTAAAACTGCAAGCAATCCCTTTGGGACAGGACAGAATTTGCCATTTCACATAGCAGCTTTCAGGGCAGAGCCTTTGGGAAAATGTTACCAAGTAGAAAGTATTTGAGGCAATTTGGGAGTTCACTTGAGCCTGCCCCTGGGGTAAATAGCATCTAAAGCTCAAAAGTGTGGGCCCCAAATCACATGTACAGAGAAAAAAAAAATCTAAAAGTGACTAAGATTCTCCTCTTAGCTGTACCTGAGAAACAACTGGTAAAGTCATGGCTACATTTTGTTCTCATAGTGAATTTCCTTAACAGATAAAATAGCCGACATCCAAAAGGAAAAATAAATGTTCCTAGACAGACTAATGGGTCATGTTGGATTAATCACATGGCTTCGGTTGAGGGTCATTACAACAGAGCAGTTAAGGGCACAAATCTAGAGTATGATGCCTGGATTTGAATCCTGCTGCTGCTGCCTACTGGCTGTATAACTTTGGGCAAGTCACTTAACAGTTCTATGCCTCCGTTTCCTCATAGTAGCCAGCAAGAATAATAGTACTGGGTTCATTGAGTTCAAACCATGTAAAGCTCTTGGAATTGTGCCTAGCACACAGGACTATATAATTACTAGAGGCCCGGTGCATGAAATTTATGCACTCAGGTGGGGGAGGGGCTGTCCCTCATCCCGGCCTGTGCCCTCTCACAGTCCGGGAGCCTTCAGGGGATGTCCGACTGACAGCTTAGGCCTGCTTCCCATGGGGAGCAAGCCTAAGCTGTAAGTCAGACATCCTTAGCATTGCCACGAAGTGGGAAAGGTTCCCATTCCCCCCACCGCTGCTGCACTCGCCAGCCATGAGCCTGGCTCAGAGCTTCTGGCTGAGCAACGCTCCCCCTGTGGGAGTGCACTGACCACCAGGGGGCAGCTCCTGCATTGAGCGTCTGCCCCCTAGTGGTCAGTGCCCGTCACAGCGACAGGTCGTTCCACCATGTGATCGATTTGCATATTAGCCTTTTATTATATAGGATTAGTAATAGAATCTAAAATTTAATACACTAATTTAAATGATTAGGTGATGGGATTAATGCCATTCAAAAGTTAACTCTTTAGGACTATGAAGAACTGGGTTTAGGCCCTTCTTCCATCATTATGCCTGTATGATCTAACACAAGTCTGTCACTTCCCTGAAACATAAATGAATCATAAATATAAATTCTACTTGGTGTGACATACAGAACAAACTATAGCAGACAAGGCTGGTTGAGGGGTATCATTTGAGAGGCTATGGAAAGATCGCCCAAATGAGAAATAAGTGTGCTTTGAAATAGGCTAATGCAATGGTCGGCAAACTGCGGCTCGTGAGCCACAAACGGCTCTTTGGCCCCTTGAGTTTTTAGCAAAGGCCAGCTTAGGAGTACCCTAATTAAGTTAATAACAATGTACCTACCTATATAGTTTAAGTTTTAAAAATTTGGCTCTCAAAAGAAATTTTAATCGTTGTATTGTTGATATTTGGCTCTGTTGACTAATGAGTTTGCCGACCACTGGGCTAGTGTAAATGGTGAGTACTGGGATTCCAACTTGGAGAACATGTTAATGAGCTGGACAAGGAACACAAAGAAAAGAGAGCCTTCCAGCATGTTAAGTGTTTGGCCTGAACAACCAGATGAATGGTGTTGCCACCAAGGAAGACAGGAGAGACAGAGAGAAGCAGCTGTAGGAAAAGAGAAATCAAAAATTCAGTTCTGGGCATGCTAATTTGAAAGTTCCTCTTCAATATCCACCTGGAGAATCAGGTGGACAGTTGGATATATGACTCTGAAAATCAAGGCAGAGGTCAGAGGTCGATATATAAATTTAAGAGTTATCAATATTTACTCATCTCCCAATATGTAATAGGAGAAGGTCCAGAAAGAGCAGAGGATCAAGGAGCAGGCACAATCCAAAATTTAGGGGTTTACCAGAGGAAAGAAAATGACAAGAAATAGCCAAGGAAGTAGACAAAAGACCAGGAGAGTGGAGTGTCATGGAAACCAGGATGAGGAAGTTTCTGGAAGCAGCAACGCTCTAGCTTTGGAGATCAGTCCAAGGAGTCCCATCTTTAAAGCAAAGATAATGTCTGTCCCCATCCTAATCTTAAAATAGCTAATCATTCATCCTCTAGTCAACTGAAATAGTTAACTATATCCTAAAAGTTAATGAGACATGCCCCGCTGGTTCAGTGGATAGACCGTCAGCCTGCGGGCTGAAGGATCCTGGGTTCCATTCTGGTCAAGGGCACATGCCCGGGTTTCAGGCTTGATCCCCAGTAGGGGGCATGCAGGAGGCAGCCAATCAATGACTCTCTCTCATCATTGATGTTTCTATCTCTCTCTCCCTCTCCCTTCCTCCTGAAATCAATAAAAATATATCTTTAAAAGTGAATGAGACATATTATTAAATGAAGGAATGATGGAAGCGTATTTTGGTTGCAACCATTCACCATTTGTGTATGGAAGACTGATGTTAACAGAATCCCACTAGAGGCGGCTTTTTTCTTTTCTCCATCCACACATAACCTCATAACTCAGAAGTGCAAGCCTCGTTGTCCAGAGCCCGGGTGAGTGTGACCAGTGTAGGGAAGAGCCAGCAGCTCGAACCACAAATCCCCCCGCAGCAAGCATGGCTGTCTCCCTTCTGCCGAGTAGGTGTCTCGATGCTTTCCAGCAGCTTTCACATCCACTGGAGACCCCAGCTTCACAGACCGCTGCCAACAGTTGAGCAATTCCGTGCGGAACCAAGCACGCAGGAAGGTTGGGCCAAAACAGCCACTATCTTTACTCGGCACTTCCAGCACAATTTTTCTTAGAGAAATAGGCAGGACTGCTATTCTGGAGTTCAGAATCAAGTTTTGTTTAGAAAGATAAGCGCAGGTAAGGATTTGCACGCTAAGGAAGTTGCTTTTAAACAGAAAAGCTCCGAAGCGCCGTGAATTATGCGCTGCAGATTCTGGAGCCTAAGAGACGGGATTTAATGATGAATGTTCAGCTTTATCTCTTTCCATTTGTCTGCCCTTCTTGGAACCAGCCCCCCCAACATGATCTGCTTTGTGGTTTACATTGTGTCTCTGGAAGAACATCCTATCCTGGGGCGTTGCATTCATGGCACTCGGGAGACAGTGAGCCGACGGGGTAGGCACACCACTGACCACGGGAGGATTAGCGACATTACCTAGCATTTCTGTAACGCTGGTAGGCATGTTTATTGTCCCTTCCTTACGGGATCCCTGGGAGGGGGTTGACCCCTCTTATCTCCAGGGTTCAGTGAGGTGGAACGACTTGCTTGGGGTTACACAACAAGAAGAGAAGCGGAGTCGGAGCTGCAGTGGGCTCTCTACCCTGGGAAACATAGACTGACATCAGGAGCAATTCACCAGCACCAACTGCGGAGTCCAGACTCAACCCAAAAGTAAAGATTCTGCCGCCCTCCCGCTCCCAATATATTACCCAAAGCAATCCCTTCCCAATTACAAGGCCAGGGAAAGAATCCACAGGGCGGTGCCCAGGGACCCCCAGGAGTGTGCGGGTGCCCTGCTCCCCCCATTCCCCCTGCGCACCCTCACTCATCCCCATTCGCATCAGAGGAAACGCCTGTGTGAGCAGCAGTCTCTGCTCTTTCTTCTTAACAGACAACAGCTCCAGACCTGCACGATGTAACCCTCCCCCTCCCCTCCGCACACACATGCACATTCACACTGTGGCCAATACATCACATCTCTAGATTAGAAATTGTTTCTATCGCTGTGTCTTCGGAAGCCCTCACAAATTGGGTTTCTTCTCACATAGCTTCTCCTTTGCACACATGGCAAGCTGTGCTTTTTGAAGCATGCTTTTCTCTGGGACACTTTTTATTCCCGTAGATTGAATAGAATTATTATCAAGCAAATCCATCTTGGATTTAGTCAAGTAGAATTAGAACCAATATGACTTAATAGGAAGACAATCTCACAAGGCCGCTCTATTTTAACAGCAAGAATGTGGATTTAGCCGAAACCGGTTTGGCTCAGTGGATAGAGCGTCGGCCTGCGGACTGAAAGGTCCCAGGTTCGATTCCAGTCAAGGGCATGTACCTTGGTTGCGGGCACATCCCCAGTAGGGGGGTGTGCAAGAGGCAGCTGATCGATGTTTCTCTCTCATTGATGTTTCTAACTGTCTATCCCTCTCTCTTCCTCTCTGTAAAAAATCAATAAAATATATTAAAAAAAAAAAAGAATGTGGATTTAAGAGTTGAAGACACATGAGTTCAAGTCTTATTGCTCCCATTCTTACTGGCTATGTGATCTTGATGAGTCACTGATCTCTCTGAGCCACAGGGGCCTCACTTAGAGATCTGGAAAAGAATAATGTGACTTGCAGGGTAGCCATAAGGAAATAATAACATAAGGTACAGAGAGAGCCTGACACACCTGAGGCACTCAATAAGTGAAAATAATTGCTTTTGTTGTTGTTGTTAATCCTCACCTGAGGATTTTTTTTTTTTATTGTTTTTTCCAAGAGAGTAGAAGAGACCAGGAGAAGGGGAGAGAGAGAGAGAATCATCGATGTGAGAGAGACACATGGATTGGCTGCTTCCTGAACGCACCCTGACCAGGGACAGGGAGCAAACCTGCAACCCAGGGACTAGTACATGTCCTTGATTGGGAATTGAACCCAGGACCCTTCAGTGCTTGGGCCAACACTCTAACTATTGAGCAACACAGACCAAGGCAATAATTGCTATCCTACATAATAAAAAGGTAATATGTAAATTACCATCACTCCACTACGCCCACGATTGGGCCAGCAGGAGGCGCAGGGGGCGGGACTCGGGGTGGCCGGGGTGGTGATTGGGCCGGCAGGACGCTGAGCTCAGCATCTGCACCATGGCTGTGCTGTGGCACAGAAGGGGCCTCTGGGGCAGCGAGCCAGGCATTTGGAGGCCCCGGCTGACGAGGCAGCGAGGCTCCGGGGGGAGGAGTTTGGCGGCAGTTGGGCCGCAGGAGCACATGGCGGTGTCCACAGAGGACGCGGGTTTCCACGCAGCCCGGGCCAGCCGAGGGAGGGCTCATGAGGGAGCTGGAAGGCAGAGGAGGCGGCGGTGGCCCCAGCCTTCCTGGGTGGGAGATGAAGGCAAGACCCCCGCCCCGCCTTGCCCTAGGGGCCCAGGGACTTCGGAGCTGCCAGCCACACCGGGTCCGACCAGCGGACAGACAGCTACACGTGCATGATTTAATCATGTACTGGGCCTCTAGTGTTTAATAAGTTTCTTGGGTTCTATAAATTTCAGTCTCTTAAGAGAGCCAAATTTAAATGTGAATTGTAAGAATTAAATGAGTTAATATATGTAAAGTACCCCACACAGTTATAACACATAAATAAATGTTATTTTCCCTACTGAAGGAAGTATCATAATTTTATTTCATAGTTAAGGAAACCTAGGCTATTCCCAATTATCCAAGATGGCACAGTTGTCATATCAATTTTTTTTAATAATTTGAGGGGGGGTAGAGAAACATCAATGTTATTCCACTTATTTATACATTCATTTGTTGATTCTTGTATGTACCCTGATCAGGGATCAAACCTGCAACCTTGGCATATCTGGAGGATGCTCTAACCAACTGAGGTACCTGGCCAGGGCATCATATCAGTTCTCAAGTCAGTGTCCTTTCTTGTCCCACAGAATGCTCATGCTTTTTTATGTTTATTAAATAAATACCTTTTGATGATAAGCACAGTAAGGCCCATAGCTAAACAGAGGTCCAGGTTCATCTGTATGTTGGTCAGAGCAAATAAAAGCCCACCCAGTCTTGGAATAACTACTTAGAACTGTGTTTCCTCCCTCCCACCCCATTTCTGAACTCTCTGATGTGACTAAGCATGTAATTGGGACAGAATCCAACAAATAAAATGTGACTCTGTAATTTCATCTGCACTCACCCAAATTGTACTGAAACGGCTGTTAGGGCCTTTGGCCTCTTATTAACTTCTTGACTTTATTTATGCCAAAGGAAAGTATTATAGTTTGGGTTAATATAATCACTTGCAGACCCTAAGAATCTCCAAGCTTGCAAAGGGTAAGTGCCTAACGTATACAGAAATGTAGTTGTTGGGAGACGCCATCAATAAGGTCCTTCTATTACTGAGCTCTTAAACTATGGGGGTTTAAAGGTTGCAGGAAATAAAGACAAAATTCAAATGAATTAGATTGGTCATGACAGATTCACCAATCAATTTCTCTACCTGACCATGGCCATGTACAAGTTATCTTTAAAGATGTAAGAATGCAACTACCACTAGGGTTTAAAATATAAATATAGCTTAAAAGGGTGGGGTTTTTTTGTTTGCTTAGTTGATTTCTTAAAATACTTCTACATCTTCTTACTGCCTAAGGTATTCATTCATCCAGTCAATATTTATTAATTTATTAATATTTATTACCCCCTGCTAAAGCTAAGGATAAAACTGTGACCAAGCCAGACACAATCCCTGCCCTCACAGAGTTTAGGGTCAAGTAGAAGATAGAGAACAGTAAATAGGACTTTACAACATGGCATAGTAACTGCATGAAAGTGAGGTACACGGTGTTATGGAGACACTTAGGAAGAACAACCAACTCAGACATGGGAGGAAATAAAAACCTCTCAGGGAAGCAACCTGTAAGATAAAACCTAAACGATGGACAAGAATTGGGCAGACAGCTATGGTTGGTGTCTTAGTCTGTTCAGGCTGCTCTAACAAAATACCATAGATTGGATGACGTCAACAATGAACATTCCTTAGAGTTCTGGAGGCTGTTTCTTGGTGAGGACTCTCTTCTGGTTATGTTCTCACATGGCCTTCCTTGGTGGCTGCCTCAGAGAAAGAAAGATCTCCTGTGTCTTCTTCCTCTTATATGAGCACTAACGCCTTAGTGAGGACTCTACTCTCATGGCCTAATCTAACCCTATTGACCTCCCCAAAACCCCACCTCCAAATACCATCCCATTGGGGGTTAGGGTTTCAACATATTTTCCATAACAGTTGGAAACATGTATACCAGGCAGAGAAAACACAGCATGGGAAAATTTCAAGAGGATGGAGAGATCAAAGCTTATTCCAGGAATTAAAAACAATTTTGTATAGCTGAATTTTAAAGTGTGAGGGAGAAGGAAGTGGAAAAGAAGCTTGAACACTAAGAAAGAAGTGAGGAGCATGGAATTTATCCTAAGATCAAAGGTCTCCATTTTAAAAGTAATGTCATAATTACATTTGGTGGTTAAAACATTATTCTGTTGGCTGTGTGGAGAAGGACTTGGCTGGGAGAAAGTCAAAAGCAGTGAATTAGTATATAGAAGGACTAAGTGTGAGATTTGCTGAAACTGAGGATTCTCACATGCATATATTATTTTTTGCTCTAATAAGCTCAAGGAATACATTTCCAACATTGACATCTGAGGGCATTAGGCTGTGGAATTTTCAGTGAGCCTCCCATTTTTTAATGGAAATGGCCCTGGTTGGTGGCAATGGTTGAAATCTATCTGCCAAGCCTGGAGGGCATACTAAGCAGGGGTTTACCAACTTCATATTCCCCAACCACAACAACTTCATACTCTAGCACAGTGGTCGGCAAACTCATTAGTCAACAGAGCCAAATATCAACAGTACAACGATTGAAATTTCTTTTGAGAGCCAAATTTTTTAAACTTAAACTTCTTCTAACGCCATTTCTTCAAAATAGACTCACCCAGGCAGTGGTATTTTGTGGAAGAGCCACACTCAAGGGGCCAAAGAGCCGCATGTGGCTCGAGAGCCTCAGTTTGCCGACCACAGCTCTAGCAGAATTAACTTTTATGGTTGCAAAGATCACCCACCATTAGCGAACTTTGGTACCTGGATTCAACATCTGGATTCCAAGTATAATTCCCAAAAAAGTCACCAGCACATCCTGATAAATTGCCCACAAATCATATAACAACAATCAGGTCCCACACAGGTGTAATCACGGGGCAGCTCTGAAGTAACGACTGATCCGTGGGCTGGGGCAATAGCTCCTCTCCTGCTTTATGGGCATGGGAGGGTCGAAGCAATGCAGGCTTAATGAGGCCCCACCAGAAACATGGAGACCAGTCTGGAAGCTGGAGAAATTAGGGTGATCGCAACTTGAGTGGTGACAGTAGGAATAAATTGGACAAAGATGAGGGATTCAAGAGCTACTTGTGAGATAGAACTTAGCTAATAACTAGATATAGTGGATGAGAAATTTCTAGGAAGTGTTTTCTATTGAGATATAATTAATACATGACATTGCATTCATTTTAGGTCTACAACATAGTGATTCCATAATGTGTATGTATATGTGTATATATATATATATATGGAGAAGCCTGGATGAGCCTATGGGAGGATGAGAGGTCACATGGAGCAGAGGCAGGTCCTCTAGCAAAGGCTCCTTTGACCAAACAGCCTACTCCATACAAGCTATGAGAGTGAGGCCACCTTGGACCATCCAACCTCTGCCAAGCCACCATCTTGCCACAGAGATTAGCCACATGGGCCCAGACTAGAAGAACATCCCAGCTAACGCAGAGAACAGTGAGAAATAATGAATGATTGGTATTTTAAAAAATAACCCTTCTAGTTTCATAACTGGGGGAAAAATCTATTTGCACATTATTTTAATATGACATCACCCTGATGACATTAATTTTAATATGGCTAACCTCCATTTAAATTGGGGTAAATGATTCATTTATTCTGAGAAATCGCCACTTTCATCTTTCACCACATTGGACAGCTTCAAACCTGATGTGTTATAAGGTCAACAAAAATGAGGTTAATCATATACACTGTCAGCCCTCCATTTCCACAGGTTCTGCATTCATGGATTCAACTAACTGCGGATAAAAAATATTCGACAAAAGAAAGCTGCGTTGGACCTGGCCAGTGTGGCTCATTGGCTGAGTCTTGACCCATGAACCAGGAGATCACGACTCAATTCCCAGTCAGGGTACATACCTGAGTTGCAGGCTTAATCCCCAGTAGGGGGTGTGCAGGAGGCAACCAACCTATGATTCTCTTTTATCATTGATGTTTCTATCTCTCCCTCTCCCTTTGTCTCTCTGAAATTAATAATAATAATTATATATATATATGTATAGATAGATAGATGATAGATAGATAGATAGATAGATAGATAGATAGATAGATACACACACACACCACACACTTTTTTTTCTTAAAGAGAGCTATGTTACTGGTGTGTACTATGTAATTACTCCTACCATGCTGGTGTCTGTACATGTGCAGACTTTACTTCTTGTCATTATTTCCTAAACAATACAGTATGACAACTATGTGTATAGATTTACATTGCATTAAGTACTATAATTAATCTAGAGATGATTAAAGTATATGGGAGGATGTACATAATTTAAATGCAAATGCTGCCCTAACCGGTTTGGTTCAGTGGATAGATTGTCGGCCTGCGGACTGAAAGGTCCCAGGTTTGATTCTGGTCAAGGGCATGTACCTTGGTTGCGGGCACATCCCCAGTAGGAGGTGTGCAGGAGGCAGCTGATCGATGTTTCTCTCTCATCGATGTTTCTAACTCTCTATCTCTCTCCCTTCCTCTCTGTAAAAAATCAATAAAATATATTTTTAAAAATAATAATAATAAATAAATGCAAATGCTATATCGTTTTATTTAAGGAGCTTGAACATCCCCGGATTGTGGTACTCTCAGGGGTCATGGAACTGATTCCCCATGGATACTGAGGGCTGACTGCACTAAAATATTACTTCCTGTAATTTGAAAGACACTCTGAGTAACCTATGGGTGTCAACTTAGGTTTACCTGCGGTGTGCCCTGGAGTCTAGATTTCCACAATTTTAGAGATTAAGTCCTGAAGGAGAAGACATCTTAGATTTTTCCCACAATTGAGCCTGGAAAAGCCTCAGAGACTGTCTAATCTAGAGGGTGGTTTGCAGGCCAGCAAATGTGTTTTGTTTAGCTCACACAATGCTGGCTCATAAATTTAAAAAGTTTGAGTAAGTTACATTGCCACATTTTTGAAATTGGGTAATTACATTAAGAATCTTCCTTTACAAGCCATCTTAAAAATTTTTGGAAGATCTGGCAACACTGAGCCTGCAGGACATCAGTTTTCAGAAGCTGAATATAGGCTATTCCTTTCACCTGGGACAGGAGCTCGCTAAGTCCTCCAAGGAAACCACCCCATCCGACTACCTAACACTTTATTTAATTTTTTTGTTGTTAATCCTCACCCGAGTATATTTTTCCATTGATTTTTAGGGAGAGTGGAAGAGAGAGGGAAAGACAGAGCAACATCGATGTGAGAGAAGCACGTTGATTGGTTGCCTCCTGCATGAGGCCGACCAGGGCCCGGGGCTGGAGGAGCCTGCAACCCAGGTACAGGCCCTTTGATTTGCAGGCCAACGTTCTATCCACTCAGCCAAACAGGCTAGGGCTACGTAAACACTGTAGTTTGCTTCAATCATCGTGTTACACTCCCAGCCTCTGTAAGTATTCGAATTTGTGTCCCTAATCTACTCCAATCACTTAATTTTACAGACAAGCAAACACAGGTTCAGGTAAAAGTGACTCTGTCATCAGCCAGTGACGGACTTAATACGGCATAAATATAGAGCAGTATCAGCTGGGAAGTTGAGCCTAGCTCTCCTTCCCACCCGGCAGCTGGCTGCCAGGAGAGTTAACTTTGAATGGGTGTGAGCAAAACACACGAGTCTGGGATTTTCCAAGACAGTAAGGCAGGAGAGCAGTGTGGGGACACCAGGCTCAGTGTCAGGCCCTAGTGCTAAGAGGGTGGGAGGTCCCAGAAGACAAAGAAGGAGTTAAATGGCATAGAGGAGAAGGAAAACAACATCTCTTGGTTCACTGATTTGTTCCTCATCTGCCGTGTTGGGCTTATTATTGTTGCTGGGAAAACATTGTGCTCCTGGTGATGTTGATGGACTTTGGCATGAAAGTCGCTCAAAAACTCAAAAAAGACTGTGCGATATTGATGGTCAACTCTTGATTGAAAAATGTGCTACTTAAAGTTTCTTTTAAAAAAAGGGTCTTTAAGTTCATCATAAGGAAAAGAAATGTATGTGTGGTAATGGATGTTAACTAGACTTGTGATCATTTTGCAATACAGGGGTGGGCAAAAGTAGGTGTACAGTTGTGAGTATGTGAAACAGAGTTTATGCTTGTATTATTTATTAATTGTTGTAGTATTTTCCATACAAACAACTGTAAACCTATGTTTGCCTGCCTTTGTATTCTCTATCTTATTTTACTCCATGAGTTGAACTCTATAATCAGGCCTCCAAGCATTGCCTCAATATTTTTCAATTCATGTCCTGAAAAGGGTCTAATTTGCCTTAGGTCAGTAAGAGGAATAAAGATCAAGCTCAGAGCTTCGATTTTATGACTATTCATGAACTCAGACAGGAAATCTTCTTGAAGGCTCTATTTCCAATAGAGATTATTCAATAATGGGAAAGAATAAAGTGGTAATTTTCAAAACAAGCTAATTGTTGCTTCTATCTTGCCATTAAAAATTAATGTTATCTGAATGCAACCATGTGCAAATAGATTTTGTCCACTTATGAAATCTAGGAACGTTAAGATAGTGAAAGGTGTCTTTTTAATACCTATAAAGTGACTTAATAATTTTGAATTGACATCTTATATAACCTTAGTTCAGATTGTTTGCATATAATACTCTCAGTCCCTTAGAAAGAAAAAAGAAGCATTATTCAGTCACCTTTTTGCATAACATCCTGTTTAATCCTGTTTTCAGTCTTATTCAAAACACTCTCTAGGGATAGCTGAGTAGTTTTTTTAATTGTACTTGTTAATTGTTCCTAAGGAGGCAATGGCTTTAGCATGTTATTTTTTATAATGTATATATATCACAAGTTTCTTAGCTATAACTTTTTATAAAATAATAGAGATAACTGGCCAGGGATTTAATGCTAAATTCCTATACTGTGGATGAACACAACAACAACTTCATCACTTCAATCCATCCTAATGTGTTCACCATAATTTGTAAAACACCGTTAGCACATGATGCTATCAGAAAAGTCAATTAATGTTGCTTTGGAAGTTGAATCCTGCCATTGTCTGCCACTAGCCTAATGTTTACTAAAACATTTTTGCTGTTTGTTACATGCCATCACTAAATAATTTTTTATCCTGTCGTTGTGCATTTTTTAATCTGGTTATAAGGACCCAGTAAAAAACATCATTTCTGGGAAGTGAAGAGAAAATACACAAGAAACAGGGGGCGGGAATGGCAACTTGAGTGTTTCTTAGAAAACAGGCAGCATTAGAAACATAGTATCTTAAAAGCAGAGACAATAGCCCAGCTGGTGTGCTCAGTGGTTGAGCGTCGACCTATGAACCAGGTCACGGTTCAATTCCCGGTCAGGCCACATGCCCGGGTTACGGACTCGATCCCCAGAATGGAGCATGCAGGATGCAACCGATCAATTATTCTCTCTCATCATTGATGTTTCTATCTCTCACCCCTCTCCCTTCCTCCCTGAAACCAATAATTTTTTTTTTTAATTAAGCAGAGATGATAGACCTGCTGCATGCTGGCCTCATTGCACTCTGAGCACCACCGGTTAGGAAGAACATGGACACATGTGGTTAATTCAGCCAGAGAAAGGATTGAAAATGATGTTTAAAAAATAAAATAAAGACATCTGAGAGATCTTAATGCCTTTAACAACAAGAAGTCTCGTGGTGTGATGGTCAATGTTATGTGTCAATTTGGCTGGGCTTAGGGTTGCTTAGATAATTGTTAAAACACTCTTTCTGGTGCGTCTGTGAAAGTGCCTCCAGAGATGAGCATTTGAGTCGGTGCACTGAGAAAACATGGCCCTCACCAGTGCAGACGGGCATCATCTAACCTATTGAGGGCCTGCTTAGGGCCAAAGTACGCAAGAAAAACCAAGTCGCTGTCTCCAAGGCACCCTCTTCTCCTGCCCTTAGACATCAGCCTTCAGACTCCAGGACTTACACCATCGGCTCCGGATTCTTGGGCCTTTGGACTCAGACTGGGACTGACCCCCTCTGCTCCCCTGGTTCTCAGGCCTTCAGACTCAGACTGAGCTACATGACCAGTTTTCCTGGTTCCACTGCTTGCAGATGACAGCTCATAGAACTTCTCAGCCTCTCATAATAAACCTCCGTGTATGTATATATCTCCTATGGGTCTGTCTCCCTGGAGCTCCCTTGAGTGTACATGGGAAATTCAGAAGAACACACTTGAGATGTAGGAAGTGAGAAGAGAAATCAGTCTTCTTTTATTGACTCTCTGGGAGCTGAGATTTTTGCAGCTGACTAAAGGGCAGCCCCCTCTTACAGTCAGATTAGTCCAAAGACAGAATGGACTGACCCATGGGTCCCCATGCTATGGTTATACATCACGGAAATGTATAACCATAGCATGGTGACCATCTGAGAGAAATGCCATAGAAACCTTTGAACATCAGACAGGTGGTTGGAACAGTTAAATTTTTAAATTTTATTTTTCAATTACAGTTTACATTCAACACTGTTTTGTATTAGTTTCAGGTGCACAGCATAGTGGTTAGACAATCATATACAGTACTAGAGGCCCATTGCAGGAAGATTCCTGCAAGAATAGGGCTTCCTCGAGCCTATTCCCATAAGAACAGGGCTTCCTGCAGACTAAGCGAAGCAGAAAAGGGAGAGAAGCCTGCCGAGACCCCTTGGCCAGACAGGCCAGGACACTTCTAGAGGCTGGGGAGCAGTGAGGCTGGATCCGCCTCACGAGTGGGTGGATCCTGCCTCTCCGCTTGGTCCCCGCAACCCCTGTCCAGGCTGACAGGCCCAAACACTCCAGCAGCGGGGCTGAGGGGACTGGGCGTTGCCATCTTGTGGCTATGGGACTGGGCGTTGCCATCTTTGTGACAGAGTGATGGTTAATTTGCATATTACTTTTATTAGATAGGACTTTACAAAGTACTCTCCTTGATATCCCCAGTACTCACCTGGCCCCATACATAGTTATTACAATATTATTGACTCACTCTCTATGCTGTACTTCACATCCCTGTGACTATTTTGTAACAATTACCATAGTACTTCTTAATCCCTTCACCTTTTTCACCAGACCCCCAACCTCCCTGCCTTCTGGCAACCATCAGTCGTTTCTCTGTATCTAGGAGTCCGTGGAATGGTTGGATTTTAATGTTCCTTTGTCTCCTCTGGCCTGAGATTTACAGTCGAATGGCACAGGTGTTAAGAATATGCATCAGGCGAACCTGGCCTCTGCTTTAGCTCTCTGTGCAGAACAGTTTCACCATCCTTAAAACAGTGTCCATGTGAATGAGCCTCGTTAAGGCTTATCAGACACACACAAGAGCTCAAGGGAGAGTGTAACACAGTACTTTCTCACTCACGTTAGCTGTTACCTTTATTACTAATCCATCCTCTTGAAGATCCTTTCAGAAAATGACTCAGGAATGCAAAGACAAAGAATGGATGGGGACACACTTTTTTTGATGGCAGGCATTGAAGAGAAAGGGAAGTATAGGGTAGCTGCAAAAAATATATATATAATAGAAGACTCGTTATTAAAAATTCCAGTGATGCCCTAACCGATTTGGCTCAGTGGATAGAGCGTCGGCCTGTGGACTGAAGGGTTCCAGGTTTGATTCCGGTCAAGGGCATGTACCTTGGTTGCAGGCACATCCCCAGTAGGGAGTGTGCAGGAGGCAACTGATCGATGTTTCTCTCTCATCGATGTTTCTAACTCTCTATCCCTCTCCCTCTCCTTCTCCGTTCCTCTCTGTAAAATATCAATATATTAAAAAAAAAAAAATCCCAGTGACCTGAACTTCTTTTTTATGTTTAAAAAAATGCATTTTACAAAAACTTTTTAAACATAAGGGGTCAGGAACCGTTTTTAAAGTGCTGTACTTGAACATGGCAAAGGAAACCTGCCTGGAGGCTGGGCTTTCTGTTCTGGGTCTCTAAAGGTCGATAAATACCAGTTGAACCCAACAGCGAGTTTCTTCCCCTTAGGTATCTTCTACTGTCTTCTCTTCCAGCCCCGACTGACTCATTATTCTTTGCTCTCCTATAGGTAGGTGGCAGGGCCCCTGAGTTGGCCCTGAGGTTTTCCCCCACACCCAGCAAAAAACGTTGTTACTGATCAGGAAATCGCTGTTTTTCAGTTTGCAGTTAGGGTTATTAGTAGATTCTGTGTGTGTCTCCGTAGGGCATCCTGACACCTCCTGTGGGAGCATTTTTAGTTCGGAGTTTCAGCGCTGAGAAAGCGCGAGCCTCCTGTTTGTTCTCTTGATATTGGGTGACCCCTGCTGGCCACTAGCAGGTGTTACTGCCTTTTCTAATATTCTCATGGCTTTCCACATTTAATTCCAGTCATCAGACTGTAACTGCCACTTCCCCAGATTCAATTCACCTTTACTTAGTTGTGATAGCTTCTATTAATACCTGTTGTGCGTTAAATGTCATTTTTATTGCATTAAACTCAGAGTTTTTGAAAACTGCTCCCCGTAAAATGATTAAATTCATTGCAAAGGAAAACATGTTTTGCTATAGTCTGTGCTGGTGAGTCTTAATGATTCAGTGATCTCATGGTGACAGAGAGACAATGACAGTTTTTATATTTTCTTGAAAAATACTGGTCGGCTGAAAATGCAGGGACTGCCACATTTTGAAGCCCAGCTGGCAGCACAAAACATTTGCTTAACTCCTTGGCCCAGCAATCTCACTGATTGAACATACATAGCTACCCAACCATAGCCAAGGTAATCCATGGCTTACACGGCCAGAAAATACTTAAATAACGTTAAAAACATCCCACCGCCCTAGCTGGTTTGCCTCAGTGGATAGAGCGTCAGCTTGTGGACTGAAGGGTCCCAGGTTCAGTTCCAGGCAAGGGCACATGCCCGGGTTGCAGGCTCGATCCCCAGTGGGGGGTGTGCAGAAGGCAAGCCTATCAGTGATTCTCATCATTGGTGTTTCTATCTCTCTCCCTCTCTCTTCCTCTCTGAAATCAATAAAAATATATTTAAAAAACATCCCACCACTTTAGCCATCAACCGCCTCTCCTCCCTGGGCCACACTATCAGCATTTATCTATTGAATACATGTTTGTTTAGTGCACCTACTGTGTAAAAGGCTTGAAATAGGGTGGGGAAAAAGAATGGGTAATAAATAGAAAATAGGCGAAAATAGTCATGTCTCAGCTGCAACAATATTAAATCTATATATTTTAGCCTCTTACCTATTCATGTGTGTTAAATAATTTATTTCAGTGGATGTTAGTGTCTTAGGGTGAGAGTAAAATGATAGCATCTACCTAATTCCTTTAGTACTGTAAAGACTAGCAATCCCTGCCTCCTGTCACTAATTCACTGTTAAACAGCCTTTCAAATGATTGTTTGTATACTCTAATGGATAATAACAGTAGCTCACTTTAGCCAGAGCTGAGATGGGCAGTCTTCAGTTCAGCCATTGTGTGTGGGTCCTTAGATCTCTTTAGAGGAAATATAAGAATCGTCATCTGCGTAGTCCCAGAGGTCATGAACTCAAGAAGAAAGTACAGAAAAAAGGAAAGGAAGTTTGGGTATTTATTGGCTATGAGTGTGAGTGTGTGTGTGAGTGTGAGTGTGTGTGTGTGTGGGCGTGTGTGTATCTACACATGTTCTATATACTCAACACACACTGATAAATAAATGTCTATAACATGAACTGTAGAATTACATTGGAAACTAAGTTCATGGGATTTAAATGAAGCACTGCCTGTTACTTGTGATTTAGCTCTGTCAAATTTTAGGCACATACAACATATCACCTCCCTCTCTTTGAACTTTGCAAACCAAGCTATTATTTATTCTATTTATTCGTACTTTCTCTTGAAAAGTCAATCCTCCATAGACTCTGAGATACTTTTGTTATGCGGGGTGTTTTTTTTCCCTCTGAATTCCCATCTCTGTGTGCCTTCATCTTCCTGACAGTGAAATGCCTCAAACTGAATACAATATCCCAGGCTTTTGAGAAAGGTCCTCATGGCTTCCTAAAAGTAAAGACCTTGCCTAGGTTTTTCAAATCAGCCTTTTTAGAAAACAGTCAACTCACAGCGTTATCTATGGGAAGTCTCAACACAACTGTCCTTTTTATTTGTGGGCCTGCCTTTTCCTTTCTCAAAGGTCTTTGTACTTTATGTGGTTCTTATAACAGCTTGACTCTTTCAGTAGACATTAATTTAAGTGAATATTTCTGCTTCTCTGTGTATTTCCTCTTTGAAGTTTTCAGTTTTGTTGTTGATGTTCTTTTAACTGTTCCTCTTTTCCGTTTTCCAATACTGCAATGACCCTGAGTCTTTGAGAAAATATTTGCAAAGCTGCACTGACGTCTCGTGTATTCACGGCTCTTTTCAGCAACGTTCTTTTCTCTGCCAAGAGTTCAAAGCCACTAACAAGAGCGAAGGTCATACTCAAAACACACCTCTGATTACCACTGAGAAATAAAGGGAGAATGAAAAACAAATGTAATAGTATAAGAATCCCAAAGATACTCAGCGTTGATCTGTTATACATTATAAAGTACCTCATTCTTTTTTCAGTGACCTGGTATGGTCTTCTCACTACATCTCTCTTTCCATCCACCTTGAAAATGTAAACTTTCTCTAATTTCACAAGAAGTAAATATTTTCCAAATAGTGTAGAATATATCTTAAGTAAAATCTTTATTTATTTATTTATTTTAAATATTGATCAACAGCTTCATTTCAGAGTTCCTGCCCTGAAGGTGGACGTGAAAGTTTTACTTAACAACCTGCCTCTCACCTACACACTGAACTCAGCCTGGACAGTGACTGAGCATCCTGCTGTTTTTAAATCCTCGGCTCCTTCTTTCTTCTGATTAAGGGTTAGATATTTCCTAATCTTAGCTCTAGCCAGCCTTTACACAGTCTGCATCAAGTTTTCATTTTTAATGGAAAGGCATCTTCTGGCTCTTGCCAACTTCCCTGGGTTTTGCTTATTGTTTTTTGTTTTCTCAATCTGGCAGAGATCTGTCTAGTTAAGCTCCTGAATCAAGATTGCCCACAGGTCATCCCATGCTTTCAAATACCAGGAAAATGGGAAGACACTGGAATGATGGCCACCCATTGCTCCAGATGAGTCAGCGTGGACTCTGGTTATGATTCCCACGGTGTCCTTCATGTCTGTGCTACCAATTCCGAACATGGGGACAGGGAGTCATAGACTTGTCCAACCAGAATGAAGCTCAGTCCTCCCTCCTTGCTTTACAGATAAAGGACTGACGTGTAGCTACGGAGATTAGGGGGCTTGTCCGGGTCACAAACGTCAGCTAATGACAGAATAACATCAGGTCTCTGTGTGTTCACATGTGTGTGTGTAACAAATGCTTATACAGACCGGAAACCTTCTGAGTCCTTTATAATCTTGACTCTTTTAATTCTTACAGCAACCTTAACCTTTTGCACTCGGATGTCGAGTGTGACTCGACACGGTTAGCATCGGTAGCAGCTCGATGAAAAAAGCAAGCGAGTGCAAAGGGTTAAGAAGTAGATACTCTTATTATCTGATTTCAAAGATGAGGATTGAAGCACAAAGAGAGTAAATAACTTGTCCAAGGTCACCACCGTCGTAGGCAACGGAGCAGGGATCAAAACCCGGGGAGTCTGGCTGCCAAGGCTGTGCCCTTAGTCACTATGCACTCCCTTTCTCGAGTGTCAAACAATCAGTTAAGTGTCATCAAACAGTAATCCTGTGCTAGCAGGTGCATAAATTGCCTCAATACCGACTAAGCATCACCTTCCATCAGCAATCAATACATCTTGGTCTCCAAAATTATCCCCCCCACCCTGGAAACATAAACCTCTTCAAATATTCACCCATGGAGCCAAGGTATGCTTTATCCAGATGTGACTTCCTACATAAGGAAAAATATCAAACCTTACTCCCTTGCCCTCGGGGAAACAGAAACTGAACCAGAAGGTTACGGCAGATTTTTGAAAATCACTACCCTGTCTGCTCGGCTCACAATATGTTCCTATATGCTCCCTTCTGTTCCCCTGGTGGGATTTGCGCATTTCTACGGCTAGGATGCCGAGTGAACACCTTTGCATTGAACAGATTTGCTGTTTCTCCTGTTTGCCTGTGGCTGCCTTTTGCTTTTCAAGAGCCGCTGGCATTGAGACATCACGCCAGGCACCTGAGGCAAGGCACGCAGCAAATGCAAATTGCAGTCCTCTATCATTCAGGCCTGCCCTTGGCTGGATCTTCTTGAGCCTGTCACACAGTGGCTTCCCACAAACAGCTGCCAGTGGCCCCTGGGACCACGAGAAGAAGGACCCTCTCATCAGCTGGTAAGAACACAAGAAAAACCGAAAACTCAATGAGTCCACAGTGCCTGGGGAGGTGCCGCGAAGAAGCCCTTAGCACTCAGGATATAAACACCATCATCTACTTAGATTTTTATTTTACCGGCAACTAGAGTATCAGAGATATTTACTACCGGGAACACAACAAAAGCACTCCAGAGAAATATGTTTCTATGACTCACCTGTTTCCTTAATAAAGTTTTGTTTGTAAGTTATGAGGAAAAAGACGTTAATATTTGTCTTCCCCTAAGACACAGTCCAACAGTTTGACTGAAACCACTATTTATGCTGTGGGAGCATTTACTGACCCTAACATGTCTGAAGTGCTTTGAAGTGATTTTGAAGGAGTTTTGAGAGATAGTGGGCAAATGCCCTGCAGGGTATTAAAGGAAGTAGATGTCAGGTGTGGAATTGTCCATCTCTGCACACCCACCCATGGAGTCAGAAAAGGCTGCCAACGTTTTATTTCCAACGAGCTGTGAATACCCCCATTTGTTTCCAAGAGAAGAGGGCATGTTTAAAAGCAGAAAAATCACCCAGCACGTATGGTATAAGGTGTAGAGTACAGCAGAAAATCTGAAACAAGTTAAAGATGGGTTTATAAAATAGCATAGGGGTCTCAGAGAGAAGTAATAAGAGGAAAACATCTTTTTCAGAAACATATATCAAATGCCTTCCTTGTGATTATAAAGATAGCAGAGGTCCGGTGCATGAATTCGTGCACGGGTAAGGTCTCTCGGCCTGGCCAGCGATCGCGCCAATTGGGGCTGGCCAGCCAGGGAGAGGGACCACGGGAGGTTGGCTGTGGGAGCACACTGACCACCAGGGGGCAACTCCTGCATTGAACATCTGCCCCCTGGTGGTCAGTGCACGTCATAGTGACCTGTCACGTCATAGTGACCTGTTAACACAAGTTTGGATCTTTGTGTTAAATGTTGTGGGCTGTCTGTAAATATGATTCAGGGACTTATTTTCTTTTCCTTTCAATTTATCATTTGTATTTAAATTGGATATTTTAATCATGGTGCTATTTCCATCCACCATGGTTCTTTGCTCTCACAAGGAAGCCACCCAGGCTTTTCTTTGCACAGGGATTGGCATGAAATGGATGACTGGCACAAGCAAGGGCCACTGTCGGAGCCACTAGGACTCTCTATCCAATCAGAGGATGGTGGTTAGCAAAGCCAGCCCGCACAGACTCATTGTGTGACAGCTCCCTTCAGGTTATGGACCAGGGAGCCTGATTGGTCTGGCCCAGTGGTCAGCAAACTGCGGCTCATGAGCCACATGCGGCTCTTTGGCCCCTTGAGTGTGGATCTTCCACAAAATACCACGGCCTGGGTGAGTCTATTTTGAAGAAGTGGCATTAGGAGAAGTTTACGTTTAAAAAATTTGGCTCTCAAAAGAAATTTCAATCGTTGTACTGTTGATATTTGGCTCTGTTGACTAATGAGTTTGCCGACCACTGGTCTGGCCTAATGATCAGAGAGAAGTGGACAGAGGCCTTGCAAGTCAAGGGAGGGGGGTTGCTAACTATCAGGGTGGCTTTGGTCCTTGCTTCTTTGTTCCAGTGCATGTGTATCCTTAAGGTGAGCCTTACTTTATTAATCTAGTTTCCATCTCAAGTCCCTGTAACCCAAACACACAACTGAGCACAGAACGAAATAAAATCATTGACAAATCCATTCATCGGAACAGCCCTGGGTTTTACATCCTGACTGTTCTGATAGCATCTCTACTCTATCCCTTAATTACCCATTTCACCTTTCACAATATTCCACTCATTTTCTTCACTTTTTTTTCTCCAGTTTCCCCCTCTCTGTCTTTTTAAATTGAGATATCATTGACATATAACATTATATTGGTTTCACGTGTACACATGATGATTCTATACAGGGGTGCACAAAAGTAGGTTTATAGTTGTGAGTATTCAGTATTATTAACTACTAGTGACCCAGTGCATGAAATTTGTGCACATTAAAAGGGAATTAATAAGAGGAAATATTTTAATATTACTATTTGCCCTTTCTCTATGATAGAAGTGTCAGAGATTAAAGAAAATTAGTAAAATGTATATGAAAATCTTCCTCCTGTCAGAGTCTGGGGCACGCCACAGGAACCAGAGTCAAGACCCCGCCCACCCACGTGCGCCTCAAAATCGCGCAAGACCTAGACCTGGCTGGCCCCACCCACATTGGGCTAGATCCAGACCCAGCTGGCCCCACCCCCGTCAAACCCCGCTGGGTGGGGGCACAGCCTCAGATCACCTGGCCTGGCGCCGGGGCGGGGGGTGCAGCCTGAGGTCCCCTGGCCCAGGCTGAGGGGCATGCCTTGAGGTCCCCTGTCAAGCCCCGCCAGGCAGGGGGTGCAACCTCAGGTCCCCCAGCCTGGCGCCGGGACGGGGTGAACAGCCTGAGGTCCCCCATCCTGGGCCAGGGCAGGGGGCACACCTTGCGGTCCCTGTCAAGCCCCACCAGGGCAGGTGGCATGGCCTGAGGTCCCCCGTAAAGCTCCGCCAGGCGGGGGACATGGCCTGAGGTCCCCCGTCAAGCCCTGCTGGGTGGGGGGTGTGGCCTGAGGTCCCCCAGCCTGGCACCAGGGCAGGGGACACGGCCTTAGGTCCCCCGGCCTGGCACCAGGGCAGGGGGCATGGCCTGAGGTCCCCTGTCAAGTCCCACCAGGTGGGGGGTGCAGCCTCAGGTCCCCTGCCCCAGCCCAGCACCACGCAGCCTCAGGTCCCTGCTGATTGCTCGTTAAGGCTCATTACAGGAACTCGGCCTCCGCTGTGGGCACAGCCATCCTGTGTTATGAAATCCCTGCCTCCAATGTGGGTGCAGCCATCTTGTTATGATGTGATGGTCAATTTGCTTAGTCCCTCTTTATTAGATAGGATAGTGTATCTCTTGTATATCCTTTCTTCTCTCTCTCTCTCTTTCTCTTCCTCTTAGATCTCTTATAATTCTTCTTCCCAGGAACAATGTCATGGCTGGACCTATTCCTTCCCTTCTGTATTTTCTTCTTCTTCCAATACCATCTAATTTTCCTAACTAGGCCTCCCAAATTCAACACACCATCCTCACCTTATGTATGAGTGAGGAGACACCCTTTAGAGCTTAAAACTCAATAAATATATAGCTTGAGCAAATATTAGATATTTCTAAAATCTCGTTCTTTAAATAAAGCCATCTGGGCTTAATACTACTCAACGAAGTGATAAATTTGATTTTCCATCTTCTACATAATTCCACAAATATTTATACCATTATGTTCAACATGGAGCACCAAAATGGGTAAGACGGGACCCCAACTGCTAGCTGGCTTACAGTCTGGGAGGAAGAAAGCACATATGGAGAAATCATTATCACACCAGGCAGAACATGACTGCACTGCTATGATGTGAAAGGCACAGAAGGGAACAGGGTTCGGGCGGGATGTTAGCTGCATCAGCATGGCCCAACTCCACCAATGCATGTGTACGTATTTCATACACTGTGACCCATGTATCATGCAAGTACAGTAAGGCAGGCATTGGACTTAACATTTTTCAGAATATGCCAAAGAGGGCACCAAGAAAATTTTTGGTAGTGTTCTAAGAATAACCATGATAGACTTCAAAGGACAAATTTCAGAATCTATACTAATAAAAGTGTAATATGCTAATTAGACTGGGAGACCTTCCGAGAGACCTTCCGGACATCCTTCCGGACAAAGCCATGGTGGTGGGGCCAAGGCAGAGGTGGTTAGGGGTGAGCAGTCCTGCTGGGGGAGGGGGAGGCAGTTGGGGGCGAGCAGGCCTTTGCGGGGGGGCAGTTGAGGGCAAGCAGGCCAGCAGGAGGCGCCAGTTGGGGGCAAGCAGGCCAGCAGAGGGGGAAGTTGGGGGTGATCAGGCCATCGGGGGGGGGGGGCAGTTAGGGATGATCAGACTGGAAGGGGGGAAGTTAGGGGCGATCAGGCAGGCAGGCAGGCGAGTGGTTAGGAGCCAGTGGTCCCAGATTGTGAGAGGGATGTCCGACTGCCAGGGACCCAGATTGGAGAGGGTGCAGGCTGGGCTGAGGGACACACACACACACACACACACACACACACACACACATGCACAAATTTCGTGCACCAGGCCACTAGTAGAATATAATGATCTTTGGCCCCAATCCCTTTTCTATCCTATTTTCTTTTTATATGATTTTTGAAGTAAAAGTGCCTTAGATCCCTTCACATTCAAATTGCTTTTTGGCTTCCCAAATCCACTCAGGGCCCTTCCCAGCCTGCTTAACTTACCTTGCCTATGCTCCAAGTCTGTCTTCCCCAAGTGTCCTATTTCACCATATTTTAAACATGTGCTGGACAATGTAAGGATCTATCCTAATAATCTACAGTGAAATGCGAATGACTGATGAACTTTATCTTCCCATGGGAAATTTTTTAAATATTGAAAAATAATCAACAAATATTATTGCATATATTTAAAGTATACTACAAGATGATTTGATATACATAAATTGATTACCAAGATTATTCAGTTTTTTAACTGCAATTCAAATCCAAATAAATTTCAAATTGATAAAATGGATACTTTAGATATGAACTTGAAAATTATTCTCTATATCTGCCTTACTTTAGTTCTCCCAATTTACCACCCCCACACCACTCTCCAACACACACACAATATCTGTGTCAGAGAGATAAAAGGAGAGTCTTTGCTGTCATTTGAGGAAACTGGCCTCCAAACCTAAGAGGTAGTAAATATCTAATTAAACATAACTAAGCTTCCATGCCATTTCTAAGTAAAAATTGAAATTAAACATTAACTAGACCAGTGGTCGGCAAACAGCAGCTCGTGAGCCACATGCAGCTCTTTGGCCTCTTGAGTGTGACTCTTCCACAAAATACCACGGCCTGGGCGAGTCTATTTTGAAGAAGTGGTATTAGAAGAAGTTTAAGTTTAAAAAATTTGGCTCTCAAAAGAAATTTCAATCGTTGTACTGTTGATATTTGGCTCTGTTGACTAATGAGTTTGCCAATCACTGAACTAGACTTTTGTGGCTTCCTGTTGCATCATTACCTCAAAACTTAGTTGTTTAAAACACCAATATTACCCTGGCTGGTGTGGCTCATCACATTAGCTGGGCATCATCCAGTGCACCAAAAGGTTGCCTGTTCGATTCCTGGTGGGGGCACATGCCTGGGTTGTGGGCTCAATCCCTGGTAGAGGGCATACAGGAGGCAGCCAATCCATGTTTCACTCTCACATCAATGTTTCTCTCTCCCTCTCTATCTAAAAACAACCAATAAAAAAATTTTTTTTAATAAAAAGTAAATAAAACAAAACACCAATATTTTATTATTCTACAGTTTCTATGGGTCAGGAATTCAAGAGTGCCTTAGCAAGATGGTTGTGGTCCAGGGTTTTTCATGAGTTTTTAGTTACTTTGTCACCTGGAGCTGCAGTCATCTGAAGTTATCTGAAAGTTGACTGAGCCTCACAAAAGGTTAGTACATCTGTGCTAACCTTAGTACATCTGCTGTTAGTACATCTGTTGGCAGGAGGCTTCAGTTCCTCATGCACGGATTTCTCGGTAGGACCCCTTGAGTGTCCTACTGCCATGGTGGCTGGATTCTCCTTGGGGGAATGATCCAAGCAAAATAAGGTGGAAGCAGTTATGTCTTTTATGACTTGGCCTCAGACATTACATGTCATAATTTCTGCTACATTTTCTTGTTGAGAACTCACTCAATCAATATTCAAGGTTGGGGGAGGTTGACCTTTACCTTCTGATAAAAGAACTTGTGGACATATTTTAAAATCACCATAGGCCCCTTACCCATTTCTTCAGTCTCTCCCTACCTCTGTCTATTTAATCATGGTCTATTGAGTAAATATTAAACAAATATTTTAAAACATTAAATTCTTAGATTTTAAATATTCCCATAACTAATACATGGTTTTCAAATTTTGTTACTAATCCCTTTCTCCAAGTTTTCATAAACTTCCTCAACTCTAAATTACATAGTGTTGTTCAAAAATAAATCTTCTGAGTAATTTTGGGTTCAATTACATAGCATTGCTGCTCCTGAATTGACATTTTATAAAATCAATTTTAATTCATTCATATGTAGCTAAGTAAAATATTTTATGAGTTACTGGATCAAACATCTGTTCTATTTCTTTTGACTACCACTTCAGTAATTGAATTATTTTTGAAAAAAGCAATCAAATTAGTTTCTTATAATTATAGACTGTTGGTTGTTCATATTTCATGTCCCTTACAACACTTAAGTTACTGTGGTTGTTTTTCTACAGAGCATTTTCTATTAGTTTATTAGAAGCTAGAGCAATCTTATTTACCCAAGTGACCTGCTCACAGTCTGTTTCTTAAGAATAATGACAAATAAAGAGTGTTTATCTTATTGTTCTAAAACTAAAGGTATTTTTTCATCTGGCTGATTGATTTTTACTGCTGAGAAACAATGGCAGGTATTCTCAAGAAATGCTAATTTAAGTAAAGCAATAGTCCACCAAGCAAAAGCCATGCAGATAAAGAGAAATCACTGCTTCCTCTCTCCAAGTCCATAAACTGGGTTAACAGAATACCAAAAGTAAAAGAGCCAATATATCTAATTAATTCAAACAACCTTCTATGTCAGTGTAAAAGCAATCAGACCAAATGTTTGATTCATTTATTCACTCAATAAAAATTTATTTGAACATATTTATTGAATAAGCAGTGTAACCAAAGCTGACTAAGACTTTAAATACCCTAAACTGTAAAAGGATTATGGTTACCATACATTTTCCAAAATAAAAAAGCATCTACAGCTAAATAAGCTCCTACTTGACTTGACCTTCTACATATCAGCTATTAACTACGGGCAAAGGAAAGTAAAATAATAACCTGAAGACACTGAAGAGTAGAAAAAGCAGGCAAATTCTGGAGGGAAGACAAAAGTTGGTAGAAGAAACCAGCACAGGATATGTATGCTTTTTGAAAACATATATTTATTGATTCCAGAGAGGAAAAGAGAGATAGAAACATCAATGAGAGAGAATCGTCAATTGGTGGCCTTCGGCACGCCCCCCACTGGGGATCGAGCCCACAATCCGAGCATGTGCCCTGACTGGGAATCAAATCGCAACCGCCTGGTTCATAGGTAGATGCTCAACCACTGAGCTACACGAGCCTGACAGAGTATGTATACACTTTTATTTATTTTTTTATTGATTTTTTACAGAGAGGAAGAGAGAGGGATAGAGAGTTAGAAACATCGATGAGAGAGAAACATCGATCAGCTGCCTCCTGAACACCCCCTACTGGGGATGTGCCCTCAACCAAGGTACATGCCTTTGGCCGGAATCGAACCTGGGACCCTTGAGTCCGCAGGCCGACGCTCTATCCACTGAGCCAAACCGGTTTCGGCATATGTATACACTTTTAATAGCTTTTAACTTATGAAGATGAAGATGGCACCAAGTGAAGTAACCATAGGAAATCTCAACAATGAAATATAAATAAAAAAGAACCAAATGGGAATTCTAAAATCAAAGAATAAAATTTACTGTTTTGGCTTAACAATAGAATGGAAATAATGATGGCGGGGGTCGGGGGGGGAGGAATGGAGAGTAACTTGAAGATAGATCAATGTAGATTTGTAGAACACAGAGAAAAGATTGGCGGGAAAATGAACAGACCTTGAAAAACCTGAGGACAATCATAAGTGTCCAACAGACATGAACAAAATTCAAGAAGGAGAGGTCAGAGAATATGAGGCACACAACTTATTTGAAGAAACAATGCCCCATAACTTCTCAAATTTAGTGAAAGACATAACATTTTCATATTCATGAAGCTTAGTAAAAAGCAGGATGTATACAACGAAAACCATGACTAGGCATATTGTAGTCAAACTGCTGATAATAAAGCTAAAGGAAATCTTGTTACTGTTGTAGGCGGCAGGAACTGCGCTAGGTGTCTGGCCGGTGGGCATCAGACCAAACCTGGGTTCAGCAACCTCGGTACTTGGGTTCTGGCAGGAAAGAATTCAGAGCAAGGCCCAAACCACAAGAGAACATTTATTTGTCAAATCACATAGGTAGGAGAAGTAATTCCTAGAAGAAATGGGCTTAGGAAACAAGTTATAGAGGCAAAGAAAGGGCCCTTGGAGCTTGGGAGTGAGGAAGCTAGTGGTCACATGTCTGGGGCGGGAGGGGTGAGGGAAGTGCTCCCCCAGGAGGGAGAGCTCACTGGGTCCTCCGTCCTAAGGGTTTAAGGGCAGAGATTTTAGGGGAGGTCCAGGGGAAGAGCTCAGTGGAATTTTCAGCAGTTTTCTAGGTGTGTCCTTTCAGGTCTTTGGTCTCCACTGACGGGCTGGCACGAGGGCAGGAGGTCATTATTCAATGCAGCTGGTCCTGAAGCTGGTTTTGCTGCTTCTCTGGGCCTGGAGCTGACATACAACTGAGGCCTCGATGTTATCTCTAGGGAGGAAAGGTCAGGGGGTCCAAACAGCATGACCAGCGATATGGGAGGAGAGGAAAAGTCACCTCCAGCAATTGATTGTCCATTGCTAGGCACCTGGGGCTTTTCCACTCTGGTGATCTTCTGTACCTGGCCCATCGTCCTTGCTCTGCTCATGTCTGTCTAACTGCCTATAACAGTGGTCAGCAAACTCATTAGTCAACAGAGCCAAATATCAACAGTACAACGATTGACATTTCTTTTGAGAGCCAAATTTTTTAAACTTAAACTTCTTCTAACACCACTTCTTCAAAATAGACTTGCCCAGGCCGTGGTATTTTGTGGAAGAGCCCCACTCAAGGGGCCAAAAAGCCGCATGTGGCTCGAGAGCCGCAGTTTGCCAACCATGGGCCTATAACATTATCAGTCAAAAGAAAATGATACCCTACATACAGGAGAATAATAATTAAAAATTTATGAGCAATGACAAAAGTTATGGGACATCTTTTAATGTTTTAATATGTTTTTATTGATTTTTAGAGAGGAAGGAAAAGGGATAAGGAGATAGAAACATCGATGAAAGAGAAACATGATCATCTGCTTCCTGCATGCCCCCTACTGGGGATTGGGCCTGCAAACCCAGCATATGCCCTGACCAGTGACCTCTTGGTTCATGGGTCAACACTCAACCACTGAGCCACACCTGCCAGGTGGGACATTTTCTTTTAAGTGCTGAAAGAAAAACACTTTCAACTAAGGAATCTATATCTTCTTCAGACATGAAAATTAAATAAGGACATTTTCTTTTGTTTGTCTGTTTGTTTTTTATTGATTTTAGACAGAGAAAGGAAGGGAGAGGGAGAGAAAGAGACCAAGAAACATCCATGTGAGAGAGAAACATTGATCAGTTGTCTCCCCTATCCACCAGGGGTTAACCCACAACTCAGGCATGTGCCCTGAGCAGGAATTGAACCAGCAACATTTTGGTGCACTGAACAACACTCAAAAGAACTGAGCCACATTGGCCAGGGTTTCATATCCTAATATATAAAAACCCTGGGTCGACAACCAGTAACGACCAAGGCTCGACCAACTGGAAGTCAGTCCTACAGTCAGGACTGCTTGACTGCTTCCATTGCAGGTGCGGTGCCCCAGCACTGACTGCTGAGGGGGCTGTGAATCCGGGACAGAGAGAGGCCTGAAGAGAGAAGCAGGGACTGATCCGTTGCCTCTGTGGCAGCTTTTGATCAGCACTTGCTTCTCTGTCTGGCCAGCAGCCATGTCTCCATTTCTTTACAGGCCTTCACCAGGACTGCTGATCAGCCCCACCTTTCTGATCAGGCCCCATTGATAGGCCCAGAGACACTGACTGGCATAGGAACCGACCAATCAGAACCAAATGTGGGTGCTGTGAAGAACGAATGGCTACCTAGGAGGTGGAGCTTTTGACACTGACTGGCATAGAAACTGACCAATCAGAACCAAATCTGGGTGCTGTGGGGAGCCAATGGCTGCCTAGGAGGCGGAGCTTTTGATGCTGACTGGCATAGAAACCGACCAATCAGAACCAAATTGGCCAGCAGGGGAGGGCTGTTGGGGATGAGATCAGGAGGCAGGGGAGGGCCATTGGGGGTGAGATCAGGCCAGCAGGGGAGGGCAGTTGGGGGCAATCAGGTTGGCAGGGGAGGGCTGTTGGAGGTGAGATCAGGCCAGCAGGGGAGGGCAGTTGGAGGCAACAAGGCTGGCAGGAGAGGGCAGTTAGGGGCGATCAGGAAGGCAGGCAGGTGAGCAGTTAGGAGCCAGTGATCCCAGATTGCGAGAGGGATGTCCGACTGCCGGTTTAGGCCCAATCCCCCAAGGGGTCCTCAATTGGAAAGGGTGCAGGCTGGGCTGAGGGAACCCCCCCCCTCGGTGCATAAATTTTGTGCACCGGGCCTCTAGTCCTACCTAATAATAGACAAATATGCAAATTGACCATACCTTCGCTATGCCCACAATTGGCCAGGAGGCGCGGGGGGCGGGACTCGGGATGGCCGGGGTGGCTGATTAGGCCAGCAGGACTCTGAGCTCGCGTCGCCAGAGGCAGCGCGAGCTCAGCGTCTGTGCCATGGCTGTGCTGCGGCACAGAAGGGGCCTCTGGGGCAGCGAGCCTACGTCCCGCCGTGGACCATCAAAAGCGTGGGAGCTGGGTGCCTGTCTGCTCCGGCACCAGGATAGCAGGTTAGACCTAGGGGACCCTACATGTGCATGATTTAATCATGCACTGGACCTCTAGTTTTTTAAATAATACTAAAAGAAGTAATTGCCAGTAGAACTCCTCTATAAGAACTGTTTTCCATTTTTATTCAGGTAGAGGGAAATGATACCAGACTAAAACTTGGATCTTCAGAAAGAATTAAAGAGCATCAGAGATGGCAACTATCTGGGTAAATATAAAAGGTTATACTTATATCTGTGGGACCCAAACCCCAGCAAGATATATGGTAGAACATTATCAGTACCCTAGAAAGTTCCATCATGCCCCTTCTGCATCAACTCTCCCTCCCAGGAGGAAATCCATGTTCTGGGGTTTTCCCACCATGGATTTGTTTAGCTGATTAGTTTTCCCTGTCCTAGAATTCCAATAAATTCAAAATAAGATCCTGATACTGGACTAGAAGGATCTGTTCACCTGCACACATCAAAGCCCAATCAAATGCAAACAGGAGTTTACAGCAAAAGAAGTAGAAGTTTATTCTTTGAGGAAATGGCTCCAAGCCAAGAGTCACAGGTAAGTGAGTGCTAACAGACCTGACTTCCCAATCGCTCCCGGGGGATGGGCTACATAGGGGGAACATCATTCATCATGATGGCTAAAGGCGTCAGGGTTGTGGGCTCTACTGATAGTTTGGGGCCAGGGTAGAGAGTAGTTGATCACTGTATAAGTATCCTGATGTCAGCCATGGCATTGTTCTTAAGACAGGTTGATACTGATCAAAATCTGATGTCCTAAGCTAGGGGCTTAATGATTAAGGAAGGGACTGAACAGACAGAAAGGAGAAAGAGTCGTGTTAAAGAAATTGAGTTTTTACCCAACCGGTGTGGCTCAGTGGTAGAGCATTGACCTATGAATCAGATCATGGTTCAATTCCTGGTCAGGGCACATGCCCGGGTTTCGGGCTCCATCCCCAGCAGGGGGCCTGCAGGAGGCAGCCGAACAATGGTTCTCTCTCATCATTGATGTTTCTATCCCTCTCTTCCTCTCCCTTCCTCTCTGAAATCAATAAAAATATTTTTTAAAAACAAATAAGGAAATCGAGTTTCTGTGGTTATAATCCTAAAACTCATTTAAGAGAAAATAGTTGTGAAACCTTTTGATTTGCAAGGCTGATGTACATCCAGTCTACACTATGTAGTCAATTTTTTTTGCTTCAACTGCCCAAGATTCTCTTTAAGCATTAACCCCTAAATAAGGTTTCCCTGGGTTCTCTGACGAGGCATTGGTTGTGTGGAAGGCAAAGCCACCCTGCTCCTGAACTTGAGTTAAAGGGAAAGAGCAAACTCTAATCTACCCTTGGATAAAGTAATGAAACCTACTTCCAATACCAGGTTTGTAGCCTTGGTAGAAAAAAGCCACCAGCCAGGATAAAGTTGAGGATACAGACAAAAGAAAAAAATGCTTTGTGGAGGAAGTTCATGGAGAAGAAGGTGTCAAAAAAGCAGACTGGCCTTAAACATTAGAAAGGACATCTTATCTCCTGAGACTAGAACAGAGAGGATAAGATTGATGAGGAAATAAAACCTTTAAAGTATAGGGGATTCAGGGAACTATGGGATATCTACCTTGATTAATTGGCAATCACTGCAATCAAAGCAGCTGAAACAGGAGATACAGTGGATGCAGGCATTAATTACAGAAGGAGTTGTGATTTAAAGGTCAAAACAATTAGACCCTGTACACCGAATACAGCACAGTGGTGCAAGCACAACAAAGCAACTGCTATAAAATAATGCTGGATCCCAACTTCACTCTTTAAAGCAAAATTTCAATCTAGATTTAAATCTAGAGAATAACCATAGAAGTACTAGAATAAAACAACTGCTATGGTATAGCACAACCCATTGCACAACGATGATGCCACATATCATTTTTAAGAAAAACTCCAGCATTTTATCTCCCCCTCCTTTCTGGATACTCACTCTGCTCTCTCAGCTCTGTTTTTACAGGTTACCCATGGCTGTGAACTTTGCTGAGATGGTAGGGACAGTCTAACTGCAGCAATTAAAACGTGATCTATGAACTGAAATTACAAATAGACGGACAACGTTGGCCAGAGTAACTGGTTATGGAGTGCTTTGGCCCTCATAGTCCTCACATGGGAGCCTGCTATACTAGTATATTTTAGCTGTTGAAGCATTGGGAGCCATAGTACATTGTAATTCAATTCAAATACTCCAAAGTCTATTTTCATTCATTCAACCAATAATAATGAGGGCCCGCTGAGGAAAGAAACTATGTTAGAGGTAAAAACAAAAGGAGTGGAGGAATTTTTTGCTCTGAAGAAACTTTGTTTTTGAGAGCTGCCTTTGATTGTCGAGAACCTTCCATTCTGAGCCTCTCTACCCAACTCCTCCATGAATGTCTTGGGTCATCCTTTCCATGTTTTTCATTCTGGAAGATTGGGATAACTCAGTAGAATAAGAAGAATATTTCAGATAGGCAAACCAACTATTATGTCATGCCTTTTATTCCTTCCTTCCTATTTGTATATTTATAAAAACAATAAACTCGAAGTTCTATTTCAGTAAGTAGCTTGTGAAACACTTGACTCAGCTCTATACATAGTCTTCTTTCTATCAAACAGGTTTTATTTAATTTTTTTTCTTTATTGATTAAGGTATTACATATGTGTCTATCAAACAGTTTTTGAAGTTATTTTAAAATTAGCAGGGTAGCCCGGCCAGTGTGGATCAGTAGTTGAGCATTAACCTTTGGACTAGGAGATCATGGTTTGATTCCCAGTCTGGGCACATGCCCAAGTTTCAGGCTCGATCCCCAGTGGGGGGCATGTAAGAGGCAGGCAATCAATGATTCTCTCTCATCATTGATGTTTCTATCTCTCTCTCCCTCTCCCTTCTTCTCTGAAATCAATACAAATATATTCTTAAAATTAGGAGGGTAAGGAACATCCATACCATCCATACCGTCTATGGACTGCTTTTTACTTAGGAAAAAAAAGTGACAACAAACATGACTGGGTGGAATAATGGAGTCAAGATATACTATCTCAGGTAAATTAACTTTACCATTTTATAAAACACAGTGAGATATTGTTTCCTACCTACACATCCTGAAGGTCCTAGAGCAAAGCACTGCAGCACTTAACCACTGAGTCAGCCTTGTATCAGCAGTTTTTGTATTTCTTTTTTCTCTGCTCAACTTTAGGAACCTGTCTCAGAAACACCAGCATCCAGCCTCTCCTGGACACTCTGAGAGCAAGCGGATGCTCACCATCTGCCATTCATATCACCTGGATGGTTCCTCCCTCTCCCCTTGTCTTCGGGAATTTCCAATGTGCTTTACTAAAGAACTGACATAAATCCCGGCCGAATGGCTCAGTGGTTGAGCACTGACATATGAACCAGGAGGTCATGGTTAGATTCCTAGTCAGGGTACATGCCCAAGTTGTGGGCTCAATTCCTAGTATGGGATGTGCAGGAGGCAGCCAATCAATTATTCTTTCTCATCATTCTATCTCTCACTCCCTCTCCATTCCTCTCTGAAATCAATAAAAACAAATATAAAAAAAAGAGAGAGAGAGAAATGACATAAAGCTTTTGCACCAATTGCTTTAAGTTTTTGAGATAAGAATGCTGTTCAGTTTGTGCTGACTCAAGAGGCATCTGTACGGGACCCCAGGACAGCAGCTCAAAGTTATATCTAGTTCACAGCTGCGTTTATAGGATCAGTCCTTCAATCCTGATCTTGACATCTTCCCAGTGAACTCAGCTCAAAAGTAAACTTAACTTTGTAACAGCATGGATGGACCTGGAGAGCATTGTGCTAAGTGAAAGCAGTCAGTCAGAGAAAGACAAGCACCATGTGATTTCCCTCATATGTGGAATCCAATGAACAAAATGAACTAACAAGCAAAATAGAGACGGACTCAGAGAGAGAGAGCAGGCAGACAGCTGTGGGGGAGACAGGGTTCTGGGTAGGGGGTTGGAAGGATTGAGCAAAAAAGAAAAAAAAAAACATGAACACAGACAACAGTGTGGTGATTGCTGGGGAGAGGGTGGAGGGAGGGGAGCTAGAGTAGGGTAAAGGGGGCATAAATGGTGATGGATGGAAACTTGACTTGGAGTAGTGAACACACAATACAGTGTACAGATGATACGCTGTAGAATTGTGCACTTGAAACCTGTATAATTTTGTTAAGCAGTGTCACCCCAATAAATTCAATAAAATGGGGGGGAAAGTGAACTTAAAAATCCCTTTACATGCTTTAGGTAGATGGAGTCCAAGCAGATCTTTGTCTTAATAAGCCTATACCTGTGGTCAGCAAACTGCGGCTTGTGAGCCACATGCGGCTCTTTGGCCCCTTGAGTGTGGCTCTTCCACAAAATACCACAGGCCTGGGCGAGTCTATTTTGAAGAAGTGGCATTAGAAGAAGTTTAAGTTTAAAAAATTTGGCTCTCAAAAGAAATTTCAATCGTTGTACTGTTGATATTTGGCTCTGTTGACTAATGAGTTTGCCAACCACTGGCCTATACTATCTTTCACTGTTAATTCCTGGGGGTTTGTTTCCAACTGTTACCCTTGCAGAATAATTATGATGCTACAGATGAACATTCTGCCCTCAAGGCCTTTTAGGCTGCAGTTTAAGACCAGTCACCAAAGAAGCACTCTGTTCTCCAAAGTCAAGGCAAGTGGGGTGAGAAGCAGAAATATCACACACAAATCAGAAAAGGGAAGTTAACCTGAAGTCTTTGGCCCTGAAGCCAATGGCACACATGGTCACAGGCTGACTGTCACCCGGGACTATGGCAGTGGCACAGGCCCCGTGTGCAGAAGTGCGCCATGCTTAGTCTAATACTCTGCTTCCACTGTCTTAAGTCCTTGATAACTTTTGAATAAGGGCTCTGCATTTTCATTGTGCTCTGGGCCTGGCACATTATTCAGCCAGTCCTATTGCCATTTCTTTATATATATGGTGAGGCAGGGGGAGAAAGGAGGAGTCTGTTGAAGCTTAAGTCACTGGTGTTCATCCACAGCCGTGGGGACCCTAACATTCTTCTCTCCAGCACATTTTAATATTTTGACTTCTGATTCCTCAATTACCAGCTGCTCTACTTCAAATAAGAAGCTGAATAGTAAAATATATGTTCATTCCTTTCATGCTCACTGGGAAGACCCATGTTATCCTACCTAATAAAATGGTAATATGCAAATTGACCACACCTTCGCTATGCCCAAGCCACGCCCACCAGCCCAAGCCACGCCCGCCAGCCAATCAGGAGTGAGTATGCAAATTAACCCAACCAAGATGGCTACAGCCACAGAGAGCAAGGTTTCACAGGCAACAGAGGAAGCCAAGCTTTCTGCATGCCCTTGCCAGGCCTAAGCCTCCACTCAAGCTACAAAGTTTCCATTATAGAAGATAAACAAATTCAAACAGAATGGCGGCAGCCACGGAGCTGGAGAGACCAGGCCAGGGTTGCCCGAAGCAACGGAGAAAGCAAAGCTTTCTGCATACCCTGGCTGGGCCCAGGCCTCTGCTTAAGGCTACAAAGTTTCAATAATAGAAGGTGAATTAACCCAAACAGAAATGGCTGCCGGCCGGAGCATGCAGGAGGCTTGGCTCCGCTCCAGGCTACAAAGTTTCAATTGTAGAAGGTAAATAAATCCAGATACCAGGGCCTCCACTTGGGTCACCAGGGGGCGTGGCCGGCCTGCAAACCACCACAGGCCCCTTGCTCAGACCGCCCCACGTCCCAAGGGAACCCCTACCCTGATCCGGGACGCCCTTCAGGGCAAACCAGCTGGCCCCCACTCCTGTACCAGGCCTCTATCCTATCTAATAAAAGAGTAATACGCAGATTGACCATCACTCCAATACACAATATGGCTTCCCCACCTGTGGTCAAAGATCCTGCCCCCATGTGGACACAAGATGGCCACCACAAGATGGCCAGCAGGGGAGGGCAGTTGGGAGGCACCCGGCCTGCAAGGGAGGGCAGTTGGAGGTGATCAACCCTGCAGGGGAGGGCAGTTAGGGGTGACCGGGCTGGCAGAGGAGGGAAGTTGGGGGCAAACAGGCTGGCAGGGAAGCAGTTAGGCATCAATCAGGCTGGCAGCGGAGTGGTTAGGGGGTGATTAGGCTGGCAGGCAGAAGCAGTTAGGGGCAATCAGGAAGGCAGGCAGGCGAGCAGTTGGGAGCCAGCAGTCCTGGAACGGGCAGTCGGACATCCCTCGAGGGGTCCCATATTGGAGAGGGTACAGGCTGGGCTGAGGGACAACCCCCCTCCGTGCACGAATTTCGTGCATTGGGCCTCTAGTGTTATATAATGAAGCTACAGGGGCGGACTATGCTATTGCATGAGATCGTGACTCTAAAAGAAGTGAAGGTGCCGGCCAGCGTGACTAAGTGGTTGAGCGTTGTCCCATGTACTGAGAGGTCACCGGTTCAATTCCCAGTCAGGGCACATGCCTGCCAGGGTTTCTAGTTTAACCCCCCATGTGGGGTGTGCAGGAGGCAGCTGATCGATGATTCTCTCTCATCGTTGATATTTCTAACTCTCTCTCTCTCCCTTCCTCTCTGAAATCAATAAAAATATGTTTTTAAAATAAAACAAATAAATAAGTAAAGTGAAAGTGACCCTCTGGGAAGAAATGAAAAGAGGTCTTTGACACTCGAGATGTACAAGCAAAAATAGGATGAAATCCTCAGAAAATGATCTCATTCCCCTCCTACTTGCAGAATCAGCCCAGCTCCGGGATGCAGAATGACAAGGGGGTGTAGGATTGCAAGGCCCACACGGCATCCCAGCAGACAGTCAGATTGCAGCCTAAACAAGTAAGAGGTTTGCTGTTGGTCAACAGACAGAGGAGATAACAATGTAGCAAATGCAGTTGTTTATACCCAAGACTTAGTTCCTGTTGCTTGCGAAGATGAGCCTAGGAGAGAGAAAGAGAGTGCAGCTGACCCCTGGGAAGAGGATCTGGAGTGTATGTGGGCCAGGTGTGTGGGGCCGTGAGGTGAGATGGAAGTCACATCTGCTGGGGAGAACTGAGGAAGTTGGGAGGATAAATCCAGAAGCAGGCAGGTCCCAATGCCTCCGTGCTGGGAAAGGAACAGTACTCCAATATCTGCAGGTGATATGAATGAGCACCAGTCTCTGGTGATCCCGGAACTCTCACGACTTCCATTTGCAAACTACATTAAAGTTTGATGTATGCTACATAGCATTTTCTCTTAATTAAACTTCTTAATTAAACTTGATAGCAAAAAAAAAAAAAGAAATAAAATGCCTGTCTTCCATTTCAGATATCCCCGGGAGTGCTGGAAAAGGGAAATGTACCACCAGGAATTGTTCTATAAAAGTAATTACCTGAAGGAATTTATGAAACAAATGTACTGATTCAGGTGTTACACGTGTTATTAGTCACATTTGAAAAGTCTTAATACAAACAGAACATTTGTATCTTCGGCGGATGGTAGCAGCTCAGAAGAGGAAGTCATTTCGATGCTGCAATGATAACTGTAGATGCTAGGACAGCGGAAAGGGCAGCAGACTAGGTTATTGATTCTAGATAGAATTCCCCTTCTCTTATAATCTAACATCAGGACATTGGCCAATCATTACTTGTGTGGCCCTCAATTGAAACAGAAAATGTTTAGTTCAGTGGTTCTCAAAGTGTGTCACCAAAACCAGCGACATCAGCATCACTTGGGAACTTATTAGAAATACAAATTCTCAAGCTCCATCCAAGACCTACTGAATCAGAGACTCTGGGGGAACAGCATAGCAATCTGTATTTTAACAAGTCCTCCAAGAGATTCTGATAAGTGCTGAAATCTTAAAAAGACTTAATTAGATGAACTCCAACTCTCATTAGGGCTCAAAAATTCTATAGCACTGTGACCATTATCATCATCAGTCATAAATATCAAGAGAATACTTTTTATCCCCCCACCTAAGTACTTTATGTATAATAATCTATTTACCCATCACAACATCCTGTAAATTCTATTATTTCCTCTTAGCAAATGAGGCATGCAAGGGTCTGGTAGCTCTGGTAAAAATGTACCACTAAGATGCTTCTTCAAGGAAGGCTTTGTTCCTCCAGCTGTCAGGAACTTCAGGGCTTTCTTCCGCTGCAAAGAACCAACCTACTCGAAGACACATCCTTCCAGGGGAGCCCATATCAAGTAATCACAGAAGGGTGTAAAGGCCTGCTCCCACCAGGGCAGTGGTCGGCAAACTCATTAGTCAACAGAGTCAAATATCAACAGTACAACGATTGAAATTTCTTTTGAGAGCCAAATTTTTAAACTTAAACTATATAGGTAGGTACATTGTTATTAACTTAATTAGGGTACTCCTAAACTGGCCTTTGCTGAAAACTCAAGGGGCCAAAGAGCCGTATGTGGCTCACGAGCTGCAGTTTGCTGAACACTGCACCAGGGAAAAGCTCTGACTATGCTCCAGAATTTCCCAGTGGGAGGGGGAGCCTGCATGAATTTGATGTCTCCCTCTCCCAATCTTGCTTCCTTCCCCTTCCTGTCACATATGTTGATCCCTAAATATCCTGCTCACCCAACTTATCAATGTTTGCTTCTGGAAAACCCATTTCTAACAGTAGTTAATTGATAGTCAGAGGCCAGTAATTGGTTGAACCAGGTTTCAAGTCCAGGTAGATGGACAATAAGCCATAGGCTCATAACTATTGATTATCCTGCCCTATAATTTGTTCCCCGCTTGAGTTTATAAGTTAATGACTCAAGTATTTGAACATGAGCTTTTGGAAATAATTAAATATTCAAATGAGTTTCCTCATTTGAAAGTTTTGGGTGATTGCTGCAGTTTGCCCCTGGTTGGGGTGAGCAAGCACTGATGGGTCTGAGAAGTTCTGAGTCCCAGAGTTCCACTGGGTCATGTTACCTACCACCTTAAGGAATAGATTCACACATTATAATACCAATCAGATAAGATCTTTTATAATTATATTGGGAAACACTCAGCATAAAGCCTAGGAGACATTACAATGGATAATATGAAATAAAAAGGATGATAAAAGAACACTACCAACAATTATATGCCAACAAAGTCGATAACCTAGAAGGAATGCACAAATTACTAGAAACATACAACCTACCAAGACCAAAACATGAAGAAACAGAAAGCATGAACAAATCAGTAATGAGTAATGAGATTGGATCAGTAATCAAAAACCTTCCATTAGAGATAAGCCAAGGACCAGATAGCTTCACTGGTAAATTTTACTAAACATTTAAAGAAGAAATAAACCAATACTGCTCAAACTCTTCCAAAAAATGGAAGGGGAGGGAACACTGCCAAACTCATTACATGAGGCCAGTATTACCCTGATACCAAAGTTAGACAAAGATACCACAAGAAAATTCCAGGCCAATATCCATATCCATGATGACTATAAATGCAAAAATCCTCAGCAAAGTACTAGCAGACTAAAACAAACAGCATGTTAAAAGCATCATACACCACAGCCAAGTGTGATTCATATATATATTCATATATATATATATATCTATATATATATATATCATATATATACATATATAGTATATATATATATATATGAATATTATTCATCCATATGCAACAACATGGATGAAATTTGAGGCCATTTTGCTAAGGAAAATAAGCTAGTCAGAAAAGATGGGAGGGGGGTTGAATGATGCGGCTTCTGCATATGAATGGCCTGCCCTATCAAAGCTTAACCTAACAAACTTCAGCTCTGGTCAGACAGCTCCAAAACCTCCAAACCCCAAGCAAAGAGGAGAAAACTGTAGTTCTCGCTGTAGCTCCTGCTGGGTGGCCTCAGACAGCAGCTGACCTGCACCCCATTGGAGATCCAGAAGCCAGTGTACCTAGTGGTCAGTGTGAGACAACATCAGATTTCAACTCCTCACATCCATAAGTGACACATTCAAGAGGCAGACTCAGTGAGCACCAAAGCCCCACTGAAACAAGTCCTGCCCCATAAGCGTGTCTCCAGCACAGCAGTTCTTCCATTATAGACAAAGCAGGTCCTCACAGCCAATTGGCTTGGAGGTCAATTCCTCCCAGTGTACCAACAGCAATCAAGGTTTAACTATACCAAGACTTTGCACTCAGCCCACAAAGGGGTGCACCAAGAGTGTCCACCTCAGGTGATTGGAGAGGCTGAGCCACTGGCCCCTATAGGTCACCTACCACACAAAGCCACTCCATCAACACAGGAAAGCAGCCAAAATGCAGAGACAAAGAAACATGTCACGAATGAAAAAAATGGAGGAAAGCAAACTACTGGACATAGAGTTCAAAACCACATTTATAAGGTTACTCAAGAATCTTCTAAAAACTGCCAAGAAACTGATGAGACCTCCCTCCGAGGAGCTTAGTGAGACCTTCAAGGACCTTAATGAGAATGCAAAAAAAAAAAAAAAAAATGGAAAGGACCAGTCAGAAATTAAGCATACACTGTCTGAAATAAAGAATATACAGAAATTCAAATGTAGATCAAAGGACCCCAAGAATCAAACCAAAGATCTGAAATATGAGGAAACAAAAAACACCCAACCAAAAAAACAAAAAGAAAAAAGAATCCAAAAATATGAAGATAGTGTAAGGATCCTCTGGGACAACTTTAAGCATACCAACATCCGAATTATTGGGATGCCAGAAGAAGAGAGAGAGCAAAATATTGAAAACCTATTAGAAGAAATAATGACAGAAAACTTTCCCCACCTGGTGAAAGAAATAGACTTACAAGTCCAGGAAGTGCACAGAACCCCAAACAAAAAGAATCCAAAGAGGACCACACCAAGACACATCATAATTAAAATGCCAAGGGCAAAAGACAAAGAGAGAATCTTGAAAGCAGCAAGAGAAAAACAGTTAGTTACCTACAAGTTACCCATACGACTGTCAGCTGATTTCTCAACAGGAACTATGCAGGCCAGAAGGGAGTGGCAAGAAATATTCAAAGTGATGAACAGCAAGAACCTACAACCAAGATTACTCTACCCAGCAAAGCTATCATTCAGAATTGAAGGTCAGATAAAGAGCTTCACAGACAAGAAAAAGCTAAAGGAGTTCATCACCACCAAACCAGGATTATATGAAATGCTGAAGGGTATTCTTTAAGAAAAGGAAGAAGAAGAAAAAGGTAAAGATAAAAATTATGAACAACAAAATGACAACAAATACATACCTACCAACAAGTGAATCTAAAAATCAAGTGAATAAAAAATCTGATGAACAGAATGGACTGATGAATATAATAGAATCAGGGACATAGAAAGGGAGTGGACTGACAATTCTCAGGGGGAAGAGGGTGTGAGGGGTGCGGTAAGAGATTGGACAAAAATCTTACACCTATGGATGAAGACAGTGGTGGGGGGTAAGGGCATGGGATGGGGTGGGGAATGAGGTGGAGGGGAGCTATGGGGTGGGGGGAAAGAGGAACATCTGTAATAATCTGAACAATAAAGATTTTTTTTTTTTTAAGTACAAACTGGCTGTTACAGAATAGTCATGGGGATAAAAAAGTACAGCATAGGAAATATAGACAATAATCCTATCTAATAAAGAGGGAATATGCTAATTGACCTTCATGCCATTGCAAAGATGGTGGTGCCCACAGCCAATAAGGAGGGAATATGCTAATTGACTGCCCTGCCCTCAAATATGGTGGTGCCCACAGCCAATAAGGAGGGAATGTGCTAATTGACTGCCATGTTCTCAAAGATGCTGGCACTCACAGCCACAAGATGGTGGCGTCCAGTTCCCTCAGCCCTGCAGGGACAGCTGGCAGGCCCAGCCGCTCCACGCACCTGCTTCCAGAGTTCCCCAGTTCCCTCAGCCCTCCAGCTGCCCAGAGCCGGCCCGAGGCACAGGCAAGCCTTGGATGGCAGCTGCCCAGCTGCCGAGGGCCACCCGAGGCTCAGGTAACCAGGGCTGGCCGAGGCTTGCACTGCCGGCAGTGGCAGCAGCAGAGGTGTGATGGGGCATCGCCTTCCCCTGATCACCGGGTTGCCTCCTGCCCCTGAGGGCTCCCGGACTGTGAGAGGGGGCAGGCCAGGCTGAGTGACTCCCCTCAAGTGCATGAATTTTCATGCACCGGGCCTCTAGTATTTTCATAACTATATACAGTGTCAGATTTATCAGGATCATCACTTAGTAAGTTATGTAATATCTACTCACTGTAATATCTAAAAACTAATGTAATAATGTATGTCACCTGTAATTGAAAATAAAAATGATTTTAAAATGAGGGTGGGAAAGGACAAACATTGCATGATTTCACTTATATGAGCTATAAACTAATCAAAGATCATTAATCAGAGAATGGAATGGTGATTATCAGGAACTGGAGAAAGAGGAAAATGGGGAGTTGTTTTCAATGGGTATAATGTTTCAGTTACACAAATGCTTTAAGTTTTAGAGCTCTGATGTACAACATAGTGCCTGTAGTTAACAATACTGTATTGTGCACTTAAAAAAATTTATTGCTCTCTGTTTCTCCTGTTAAACAGCCAGCCACATCTTCCTGCGAAGAGCCAGCTGCAACCCTGAGACACAATGGTGAAGGTCAGAGTGAATGGATTTGGCAGTATTGGGTACTGGTCACCAGAGCTGCTTTTAACTCTGGCAAAGCAGATAATACCACCATCAATGACCCCTTCATTGACCTCAACTACATGGTCTACATGTTCCAGTATGATTCTACTCATGGCAAGTTCAAAGGCACAGTCAAGGCTGAGAACGGGAAGCTTGTCATCAATGGAGAGACCATATCCATCATCCAGGAGTGAGGTCCCACCAACATCAAATGGCATCCTCACTACTATGGATAAGACTGGGGATCACTTGATGGGTGGAACAAGGTGGTCATCATCTCTGTCCCTTCTATAAATGCCTCCATGTTTGTGATGGGTGTGAACCATGACAAGTATGACAACTCCCTCAAGATTGTCAGAAATGCCTCCTGCACCACCAACTGCTTTGCCCCCTGGCCAAGGTCATCCATGACAACCTTGGCATCATGGAGGGACTCATGACCACAGTCCATGCCATCACAGCCACCCAGAAGACTGTAGATGGCCCCTCTGGGAAGCTGTGGTGTGATGGCTGAGGGGCTTCCAAGAACATCCTCCTTGCTTCGACTGGCACTGCCAAGGCTGTGGGCAAGGTCATCCCTGGGCTGAATGGGAAGCTCACCGGCATGGCCTTCCGTGTCCCCACCCCCATTGCATAGGCTGTAGATCTGACCTGCCGCCTGGAGAAAGCTGCCAAATACAATGACATCAAGAAGGTACTGAAGTAGGCACCAGAGGGCCCCCTCAAGGGCACCCTGGGCTATACTAAGGACCATGTTGTCTCCTGTGACTTTAACAGTGACACCCACTCCTGCACCTTCAATGCTGGGCCTGGCATCGCCCTCAATGACCACTTTGCCAAGCTCATTTCCTGGTATGACAATGAATTTGGCTACAGCAACAGGGTGGTGGACCTTATGGTCCACACGGCCTCCAAGGAGTAAGAGCCCCCTGGACCACCAGCTCCAGCAAGAGGATGAAAAAGGACTCTCCTCAGATGCTGGAGAGCCCTTGCCCCAAATCAACCCCCCAACACACAGAATCTCCTGACCTCCACAGTTTCTACCCTAGAGCCCCTGAAGAAGGGGAGGGGCTTAGGGAGCCCTACCTTGTTATGCACCATCATTAATGCTCACTGTATCCAGTAAAAAAAAAAAAAAAATGCTAAGAGGGTAAGGCTCATGTTAAATGTTCTTACTACCAAAAAACAAAAGGGACTGGGGGAAGTTTCTGGAGATGATGATTGTTTCTTACTTTGATTGTGGTTCTGGTTCCTAGGTGAGTGATACGTCAAAACTCTTCAAATATTACGTATTATATAAGTGCAGTGTTTCGCATAGCAATCATACTTTAATAAAGCTGTTTGAGAAACCTGGGCGTGATTTCTGTTTATACATGAAGCAAAGAAATAAAGAATTTTAAAGCAAGCAGTCGTCACCAAAAGACAACCTTCACTGGGAAAAAAACACCCAAAAATGTCCTGACTGGAGTACATTTTTAGTGCAATGATGCTCAGTATTTGGCTGTTCACTGGCATTAATAGAGATTCTATTAATTGCTGCCATTTTAACTTGCTCAGGGTACAGTATGGAGATTGAGATTTTTTTAAAAACTCTCCAGGTGATTCTAATATCCAGTGAAGATTGAGAACTACTGCTTCCAGGTAAACTCAATTCTCATTACACAGCCAGCAGTTCCTTAGAGGAAAAAGCACTCATGTGTGATAAATTTGGGAAGTCATTTAAGTATTTTATTTCATAAAGTGAGTTACTTGATGGGTCACATACAAGAGATTTGTCCCAATAGAAATAAGATACAAAAATAAAAGTGCAATTCTATTGCAAAGAGTTGGCACACAGATTTTACCCACTTTTTTCTCTCTTTCTCCCACCCCACATTCAGCCTCGTTTGGATAACACCAAAGCTACTGTTGGTCAGCCTGAGAATCATACAAATATACTAAGCTTTTGACTCCATCCTAGTAGGAAAACAAATAACAGTTATACCTCACACAGAAATTCCAAGACATTATCACATTTAATAAATGTAGATGAAACTCATTGTGATTGCTATGAGCAGTAATGACTTTATTATACAGAACTAGAGAGATTTAGTAACTCATCCAATGACACTGCTCTCTTCCCTGTCTGTGAAATTCCTCAGGAAAAAAATGCTTTGGTAGCCATCAAGGACTATAAAAAAGAAAACTACTCACAGCATAGAAATGAAATATATATGTATAGGAGAGAGAAGAAGGAAGAGGGAGAAAGAGAGAGAAATGGTGCCCTGAATTAAACTGGCAACCTTTCGGTGCAGGGGAAAGTGACGAACAAATTGAGCCACACCAGCCAGGGCCAGAAATGAAATTTTTGTAGTGAGTATAGGCTAAGGGTGGGGAACCGTTTTTCTGCCAAGGGTCATTTGAATATTTATAACATCATTTGTGGGCCTCTAGTGACAATATAATTGCTCAAGAGAAAGGCATTGTACATTCTTGAGCAGGGGAACAATAAGATGAAAGGGACTGCTTAAAAACATGAGCCTGTCAGCAAATATCTATCGGTTTGATTCCCTATCAGGGCACATGCCTGGGTTGAGGACTCGCTCACCAGTAGGGGGCATGGAGGAGGCAGCTGATCAATGATTCTCTCTCATCATTGATGTTTCTATCTCTCCCTCTCTCTTCCTCTCTGAAATCAATAAAAAGTATATTTTAAAAAATTATCCTGCTATATTGGTCAAACATTTCATTAACTCATCCCTAATGGCTTGGCAGGGCCCGACCAAATGAGGTCAAAGGCTGAACATTTCCCACCCCTGGTTTAGGCAGAACACAGATGGGTAGAGGTGAAACAGTCTCAGAACAGAAGAGAAACACTGCTCATGAGGCTATTTCTCAGTCCTAGAGAAACAGAACTCCTAAGATCCAACCCCAATAAGACATACAGTGTCATAAAAGGCAAGATAAACATCAAACAGTTTGCCTCACTGAATTATTTTCTATGTCACTAAACAAGTACATGAGCTAAGAACAATCAAATGGTGTACTCTTTCAAGCATATGCCCAAGAAATATTTGACAAAATATTTGAGCACCCATTACTCATTCAACAGCTATGTTCAATAAGTATTCGTTGAGTATCAGCTATGTACAAGGTACTGGAGGACACTCAATGGGAAGAGATAGAAATATGAATTAAATACTGATCCTTAAATGAGTTTCCATTCTCATAGGAACATAAGACAACAGAGACAATGCAATAAGAATTCAGCTTAGAGAAACTATATCTGGATATACAGATGATAAATTCAGGCTTGATGGAGAATAAGAGAAAGGAGACCAGTTTACCAAAAAGCCAATATGCTAAAGGATCAACTCTCCAAAACTCCTAAATGAACTGACCATTGTGAAGGAGTAGGATTTGGGCATGAAAAAGACATTGAAGAGTAGATAGAGTGGGGCTGGCCAGGAATTCCTGACTTAGGGAATCAATGAGAAAGGGAATACATAGCCTGGCCAGTGCAGCTCAGTGGTTGAGCATCAATCTGTGAACCAGGAGGTCACGGTTCGATTCCTGGTCAGGGCACATACTCAGGTTGTGAGTTCGATGCCCAGGGTGGGGCATGCAGCAGGCAGCTGATCAATGATTCTCTCTCATCATTGATGTTTCTATCTCTCACTCCTTCTCCCTTCCTCTCTGAGATCAATTAAAAAATATATTTTTAAAGAGAGAATACATCTTTTAGAATAATGTGACTCAGGGCAAGCATGCCAAACAGAGTACCGTTTTAGCTTGGCTAGAGTAAAAGGTGTTTAAAAGGGAATAAGAGAAAGTAAAAAGAGAAAACTTGTAAGATGACCTCACGCAGAACAAATGCACCTGGTTAAGTACTCTGGGCTAGACAACGTCTATGCTTTCCAGCAAGGAAGGGACATGGCCAGACACCTCCACTTCCAGAAGTTTATAATGACCACAAGGAAAGGCTGTAAAGAAAGCCCAGACAGGAAGTTACCGCAGATAAAACAAAAACCTAACCACGATCGGTAACATGCATGTGAGAGTCACTATTACACTCGAGAAATCAGGCCGGCCAGTTCACAGGGGGCATGTTGAAAGCTAAGATTAGGCAGAAGAGTGGTATCAGAGTATGGACTACTTACAGAACAAGCAAAGGTGAGGTGCTCCACCACTGAGCTCTGGCTTTAGATAAGCCCCGGACCTCTCAGTGCCTCAAACCCCGACTCACTAAAAGAAAGAAATGAATTAGCTGGAAAGTTTACACCGTCAACCACTTTGCAATCTTATCTATATACTAGAGGCCCGGTGCACGAAATGCATGCACAGGAGGGGGGTGTCCCTTCAGCCCAGCCTGCACCGTCTCCAATCCGGGACCCCTTGGGGGATGTCCGACTGCTGGTTTAGGCCCGATCCCGGCTGCCCCTCCCCCCCCCCCGATAGCCTGGTCGCCCCTCACAGCTTCCCCGCTGGCCTGGTCTCCCCACACAGCCTGCTGTTCAGTCGTTTGGTCGTCCCTCACTAACCCCCCTGCCAGCCTGGTCGTAGGCAGCCATCTTGTGAGGGCATGAGGATCAATTTGCATATTATCTCTTTATTATATAGGATCTAAAAGCCTAAGCAACCAGCTGACCGGCCGACTGGCCAGTAGCTATGATGCACACTGACCACCAGGGAGCAGATGCTCAACGCAGGAGCTGCCGAGCTGCGTTCACTTGGCAGTGGCGGTTCTTGGGTGTTGCACCCAGAACCAGAGAGGAGGGAGCCCGATTCTGGGGTGCATCACCCGAGAACCACCCTCTCACAATCCGGGACCCCTCAGGGGGATGTCGGAGAGCCGGTTTCAACCCAATCTCTGCAAGCCAAGCCGAGGAACCCCACCGGTGCACGAATCCGGGCCTCTAGTGACAATATAATTGCTCAAGAGAAAGGCATTGTACATTCTTGAGCAGGGGAACAATAAGATGAAAGGGACTGCTTAAAAACATGAGCCTGTCAGCAAATATCTATTGTAGGTATTATCTCGGCACAATGCCTCTGTCCCCATGTCATATTTTAGATTCTTAGGGAAGCCTTTGATGTACACCTACCGCAAAGCATACATCACTGCTAGAGACAGGCAATACATTTCTCTCTTAGAAAGCATAATGATATAATTGCAAAATGGATTCAGATGAGCATTTCAAAAGAGGCACTTAGGGCGGTGAAATATGGAACTACACTCATGGAGTATTCAACAGTCTCATAGACACAGCTACTCTTCATTTATGCAACATATTACTGAGCACTGCTATGTGCCAGGCATAGTGCTGGGTGAGGAATACGGTGGAAATGAAGTAGATGCAGGCTCTTCCTTCGGGAAGCTTATAATCTGTGAAAGTCAAATGAGCATCCATATTCAAACCGCCGGCAGTACTATGAAAACAGTAAGTACTGGGATGGGGAGCAGGCTATAGACCCGATTTAGACTGGGAGGGAGGAAGAACTGACCAGTCTTCTGAGAGAGAGAAGTATTTAAACTGAGACCTGAAGATGAGAAGTCAGCTAAGCCAAAATTAGAGAGACTATTTGATGGTGGTGGAGGGGGGCCCGGGTGACATTTCCTTTTTCTTGCTGTTACAGGCCAGCCCACTGCATCAGAGGTTCGTTTCCCTTCTTTGCCGCAGTGTGACAGGCGTAGTTTCTCAAACAAGTACATTGGATCAGCTGGCGTAGGCGGGGCGTCTTCATAACCAGTGTCCACATGCATCTAACATACAGGCCACCACACCCTACATAGAGGTCAAAAACAAGGATACTTACAAGGCTTGTCTTGGGATGCAATAAGACTAGATCTCCGTATCTGCCCAACCAAATTCTTAACAAGTTATAGAGGCCTTAACTAGGTTCAGTTGCACATACCATCCAGATGTTCTTAGCAATATCTTGCTCTCTCTAGGCTGTGTGTCCTTGAGGGAACTCCTAGCACAGGGAAGGCCAGCGGAAAGCGCATTCCAAGGGGAGGAGGAGGAGCCTCTGATGGATTGCATTAGTCCAGCTAATGGGTCAAGTCGAGGTCACATCCTCTGAGAGTCCCCATAGAATTCCGCCAACATAACAGAGAAGGCACCTGGACCTTGGAATATTATTTTTATTCCTTTCTTACAATGATTGAAAAGTAAAATATGCCAAAAGTACCCCAAATATTTATAGATCAACTGTTTAAATATTACATAATGTAGATATTGGAAGTCTCCCTGTTCCACAACCCTTTCTCTGACATTCAATCTTATTTGCACGACCCTCTGACTCCTGGTAGCACATTGAGCATTTCCCTCTCAATTTCCCCATTTACTCAGACCTGATTTTTTTTTTTTTGCAAATGACTTTTCACATCACATTTCAAATGTCAAGATTCTCAGTATGTATATGCTTAAGATGTATATAATGTCTCCTGTTTTCACAAAGGGAGAAAAGCTATCACAATGTTTTTTGGGGGGTTTTTGTTGTTGTTGTTGTTTGTTTTATTATCAGCCCAGTATTTTCCTCTCAAGGACTCCGGAATGAAAAAACTGTGAACGGATTCTGAACTGATAAAAGGCTTACTTAGGCTGACAGGAAGATTACTGGTAAGCAGCAAACCAGACATCTGGGACAGATCAATTTCTTCTAGGATAAACTGTCCTTACATGTATAATATTTACACCCCAATTTGTATTTAGGATAATAGGGTTTAAGGTTTTTTTTAATTGTTTTTAAATATATTTTTATTGATTTCAGAGAGAAAAGGAGAGGGAAAGAGAGAAACATCAATGATGAAAGAAAAACATCATTGATCGGCTGCCTCCTGCACACGCCCCCTATTGGGATTGAACCTACAACCCAGGCATGTGTCCTGACCGAGAATCAAACCATGACCTTCTGGTTCATAGGTTGATCCTCAGCCACTGAGCCCACTGGCCCGACAGAGTTTAAGTTTTAAAAATGCAAGGAGTGCTATATTGTGATACTTTGTTTAGAAAAGAAACAGACATTAAGAATATCTTAGTGTAATAAATGGCTGAGTATCTAGCCTTTAGTTGATTAAAAAGTTAAATAACTAAGAGTTAAGTGAAATGAGTGAATGAGATAAAAGCACTAGAAATACATCTTATGATTAATATACTTAGTAAGAACTCTCAAAGATGTCAGGAATAGAAAAATTTAGTAAACAGTATCAGCATGTGAAAAAACAATATGCAAATAGTGATGGGCATCTGTTGTCTATTATCACAGAGGGAAAATGAGACAGAAGAACAGGCTTAAAAGTCAGGGGGAAAAAAATTAGGTTAAGAACTCCAGCAAAGTAATTGATTAATGTCAGAATAATTTTAATGCTAATAGCATCTAAGTGCACAATGTTCTACATGTCCTTTCAAATATTTCTCCAAATTACTCTCCTCTTAAATTATCATTGTCCAAAATAAACCTGGGCTGTATTGCAATTTCCCCCATCCCACATTCTCACTTAGTACACTAACCGGGCCAAGCCGCTTTGATTGTTCAGGTGCCCAGGAGGAAGGGACCTATTAAAGGATTTGTTGCGTGTGATTTGTGTACCATTTTACTTTGAGAGTAGCAGGTCCCTCTGAGTGGAAAGTTTACGAAGAGCACAAGGTGGAGCTGGAAGTCGGCAGTAGTTTGGCTCCTCACTGCAACAAAGAAGGAAGAGAGAAATAATCTGCAGTTTCAGGGACTTACCACCAGAGGGGGGGTGTGAACCTTAAAGGAGCAGATACAGAACAAACTTACTTGCTACTAAAAGGGTAGTTAGTACTTGATGGCTATGGTTCAGTGGTTAAACCGTCGTCCGTTGCAGCGAGGGGTCACAGGTGGATTCCCAGTCAGAGCACATTCTTAGGTTGAGGGCCCGTTTACTTTTGAGATATACATGTTTATTTATAATTCAATATTTAATATGTATAAATAAATATGTAATAAAATAGGTATAAAGAGAACACCTATGTGCCCTACTTAATTTAAGAAATAAAACATAACTAACACAGTATGGCAAATCCCTGGGCATTTATGATCACCAACCTTCCCCCACCCCAGGGATAAACACCAAATTGGGTATTTCATGTATTTTTTCATACTTTTGATAATGGGTTTTGATGAATACAGTATTTATTTTGTTTTATTATATTACTAGAGGCCCAGTGCATGAAATTCATGCATGGAGGGGGAGGGGGGTCCCCTCAGCCCAGCCTGCACCCTCTCCAATCCAGGACACCTCGGGGGATGTCCGACAGCCGGATCAGGCCTAAACCGGCAGTCAGATATCCCTCTCACAATCCTGGACTGCTGGCTCCTAATCGCTCACATGCCTGCCTGCCTGATCGCCCCTCACTGCCCCCCCTGCTGGCCTAGTTGCCCCTAACTGCCACCCCTGCTGGTCAGGTTGTCCCCAACTGCCCCCCTCTGCTGGCCTGGTCACCCCCAATTGTCCCCCCCACTGGCCTGGTTGCCCTTCACTGCCCACCCTGCCAGCCTAATCGTCCCCAACTGTCCCCCCCTGCCAGCCTGGTTACCCCCAACTGCCCCCCTCTGCCAGCCTGGTCTCCCCTAACTGCCCCCCCACCTGCCTGGTTGCCCCCAACTGCCCCCCCCCCCTGCTGGCCTGGTTGCCCCCAACTGCCTCCCCTTCTGGCCTGGTTGCCCCCAACTGCCCCCCCTGCTGGCCTGGTCTCCCCTGCCATCCTGGTCGCCCCACGCAGCCTGCTGTTCAGTCATTTGGTCGTCCCTCACTAACCTCCCTGCTGGCCTGGTCGTAGGCAGCCATCTTGTGAGGACATGATGGTCAGTTTGCATATTACCTCTTTATTATATAGGATGTTTACTAATCTTTTCTTTATGGTTTATCCCTTTTGTTAGATTGTTCTTTTAAATTCCTCAATATCCTGAGGACATAGGATGGTCCTTCATTTTCTTTTTTAATTTTTAAAGTTTTGTTTTTCATATTTATTTTTAATCCACATGAAAATTATGTTTGTTCATGGTGTAAGATAGAGAGAGAGCTAATTGTTTTCCATATTGATGATTAACTGAGGACCATTTTAAATTATCCATAAATATGCAATTCAACTATATTATATTATCAGGGTTCCATATAAATGTAAGGGTCTGTTTATAGACCATTCTGTTCTGTAAATAAATCTGTCTCTACTCTTACTCCAGTAACACATGGTTTCATGTACCTCAGATTTATACCAAGTCGCCACACTTTGTTCTTCTACTTTAACTTTGGTTTATCTAGCTTTAGCTATGAGCTTCTGTATTAATCTAATTTAATTTGAAATCCTTTTAGCATACATGCTTTGTATACATTCTTGTAATTTCAATATCTGTCGTCTTTGCTTGTGTCTTAGTCTACACAATGTGACTCTTGCTCATGTTGGATTGTTTCCTCACACATCCTAAGATTTGCTATATTTTTTTCATGAGCTCCAATTTGGAAGATCTTTAAATTTGGGAATCTTGAATTGCCTGAATTAAAATGTTTTGCCTTGCTTTCTGCCAAGGGCTAGGGCAGTGATGGCGAACCTATAACACGCCTGTCAGCACTGACACGCGTAGCCATTTCTGATGACACACGGCCGCTGAGGTGGCCGCATGCCGAGGATGAAACATTTGCTGCTCCTGAGGATGAAACATTTGTGAAATAACGTTTTTTCCTCAAAGTAACACACTACCCGAGTTATGCTCAGTTTTTTGGCGAAGTTTGACACACCAAGCTCAAAGGTTGCCCATCACTGGGCTAGGGAATACCTACCAATCTGAAAACATTTCAACTTACTTTCTTACACTGACGTTCTTAGCCTGGAACTATGCTGAAATGTAAATCCTAGGACTACATGAGAGTGACATTGTGGTGCAAAACACTACATAAGACTTTTTTTTCATTTATCTTTATTGTTGAAAGTATTACCGATGTCTTTTTTTCTGAAGACTATTATATTATGATTTGTTTAAAATCAATATCAGCAGAGAGAGACTGGTTTTCTCTCTTGCTGGTTCACTTGACCAGCATGCAGATTCTTCTAAATTCAACTTTTTAATTTTCTTTAAACTATATATATATTTTTTATTTTAGAGAGAGGAAGGGAAAGAGAAAACGTGATCAGGACCTGAACAGGAAGGAGCAAACCCACATGGGTATGTGCCCTGGCAGGAAATTGAACCCAGGAGCCACCATCCTTCTGTGCGTGGGAAGGTGGTCAGACCAACAGTATCACACCTTGGGCCAGGCCATGGACTCTTCTTTTTAACTAAAGATCTGGTTTATGTGGGTCAGGGAAGGGGGAAATCTCAGATTCAACTCACTCACTTTGTCAGTTTAAAATTCTATTCCTTTGGAGCTTTTAACCAGCAAAGTTCTAGGTCTCTGAGTGAGAGGCCTAGCTCAGGTCAACGCACAATGTTTTCAGTTCTGTTTTGTTTCTGAACAGTGATGATTTTTTTGTGTGTAAGAGAACATTTATCGGGTAAATTACAGAGGTAGGAAAAGTAATTCCTAGAAGAAATGGGCTTAAAAACAAGTTCTAGGGGTAAAGGAAGGGACCTTGGAGCTTGGGAGTGAGGAAGCTAGTGGTAACCTGCCTGGGGCTGGGAGCGGGGAGGAAGGGAAGGGAAAGGCACAGCGTGCTCCCAGGAGGGAGCGTGTACTGGGTTCTCATCCTAAGGGCTTTTAAGGGTGAAGATTTTAGGAGAGGTCCCAGGAGAGGATCTTAATAGAACATTCAGCAGCTTCCCAGGTGTGTTCTTTCAGGGTTGCGGTCTCCACTGATTTATCGACCGGCAGGGGATCATTATTTATTGCAGCTGGTCCTGACCTCAGCCATAGCTGATTTGGTTGCTTAGCTGGGCCTGGAGCTGAAATACAACTTCGACCTAAATGTTATCTCTAGGGAGGAAAGATCAGGGGGGTCCAGACCTCATGACCAGTGATATGCCAGGGGAAGAAAGTCACGCTGGGCATGAGCTCCACACTACAATTGATTGTCCATTGCTAGGCACCTGGGGCTTTCCACCCCATGACCTTCTGTACCTGGCCCATTGTCCTTGCTCTGCTCATGTCTGCCCAACTGCCTACAACATCCCCCCCCTCAAGGATCTTGGCCCTGAAATCTTTCAGAGAAAAAGGGCACAGGGTCTCTTCTGTAGCTGCTTCCTGCTGAGAAGGGTGATGTTTTTCTTCTGAGACAAAAGATCCTTGCTCTCTGCCAGAAGGACAATGAGGCCTGGGCACAGAAGGAGGTGGCAATGATGGTGTCTAGAGGTGGTATTCCCTGAGTGCAAGTAGGGCTTGTAACAGTGATAAAACATTCTGAGTCATGGCACCAAATATGTTGTAGGCAGCAAGAATGACACCAGGTGTTAGACCAGTGGGGTCAGACCAAACCTGGGTCCAACAACCTAGGTACTTGGGTTCCGGCTAGGAAAGAATCCAGAGCAAGACCCAAACTGTAAGAGAACATTTATTGGGTGAATCACAGAGATAGAAGAAGTAATTCCTAGAAGAAATGGGCTTAGGAAACAAGTTCTAGGGGTAAAGGAAGGGCCCCTGGAGCTTGGGAGTGAGGAAGCTAGTGGTAACCTGCCTGGGGCTGGGAGGGGGGCGAAGGGAAGGAAGAGAAAGGCCTGCTTCCGGGAGGGAGAGTGCCTGAAGGTGGACGATTTTTGTTGTTGTTGTTATTTATCTGCTTATTTATTCACTAGAGGCCCAGTGCACAAAATTCATGCACTCGGGGGGAGGGGGGGGAGGTTCCTTCAGCCTGGCCTGCACCCTCTTGCAGTCTGGGAGCCCTCAGGGGATGTCCAGCTCCCCCTGGGGGATGTGCCTAAGCTGTCAGTCGTACATCCTTAGCTCTGCCGCAGAGGCGAGAAAGGCTCCCGCCACCACCGCTGCACTCGCCAGCCATAAGCTGGTTTCTGGCTGAGCGGTGCTCCCCTATAGGAGTGCACTGACCACCAGGGGGCAGCTCCTGCATTGAGCATCTGCCCCCTGGTGGTCAGTGCACGTCATAGCGACCAGTTGTTCTGCCGTTGGGTCAATTTGCATATTAGCCTTTTATTATATAGGATTAAGGACTTCCGTTACTTTCTTCTACACTCAGTATGTTTACTCTCATTTATTTAACATTTACGTGTTTTGACCTGGGAGTGTATTTCAGAATATCCATTCTTGCTAAGCTACTGGAAATGGAAATGTCAAGAGTTCGCTTTTAATTTACATTCTGTATCAGGATTAGTTGCAGATTTAAAAATAATCCTCTGACAAATATTTGTGGTTAATTTCAAACATTTTTTTTTTAAAATCAGAGTAAGGAAGGCACACTGTGCAGGCAGCTACCCGGCCCAGCAATATTGCAACAACAGGCAGCTACCATCCGCAGAGGCAGCTACTGGGCCAGGCCCTATCCCCAGAGGCAGACACTATCGCCAGAGGAAGTCATTATCTGGAGAGGCCACTACCATGGTGACAGGCAGCTCCCTGCTGAGGCACTGTAGGGAGAGGAGAGGCAGCTACAGGGGCCCAACTATGGCGGGACAATAATAAGGCGGGGGGGGGGGAATACAATATGGGCTCGTATGGAAAGAGCCTAATGGGCTGTGTGTGTGTTTTTTAACAGGAAAAAATAAATAAAGCATTAAGTTTTACAAATTGCAAATCTGTTCCAAAATATGCTCACAGTAAATACGCATTTCAGTAAGAGATCTATAGTGAATGACTGCAATCTGAGGCAGGGCCCAGGTTTGTGGGAGGAGCTAAGAGACTGCGCATCCAATCACAGCTTGCAGCGTACTCTGAGGACCACCTGCTGGCTCCCCGCAGGTCATGGGCTTTGTTGTGCAGGGAAGGGCTTTGGGAGAAGGGAGGAAGCAGGCTCCTTCTGAGTTCATTACAACTTCTCGGCATCTCCTCCGCCTACCCAGCACAGGTTCTCAAAAATAAACATGCTAAGGTAAGCAGACAACTCTTTAGAGCCCAAACACATTATCTTTTCTTTTTTAAAAAATATGTTTCTATTGATTTCAGAGAGAGGAAGAGAGAGGGAGAGAGAGATAGAAACATCAATGATGAGAGAGAATCATTGATCGGCTGCCTCCTGCACGCCCCCTACTGGGGATTGAGCCCACAACCGGGGCATGTGCCCTGACCAGGAATCAAACCATGACCTCCTGGTTTATTGGTCGTTGCTCAACCACCGAGCCATGCTAACCAGCCAAACACATGTTCTTGCTGTATTTATGTGGAACACTCCATCTACCATGGGCAGTCATGAAGAAGTTCCTCCACAGGACAGGTCTCTGGACCCAGCAGAGCCTGAGTCTGAGGGAGCGAGGACTGGGGCGGAGTCCCGGGGACAGGCTCCCCGCCTATCACCTGCCTACCGCTTAGTGTGGTCTCCCCTGGATTCGGGAAGTCCTCCTTGTCCCTAGGCGATGCTCTGCAGCCTCGATATTCAGGGGGTCATCGAAGTTCAGATCAGTACACACAGAGTTTAATCCCCAAACAACACCCTTCACTGTCCTCGTGGGAGCCCAGCCAGTGCCTGCCGTGGAGCCACTGTGCTCAGTAAACTCCCACATATCTCGCCGTCTGGGTGATGTTGGGGTGCCAGGCCCTGGTCAAGCATCTCACCTTGGGAGGCACCGTGCTGTACGCATCAGGAACTTCCGTTTCAAACTGAAATTGTCCACCCTGGTAGTAAGCCTCATGTAGGGTGGGACGAAATACAATATGGGCTCGAATAGAAAGAGTCTAATGGGTTGTGTGTGTGTGTGTGTTTAACAGGAAGAAAAAAAAAATAAAGCATTAAGTTTTACAACTGGCTGAAAGCAATGAGCTTGTTTGGATCAGGAAAATGCACTGTGTCACATGTACAAGGTGTGAGAAATGCTCACCTGTCCGTGTTCAAATAACGTGCTCGGAGACAGAAGTATGGCGAAAACGGGACTTTCAATACAGTCTGGAGAGCAGGTATCCCCCGGGTGGCACAGGCACACCTGGGTCAGTGATCACAGCCCGTTTAGCCAGTCCCTCCTCCGGCTCCTCATTGGCTGAGGACTATGGGGTCACCTGTTTCCTCATACATCACCTAGGTCTTGCTGTCTCCCATTGGGCCATTTTAAAAAATTGGGCTGAGGCCTTTTCTAGTTGCCTCGACCTCCCCCTGTCTGGCTGAGGCAGGCGCTGGGGGTGGGGTAGGGGGAGGGTTCCACCGTGATGCTGGCCCACGTGCACAGTTGCTCTTAGGTCCTCTTCCCTCCTCCCTACATTCTGTTTGCCCTGGGGCAGTGGTTGGCAAACTGCGGCTCTCGAGCCACATGGGGCTCTTTGGCCCCTTGAGTGTGGCTCTTCCACAAAATACCACGGCCTGGGCGAGTCTATTTTGAAGAAGTGGCATTAGAAGAAGTTTAAGTTTAAAAAATTTGGCTCTCAAAAGAAATTTCAATCATTGTACTGTTGATATTTGACTCTGTTGACTAATGAGTTTGCCGACTGCTGCCCTGGGGAATTCACCAACCGTTTCCACCAAAAGCCGGCCCTGCTGGAGAGGTATCACAGAGGCGCATTTCCTACACAAGGTAAGTTAGCTTCCAGTTCTGCAACCTCTTTAAGGAGCCGCCTGTGTCTCCCACAGACACCCTCAGTGGAGTCGGAGGCTGTGGCTGACGTCCGGGACCCTCTGAGACCGTCATCCCGCTGCAGGTGGCTCGCCAGCGACGGCATTACTGCTACCTCCACCCTGGGCACACATGCGGGGGCGAGACAGGGCCCCTCACAGCTGCACGGGCTCCAGGCGGCCTAGCCTGATGGGTTTTTAATTTTAAATATGTTTGTTGGCTTGTTTTGTTCATTAGATTCCACATGAGTGGGGTTGGGTGGTGCTTGTCTTTCTCTGGCTGGCTTATTTCACTTGGTGGGATGCTTGCTCTCCAGGTCCATCCCTGCTGTTGTAGCGGGATTTATTTCAAAAAGGGATGTGTTGCTCTCACTTGCTTTTGCAATTACTTCAGTCTTAGGGCCAATTCGGCTGTTTTTCCTTGAAAGCGGATGTTCTGAAACATAAATTTGAGCATCTACAACAAGCAACACACAACCCCTCAAAAAATTAAAAATGGACCTGCCTTATGACCCAGCCATTCGCTTCTGGGAACCCGAAGAAAACCAAAACACTAGTTTGAAGGAATAAAGGCTATGTTCACTGCAGCATTATTTACAATAGCCGAGATTTGGAAGCAGCCCAAGGGCCCATCAGTAGGAAAGTGGATAACAATGCTGTGGTAAATTTAGACAATGGAATACTACTTGGCTGTAGAAAAGAAGGAAATCTTACCTTTTGCAACAGCATGGATGGACCTGGAAAGTGTTACGGTAAGTGAAATAAGTCACGCAAAGACAAGTGCCATATGATTTCACTTACGTGTGGAATCTAATGAACAAAATAAACTAACAAAGTGGAGACAGATTTATAGATATAGAAAAGAGATTGACAGCTGTCAGGGGGGAAGGGAGAGGGAGCTGGGTGAAAAAGGTGAAGGGATTAAGGAAAGAACCTAACAGACAACAGTATGGTGATTACCTGAGGGAAAGTGGGATGGGGGAAGGTAGGAGAGGGTAAAGGGAGAATAAATGGTGATGGAAGGAAACTTGACTTGGGGGGGGGTAAACACACAATACAATATACAGATGGTGTGCTATAGAATTGTACCCCTGAGACCTATATAATGTTATTAACCAGTATTGCCCCAATAAAGGCAATAAAATTAAATTTTAAAAAAGAGTTTTGTGCAGTGCCTGGCATGGAGTAAACATCCCATACACAGCACCTGCATGCTCTAGATGCTGTGGGTCCCCACATTCTGCATGCAGAGCTGTACGGGAAGGTGGTGTATTCTGTGGTCAGCTTCTCAGGTGCAGACACCCTCAAATGAGAGGCCACAAGGTAGGTGCCTAACCCCTGCAACCTGGTTATGTCCCAGTAACCTTCCTCTCCACCTGCTGACTCCCCAAGTAGAAATGCCATGTAATGAGTCCTCACCCCCATGTCCCACCCACTCCCTGCTGATCCTGTTCCCACCACCAGTGGAGGCCTCTTTTCACCTCACACCATTAAGCAGCTTCCTGTAGGTTGGAGCCTGCGCAGAGTTCTCTGTTACATGGGTTCCCAACTCCAGAGTCCATGATCCTCCTCTGCCTCTCAAGGACAGTCCTGGAAACTTGGCCTAGAAGATACGAGACCAAGCCACACACCAGCTTTATTGAAGGCAATTCAGGCCCTGCTATGCTGCAGTGGGCAAGGCACTTTCTCCTGTTGAACACTAGAGGGTGCTCTGTGCATGTGTATAGGAAGGCTGAGCCCATACGTTTGAGGTACTCACCTGAAATCACTCAAGTATTTGAGACACAGGCAAAGACATATGCATGTGCATACCTGCATTCGGGTATGGACAAGCACCCACCCATTATGACATACATAACACACACTTCCATAGCTTAGATAGACATACATATACCCACCAGCACAAGTGTACACAAACATACTCATGAGCAGTCACATGTCCATAAAAACTCACACAGACACAGTGAACCTATCTACAGACACAAAAGATACATTCGGATACACACATATAGATCCACATGGATCCACTGACAACAGACACAGGGATGGACAAACACCTGGCCAAAGACACACGCAGCAGACAGCCTACAGATGCCTTCACACCCAGGGCCTCACACTAGGTGGGGATCACATTTACATGTTACAGATGTGGAGCAGAGGCTGAGAGAGTCCCAGTGTTTTACCCGCCATCACACAGTGACAGATGGCAGAGTTGAGATTAGGTTCTAAGTAAGTCCTCCAGCGAAGAGAAGCCTTATTTCAAAAAGAGGTAAGTTGCTCTCCTATTTGTTTTTGCAATTACTTCCGTCTTAGGGCCAATTCAGCTGTTTTTCCTTGAAAGCTGTTGCTCTGAAAGTTCTACCTTTACATACACAGGTCATTGAACCGATCGTCTTTCACCAACTGAAAATAGCTCCTTGCTCCTTTTACTCCGACCGGGAGGGATATGGAGAGCAAACGGTCAAACCATTCTGTCATTGCAACAGCCTCACAACATCCAGGATGAGGGAGTGTAGTCGTGGAAACACGGTTGCTGTCTTGCTCACCAGTCGGAAAAGCCAGGAAGGAGGAGGAAAATGATCTTCGATTCGGTTCTGCCTTTCAAATCTAACACAAGTACATCTAACTCACATCCAGAATGTCAGCCGCATCGTCGTTTGGAGGATGTAGATATTAGCCTCCACTATCCAGCTAGAAGGAGGGCGGAATGACTTTTGAACAAGTTGCTCCATAGCATCTACCATAGCAACTTACTCAAGGTTGCACAGCTAGTAACTAACGGGTGGAGCCAGGATTCAAAGCCAGTGTGGACCCTGAGACCTTCTCTTACTTACTCGGTCATCTTATATGGTCTCAGACAAACGATGTTATAAGATGATCAAATTAATGATGATGGTTTGTTTTTATTTGTTTGCTTTTCAACAGGTGGAAATGAGGAATGTCTTAACGGGGTTCTCCAGAAAGCAGAGCCTGAAGCAGGAAGTCCCTGAGCATGGCCCTACCAGGCTGTGGGCTTTGTCCAGGGCACCACACCTGTGCTGCAGGCACTCAACGGAGCTGCCTTCAGACCAGAAGTGCCTCTCCTCAGGGGTCTGCCCCTGTTCCCCTTCCAGGCTCAGCCCTCCAACCCTGCCATGCTGCCTACCATGATTGTGCTCCTGGCAGAGGCAGGTGTGCAGCTGCTGTCCTACCAGACCTCAGTGGTGTCCGATGGGGAGACCTGGCACATCATGGGCATCTCCTTGCTGCCCAGCCTGGACACCTGGAAGCAGCATGTGACTGAGGCCTTTCAGTTTCATTTCTGACCTTGGAGCTCACCAGGATCAGCCTTGGGGGCTTTGTGATCAACATTGACAGGTCACATTCCTGGGGCTGACACCACTTATGTGGTCTGACCACTGTAATAACCACTTAATAAACAGCCCCCCCTCCCCCCCCCCCCCACCCCGCCAAAAAAAAAAAATCTGGGTCAACTGTGAGGAGCCAATGGCTGCCTAGGAGGTGGAGCTTTTGTTGCTGACTAGCATAGAAACCGACCATTCAGAACCAAATTGGCCAGCAGAGGAGGGCAGTTGGGAGCAAGATCAGGCTGGCAGGGAGGGCCATTGGGGGAGAGATCAGGCCAGCAAGGGAGGGCAGTTAGGGGCAATCAGGCAGGCAGGCAGAGGCAGTAGGGGTGATCAGGCAGTCAGGCAGGTGAGCAGTTAGGAGCCAGCAGTCCCACAGGGATCAGGCCTAAACCGGCAGTCAGACATCCCCCAAGGGGTCCCCTATTGGAAAAGGTGCAATCTGGGCTGAGGGAACCCCCCCACTCTGTGCACAAATTTCGTGCACCAGGCCACTAGTTCCTATATAATAAACCCCAGAATGTCACATTCATAATTCATAAAAATTGCATAATAAACAGTAAATAGTCACTGAATACTCTGACAAGTGCTAGGAACATAAAGATTTTAAAAAATACTGCCTCTGCCCAGCCAGCATGGCTCAGTGGTTGAGCATTGACCTATGAACCAGGAGGTCACGGTTCGATTCCCGGTCAGGACACATGCCCAGATTGCGGGCTCGATCCCTAGTGGGGGGTGAGTAGGAGTCAGCCGATTAATGATTCTCTCTCATCATTGATGTTCTCTCTCTCTCTCTCTTCCTCTCTGAAGTCAATAAAAATATATATTAACAAAATACTGCCCTCAAGAACCTTAAAAGTAGAAAGGGAGATATCTGAATATCATAATTCCTTTCCAGCAGTGGCTTTGAGGCAGTTGGTTTGATCTTGTCATCCCACATGTTTAAAGCTGCCTATCAGTGAACACCGTTCCCCAACCCCCACCCCTGCTTCTTAGGAGGGCAAGTCTGTGTAGTGGTGTGGGGAGATTTGTTTATAGTAACTCTCTCAATGCATGGCCAGAAATTCAAACCAGGAAAGCATGCCCTTGAGCACCACAATAATTGGTGAGGAGTTTAGCATTTTGCCAAGACCTACAAGAACAAAACAAGAACGCCAAAGCACAAGACATTACATTTCAAGCCAGTGGGGACTGGCTTGGAAAATGTTAATGAACACACATTACACATAAAACAAAATCTATATCCTCAGCAGATCATCAAGCCAACAGCAATGTTTCCTGTTCATTTAAAGAGGATGCTTCTGGCTCTTTCTCTTCTGGTCCCAGGCGCTTCGAGAGCTGCAGGCTTCGCTGCAGATATGGCCAAATCCACACCACACATCACCAGCATCAAGAAACCCCGATCACAAAGATACGAATCTCTTAAAGGGGGTAGACGCCAAGTTCCCAAGAAACACGCACTTTGCCAAGAAGCACAAGAAGAAGGGCCTGAAGAAGATGCAGGCCAACAACACCAAGGCCATGAGCGCACACACCGAGGCTATCATGGCCCTCGTGAAGCCCAAGGAGGTCAAGACCAAGATCCTAAAGGATGGAAACTGCAAGCTCTGTCGACTTGCCTACATCGCTCACTCCAAGCTTGGAAAACGTGCTTGTGCCCACATCGCCAAGGATCTCAGGCTCTGCCAGCCAAAGTCCAAGGCCAAGGCTCAAACCAAGCTTCAGGCTGCATCTGTGACTGTGGCTACAGCTCCGGTGCAGGCTCAGGCTCAGGCTCCCAAAGGTGCCGTGCCCCTATGAAGGCTCCATAGTAGAGGTCTCTGTCTGCCAATGTGAGAATGGAAGGACTGGTGTGACCCCTGGGCTGCTGTGTACATGGAGCTGGTGCCCTCCTGTGCTATTTGTACAAATAAATATGAGGCAGGATCTGTAAAAAAAATAATTTAAAAAAATGATTCTGGAACAGATTGTTATGCTGATGAAACAGTTTTCTTAAATTTTTTATTTATTGTGACTTTAACAAAAAAAAAAAAAACTTTTTTAGCCCTAGCCTGTATGGTTCAGTGGACAGAGCGTCAGCCCATGGACCAAATAGTCCCATGTTTGATTCCAGTCAAGGGCATGTACCTCAGTTGCAGTCCTGATCCCAGCCTGTTCAGAGCAGGTGCAGGAGACAACCAATCGATGTGTCTCTCTCACATTGATGTTTTTCTCTCTGTGTCTCCCCACTTCCTTTCCACTGTCTCTAAACATTGATGGAAAAATATCCTCGGGTGATGATTAACAAAACAAAATTTTTTAAATTCAGATATAATTGACATTTAAAAAACTATTTTAATGCTATTTTAATTGTTTCCATGTAACCCTCTATTTTCTAATAGACCTTATTCTTGTCAGATAAAAATTTACTGGAGACTCTTCTTCTTAGAAATACAAGGTCTATACCGGTTAAGAAAAGGTAGCTTACGGTATACTCCCAACCACAATTTTTTAAAATTTTATTGACAATTATATTTTCACTCTCTTGATAAAGAGCCTAGATAAAAAAATTCCTATAGCCAGAACTACCTCAATAATTTAAGACAGAATTTTGAGTGTTCAAATTTATTGTTTTCTTCTTTTTAAAAAATACAAATCATCAGAAACTACTTCATCCTAAAATGATTCTTGTTTACATTTGAGTCAAATACTGTGAATCAAGTGATGCCTCTAAGTACTCGAAATAACCAGAATTATTCCTAATTGAGGAGACTCTATTTTCTGACACTGGCCAACAATATGTCCAAACATAGGCCAAGATAATCTCTGCTGTTACTGAATTAAATCTCCAGAAAGTGTACTGTGCCTTCAAGGATCCTCTGACTTCTTTGGCTCTGGGGCTTTAAGATTGATTCAACTCTTTTTGTGTGTAAAAATAAAAATTCTGAAATAATGAAATGTCAGTACTCAAGCTATAAAAAGCCAGAGACTGTTCAGTGAAGCTTACTTTATGCTTCACATAAATGATCTAAATGGTTACATTATTTGCTCTCAACACATTTATTGATGGTCTGCTATAAGCAAAGAACTATATGTGACAAGTACTATGGAGAATGAAATGATGAAGAGGACACAGACCCAGTTGTTATGATTCAGTTATCGAGAGGGATGTACACAAATATTTAGAATATGCAGCACCCAGAATTTGCATTGCAGCAGAAGAGCAGTGGCATTGGAAATTGGAATGGCCCCAGCTATAGCAGTAACAGTGAACATAATTCAGTGATTCTCTGTAACATAGTCCCCTAACATGTAAAATGAGGTGTTGTATGGGCTGGTCCAGTGGTCTCTAAATATGTTGGATTGTATACATACATCAATAAAATTTGTTATATCACACCTCCAATATTTATTTATAATGATATGCATGTGACTTATTGCATATATTATCTATACTAATAAAAGGGTAATATGCTAATTAGACTGGACATCTTCCAGACAACCTGCTGGACGTCCTTCCAGACAAAGCCATAGTGGCAGGGCCGAGGCAATCAGGTCAGCAGGGGAGAGCAGTTTGGGGGATCAGGCCAGCAGTTAGGGGGATCAGGCTGGCAAGGGAGAGCAGTTAGAGGGATCAGGCTGGCAGGGGAGAGCAGTTAGGGGGATCAGGCTGGCATGGGAGAGCAGTTAGGGGGATCAGGCTGGCAGGGGAGATCAGTTAGGACAATCAGGCAGGCAGGCAGAGGTGGTTAGGGGAGATCAGACTGACAAGCAGAGGTGGTTAGGGGCAATCGGGCAGGTGGGGGAACAGTTAGGGGCATCAGGCAAGCAGGCAGAGTGATTAGGGGTGATCAGGCAGGCAGGCAGGCAGGTGAGCGGTTAGGAGACAGCAGTCCCAGATTGCGAGAGGGATGTCCCTGAAGGATCGGGCCTAAACCAGCAGTTGAACATCCCCAAGGGGTCCTGGATTGGAAAGGGTGCAGGGCGGACTAAGAGACACTGCCTCCCTCGTGCATGAATTTTGTGCACCGGGCCTCTAGTAATACAATAATTAGCTTGAGAGGCTTTTAAAAAATACAAAGGCCAGGATCCCCACCAAACCAATTATATAAAGCTATTTGGGAGAGGCGCATACTCATGGATATATTCTTTTTAATCCTCACCTGAGAATATTTTTCCATTGATATTTAGAAAATGGAAGAGAGAGGGATAGACAGAGAAATATCAGTGTGAGAGAAACACATCAATTGGTTGCCTCCTGCACAAGCCCTGACAAGGGCCTGGGCCAGGGAGAAGCTTGAAACCAAGGTACGTGCCCTTGACTAGAATTGAACCCAGGACCCTTCGATCCACAGGCCGACGCTCTATCCACTGAGCAAAACTGGCTAGGGCCTCATGGATATTTTTTAAAGTACCCAATGCTAGAAGACAACACAGATGAACAAGAAATAAAATTAGTATATACTTTCACATTTGTCATATTTGCTATGGAGAAATTTGATAGAATTACTGAAAATAAAATGGAAATACTTACTTAGATAAAATGGAGGCACTTACTTAGATTACCACAATCAGAGAAGGCTTCTCCAAGAAGGTGACATTTGCTGATGAGGAGCTGAACTGTGTGAGTGGTGGGTATGAAGGGCAAGGGCGTTGGACAGTAAGAATATGCAAAACAGAGAGAAAAGCAGGAGACCTACATTCAGAAAAATAAATGAATGGGATCAAACATGACTGAGTCCAGAGAAACAGTAGCATGCGATGAAGCTAGAGAATTCAACACAGGCTGGTCCTACAGGGCCCTATAATTTGAAGCACAGTTTATTCAAACTATCAAAGAAACAGCCAGTGAGGGTTTCAACAGGTGAGTCATTTGGTCTGATATTCATTTAAAGAAAATACTCTAGCCCTAACCGGTGTGGCTCAGTGGATAGAGTGTCAGCCTGTGCTCTGAAGGGTCCCAGGTTCGATTCCAGTCAAGGGCATGTACCTTGGTTGCGGGCACATCCCCAGTAGGGGGTGTGCAGGAGGCAGCTGATCGATGTTTCTCTCTCATCAATGTTCCTAACTCTCTATCCCTCTCCCTCCCTCTCTGTAAGAAATCAATAAAATATATATAAAAAAGAAAAGAAAAAGAAAATACTCTATATACACTGAGCCTGAATATAAGTATACCTCATAACCCATCAGTTTCACTCCTAGGTATATGACCTTTTTCTCTCTCTATTTTGAGGTACCTGTTGAAAGAAGATTAAAAAAAGGAAAAATCACACAGACCAATGAATATTATATTATGGGCCTGTTGACAAGACTATATTATGGAGATGGACTTTTCAAGTTACCTGGAAATTCCCCCAAGTACTCTTTTAATTAAAAAGAGGCTTCCGCCCTAACTGATTTGGCTCAGTGGATAGAGCGTCAGCCTGCGGACTCAAGGGTCCCATGTTCGATTCCGGTCAAGGGCATGTACCTTGGTTGCGGGCACATACCCTGTAGGGAGTGTGCAGGAGGCAGCTGATCGATGTTTCTAACTTTCTATCCCTCTCCCTTTCTCTCTGTAAAAAAAAAATCAATAAAATATATATTTTTTTAAAAAGAGGCTTCCAAGAATCCAGTTTTAGGAAGGGAACAGACATAGATATTCTGCCATTTCTCCCATTGTGTGTTACATTTCTTTAATGGACAATCTAAATTTATACTTCAGTCTTTGTAATCCAAGTAAATATCAGACTTTCCCTTAGAAAATGTCCTTCTGTGGGCTTGCAAATTAGGATTCTTGAGAGCTTGCTGGAGGTTCTAGCAGGGGAGTGCAGCTATTGGTATGCCTTTGACCAAAGACTGGGCCTCTCCTCTGGGGAGAAGGTGCAGCTTCGGGAGGGACGCACACGGACCAGTGAGGGAGGAGGGGGACACCTGCCTAGGCAGCCATCTTCCCCACCTCCTCCAATCAACCCTGGTGATCAAAGGGGTGGCAGATGTGGCAGCCAGATCACCCGCACATCTGCAAATTAGGATTTTTTTTTTTTTAACAATGAACAAACTTTATTTTTACTTCTTTTTTGTTAACCCTCACCCAAGGATATTTTTCCATTGATTTCAGAGAAAGTGGAAGGGATGGGGAGAGACAGAGAGAGAGAGAAACATTGGGATAAGTTTGCAGCTGAGGTATGTGACCTTGACTGTAATTGAGCCCAGATCCCTTCAGTCCTCGGGCCAAGGCTCTATACACTAAGCCAGTGGTCGGCAAACTCATTAGTCAACAGAGCCAAATATCAACAGTACAACGATGGAAATTTCTTTTGAGAGCCAAATTTTTTAAACTTAAACTTCTTCTAATGCCACTCCTTCAAAATAGACTCGCCCAGGCCGTGGTATTTTGTGGAAGAGCCACACTCAAGGGGCCAAAGAGCCGCATGTGGCTTGCGAACCGCAGTTTGCCGACCACGGCACTAAGCCAAACCAGCTAGGGTGCAAATTAGGATTGTTAATTCACAAGGTAGGGGGAAACTCTGGACTGTGGCGAGTCTACCTTGGTGAACCTATGCTTTCCTCAAATCTAGACATCACTCATTGCAAGGGTGATACCCTTGCTTTAATAATGGGGTGGAGTAGGGGCTGGGAGGATAAGCAGGGGAGAGAAGAAAACACCACCACCACACTGAATGGACCTAGCAACTGTAAGCCATGCCTCGACATCTGCACTATGGAATTATTTTCAAAAGGCCATCTTAGAGTCAGGACCACAAATTCCTTTCAAACTTCTTCCTGTTTCTTTGTCTGATGACCTCCCATTGTTCCGGCTTCCCTTTCACCTGGTGCTGCACACTGATCTCTCTCAGGGTCTCTTCATCTTTTTAAAAGATTAAATGAGACGACTTCCCTGAGCAGTGACCTTTCCACTTGCAATGTTTACGCTGATACACACTCCTTTGGAGTGCCCACAGCTGCAGCTGAATGCTGCTATGGGCATCTACCCCACCCAGAGCTATTCAGGGGCACCGCACACAGCCCCGCAGAGGAAATGCCATGCGGGTCATCTGTAGTTGGAGGGGGAGCAGCAATAATACAAAGACTGGCTAACAAAACCTTACTGCGGCTCTGGCCTCCTGGGAAGCAGGCAAGCAGGCAGACTAACCTGGGTGGAGTCACAAGAAAATGGAACAGCTATTTTTAGCACAAGTGCCTGGCATTAAAGGAACTGCCAACAAAGCCTTAAGGGAAAAAAAAGAAAAAGAAAGAAAGAAAGAAAAGGACTGTGGCTACATTGTGAGCCATGTTAGACAGGTATGCAGTGAGAAAATAACCACTTCCCACATATAGCACTCATACTTAGGGGAGTCAGCTAACGGTTGCCCTATTAAATCAATGCTTTTTAACCACTGCATTGAGATCATAATCCAATTGTTTAGTGATTAGCCAGGATTGCAACTGAGAAAATGCTCAGTTTTCATTGAAGGAGTGGACAGAAAGGCTAGCAAAAGAGACTGCTATGTAGCTTTGCCACAAGGGCAAAATATCACAAACGGTAGAGTGAAAAGTTTCAGATAGTCAAGAGGGTCGAGAACTCTAAAGTAGCACCAAATATGAGTTCTGAGGTATTGAACTTGGAAATTAAGAGATTATTGTTTATAGTAGGAGGCTGGGACTAAGTAAAGAGCGCCAAGGAGAAGTCACTATGAGAGTCCTGGGCAAGGGACATTAGAGAAAAAGAATCTAACATTCTGTTTAAACCACATGCTGTGCTAATCCTTTAGTATGAAGTTACACTCTGCCAGGGTTCCCATATCTCCTTCAGTGAAATGCTAATAAACTCAAGTTCCTTGTATGAAAGGCATATGACAGTCTAGGGTGGAAAGTAATCTTTTTCTCTCTACCCTTTAGTTCTTCGGATTGGGGTGCTATAAATTAGACTGGTCGAGGACAGATTAATGAGAGAGAAACAAGACTCATGGGAGCACTGAAAAATGAGTGGATAGAATTTGGGCTTACATAGCATCTTAACAAAAGAAAAATAACTTTGTTAGGGAAGTGACAAGACAAAGGAAAATGACTTTGAGATTCTTGGGTGACAAATTATGGAGACGTAGGTATATAAACTAATGGAAGACAAGGCTAGTTTTAGACAAGTTTGCTATATAGATTCCTCTGATGCCCATCTCTGGGCTGATAAGGGTCTAGAATCATCTCCAGTGATTAATTAACTTGTGTGCTTCCTGGTGGTGATAGTGGAGGGGAGTGAAGGGGTAGCAACTTGACAAATTTATTTCCTGCTTTTAGGCAAATTGGGGAAAGAAGGAGAGCTTTTCTTAGATCTGCTTCTCTATTGCCTTCAACTCCAAAGAATTCTTATGTCAAAGTGGCATGTTCTGGGTTGGCATATTCTGCTACCCTGCAGGGGGAATAAAATAAAGAGGCTGTTTTTGTGGGTGCGAGAGCTAAGCTGCTCTAACAAAGAATCCAATAGTGCATTGGCTTAAAGCGAACTAAGTTCATTTATTTTCTCATGTAATGGCCCCAATGTGAGCAGTCCAGTTTGGGGAGAATTCTTTAGCGACTTGGTTTTTTCAATCTTGTTGCTCTATCATCCCTTAGGTCACTGTCATCATCTGCATAGTCAAAGCTGAACCAACCTTCAGCTAGATGCCAGCAAATGGCAAAGAGAAACAGAGCATAGAGGAGGTCCTGACCAAAACCGCTCACATTCCTTTGGTCATTGTTAACTGAAAGGAAGGCTGGGAAATGTGATCTAACAGGCCAGCCGTGAGTTCTATCACACCTGTCATTAGCCTGAAAATAAAAAGTCAAGGTGAGAGGATGCAAGCATTTATTTGAAGAGAAAAAAAAAAAAAAAGAATCATAATGCAAGGGCATAGATTCAGACAGAAACCCAAATTATGTCCTGATTATGAGGTGATAGCAAGGGGTTTTCATGAGAAAAGGTCGAGAAGTGATTATACGAATAGAAGAAAGGAATTACTATCAGTGCTAGGTTACTCTTTAGCAATATACAAGGCTGGTTACTGATTCTAAGTAATTTCCATAATCATCAGTATTGTGGTCAGGATGTCAGCTTCCCTGTTAGCTTTACAAATAGTTGTTTGTAAGATAATGTTGGTTTGGCCCAGTCCAAAGGTTATTTGGCCCAGTTCAAACATTTCAAAATTTCAAGGAATAAGACATTCAAGGCAGTTCCTCTGGGATGGCTGCTCCGGCTCTACTTGAAAATGGCTCCACTTAGGTTAACTTTTCACACTATGGAGAAATGGATCATTGATGTTGGCTGACAGATGGTAGTCTCTGACAGAGCTCACCTCCATGTGCAACTTCATTCCAAGAAATAGAACACAGCCTTTTCTCAAAGAAGAAACACAAAGTCCCATCCAGTTACTGAATCCAGCTCAAAGTCATTTTCAACTTAGGAACTATAGGTCATGTTTCTAAGGGACCTTTTTAGTGTAGGTCAGTGATGGGCAACCTTTTGAGCTTGGTGTGTCAAACTTCGCCAAAAAACTGAGCATAACTCGGGTAGTGTGTCACTTTGAGGAAAAAACATTATTTCGCAATATTTATAGTTTAAATAACATAAATGTATAATTGTTATATATAATTGTATTTAATAAACCAAAAACTAAATATTTAACTTACCTGCTTAGTGACTTCTTTGTTCATCCATCATTTGGTTTCTTTTGTTGGTCTTGATATTATTTAGCTTGTGTGGGGTGCCGTGAACTAAGATAAGTGAGGGGGAGGGGGAATTCTTTAACTGACCTGCCTATTAGTGACTTTTTTGTTGCTGAATTTCATTGGCTAAATCTTCACTTGAAGGTTGGTATTTTGTACACTTCAGGCCCAAGCAAGCGCTACTAACTTCATCTGTCAATCTGTTTCTTTTGTTGGTTTTGATATTATTTAATGCTGAGAATGTATGTAGAGGGAAAAATTGTGAGTAAAGCCATTGCTATATTTTTCAGGGTGCTAAAAGTGTCTGGTAGTCAGTTCCAGGCACTCCAAATTTCCTGTTCATAGTGGCACTCCTCTTGATTTTCCAAGCGACACCTTTCCAGATTCTCAAGCTTTGACCTCAAGTTGACAAACACCTGAGCCCAGATACTGTCTTGAAATTCTGCAAGTTGCATCTCCAAATCATCAATTTGCATCCATTGGAAACCATTTAATTCCAAACTACTGTAGACTACTACATCAGAATACTTAATTATTTTCATGATCTGTTCTAGACTTCTAAATTGACTAAATCTATCACTAAACTGGTCAAGTAACGAGTCTAAAACATGCTGGTACTTCATATGCAAGAGTTCCATTTCATTTTGTACAGCTGCACTGGCCTTCTCAAAGTACTTTGTTACTCGAGGAAAATACTTACAAGTTTTAGTTTCTACATCTCGCTTGAAATTTTTAACTTTACTTTCAAAAGCTTTTATGTATCCAAACATAACATCAATACTTTTGCCAAAACCTTGTAACTTTAAGTTCACTTCATTAATATGAACAGAGAGGTCTGTAAAAAACATCAGGGTGTTGACCCACTTATCATCATTAAGCTGAGGAAAGTTTCCCAGATCCTTATCGTCAAGAAATACCTTAATTTCTTCAAAGCACTCCACAAAGCGCTCAAGAACTTTGCCTCGGCTCAGCCATCTTACATTATTGTACATCAGCAGTCCACTGTAGGTGGAATCAACCTCCAGTAAAAGTGCCGAAAATTCTCACTTATGAAGGGGGCGAGCAGCTATTAAATTAACTATTTTTGTAATAACTGACATTAAGTCGTTTAAGTCGGTGAATCCTGCCTTGGCATATAAAGCCTCCTGATGGATAATACAATGAAAAGGCACAATCGGATGTCCAATAGCTTCTGTAAACAATTTGACAAATCCGACTTTTTTCCCCATATTTGGTGCCCCATCTGTCGTCACTGACACAACTTTAGAGATATCAATGCTTAGGTCACGAAATGTTTGTATAACAACCTTACATATTTCGCTTCCTGATTTACTTGTTGACACTGATACTAACTTTATCAACTCTTCTCTCATTGTGAGACCATCAGAATATCGACCAATAATGGCCAACTGAGCATGTGATGTGACATCAGTAGTTTCATCAAGAGAGATCGAAAAATATTTACACTTCCTTATGTCTCTCTTTAATTGATGTTGTACGTTTGTGTTCAGTCTCATTATTCGGTCTTTTATAATATTTCTACTGAGTGGTAACTCAGATATTCTCTTAATAATTGCATCTTTATTCTGCATATCGTGAAATAGAAGTGGTGCACATCTTAGGAGAGTTTCTTTAATAAATTCTCCCTCAGTGAGCTCTTTTCCATGCTGAGCTATAGGGTGAGCAATGCTCACACTTGCAGATGTTAAATTTGTAGAGCCTTTCATAAATTTAAGGATGGAATTAGATTGGCTCTTATAAAGGTATAGCTGCCTGGAAATTTATTCCTTCCTTTCATCCTCACTTTTTTCCAAGAGCTGGGAATGATTAGTTTCAAAATGTCTATTTATATTCCACATTCTGCTTACTACCGTTTCAGTACATAGAATACAAAATGATCTGCCATTTTTTTCTATAAAGCCATACATCTCAGTCCATGTCTCTTGAAAGGGTCAGTCACTGCTACTACCACTTCCTTTACTTAACCTTAGTTTTTTATTTTTTGGGTTCTCCATCAGGGGGGCAATGACAGAAGATAGAATTATAGATAGCTTGTTAGGCCTGCAGGCAATTAGGGGTTAACTAGCCTAACTAACCATAAAATGGTGCATATAACTGTCTTTTAGGAAAGGGCAGGGTTAATAAGCAGAAATAGGGGTTAATAAGGCTGCACAACAGTAATAGTGGTGAAATGGAGTCTGCACTATGGAGCAAGATGGTGTTCCTTATGTGAATTAAAATGGCTGCCGCTATTTCTAATGGCAGGAAACAGCACCCATAGCACGCCACATACCCTCACCTCTCCCAGCCTCCCCATCACTTATCTTAGTAATGATGGATTAGAAATCCATGACACCCCAGAACAGTATATAATGGTTGCTATGGTTAACTGTTATTTGGTTACTGGTAATGGCAGGGCCCCCAGAGATGCGTCCCCCGCTGCGTTCCGCTGCTCCCTGCTCTGCCGGCGGAAGTGAGGGCAAAGACCCCGGCTTAACCGGAAGTCCCAGAACTAGACGCTCTGTGCCGGACTTCTGTTATTTTGGCTTACAGACCTCCGGCACAGAGTGTCTAATAGGGGAGGATGAAACATTTGCGACTAGAGTCTTGGAGTTCCAAGACTCTAGTCGCAAATGTTTCATCCTCAGGAGCAGCAAATGTTTCATCCTCGGCATGCGGCCGCCTCAGCAGCCGCGTGTCATCAGAAATGGCTACGCGTGTCAGTGCTGACACGCGTGTCATAGGTTCGCCATCACTGGTGTAGGTACTCATAAACCAAATATTTTTTTTCAGGGGAGGGGAGTAATAAGCATGTTCTTTTATTATTTTTAATTAAATTATTTATTGTTGAAAGTATTGCGTATGTCTCCTTTTTCCCCTATTGACCTCTCCCAGTCTGCTCCCGCCCTCCAAAAGATTTTTTCAATATGACCAATCTTTCTGACCTACCACTCTTACATCCAATATGAAATGATAAGCAGAAACAAGATAACCATGGTAAAATTCCCACTTGGGAAAAGAAAGAATAGGAAGCACACAGAAGTCACGAGTGCACAGAAATTATCAAATCTTGTTGGGCAGAAAAATCATAAAACCTTACCTTAGTAGTGAAGTAAGTTGTCTAGTTCGCCCAATTTTCTCTCTAGAAATAACTCCAAAGTTCTCCATGGACTCAACTTTGCATTACAGGAGGCTCTTTCTTGTCTGTTACCATAAGAGTTAAATCTGAAGTAGGTGTTAGAAAGTATACCCTACTTAGGAAGTGGTTTGGGGTTGAACAATAACAAGATTTTACAAGCGAGGCATGTCATTTCTGTGGCACTGCAATTCCCTCAAAGTCTTAGTAGGTTTCGGGTGTATTTTTAATAGTGTGTTCCATGTGCCAGTATCCACATCCAACATTCTTCTCCAGACATGTTTCTTTAACCTGCTTTACTTCTTAACCTCTGAGCTCAGCCCTGGCCTCTTTTCTTCATTTTAATGAAGGTGACCCTGAGGCCACCTGAAACAATAGGTTTGGGTAGGAAAGCCACACCCTAATCTAGTCTTTGCCGCAGACTTGCCTACCTTTGTTTTACAGAAAAATATTAATAGGTTTCAAGAAAAACTTTAAGGAGTTCAAAATAAGTTGGCCTTTCTAACTTTAAAAGGCGCCAAATAGATGGACTCTTTCTATTCTTTTACATCTGTGATTACAAACTAGTTCATTCTTGCCTGAACTCATTATTGAGTTTCCAAGAGAATCTAACACATGGATAGAAGAAAGGAATTGCTATCAGTGCTAGGCTACTCTAAAACAGGGGTCCTCAAACTTTTTAAACAGGGGGCCAGTTCACTGTCCCTCAGACCTTTGGAGGGCCGGACTATAGTTTAAAAAAAACTATGAACAAATTCCTATGCACACTGCACATATCTTATTTTGAAGTAAAAAAACAAAATGGCAAAAACACCCACATGTGGCCCACAGGCCATAGTTTGAGGACGCCTGCTCTAAAACATACTCATATTTTGTTATTTCCAACCACTTCCCTTAGAGTAGATAGTGCATCTTCCAGGTAGAAGTTTTAGCAATATTGGGCCAAGATGTAAACAAATACTACATCTTCAGCCTGCACTATCTAGTGTCTCACGATCTCAGTGTTGTCAAACAATGTATAATTAACTGGCATGGAGGCACCATTGTCTTAAGAGAGACCCAAAAGTATGGTGAGCTGAAGAACAATGAACGTTATTTCCCTGCCAGGTAATAGTACCAGTTAAGCAGGGCACCCTCTTCTAGATGGCTACTCATGGGCCCAAGTTCCTTTAATCTTGTTGTTCCGTATGGCTTTGTTGTCACCTGTTTGATCAAAATTGAGTGGTGGCCATAACCTGGTTCCAAAATCTGGTGGGAAGGGGAAATAACAAGCCCAATATCCTAAGACCTATGCCAGCAAGTGTGAAACACAATTTCCACTCATATTCCATCAACAAAACCTTAGTCATATTACAAGCATTTTCTGTTATACACTGAGTGGACAGATTATCATGATCTCTGAACACATAATAACCTGGCCACTCAGTGTATATATATTAGAGGCCCGGTGCGTGAATTCGTGCATGGGTGGGGTCCAGCCAGCCTGGCCAGGGGGAGGGGACATGGGTGGTTGGCCGGCCTGCCTGCTGGTCAAACTCCTGGTTGAGGGGACAATTTGCACATTAGCCTTTTATTATATAGGATATACACTGAGTGGCCAGATTATTGTGCGTTCAGAGATCATAATAATCTGGCCACTCAGTGTATGTGGGTAGAGCAAGAGGTACTGAAAAAATGCAAAATTCTCATTACTTCACAATGCTTTTCCCCAAATTGCAGACCAAATATCTTCTACTCATAAGATTAGGATTGCCCAAATTGATTCCTGCAGCTGGCCTCAGAGAGGGAGTTGGCTTCCAGCAATAGCCCTGTGATGAAGGCAATCAATTTTCACCAATAACACACTTGAACCCCAGCCTCTCAACCATGCCAGCATAGAGCAGGTGTTCCTCCAACCATAAAAGCCAATGTGGCAAATCCTGCTGCAGTCTGATCACATTATACAGTTGTAATTGCAAGTCTTGAACTACAAGGCTCTTGGCCATACCAGAGCAAAGGCTAGTGCCTCCCCAGTCATAAACACTGAGTGCTCGGGATAGGGCTGGCCCTAAGATTCTGGCTCATTAGATTGCTACTATATGAGTGCCCTGGTCACAACAGGGTAGGGGCTGGTGCTTCCCTAATCATGCAGCTTCATAAGCTTGAGTCCAAAGGATGAGGCCCCTTTCCCATCCTGACTTGCTAGATCTCCTTGCATTGCCCTAGATTACAATGAGCAATGATGGACATTGCACTGCTCCTGCCTCCTTGATTCTTGCCCAATGCATGCTGTTCTACCAGCTGACGTGGGTATGCTTCTTCGCTATGTGTCCCCTGTCAAGCTCCCATGTGAGTTTTGTCTCTAGAAGAAGACTCACGATCTTTTTATTTAAGTACTGCAGGAAAAGGTAATTCACAGAAGCTTGGAGGACTAGAGAAACACGGGATGCTGATATTTGTTATTCCAAATATCAAGCACAACTAGGTGATTTTTTCCAAAAACCTAGTGATGAAGAAATTAAACCTTTCATAATAATAAGACACGGCATGCAGTAAAGTTGAAATTACAGTGAGATATCATTACACGTTGCTATTTACCAAAAACAAAAACAACCTGTCATATCTTTCAAATAGCCATTACTAATAACTCTCCCAAATAGACTTCTTGAAATCTGTTAACTCAGATTTGTAAGTTCACGTTCCCCTGGAATGCTAAGTTTCACAAGGCATCTCTTCTACCGATGCATTAAGAGGCCCCTTCACCCTATTGATGACAAGACATTTCTCAGAGTGGGTCTCAGGTTGTACCTGAATATAAAGGAAAGCCCGTCATTTTGATGTGTGAAGAAACTGGGATGTGATGTTCACCCAGCTACTGACTAGCAAGCAACCCTTTCTTTCTTCCCTGCAGTGCAATTCTTAGTAAATGACAAATTCTTATTTTAAATTCTGAATTCATTTTCTTAATTTCTGCCAAACCAGTGATTACTAATTATGTCTCTTTGCAAAGCTTTCTGGCCAATACAGACATAAGACTCCCATAATCCCCTTAGTATTGAATTCTGTGAGCCACCTGAGCTACTTATTCCAGACCATCTGCACAAATTCAGTTCTGGAAACTGAGTAAATGAAAGAAGACTAATGTTTGCTTAGAAGATGGGATATGGATATGGACTTGGCATAGCAATTAAAAACATTTGTTGTAGAGAATGAATGAGAGAAATCACATTAGAAATCTAGAGAATCAGCAGATTAGAAAGTAGGAGAAATGAAAGAGAAGGGGCAGATGTAGTCATGTTTTGCTTGTCTATTGACTTGTACCCCATGTCATTTTAAAAATGATTTTGAACCACAAGTGCATTTCCTGCAAAGAAATTAAGCATTATAAGCTTTGGTTTAACTATGAATAATTAATGAAGTACTGTATATTAATAGCTATATATAACAATGGTTCACTAAAATTATGCTTTTAAAAAAAATCATCAATAACCATAGGCTTCCACCTCATTAGAAATCTCAAGAAATTAGTTAATTGGTTAACAGTTGCTTACAAATTAACACTTTGTATCTAAGTCTCAATAGTCACCTAAATGTTATTAAGATTTAAAAATATAACTAATAGGCAGCCCACCATTATGATCTCTAGATTTGTATTATGTTTAAAAGACTAATAGTAAGAAGGAAGCAAGAATATCACCTTTGATATACCTGATTTAAATAAATATTTTGTAAACTTTACGAAAGCAGGAAACTTGTCTGCTTGCCCCCGCAACCCCCCAAGTCTAGTGCCTTGGCACAAGGTAGACACTCAGTGAGTATTTGTGGATTTGATGAATAAATAATGTCTTAAAATATCAGCCCTTGTCTATTCAGAGCTTTTGCCATCAATTCAATCTCAGCCCAGATCTTCCTGATCAAGACCAAGTTCTTGCCTTTGTGGTTTAGAAATGCATCATGTCTGTGTGCATAGTACTCGGTTTTCATCTGTCATGATCACAGGGACCAGATGTCTACGTCCTCTATAGCACTTGCGTCCCAAAGAAGACAGCATGACAGAATATGAAACTGGCAGCAACAGATATGAGGTCTTCATAGTTCTGCAATGAAGGCCTCCCATTCATTCTTTTTTTTTTTTTTTGAGCATGTGCACTCTAAATATGGCCCATAAGACGAACATTTATATAACCCTAGGACTTTTGAGACAGAGAAAATTCTCCAAATTTCCCATTGGTGTTTAAAGATATCCCCAAAGGGCTATCATTGCTAATGGATACTTAATACACAGTTAAGTATCCATTTCTCTACCCGCGGACACCCCGGCCCATCAAGAAAGGAAGCTTCAGCTCCTGCCTTATTGAAGATGAGAATACAGAGGTAGGCTGTATTTTCCCCACTTGACAAACAGTATGCATGTGCTCAGCTGCAAAAGGAAGTGAGTGAAATGAAGCCAGGGGTATTCAGTGCATGCACGCCATCCACCGCAGCTCATTCAGTAGCAGGTATCTCATCCGTGAACGCAGAAACACTGTGTCGGGAGAGGCAGTTCAAACCTGATTTATTACTGGTGGGTTCAGAATCCCTACCTTCTTGCAAAGGATTGCATCCATTTAGGTCAATCTCAAGACTGGAGACAGAATGTGATTTCAGCATTTTACCATGTCTGTCTCCAAAGTGCACTGGCTGGATCTTTATTTGGTGTGCATCCCCAGACAGGCCCTGTGTGGCCGCTCAGTGTTGCTGTGTGGAGGCTGTGAAGAGCCTTCTGGTTTTTAGATAGTATGTGTGTCTGTGTCCTGTGGGGGTCCACCTTCAGCTCCTTGGTTTTGTTTTTTTTTCCAGTGATGCTGGAAACTGCTGTGACTTGCAGGTAAAACTGAAAAGCCAATTTTACCTCTGCTCAGAGTGAGTCACAATAACTTAGTGATTTGGGGTCCCAGCTACTTTGAACCAAATACAAATTTGAGGTCCTTCTGGAGAGTAACTGTGTGTGTAAGGAAGTTCAGGGGAAGTGACTTACATTTGTCAAAATAACCAGAACAAATTTTTAACAAATGGTGGCTTATGCTCTCTGTCAGTGTGATGGAATACAACAAGCTTACGAAACAAAAGCAAATCAAAGAAAAGAGCCGTAAAATAAACAATGAAGGGTGGGGGAAATGCAGGCTGCATCATGAGATCTTTGCTAATAGTAAAAGCAAACTGAATACAATGATGTAGTCCATTTCTTGAGCCCCTGTAGTGAAATTGAAATTCCAGCACAAACACATTAAGAGCTGTTCATTTTGGTCAAATTAAGTTTTTGTTCTTTTTTCTATTTTGTTTTTCAGTTATTATCTCCATTTAATTATCCATGGGTTTATGATGGATGGATGGATGAACAGACAGAAAGGGATAGACAGTTTTAATGCATTTTAAATCAGTGAAAATTGAGTAAAATGCAAATGAGGATATGTATATGTGTGTCTATATAAATATATACATATATTTGTACATACACATGTATATACATAATCTCTGTTCTGTATCTGTTACTTAGATAATTTACAGGTCTCCTGCAAAATCAGTATTTCCCCTCACCTGAAGTTTAGCTCTGGATCATTTAAAATGGTACTGTAGCCCGAGACAGTTTTGCTCAGTGACTAGAGCATAGGTCCACGGACTGAAGGGTCATGGGTTTGATTCTGGTCAAGGGCACATACCTCGGTTTCAGGCTCAATCCCTGGCCCTGGGTCGAGGCACATGCGGGAAACACCCAATCAAGGTGTCTCTCTTACATAGATGTTTCTCTCTCTGTGTCTCTCCCTCTCCCTTAAAAAAAATACCAATGGGAAAAATATCCTTGTGTGAGGATTAACAGCAACAACAACAAAAATTTAAATGGCACTGTAGAACTGAACAGCAGTGAAAATAGACAAAGAATAAAGGCCTTCAATACAATAGCCCAATGTCTAGCCTTGGTTAATACAACCTGAAATCAGCACAGCCTTCACCTACAGGTCCTTCACCTACAGGGAAATAAAATAAGTATGATTTTATTCATTAGTCATTAAAATAGCTATATTAAGCTCCTTCTTTATTCCAGACACATATTAGTAACAGCAAACATTTCCCCACTGCTTTAAACTTTTTCAAACAATTTTCCCTACAGGTAATGCTAGGCGATTATCCTAATATCCTTGTGAAGTAGATACTATTGTTTATAGATACTATTCCATTTTTAAAGATAAGAAAATGAATCTGAGAGATGATTAGTAACTGGCCGAGGTCATATGGCATTTGAGCAGCAGATCCAAGACTCAGGTCCATGGTCACAATTGGCAGAGCCCATGACTTTCCACAACACAACATGGTGACCAATGATCCAAAGTAAAAATAAGTAAGTTGTTATGAGGAAAACTCTGGGAAATCTTCCTTGAGCACAATTACGTTTTAGGGATGGTAACAGCTCAGAGTTAGAGCCAGGAGGTGAAGGAAATGTTCACAGATAAGATAAAGATAGGTAAGTTACTGGTGACAGACTCTGAGTTCAGAGGGTTGTGGAATGGCTGGAGGGTCAGCAGGGGATGGGAGCACGAGTCACATGAGAGAATGTCTGGAACTTTACGGGAATAAGAGTCAGACTATAAAGGATGACCTTGAAGATGTGGACTGTTGGAAGTGACTGAGGCAAGCAGGAGCAGAAATGGCGGGAAGATTTGTCCCTGTGGTCTCCTGTGGGGATGTGGATAATCAGTTCTCATTATAGCCTCCTTTGGGGATGGTCTCCTAAGCAATCTATCATGAAGACAAAGCAAGGGGGAAGAATGAGGGGAGGAGTGGTGGGTTATGAAGGACCTGTAGGTGAAGGCTGTGCTGATTTCAGGTTGTATTAACCAAGGCTAGACATTGGGCTATTGTATTGAAGGCCTTGGATCATTGTGGTGCTCCCTTAAGTCCTGCTGGCGCTGGGGTCAGGCTGTGGGGTCAGAGACCCTCCACATTCCTGCCCTGGCCTGTTGCCCGCTCTAAAGCGTGAAAACAGAGGCAACATGGCAGTGTCAGGGGACTGAGCAGGATTTGTTCCTTTGAACAAAGCAGTATTTTACCTGAGAAAAACAGCACAGAATAGTAAAATTGATGCCCCTTAACTAAAAAATGTTTCTATCTCTCTTTCTCTCTCTTTCCCCCTTCCTCTCTGAAATCAATAAAAATACATTAAAAATAATAAAAATAAAGGATATGACAATAAAAATTTAAAAAGACAACAATATCAACAGAGCAGACAAAAGAAGGAGTGGGGAGAAGGCAAGACAAGGAAGAGGGTAGGACGGGAAGAGGAGGGTGGAGGGAGTCAGAGGGATGGGTGAGGGACAGGAAGGTTCAGACGCTCCTTGTCCCCTTTGTGTTTACAGACTCTAAATCCACCTGTGCTCTGTGGACTGGGGGCCCCTTCCTGCAGCCCCTTTCACGGTGACTGTCAGACCCCGAGAGCTGAACGCCCCCCAAGTGCTCTGCCGCCCCCAGCACGGTGCCCTGCTCGGCACACACCTATCTGACCCAGTGACCTCTCCTCAGGCTGACACACCAGGCCATTGGTATCCCAGTTGGGTCTCCCTAGCTTTCACCAGAGAATCATGTGCATAAAAGCCTTGTTTCCTGTGTCCTCATATGAGAAAATAAGTCCCCCCACAGCATCACTTTTTCCATTCATGTTCTCTCAAAGGACTGGGCTGCTCCTAGCCTCCAGATAGCACTTGGATAAGTGCTAAGCTAGCTTGTCATCTAAGGGATGACTTGGCTGCCATGCAAAGTCACATCCAGGGTCCTAACAACTCAGTGACACCTCCAAAGGCTTCATTTTACTCCAAGCTATTTTGCAGAAGTTTAGAAGGATAGAGGATCCAGATTCTCAAAGGGAAGGTGAAACCAGTGTCCAGCTCCAGTTCTTCTTCTCCTTTTTTAAAAAAATACATTTTTATTGATTTCAGAGAGGAAGGGAGAGACAAACATCAATGATGAGAGAGAGTCATTGATCAGCTGACTTCTGCGCACCCTACACTGGGGATCGAGCCCACAGCCTGGGCATGTGCCCTGATTGGGAATCTAACCGTGACCTCCTGGTTCACAGGTTGACGCTCAACCACTGAGCCACTCTAGCTGGGCAGCTCCAGTTATGAAGGATATGAGGCCAAGAGGGCGAGCAGTCAGATAGCCACACTCATAGGAACCTCCTCCAGGGCACACATCCCTTGTGCCGAGAACCAATTCCAGCACGTAATAATTACAAGAGTTCCGTCAAAAGGTTGATGGGACTTGGGAGGCTCAACAAGGGTGAGCCACATATGTACTTTACCTGTTGGAAATGGCTAAGGCACTTCCCCCAAACCTGAATAGGATTATTGTTAGCTGCCAGACAGCTCAGGGCATTTTATTGCCTCCTGTTGGCCAAACACCTGAACAGCTGTAGGCTATTCCCCAAACTGATAATGCTTCTGTACTCTACCCTTTGATACCTTGCCCTTTGAAGTGTGTATTTCCACCTTGCCTTAGGATAAATCGTGTGAATAAAAGCAGGGTCCTTGGTCAAGGAAGAGTCTTCAGCTCCCTTAGCTGAAGCTCCTCTGACCCCCAATGCCTCTCAAAAATACCTTTCGTCCTCGGACTCTTTAATCATCTACATGCAGCCCCGTTCTCCAGAATGCTGAACCCTTTGTAAGGTGGGGAAAAGAACCCCGGCATTTGGTGCCCTAACGAGGGACACCAACACCCTTGGGCAGGTCCCCACGCTGTGCAAGAGGCATTCACTCCTTAGGGCAAATCACCCTGTGATTAAAAAAAGAAATCTGGGCCTAACTGGTTTGGCTCAGTGGATAGAGTGTCGGACTACAGACTGAAGGGTCCCAGGTTTGATTCCAGTCAAAGGCTGGATTCCATGTACCTTGGTTGCGGACACATCCCGCAGGGGTTGTGCAGGAGGCAGCTGATTGATGTTTCTAACTCTCTATCCCTCTCCCTTCCTCTCTGTAAAAAATCAATAAAATGTATTTTAAAAAAAAAATCTGCCTCATCCAATCTCCTCTTCATGTGAAACATTGCCTCAATCTTATCTTTTTTAAAGCCTGTGAGAGGGTTTCACTAGTGAGTCTAAGCTCAGAATAGCATTTGACACAGTCCAGAGGGAAAACAACTGACACTTGCCAAATTAATTCAAGTTGGTTTGACTGCAGACAAAACCACAATCCCCAGCCCAGGAAGTCAAACTACCCCCCCTCTGGCAGAAAGGGACCAGAATCTCCTGAGAGTTAGCCTCAGGGACATGTCCCATCTCCAGCATCTTCCCCCTCAGTATCCCCCCAGCACACACTCCCTCACACCTGCGCTGGCAGGACAGACTCCACGTCCAGGGAGCGGGCTGCCCAAGCAGGGGCTGAGTCACCGTGGCCCGCCTCCACCTTTCATTCAAGGAAGCTCATGCCCAGAGAAGGGAATATGTCTCAGCAAGCAGACTGCCTTTTGCTTGGAGGCATCATTATCTGTGTTTGCGTGGCGCCTTTTATTCCTCTCCCATTCTTCTCCTTGTGGCTTGAGAGCCTGAGTGAAATCCTGGTTCCCTGCCCACTGGCTGGGTGCATTTAGATTCCCCATGCATCCAATTTTCCATCTGGGAAGTGGAAAAAACAATAGTATGGAGTTGCTGTGGGGGCTACAATGTGTAAAGCATGACTGTCTCTGCTTCAGAGTAAGCACCCAGGAACTATTCGCTATTTCTATGGAGAAATCTTTATTGTTTGCTGTTTTTTGAGGGTCTAAGAATAGCTTCAAGCTATTCCTGGTTTATTCCTTGCAACTGCTTAGCTTTTCAACTCAGTTCATCTTTCAGTATAAGGTGATCCTCTCTGAACCCTTCATCCCTAGATCTACCATCATTGCCCAACCTTGAGGAACCCAAGTCAGAAAGAAAAAAAAAAAATCTTCCAGTGACACCAGAAAGTTAAATACCTAAAACCATTATGCTCCTCCAATATATTTAATCCATGAATAAAGTTGGTTCACTTGGACTTCCCACCTCCAGGCAAGTATCTGCTCCTTCTGGTGGTTCATAGCTTGTGAGGTTAAGAAAAGAATCTTCCTTTCTTTTTAAAATATATCTTTGTTGATTTCAGAGAGGAAGGGAGAGGGAGAGAGAGATAGAAACATCAATGATGAGAGAGAATCATCGATCGCCTGCCTCCTGCACGCTGCCTGCTGAGGATTGAGCCCACAACCTGAGCGTGTGCCCTGACTGGGAATCAAACTGTGACCCCCCTGGTTCATAGGTTGTTGATGCTCAACCACTGAGCCACGCCGGCCTGGAAAGGAAAGAATCTTGTCTCTAAATTTGATCAAGAGTTATTGTGCTAAGGCTAACTCTAGGTATCAGTTCAGCTAGTCCTTGTCTCTCCAGAAGAGCTTAAATCAAAGAGTAGCCTGCATCAAGGTCGCCAACAGGCCTAAATTCTCATGGTGAGCCCGTCTGGGTCTCCAGCTGTGTATTCAGGATCTGTTTCTTTAAACAAAATGGCACTTAACCAACACAGGACATGGTATCTAAGTTAAAGTTGAGGTGAACGTATATGTTATCCTCTTTGTGGGAAGGTTTCAGGTGAACTCACCCACTACACAAACGTGCAAGAGACACACGGCCTGCCTTGGTGGGAGCACAGGCTGGAGGCGCTCAGCAGTCTCGACTCCCTTCCTCCCTCTCAGAGCTGATCTCAAAGCAGCGATAGGCAACGCTCGCTCCTTGCAGAGGCCACTTGGTACATCTTTAATTGTCCTTAGGTCTGTTTTCCCCAGAGGCAAGTCCAAGAACATTTCAAAAAGTCAAAGTAAATAAACAGAAGAAGTCATTCTCCGTGGCTCACCAGTTGATTTTCCCAAGTTTTTCCCAGCTATAAAAAGATATTTCAACCGACAGGAAATAGTATCCTGCCTGACACACTGTCTCCCGAGGGAAAGTTTAACTTCTTGTCTCCCCACGTTTCAAGTTGGCAGAGAATCACCCCAGCTTCCTTGGGCCTCTCACACGCTCTCTTGGGTAATTCGGTGTTGGAGTCCTGAGCACCGTGATATAATCTGACCCTGATGATCCTTCTAAGTAACCCAATTTACTGGGAAATCCCCATCTTTATCCCTAATTAAAAACTTTCTTTTTTTAATTAGCTCAGAGAATGAGGTCCAGGTATATTAGGCGATCTTTTTCTCTCTTACAGCTGCCAGTAGTTTGAGGCAAAATATTTTTCAATACGTGTGGTCCATTTCAAAAAAAATCCATTTAATTTGTCATGTATATTAGTTCCCTAATGCTGCTGTAACCAATTAAGACAACACAAATTTATTCTATTGATACCAATGTAATAACCTGGTCATTATTTAACAGGAAAGGAGGAAAGGGAAGAGTAGATAACATAGGCATGCTGCTTACACAGCTTTGCCAAAAAGCTGCATTTAACACTCTCCAAGCCTGTTCCCCACTGATAGATGGGGAAAGGGACTGACTGGACAAAGGCACTTTAGACACATGCCCTGTGAGGTCTGAGTAACAGGAAGTTGCCTACCTGTCTGCCAGTTACACCTGGAAACAAATTAGTGGTCAGGATGGGCGTGGCCACTGTAAGCACCCAAAACCACCTGAATATTTAAACTTCCAAACAAAGGAGTCTTTCTGCTCTCTCTCCCTCTCTCTCTCTCTCACTCTCTCACTGGGGTGCAGGGTTCCTGTGTCTCCTGTTAGGGGGGATGCGCTCCCCTGCACCCATGCAGCTCTTGGTCACGTGGGACTCCACACGATGGACTAATGGACTTTTTAAAAATATATATTTTATTGATTTTTTACAGAGAGGAAGGGAGAGGGATAGAGAGTTAGGAACATTGATCAGCCTCCTCCTGCACACCTCCACTGGGGATGTGCCCGCAACCAAGGTACATGCCCTTGACCGGAATCAAACCTGGGACCCTTCAGTCCACTGGCTGACGCTCTATCCACTGAGCCAAACCGGTTAGGGCGGACTAATGAACTTTAACCCGAGTGCTGAACGACACCGGCTGCACACGGAGCGGAAGCTCTGGACACTGGCCTTGCTTTTGTCTCCACTGGAACTCCAGCTGCACCTCTTTCAGGACTGGCTCAAGGCGGGTGGGACTTTGGAGCCCAAAAAATGTAAACTCCACACAAATAAAGCCTTTTTCCACACCTCATTCTCCTGAGTGGGCTTCTGAAAATTCTTATTTCAGCGGCACCCCAGGAACCTCGCTCCTACGAGCGACAGAAGTTTGATTCCCCAGTAACACTGTTACAGGCCGGGAGGTCAGAAGTGTGAAGCCCATCTCACATGGACAGGCTGGCTCCTCGGGAGGGCCCGGGGGGAAATGTGCCCCTTGCCTCTTCCTGCTCCTCGGGGTTGCCTTGGCATTCCTTGGTGCATAGCCATCACTCCACACTCTGCTTCTGTCTTCACATCGTCTTTCTCCTCCTTGGACTTTCTAGTATCCCTCTTATAAGGACCCGTGTGATTACATTTGAACCCATCCAGATAATCCGGTATAATCTCCCCTTCTCAAACTGTTAATGTAATCCCTCTGTGAAGTCCCTTTTGTTATATAAAGTAACATTCACAGGTTCTGGGGGTGAGGGAGTAAATATCTTTTTATTCATTTTTTTAAAAATATGTTTTTATTTTTTAGAGAAAGAGGAAGGGAGAGGGAGAGAGAGATAGAAACACCAATGTTGAGAGAGAATCATTGATTGGCTGCCTCCTGCATGCCCCCTACTTGATCCCACTGGGGATCAAGCCTGAAACCTGGGCATGTGCCCTGACCGGGAATCGAACTGGTGACCTCTTGGTTCATGGGTCGATGCTCAACCACTGAGCCATACCGGCCAGGCTGACTTTTATTCATTTTGAACAATGTAGACCAACCTGCACTATTTTTTTTTAAGAAAAACAGTGTCTTATTTTATACATCACAATATGATTCAATTGAGTTTTCTCTGTCCGGCAGCCTGCACTAATTTAATAGCTAATTTGAAATTCTGACTTTTATTCTGATTTTTTCAGCTACTGTCCTCTAGGACCACAAGACCTCCTAACAACATGTCATTCCTTGTCATGGCCAATAGTTCTAATTCACAGAAAACTAATTGTGATATTCAGAACTCTTTCAGTTGCCAGTGTAACTCAGCTTAAACTAGCTTAAATTTAAATCCTATATAGTAAAACCTTAATATGCAAATTGACCCAATGGTGGAATGCTGGTCCCTGGGGGCAGATGCGCACTGACCAGTCGGAAGCAACTCCTGCATTGAGCATCAGCCCCCCTCCCCCGAGAGGGAGTCAACTGGCAGCGGGCGATTGGGGGGTGGGGCCAGCCAGTGGGCAGCACCAGGCCGCCAGCCAAGGCGGGTGCCAGCGGGGGGCTCCCCCAATCACCCTGCCCACCAGTTGCCCCACAGATGGCCCTGATCGCTGGCCAGGTCTAGGGACCCTACCCTATATATTGGGAACATCTCTTAGATTTAAAAATTAAAACCTGGCAAGGCTACTCTAACACTGAAAAAACAGGATGATGCAGCGATGACATGCATGGACTCTGGCTTGCACATTTTGTGGTCAGCCCTGATTCTGACACTTATAACTGTGTGACAAAGCCAATTACTTAACTTCTCTCTGCTTCAGTTTTTCCACCCATATGATGGGGAAAATGGTACTACTGCCTTAGAAGGATCATGTTACGTACTACTTTTTATAATCAGGGCAAAGAAATGTAGCTGCCCACACAACAGCAAGATGCCTTTCACCTGTATGAAAAGTATGGTCACTGGTGCATGCAGCATCCTGGATTGCAAGAGGGATGTCTGACTGTCAGTTTAGGTCCCATAACCCCCTAGGGGTCCTGGATTGCAAGAGGATGCAAGCCGGGCTGAGAGACCCCCCTTCCTGGTGCATGAATTTTGTGCACCAGGCCTCTAGTAATAATAATAATGTATTGGCTCATATAACTAACAAGGGGGTATGAATGGGCTCAGGCACAGTGGGGCGAGTACTCAATTACATCTTCAGGCATTTTTACTTGCTTCATCTCTTTGATTTGCTTTCTTCTGGGTCAGCTTTTTCTCAGGCAAAAACTAATGCTTCTAAGTATTTGCAAAAACCAAAAAGTGCCCGGCTTCCAATCTATCAAGTTGGCAACTCTTGCCGAAGAAAGCACTGCCTCTTTCCCGAAAGTTCCAGCAAAAGTCTCAGACAGGATTCTCCTTGACCCAAGCGAGGACACGAGTACATCACTGGCCCAGTTCCTGTCACTAATGGGATCTGGTGCTCTGGCCAGGCTGAGTCAGACGCTCTCCTTGAAGCCTAGGGTGAGCCTATGATCCAGGCCACAGAGCAGAGAAGGAGGGACTCCCTCATGCAAATAAAGATGCAATTAATAGACGATGGAGAAATGGATAAGGCCAAACAAAATTAACATGTTCACTACACCTGTGTCGAACCCAAGTAGTGATTTTTACCCGGAGCTTCTAATGGTATATCCAGACAAAGTCTCTAAAGTAAGGTGACCAGACGTCCCGCTTTTGGCGGGACAGTCCCGATTTTTAACAATTTGTCCCGCATCCCACGGCGTTTTAAAAAAGTCCTGATTTTTGGAAAGAATGCACGACAAGCTAGGTAATGGCGGGAGAACGGGAAGGGAATATACGGTTTTCGCGGCCATGTGGCTATTTAGCCAGGATATGAGTTTTATATTATTTTTTTAATTTTATAATGTTAAACTTTAATAATAACAAATAATTTGAGAACTGATTATCGAAAACTGCTTATCAAAGTTCACATTGTTGATCAGTTGTTAGAATTCGGCCACCATTGTTTGGATTTAATGAACAATGGCATTTTTTGGGATTGGCAACGACGAAAACATTTTGTAACTGTCTCTCAGACGATACACATCGTACTGCGTGCTAGTAAGCTAGTTAAACAAGTGATGTCATTACAAATCAGCTATTCAGATAATTTAGGTAAGTAATTTATTTATTTATTTCATAAATACATAAATTTTCTTGAATTTAGCAGACAGTACTCATATTACTTATATTTTATAGTGGCGGCAAAAAGTCTAGTGCCGGCCTTGAAAGTGACACTTACGACTTACATTACGGCAAATTCATGACCTTTTAAACAACGACAGAAATCTACTAAAAAAATTCACTCAAATGAGAAATATGCCAAAGAATAAAATAATACTATACGTAATTTTTTATTTATTATATTTGTAAGTTGTACTTATGTTGAAATTTAAAAAAATATATTACAATACTATTTTTGCATTCTATGAAAATTTTTGTTGCTCCATATAGACCAAATTTTTAATCAAGAACCACCCCCACCCCCCGCCCCTGGTCAATGGTGTCCCGCTTTACCAATGTTAAAATCTGGTCACCTTACTCTAAAGACAAAATTACCATTGCTTTTTTAAAAAATATGTTTTTATTAATTTGAGAGAGAGAGGGAGAGAGAAAGGTTGAACGGCTGCCTCCTGAACACTGAGATGATGCTCAACCAACTGAGCCACACTGGCCAGGGCAAAATTACCATTGCTTTTTAAAAGCTCTGTCCTTGAGCTACAGTGTGAATGGGTTGTTTGTGGAGTCTCAGGTAACACTAGATTCAGGGGAGAAATGATCTTTTCTCGTGCTCAGGGCTGAATCATGAAAGGATTATTTTCCTGTAAAAATGACTAAATATCTAGGATCACAAAAATACCACACCACAAAAATGTGAACCCACAGTCAGATCTGTTACCCCTGTGGAAATTTAAAGGAGACAAGTAATTCAATTGTTCAAAAGGTTAAATGATGACAATAAAAACATGATGTTTAGAGCACTATATTCTCATTTCCAGTAAAACACGGAATGATAAGAGTAACTGAACTAAAGTTTCTTGATTTTCAAAACTAAAAAGAGACCAATAAAGCTTTCAATTTCATAAATTTTAAATCCTTTTAAAGTTTATTTTCACAATCTAGTCCTTGGATGCTTGAAGTAAAAAACTTATTTTTTAGAAAAGGTATTCTTTCTTTATCCAAGAGTATACATATATTCTTAGTTTGATTTTAATTTTTCTTATTTGGATAAGATGACCTAGAACCGTGGTCGGCAAACTACAGCTCATGAGCCACATGCGGCTCTTTGGCCCCTTGAGTGTGGCTCTTCCACAAAATACCACGGCCTGGGCGAGTCTCTTTTGAAGAAGTGGCATTAGAAGAAGTCTAAGTTTAAAAAATTTGGCTCTCAAAAGAAATTTCAATCGTTGTTCTGTTGGTATTTGGCTCTGTTGACTAATGAGTTTGCTGACCACTGACCTAGAGAAATAGGGAATAAATGATTTCATGGATAAAGGAATCTGAAAAATCACAATTTACACGCATTTCAAATTGCTATTTTAATTTATATTTTAAAATTATAATCTTATTTTCTCACTTTCTTTGTAACAAGTGGTATAATCAGTGAAGTATATGCTGAATTAAGGAACCAGCCTGCAGGGGGTACTGCTTACCTGATTTTTCTATATAGAGTGTTGAAATTTCATTGCAACTTTTATTTTTTATTTATTATTATAATTTATATTTTTTCTTATATAAAGGAGAGGAAGGGAGAGGAAGAGAGAGCTAGAAACATCAATGATGAGAGAGAATCATTGATTGACTGCCTCCTGCAAGCCCCACACGGAATCCAGCCCAAAACCTGGCAAGTGCCCTGACCTTGATTTCCTGATTCATAGGCTGACTCTCAACCACTGAGCCATGCCGGCCTGGCTTATTGCGACTTTTAGTAGGGATCCAATTTGCCCAGTGGGAATAATTGTGAGAATAACAAAAGAGGTTATTTAAATCAGGACATTGTTGAACAACTGAAAAGTTAACAAAATTTCTAGACCTACATCATGAGATGCAATTAACTCCACCACATGGGACGAACAATAAATAATAAACTGAGATTTTGATATTACAATTTCTCTGAGGAGCTGGTCAATTCATAACACAATTAAAAGTATTTTACTCTTTTCTGATTAAAGATATTTTCTTTCTTGTTTTGGGGGTTCTTCTGGTTCTTTCTAATTTTAGAAGCCTCTACTTTTTACCTTACACTTGCATCAAGTTGAAATTTTAAATGCAAGGTATTTATTCTGTTTATCATCTAAATTTTTAAAAGTTTTTTTCCTTGAAAACATTCTGTAAAATGTCTGCAACTACTGGTCTGCCTTTGGGGTTGGTTCTTCTCCATCAAAGTGTGTGAAACCATGAACACACAAGGGACCTATGTAGTTCAGAGTTGCATTCACAGACAACCCATCTAGGAAGCAAAATAATTTTTAAAATATATTTTATTGATTTTTTACAGAGAGGAAGGGAGAGGGAGAGAGAGTCAGAAACATTGATGAGAGAGAAACATCGATCAGCTGCCTCCTGCACACCCCCACTGGGGATGTGCCCGCAACCAAGGTACATGCCCTTGACCAGAATGAAACCTGGGACCCTTGAGTCTGCAGGCCGACACTCTATCCACTGAGCCAAACCAGTCAGGGCGAAGCAAAATAATTTTTAAAAGGGATTCCAATTTTTCTGAAGTATATTGAGTAATATTGAAGGATATCCCAGTTTATATTCATAGCCAGAGGGAAGGGGATGGGAGTTGGGGGAGAGAAAAGGGTCCTAATATATGGTGACAGGAGAAGATTTAACTTTGGGTGGTGAGCACACAGTGCAATATACTAGTACAGATCTTGTAACATAGAAACCCACCCCTGAAACCTATATGTTCATGTTGACCAATGTCACCCCAATAAATTTAAAGGAAAAGAAAAAATAAATTCATAGAAACAGCCTGGCCTGTGTAGCTCACTGGTTGAGCTTCGACCCAGGAACCAAGAGGTCGCTGGTTTGATTCCTGGTCAGGGCACATGCCCAGGTTTTGGGCTTGATCCCCAGTGGGGGCATGCAGAAAGCAGCCAATCGATGATGTTTCTCTCACCATTTATGTTTCTATCTATCTTTCTCCTTTCCTCTCTCTCTAAAAAAAATCAATAAAAACGTATTAAAAATATTTTTTTAAAAAGAAACACCTCTCTCTCTCTCTCTCTCTCTCTCTCTCTCTTCTCTCTCTCTCCCCCTAACTTTTCTCCCTCTGTTAACTGCTCAGATCCCCTCCTTCTCCCAGCCTCTGTTTATATGAAGAGGTTTAGCTTCTCTGAATCAGTTGTTACCATTCCTCCTACTGCTCGTCAGTCCAGTTCCACTGACCACAACACTCAAGATGGGGAAACCCAGACAGCCAACTTAAAACAATCCCAAAAGGGTAAGGAATGGCAGAGAAAAACAAAATATTCAGAAGCTTGGGAGAGGTGAGGAAGGGGACAAGGATATTCCACAGCACAGATGCCCATCCCGTTTCTACAACTACCAGCCCTTGTGGTCCAGCCCTCTCTGCTGCTCCCTCTGGGCAAAACCTGTGGGCTCACAGTAGAGGGGGGTTTATAGTCATCTGCTTCTTATAAGGAAAAACAACTTCCAAACTGAGTCTCAACTTTAAGACTTCACTGTTGCCCAGAAATCATGGATGCCAAGGCAATTTCAAGGAAAACCATTCATGTAACCTTCCTGCACACCACAATTCAAGCGCTCACTGTCTAATCATGCCCAGAGCGGTGATTCAGAGCACAGCCTCTGGAGCTGGCCTGGCTGGGTTCACTGTTCAGCTCTGCAGCTTTCTAACTGCAACAGCAGCAAGTGGCTTACCTCCCTGTGCCTCAACTTACTTATCTGAAGAATGCTGAGAATAATATTTTCTACCTTATAGGGTTGGGACAAAACCTATCACTAAATAAGGCATGCTTAGGCCAGTGCCTAGCACACAGAAAAGGCTCAATATACACCCACTCTCATGTAGGCTATGTAGACACATTGATTCTGGATTTAAGATACTGTTTAAATGTACTAAAAGCACTTTTAGTACATTCATGGCGTAGAAAGATTTCTATGGGCTGCAATACACATAATGCTGTGCAGTTCTGGTTGACAAAAGGTGTTATTTAGTTAGACTAGAAAATCAAAGTAACTTTCAGAGTCTACAGCAAGCAAAAGACTGCCTCTGCTGAGAGAGAAACTCCTGTACAATAGATGTTGTGTCCCTAAATCTCCAGGGTGAACTTTTTGTTGTTGTTGTTAATCCTCACCAGAGGATATTTTTGACATTGATTTTTCTAGAGAGAGTGGAAGTAAGGGGGAAAGACAGAGACAGACAGACAGAGAGAGAGAGAGAGAGAGAGAGAGAGAGAGACATCAAAGTGAGACACATCGATTGGTTGCTGCCTGCGTGAGCCCCAACCGGAGGCCAGGGATTGAGCCTGCAGCCCAGGTATGTACCCTTGACCAGAATCGAACCCATGACCCTTCAGTATGCAGGTCAACACTCTAACCACCGAGCAAAAATGGCCAGGGCCAGGGTGAACTTTTTGAGCAAATTTACCATTTGACAGATGGTCTGCTATTTCTAGAGGGAAGCTGTGACAGTCTGGGCTCTGGGCAAATAGGATTTGGTGCCTACGTTCTAGTCTGGCCTGGATCATTCTAGAGCTGTGTTGGGTCAAGAATCAAAGGATCTGCCCAGCCGGAGTGGCTCAGTGGTTGAGCATCGACCCATGCACCAGGAGGTCGCTGGTTCCATTCCTGGTCAGGCACATGCCTGGGTTTTGGGATTGTCCCCCAGTAGGGGGTGGGCAGGAGGCAGCAAATCAATGCTTCTCTTTCACCAATGTTTCAATCTCTCTCCTATTACCTTCCTCTCTATAAAATAAACAAAAACATCCTATATAATAAAGAGGTAATATGCAAATTAACCCTCACACCATCACAAGATGGCTGCGCCCACAGCAGGGGCGGGGTTCCCATAACAAACGACCATCAGGGACCTGAGGCTGCGTGGCACCGGAGAAGAGGACCTCAGGCCGCTCCCCACGCCCGGTGGGGTTTGACGGGGGATCTCAGGCCGCGCCCCTGCCCCAGCGCCAGGCCGGGGGACCTGAGGCTGCGCCAGGGACCTGAGGCTACACTCCCCGCCTGACGTGTGCTGGGGGACCTGAGGCTGCGCCCCCCCCCCCCCCGGCCGCCTGGCGGGGCTTGATGGGGGTGGGGCCAGCCGGGTTTGGATCTTGCCCAATGCGGGTGGGGCCAGCTGGGTCTGGGTCTTGTGCAATTTTGAGGCATATGTGGGTGGACGGGGACTTGACTCTGGGTCCTGCAGCATGCCCCAGACTCTGAGAGGAGGAAGATTTTCATATACATTTTACTAATTTTCTTTCATCTTTGACACTTCTATTATAGAGAAAGGGCAAATAGCAATATTAAAATATTTCCTCTAATTAATTCCCTTTTAATGTGCATGAATTTTGTGCACCAGGCCACTAGTGTTAAAAATAAAAAAAGAATCAAAGGTTCCATGATCATGAGGGCCCAGAATGCCTCCTCAAACTGCTTCATGTTACCAGACTTAGGGCCTCATTCAACTCTTGCCACAGATGCATTTTGTGAACTCCAATTTGCTGGTTCTGAAGCTGGCTATATTTCTGGACTTCAATGCTCTTATTGCTCTTGGAAGCCTCTTTAGTTACTCCCCTTATTTTCTGCTCCTAATTTGGACTTAGCCTTGTCCCTCTGTTCTAAGTCTTTCATCCCAGGTTACAGCCTCATGATTATCTCTTATCTCCAATAGAAAGTAACAGATATGATGATTTAGTGTTCTTAATTTCTATGAGAAATTATAGTTGTAGGAGTCTTGCAGAGGTCCCAGCTCTATTAAAAATTATGGGTAGGTCAGTCCACATTTTGAAATACAGTTTTTTAATTGGATGGGGTAGAATTTGAGGTTCCCACTCGACCTTCATTGACATTGGAGGGGAGGGACTACTCAGCACTGTTAGATGGAATGGGAGTTCCTGCTCGGTGGTCAGCCATCACTGCTACCTCCTGGGCGGGGAGCGGCAGAGGGGCCTTGTTCCAACTTCCCTCATGGCCTCCACTGACATCACGGGGAAGGATTTGTGTCGTCACTGCTGAGCAGGTGTGGAAAGCAACCTGGTCTCCAATGATACTGCCCGGGGGGGACGAAGTCCCAGCTCCCTCCTCAGCTCTCTCTAGCCCAATGGAGATTGTTAACATGAAAAACATTCAAATCTGTAAAAAATTTTTGTGAGTGTATTTGAGCCAAACTGTCAACAATTGCTGGGAAGCAGAACCTCAATGGATTGAGATAATGCTCCGGAGAATGGCGGGTTTTCCTCTATTTTTATACATTGCAATCAAAGGAGGGGATGTAGGTGGGTTACATGAAATCCATTGGTGATAGATTAGAGAGGTGGGAGAAAGCAAAGTGGGGAAACCCCTGGGATTGGATAAAAAGTAAAATGATAGACACATACTTAGGTGGGTGCAGGAACAATGAAGGAATTTGTGGTCTCTGTCCTGGAGCCCAGGCACAATAGGTTGTGCCCTAAGGCAGTGATGGCGAACCTATGACACGTGTGTCAGCACTGACACGTGTAGCCATTTTTGATGCCACGCGGCCGCATGCCGAGGATGAAACATTTGCTGCTCCTGAGGATGAAACATTTGCGAAATAATGTTTTTTTCCTCAAAGTGACACACTACCCGAGTTATGCTCAGTTTTTTGGCGACGTTTGACACACCAAGCTCAAAAGGTTGCCCATCACTGCCCTAAGGGGTCCCGAAAAAGGGAAGTTACAAGTTACTCAGACATTTCAAGGATATGTTATCATAGGTGCAAAAATAAAGGTAGGCTCAGTTAAGGTAAAGGTTGACCTTGTCTGTGAAGATACCAGCCTAGGAGGTGACCACTCACCACAACTGCTTTTAGTTAAAGTTCAATTTCAGACCATCCTTTGTGGTTACTTTAGGTCTCTGAGTTTGCAAGACTGCCATGCAGGCCTCCCCTGAGCTTGTCAGGTGAGCATGTGGCCCCTTTTGTCCACAAGGTTTTTGAGGGGAAGTTGGTGTCACCACCATTACAGCCTGGGAATCTAGGCTTCCCAACGCAGCGTTTGCTGGCCTGGGTAGGCGGTGCTACACCGTTTTCTGGGGTGTTTCACTAGAGCAGAGCAGTTAGTGTCTAACAGTTTCTGTGTTGCTAGCTGCCCATTTCTTGGTTCTCGGCTAGGGAGCAGGTTTGCTTGGCTTGGTCCACATTCCCTGGCATTTCTGGCTTGTCAGCTTTTTTAGCTCCAAGTCTGGGATTTGTGAGGCAAAAACAAAACAAACAAAACCCCCAGGGAACAGCACCTGTAGTCCTGAGGTCCCTAACCAGCCTGCCTTCTCTCTACCTTTCAAAGTCGTCTTGTATTTGTTTTACATGTACTGTCAGGGGTTTTAGTTGTACTTAGAAGAAATACGTGTTTTTTAGATGAAGCTGCAGTAAGCTACTGCAAACACTAGAGGTCTCCTCTAATATATATTTTTTACTTTTTAACTGAAGAAAGTCTAATTTTCAGCATTATCAAACATAATGCTGAAGGATTAACTTGCCTTTTAATTTATTTTCAGTTCCTAAATATCCAAATTTTCTTAAATTGTATCTTTTAAAAAAGCAGCTGTACCTAATTATTTCCTCAAGATTATGCTATTCAATGGGAGAGGCTGTAGGCCTGACTACACGACGGTATTGTTATCATCATCCTCCCGGATCAGTTTACTTTTGACATGTTATATTCATTAAACTGCGTGGGAAATACATCACTGCCTTCGGAAACATTGTGATGTGGAACATTACGAAGTAAAACAAAATAAGGTTTCAGAAATTTGAAATTAGTTTTATCCTGTAGCTTTCATTAAAATTTTTAATTGTTCCCGAAACCTGAAGAAAAGCAGTTTACAATAGAAATCTTTCCCATTTTAACCAATCTTGGTAGCTGGAGTAGGACAGTAGACACATGAACTTTTAAATTTTTGTTGACCAAATGTCAACAAAAATTAGTTAAATATTGCATCTGGAAAAATAAAGAGAATTCTTGGGGCTATTCTAGTTGATTGGCAGCTCCCACTGGCAGTGCTGCCTGCTCATAACCTCTCACCCACATTCTTTCATCTTCTTCCAGAATAGAGTGATCAATCTTTCCAAATGTCACCACAGAAATTCAAATTGGAACCCTTAGTGCCTTTGGAAATGTAGATCACCTTTTCAGCTCAAGTTTAGATAAAGGTCATAAACTGCTTCTCTAACTCTGATCTCTGAAAACCTTGGCCATCTCATAACTTAAAACTAGGTTTTTTTGTTTTGTTTTGTTTTGTTTTACATTCAGATAGAGGCATTCCCATGACCTCTAATTGGACCAACAGGATTTTACTATTAAATCACTTCTGTATTTAGAAATCAAAAATTACCATAACAAAACAGGGATGCTATTTTATACCAAGTTTCCCTAAACTTTTGACCTGGGTGCATTTGTGAGTGAAGAAGGTGAGAAAAAAAAAAATACAACTAACTTTCTTCCAGCAGAAAACTTTTTAGTTGTCTATTATTCAGAATTAGTGGTCCTGACAGCTTAAAAAAAGAAGGGTCAAAAGTCTGCATAGTGAAAGACATCCCCTGCTGTGAACTCTGAAAGTGATGTATATGAAATAAAGGCAAATGTACTTGCTGCAGGACCCCAGGCATCCTTTCTATAGAATACAACCTGAATGGCGCCTGCTGGAGTTTTCCAATGCCTTCTCCTATTTCTACCACCACTGGCTGCTGCCTCTACTCAGTATACTCATCCATAGAAACCAATACCCGCGCCGTATGTACTTCATAAAGATTTTTGAGGAACAAATGATAAGAAATACGGGCAGAATATTGAAAGTCCAAACTTGTATTTGTTATCTTTGTGAACAAAATTTAGTCATTTTATTCTATAAGCTTTTTTTCTTTTCCCAAAAGTGAAATTACTGAAGCTTCACAGTAGGTTAGAGTTTGTTGGCAGCATGGGGGAAGGATTTTGGAAAAAATAGAACAACGTATAAAATAATTCACAGCTGTCTAAAATAATTCAGAGCATTGAAAAAAAAAAAAAAAAGACAAATAGCCTGGCCAGTGTGGCTCAGTGGTTGAGCATGGACCCATTAACCAAAAGGTCATTGTTTCGATTCCCAGTCAAGGGCACATGTCTGGGTTGCGGGCTCAATCCCTAGTAGGGCACGAGGCAGCCGATTGATGTTTTTCTCTCATCAATGTTTCCATCTTTCTATCCCTCTTTCTTCCTCTCTCTCTAAAATCAATAAAAACATGTTTAAAAAAGAAAAAAAAAAGACAAATAGTGTTTGTGTAGACAGAGTAAGAGGAGAGATTGAAGAAACAGACAAGATTAAGATCTTGAGCATGGTACCAGACCAAAGAGGTCCGTTTGCCTGCGTGTATGAAAACCCAATCAAACAAGAACAGGAGTTTGCAGCCAAGAAAGTAGAGGTTTATTAATTGAGAAAATGGTGTCAAGCCTGAAGTCATTAGGTGAGCTAATGCTCAAAGACCTGGCTCCCCAATGGCTTCCAGGGGATGGGTTAGTTATATAGGGGAAAATATTATTCACGATGGCTAAAGGAGTTGGGGTATGGGCTCCCTGATTGCTTGGAGCCAGGGGATGGAGTAGTTGATCATTGTATCAGGTTCTGATGTCAGCCATGGCATTGTTCTGTCTGGTTTCATGAGGGTGTGGTCTATAGGGTTCTTCAGCTTTATTGGGTCTGGGACTGAAGCAAGATGTTATCTTTAGCTTGACTGAAACTCTGTTTCTGTGATCAACAGATCTGAGGCTTTCCTTTCCTTTCCTTTTATTTTATTTTATTTATTGGTTTGTTTATTAAATATGTTTTCATTGAATTTTTTAGAGAGACAGGGAGAGGGATAGATAGAAACATCAGTGAGAGAACATTGATCGGCTGCCTCCTGCATGCACCTAGTGGAATGGAGCCCACAATCTGGGCATGTGCCCTGACTAGGAATTCATCTGGTGACTTCCTGGTTCATGGGTCAATACTCAACCATTGAGCCACATTGGCCAGGCCAGCTCCATTTCTTTTTCTTTTTTTTTTTTAAATATTTTATTGATTTTTTACAGAGAGGAAGGGAGAGGGATAGAGAGTTAGAAACATCGATGAGAGAGAAACATCGATCAGCTGCCTCCTGCACACCCCCTACTGGGGATGTGCCCGCAACCAAGGTACATGCCCTGGACCGGAATCGAACCCGGGACCCTTCAGTCCACAGGCCAACGCTCTATCCACTGAGCCAAACCGGTTTCGGCCCAGCTCCATTTCTTTAAGTGACCCTTTGTCCTTTCAGTCTTCTTGACTCATACTGGCCTTGTCCAGTCTACTGGCACCATGATTCACTTGCCTCCTTTCTTTCCTTCACCTTTGAAGCCCTTAGGACAAGCATGTCAAACTCAAAGGCTAACACGGGCCAAATAAATGAGGCATGAGGCCTATGGGCCACGAGTTTGACATGCTTGCCTTAAGACATCAGGTTCTGGTCAGCATCAAACTTACTTAAAAAAAAAAAAAGCCTTAGATCTGTTGATCAAAGGATCAGAATTTTGGTCAAATTAATGATAACATCTTGACTTCAGTTGTGTTTCAGCCCCAGGCCCATGAAGCAGAAGGACCCTACAGACCACACCCTCATGAAACTGCCAGAAGCTAATTCCAGCATGTCATAATTGCAAGAGTTTCATCAAAAGGTTGATGGAACTTGGGGACTCAATAAGGGCTGAGTCACATATGTTGTCACCTGTTGGAATGGCTAAAGGCATTTGCCCCAAACCTGAATAAGATGATTGTTTGCTGCCAGACAGCTCAGGGCATCTTAATCTACATGTTTTTGCCTCCTACTGGCCAAACACCTGAACAGCCATAGGCTATTCCCCAATCTGACAATGCTTCTGTATGAAACCCTACCCTTTGAAGTGTATCTCCACCTTGCCTTAGGACAATTTGTGTTAATAAAAAGCAAGGGTGCTGAGACAAGAAGAACTTCGCTCCTTCAGCCAGGCTCCTCTGACCCCCAATGCCTTTCAAAATTATCTTTCATCTTTGGACTCCTACTTAATCTATGCACAGCCTTTCTCCAGATTGCTGAACCCTTCTTAATGCTGGAACAAGAACCCCGGCATGAAACTAGATAGAATGATGCCATGGCTGACATCAGTGGCATAGCATAGGAAATCCATGAACAAGTGGAGTAGGGAAGGCAATGGTGAAAAGAAGGAACTATTTTACAGTAGAAATAAATTAATAAAATATTCAAAGGAGGGGAAAAAAACTCCACAATTGATATTATTGATTTCTATCCTAATTTGTCCCCCAAACACATTTAAAATGTGGTGGTTTGAAAATCACTCAAAGTTCATGGAAGTTTGGAAGCTTCAAGCTTTACACTCACCAAATGCCTTCGTGTGGCTGTCACCACGGGTGGAGTCTTCCTGTCTGGGTGGACCAAGCTTGATTTATAGACACAGCCAAGCCTTCCCAGCATTTAGAGGCTGGAGGGCAGTGGCATTCCACAGTGATGAGAGAATTAGTTCCTCAAAGAATCAGCTGCTCTAACGTGACCTCCAACTGGAGTCCTTGATCACTGTAAAGAGGGAAAAGGGCCAGCTTCCGGTAGCGCCACAAGGAAGGAAGGGGAGTCTCAGAGTAACTGGTCAGATTAAATCAAAAGTTCAAGGCGGATACTGTGTAAGGCTGATAAATTCTGGGTCCCTTTCTGGGTCTAGAGAAGAAGAAGAAAAAATTAAGCATTTATTAATATTTTATCTCTTAATAGAGATATTTATGTAAATCCATGGGTAATTTGTTTCCCCCTGAACAAAGGAAATTTCAAGTGAAGTGAGCTTGTTGAACTTATTCCACTATTCCAATAAAGATCCTCTCATTTGGCAGAACTCTGAGGATCTCATACGCTATGGGAGTAAAAGAAAACATTTCAATTTCTTAGGTACAATCATACTTGACTGACCTTAAAAGACACTTGAAATCAAAGAGGTAAACCACTCTGAGCACAAACCAGATAAACTCTGGATTCAGCTATCATGTGCAAAATTATGTACTTTAATCTTCAAAAATTATGTACTTATTGTTAAATAAGCTTATCTGGTAACTACCAAAATCAGAGAAAAGAGACAATCTTTTGCTGTTATCATAAGTATTCAATACATGGGACACATTATCTGTTATGAATGGGAAAAATCTCAATGCCATTCCTACAATTCCAAAGGAGTGGGGTTTTTCTGTTTCCCAAGGGCTCTGTTCTAACCATATATGTCAGCATTTTAATTTAAAAAAAAAATGTTTGCCATATACTCAAATCTGAATAATCATAGTTATTCTTTTAGCAAAAAAAAAAAAAAAAGTGAATATAATAGAGTCCTTTTTATTTTTTTCTACTAAATGCCAGGAAATATAACAAAAAGACATTTCTTTTATTGATTTTTCTCTTATTATAGTGATAATTATATTGTCAATAAAGCTAATGAAGTCTCACCAGTACTGGGCAGTTATAGATGTCCTTCAACAAATGCATGTTGGCTGATTTTGATTGTCCAATTTATCTTGTAATTTGGGCCCTCTAGGGTACTTGATAAGCTATTCATTTATGTAAACCTTTATAATATTCCAGGCACTGTTCCAGGTGCTGAGAACAGAGTGGTTATCAAGAGAGAATACACAAAGAACAGAAATGGCTCTCCATCCTGGTTTCAAGAAGAATAAGAAGAGTTCACAGTGAGTTGTTCTGAGACAATTCATTCAAGTACAATAAGGACATCTCATTTGGTTGCTCCCCAAGAAATAGGTGTCTGTTCCACTCAGATTTGAACACTACTCCTACTTTTGATCAATCATTTTCTTGACTTCACAGACCCATGAGTATGCAGAAGTTATGTTCATAACTTCTGCATACTCATGACTTCTACATACTTCATTGAGTACTGCTTCCACTCTTTGCATTTGCACAGAAAATCCCCAGAGGATATGATGAGCTCAATCTATGCACAGCCTTTCTCCAGATTGCTGAACCCTTCTTAATGTTCAATCAAGTTGGTTGAACTTCTCCTAATGCCTCCGTGCTCAGTCTAGGACCCTCTTATAGATTGCTGGCAGGCCTACATTGGCTACTCTTGGGCCAGGCATCTCCTTTGATCCAGCTGTAACCAAGGCTGCTGGATAAGATATATCATCTTAGGGCCACTCAGTAAGTTTTCCCTACATGAGATACTCTGCCAAAAGAAGACTGTAATTTGAAGTTACCTCAGTTCACTTGAGGGTAATCTGTAAATATCCAGCATCTAGAAAAGTGCTTATTCATAGTAAGTGCACAATATGAACGAAATTAGTTATTAAACTACATCTGGAAGTATTAGACATATTTTCATCATAATGTTACACTTGACACTGTCTTGTGCCTAAATCAATTTTTGTAGTTTTATTTGAAATGTTCCAACCTACGTAAATTTAAACTCAAATATTCTGATATACTGTTACTTCTTTTCTGTTGAATACCCTGGACTAAATTTATTTCATTTTTATCTCTCTTGTATAAAATTGGTGATTTGATTCTAAAATTTACTTCTGATATTATATTCCATGCTTAGGTGATTTCCCCCATAATGAAAATTGTTATGACCTTATTGGTTGCCCATGAAATAAAGCCTTTTCTAAGATTCTTTAACCTTGCATGCAATGTTTTGATCACCTCTATAAATTTTCCTGTTATGTAGCCATGACATTGTAAAAACTAACTGGGTGAGAAGTATAATTTCAAACATAGGCAGACATTTTACTGTGCTTGCCTGCCTTGTATTTGGCTAAAATGTGAATGTTGAAAGAAGTGCACTAACATTATTTTTCAGTTCCATTGAATGTTTGCTCTCACTCTAAACTGGGTAAATTCTCATTCACTTTATGGTCCTTAAAAGTGTCATGTCGCCTCTGTTGCACTCTGCCCTACTCATTTCCATTAAATTATTGCCCTTTTCCAACCTCTGCTTGTTGACATTCTTAGTGAATATTCACAAAATCATTTGCCTCTCTAATCTACAACTTGACTCTTCAGCGGCTGCACTTCCTTTATTCTTTGAATGAACTATTTTTTTAAAGTGTATTTTTATTGATTTCAGAGAGGGAGATAGAAACATCAATGATGAGAATCATTGATTGGCTGCCTCCTGTATGCCCCACACTGGGGATGGAGCCCACAACCTGGGCATGTGGCCTGCGCAACTGGGAATCCAACTGTGACCTCCTGGTTCATAGGTTGACACTCAACCACTGAGCCACACCAGCCGGGCCTGAATAATATTATGGACTCAAGGACTCAGAGAGCTGCCTATGTTTCTTTGGCACATATAAAAGTGTAATAATGCACTGAGAAATACACTAGTACACAGACCTAACAAGTGTGCTAATACACACATTTTCAACAGCTTGCATCATCCAAGAATATTTTGAAAGATATCAGTGAACTGGAGATGAATTATATTAAAGCATAGATGAGCATAAACTCTATACATCTTTATAGAGGGAAAAGGATCACAGTTAAGGAAATATTTGAAGGCCTTTAAACTGTATGTATGAAAACAGACATGGTTTGGTTGGCCTTCTTGATTAAGGAGGAAGCCTCAGATGTTTGCCAATACTTTATACAACATTCCAAAAAAACTTGGCAAAGTTCTGCTATTAACATGACATAGATTAAACTCTGTCACTGCTATTGATTACATCTGATGAGCACATATTTCTTGAAACCCTGAAACAAGACAAGTCCTTTGCTACTTAAAGGTAATCTAAAACCTCAAAGGGGAATTGTAGTAACCATCCCAATTTGTCATTTTCCTGTTTTCAGCACAGAATACAAAAAGTGATGGCAAAGAGGTTATTGTTCAGAACATCAGATTCTTAGTATTTTTCCAAACAGACTTGAGAAAATTAAGCTTTTTGAACAGCAGAAACTTGAATAGGGCATTGCATTCAAGAGCATAGGTTCTTGCTTTGTTAGGCGTGTTCCTGGGTAATGGCTTTTAAGTTGAAAAGATGATAGAGGAGAGCACACAACACATACATACACACAGTACCTGCATTTACACAAAGGTACGGTTGAAGCCACTGGTTTTAATCCTCTAATTGTCTTGATGGCCAGATTTTCAAAATTTACTCACCAAGTCAGCTAGCACAAATGCCTCAGAACGATTTTTAGGTTTGGCCAAGTGGCCACATTAGCATCAGGAGCCAATTCCTGACCCCTTTTTAGACTTCCACCCATTTTCTCCTGTTTGGTGCCTGTGCTCCCGTATGTTCCACTCCGACCTCAGGGGCTTCCCACTGAATGACGGATAGTCCTTTCATTTAGGTCTGCTCGAGGCTAAAAAACGAGTCCTTGACTTCAAAGTGTATTTCAATAGGTTGCTGCTTAACAAACTTTCACTTTTTTAAATATAGGTGCCCTTCTGATAGACTGAAATAGTATTCATACTTACCACCCCTGAGAACTCAGACGGAACAATATTTTATGTGCCCATTAGAAGTCCCAAGTCATTAGCTAAATTGTAGTGTTGGTGGTTATGATCTTGAACTCCTGTTTAAGTTTTCTGAGGTCCTTTCTTAGTATGTATACTGGGGACAAAATATTAGGTCCCACAGCTATTTTTACTGGAAAAGGTAGAGAAGAGACAAATGCTCTGTAGATATATATAGTGATACCATCTGCATTTTTCACTGAATCTCAAGAAAAACTGTAAATTCTAAATATGGCTTGGCCTGTGTTAACATTAATGATATTAATTTCTTTTCTTTTCTAAGAGAACAGGCTATTGGACAGTTTGGGGCTACACAGGCCAGGTCTCCTCAGCTTCCCAAGGATTTGCCCCTACTGTGAGACCCAAGGGCTTTCTTGCACTTTGACAATAAAAAGCATGCACGATTCATTAAGAATATAGACAAGGCTTTATGTTATATTTATTTATTTTCCAGCTTATACAAACTGGATGTAGAAGCATAAACATAGTACATTTCTACCATCTTCAACAAAAATATAACCAATATGTACAATTATTGTATTAAAAATACAAAAGGGATACAGACTCCACCAATGTCTTTCTAAAAGACATACAGGTACAAGTAGTATCAAAAGTATGAGGAAATCACCAGTTAATTGTACATTCTGCACGTGACATCACAGAGCGAACTGAGATTAGCAGTCCTATGTTCTACGCTTACTTAATGCTTAGATAACATTTGTGCAACTTGTGGTAGAGTTAGATTTCTGTCTTTCTATATGCACATGAGGTCCATAGCCTATATAATAAAACTGGCAAAGAATGCATATTACATGTAAAATTACAAATGCTTAATTGACAATGTAATATATAAGCAAGTAGACAAATGCCATGAGACAAGAGAATTATTAAATAAAGCACTGACATTGTTTGATACAGTGAAAAAACACTGCATTTTGACTCTTTTTAAAATTTGAAGCTATTTACGTTTCTCTACTGATCAATATGATCAGCTGAATTTAATGGAAAAAAAAATCCAAGACCAGCAGTTCCTCACATTTGAGTACTACTCGGATTGGCAGCCTTCACTTTTCCGGAGTCTGTGCAAAAACAACACAAAAATAGAGTGGAGGGGTCATTTCAGTCATTATAGGGTTAATAGCAGCTGTGAGCAGGTGGTTGCTACACTTAGGCCTTCTCTATCCGTCGTGCGTCCATTAAGCCACTTCCAGGTTAGTCTCCGGCGACTAACCCCACCCTGGCGAAGGCTGGCATCTCCCACCAAGTTTGGGATCTTTTGATCTTTGATCACGGTCAAGGCTTGTTTAGTCCCTAATGCCAATTCAGTAAAGGGAGGCTGTCTTGAAAGAGCAGTACTAACAGCTGGCATTAGCTCCAACATCCCAAGCTGCTTTCACTGCAATGCTATCCAGTTATAAACATTTCTCTTGAAAAAAACAAACAAACAAACAAAAAATCCCTAAAACTAAATGAACAAAAATCAAAGAAACATAACTTAAAAAAAAAGGGGGGGGGGCAGGGGTTGCCATCCATGTCAATGGAGCAGGACACACCCTCAAACGACACCGTCCTGCACTCCATAAGGCTCAGACACAGGACACAGGCGTCCTATTTCCCTCCCCTGGCCATGTGCAAACAGTTTGACAGGAGAACCCCACCCACTGGGGAAGGAGTGGAGGGGTGTCTTGGTATCTGAGTGATTGGCTAACAGTTTATACTTCTCCAGGATAGGGCACTTCACGGGGGAGGCCTGAAGGACACGGGAAGACAGGGCCCCACGCCAGGTCTTCCCCTCTTCTTGCTGTGGCCACACCCTGTCCGGCATATTTGGTTTTTTGTGTTTTGTTTTTTTAGAAACCCTGGCTGGCAACCCTACTTAAAGGTTCAAAATAATACTGTAATCATTAAGTGGATATAACATTGACTCTCTGAACACAATCTTTAAATTCATTAAAAAAAAAAAAAAAAAAAAAAGGAGGACATTGTAAACAAGTGGACAAGCACTGTCCTCAAAGGATTTCATTGTTTTTCTTTGTCTTCCTTGGTGGGTTAAAGGCCCCGAGAAGTTCGATGGCTAGCTTTTCTCATTATCCCAATGAGACCGAGTGCTAGGACTGGATTGAAATCTAGAAGGAAGATTTAAAAACAATCTTTCCAGGCATTGAGAAGTGCAGCCGGGGTGCATCCTCTTGTGGTGGTGATCTTGGAATGTGGAATGATACTGTGTGACGTGGCAGGCAGCAACAGTGGGGACTTGAAGATTGCTGCACTGTGCATTTCAAGCAACAAAGTCTGAAAAGTGCCAGGGCAATTTCTTCACAGTATTTCACATGCAAAGGGGAAAGGAAGAAGGGGAGAAGAAGCCCCATGCTGCTTTTAAGGCAGGGAAGGAGGCAAACTGGTCCACCATCCTCAGAATGTGAGTTCCAAGGCCCGGATGCTAGGGACGTCTTCTTGTGCTCTCCTTGCGGGTGGCTCACTCTGGATCCAGAAAAGCCTGTGCCTCAAACAGCAGATACTTGTTCGTCTTCTGCAAACACAACCAGGAAAGAGAGAGAAAGTGATGAGCAAGTAAGTCCTGCTGGTGCTGAGAGGAGAGGTTAGCTGATGTGCTTAAGAAAAATACCTTAGCTCTCCTTTTTAGTATACCTCACTTAAAATCCTTGCCTTTTTCTCTAGGTGATGATTATTAATAATAAACACTTTAAAATAAAGTATATATAAAGCCTATTTAAATATGTACACACAGTATAGACAATGAGTCTATTTAATAATGAGTTCATTGACACAAGTTTTAAAACAGCATGTGGCTTTTTAAATAATACACACCTACATAAAAAAAGTCTAGAAGGATATATAACAAAACGTTAACAGGTTATCTGCAAGTGACAGGATTCTAAGTAATTTTCATTTATCCTGTTTTGCTTTTTTTCTATAACGATTATTTGTATACCAAAACATGTTCAAATCAAAACTTAAAAAAAGAAAGGAGATCGAGTGCATGATCTCCCTCCTCCTTCTCAATATAGCTTGAGGAAGGATTGTAGAAGGAAGGCAAAAGAGTTATAGAGAATTGTATTTCTCAGACTGTCATTTGGAACTCATTAAAAGTCCAAGTATAATCTTTCCATAGAACACTGAGAATTAGGAGAAAAACTCAGCCACGTACACACTTTATTCAATTGACCAATTCTGCAATCTCTGGAATTTCTTGAGCCCTTTAGAAAACACACACACACAGAGTGGTCAAAAGCTTAACCCTAAGTTTGGAACTCTTCACTATAAAATGTGCAGGATATGGCTGAAGACACAAGTGATCACAGTGTTAAGAAAGCACAAACGCCTTGGCAAGCTTACAGGCAACACAAGCGAACACATCTAACGTTACGGTTTTAAGAATGAGTATGTACCGTCCTCCTCGGTAGAAAACCCTTGAGACTGATAGGGGGCGAGGCGCGGGTCGCACTCATTGGGTTTATGCCACTGGGGCTTGTTCACGGGCCTGCCAGCCCCGGGATGCGCCTGTGGCTGCGGGGCGGGGGAGGGCCCGGCTGCCTCAGAGGGGCGGGCGACCATCCGAGATCTCTGAAGCGCCACGTTGTAGTCTGGAGGTTTCCTGGTCGGATGGGAATGCCCTTCTGGGAAGTCAGTGATGGGGATCCCGATGTAGCCTGGAGGAGTGGGTGGGGGCTCTCGATACCTGCCCTCCTTCCGCGCTGTAGTGAAGACAAGGCACCAGCCATTAAAAAGTGCTGTGGAAGAATACTTCATGCACCAATGCCCACAAAAACCGATAAAATAATTGTTAAGAGCACACACACACTACAACAGCAAATGTGATTCTGTGTGATATGAGACAGATATAGCGGTGGGGGACATGGGAGGCAGGGGAATGGATGTTGACTAAACCAAATATTCACAGTGGTTATCTCTGTGTGGCCAAATAATGGGTGAGAGAAGCTACTAGGCAGGTTCAGTTCCTTTAACTTTAAATGAACTACTTCAAAACTTGTCTAAACTATAAAAGAATAATAAGATTAACACCTAACACTTGGGTTTACTGTAGAAATGAAGCAAGGAGAGAACATAAAAGGTACCCAGTACTATGCCTGCAACATGTTGGCATACCGTGCCTGGTGCAAGTTCCTTCCTCTCTCCCTACCCCAGGCAAACCCTCTCTGCCGGGCATTTTCCTCCTCAGGCAGAGCATCAATTCCACATTACTTCAGGTCTTGGGCCCACTTTGAAACACAGTGAATTTAAATGCTTTTCTAACTAGAGTCCCATCACGCTTATTTTACACTCATCTAGTTGGTCAGCAGTGGCAGCCAGGAGCTACGGGCACTTAGAAGCATCTCTCAAAGCAAAACCCAGTGTCGCTTGGCAGCTACACTATCTACCTGTTGAACCAGGGCCACTGCTCTCGACAACTGTCAGATCAGCTTCTTCGACTTAGAAATGCTAATGATCAATTAAAAAAAAAAAAGGTTCTTTGCTTTAAAAAAAAAATTGGGAAAGTGGCACCAAAAATGATGCGAATTTAAAAACGCTAAAACTATGTGTAAGGTATGTATTCCTCTTAAAACCCTGTTATTAATATTATTAATGTTCATAACCTGGAACAAGAAATCTGTAAAGGCAAGTAAAATCAAAGTTTTATTTTCCATTGAAAATTTTATTTTTATTGATTTCAAAGAGGAACGAAAAGGGAGCGAGAGACAGAAGCATCAATGATGAGAGAGAATCATTGAACAGCTGCCTCTTGCATGCCACTCACAGGGGATCGAGCCAGCACCCTGGCCAAGTGCCCTAACTGGGAATCCAACTGTGGCCCCCTGGTTCATAGGTCAATGCTCAACCACTGAGCAACACCAGCCAGACAAAGGTTTATTTTCTTGAACTTTCTAGGCTCAACTGTTAGGAACTAAAACATTCTTCTTTCCTTTGCATCAATAAGTCTGAGTATTAATTTATTAAAAGAAAGTGTTTAAAATGTGCAACCTAAGAATAGGTATTAATAGTTATCTCCTCATTCATCTGGAAAGGATATTAAGTTTGACATCTCCTTATGACTATTTACATGATAAATAATTACAATTTCCCAACAAATAAAAATGATGTCTGTAATGATTACACTCCAGAATTTCTCTATATTCTTTTTTTTTAAAAAAAAACATATGTTTTTATTGGTTTCAGAGAGAGGGAAGGAGAGGGATATAGAAACATCAATGACAGAAAAACATCAACTGGCTGCCTCCTGCACACCACCCCTCCACAGGCGATGGAGCCCGCAACCCAGGCATGTGCCCTGACCAGGAGTCGAAATGGCAACCTAGTGGTGCATGGGCCAATGCACAACCACTAAGCAGCAATGGCCGGGCTCTCATTCTATATTCTATAATGTGTTTTTCCACTTCAATTCTATAGACATTAAATATGACACAGAAAAATTCTTCCGGATACAACTTCACAAAAGAAATAGCAATAGCAAAACAACAGCATCTTCCATGCATTTATCAATTACTATCTGGGAGCTGTTCTAGGTGCTTCACAGAGAATTCCTTTAATCCTCACACCAACTGTATTCGTAGAGATTACTAAACTCATTTTACAGATGAGGAAACAGAGAGAGTCCAGTGCGTTGCCCAATGCCACAAAGCTAGAAAAGGAGCAAAACAGTGATTCCAACCCCAATCCGCCTGACTCCTAAGCTCTTCCCTCATTACGTTATCTCTTAGCACCCTTTCCTTGGTTCCATAAAGCACAGGGAGAATTTGTTTAGCACAGAAACCATTTGTCTGCATAACAAAATCAATAGAAGATTTCTAAATATGCAAAGTATAAAGTTTTAATTACAATTCAAGGGAACAAAATAGAATAATAAAATATTTAAAAGCTTCCATTAAATAAAAATTCTTCTTCTACAGAGAATGGCCATCCTTCTTGATAATTTTCAGATAAAAAAGATCAATATGAGACCAGAATATAACCATACGATAACCTACAGATTTTGTTAGCCAAGGACTGATTGTACACTGTGCTAGAAAATACAGATATGTACCCGACCACAGGACCTACGCTCTTAACCACTATTCATTTCAACCCCTATACAGCCATGAGGAAAATAAGGAAAAGAACCACAAACACGACTTTACTTTTAAAATAAGTTAGATTAAAGCCACGATCCAGACCGGACAAGCTCCCCAATAAGCTTACCAATAAGTCCCTTTGCAGTAGTTGGTGTCACAGCTATGTGGGCAGGCATGGGGACAGGCTTGGTTTCTTCCGTGGTCACGGGCGGCATGCTGCTGCTCTCAGCGTCAATGGAGACATCTTTGCCACCCCTCCGCTTTATTGTGCCTGTGTCCCCTTCTGAGTCTTCTCCCCAGTAGCCCGTGGAAGAGGCCCAGCTTGCCCGGGATTGGGCTTGTTCAAGACTCTCTCTACTTTGATTCTGCCGGTTATACTTTGTGCTATGATCAGAAAACATCATTTGGTCCATATGGCTGCTTGAGGCCCAGATACTTGCAGGATCCCCTGAATAATCGAAGTGAGTGTGCCCGAATGGAAGCGTTTCCCAGCTTCTCTGGTGCTGGATGGTCTGGATATTATCATGGGAACCACTTGAGCATGAGGTCCAGCTCCCACGGCCACTGTCGGCAGCATCGAGTGAAGCGCGATCCCCCTGGTCTTGGGAAAGCTCCTCTGTGCTTGGAGAAGAAATTACTGTTGCTGTGGCATATAAGCCCCGACTCTCAGACATTGGTGCGTAGGACCTAAGTGGTCAAAAGACACGAGAAAGCAAAAGCAAGACTGTTAACTGATACATCTATGATAAGACCAAAATACCTTTTCCTAGAAAGGGGCTTTCTTTCATCCCAGGCAGCAGATGAAAGCACCACTGAATTGCTATGCACTATAATGGGGCCATTTCTGCCATGCCCAATTTTCTCACCTTGTCATCACCATCAAATAAATATAGCGGGAAAGAGCAAGTACTTGCTTATAATAAAGAAACATATTCCTCAAAAGGCTCAATATAATCTGATTATATCAAGAGGAAAGCTCATACAAAAGAACTGAGATACATCGGAAAGTCACCCTCTGCCTTCAGCACAGAACCACTATGTTCCAATAAGAATAAAGCTAACTCTGAAAAGCACAAGAGAAATAACATGGTACTTACTAATCCAGATACTGTGAAAATTAGTAACTGGGATGGGAGAAAAGTTCTTAGGCATTATGCAAAACAAATGGAAATACACATCTAGAAAAAGGACTTGTTTTTAAAAGATGAAAGACAGGATGTAAAAGAACACTAAAGAAAAGGCGTCTACCCTAAGCTGTATTGATCGGGCTCAATCATGGTCCTCCTCTCCATCCTGCCCACGCCTAGGTTTGTTTCCACGATGCTGACAGAATGCCTCTGGCGCCTCTCATCATGCAGCGAGACGGGCACTGAGTCAAAGGAAGAATTGCTGACAATACTGGATCGTGAAGAAATCTCACTGTGACCAGAATCTGAGAAATTATCCACAGTACCACTGGGAGCCAGAGTATAGCCTGCAGGGGAAATACAACCACAGTAATTAGACACTATAGGTTTACAGCATAAATCTGAAGTCTTCCAAAGAGAAGCAAATACCAAATGCAGGCCAAAGCTATCACCACTAGAGTGGGGAAAAATGCATTTTACTTGGAGAACAGGTGACTAAGACAAAGTCAATTTAAACTCAAATAAAGCTTGACTTGCTTACTGAAAGTTTAGAGAGGAAAAAAGAAAATACTGCTATACGAGCCAGGAAGTAATGTAGAAATCATGGTGCTGGTCAACTATTCTTAGCTCCCTTAAATACAAATTCAACTATTGTTAGTCTATATAAAAGACCATGAAGAATAACCATGATCAGATTTTAAAGTATATTTTTTGCAAACTGCAAAGTCAGTAATCTTGTTTCCAATTTTTAGAACTTTATGGCATAGAATAATTCAACGGGAAATATTTATAATTTTAAGCTGGTAAATAAGAAAAAGCAATAAAACCTGGAAAAAATCTTTGGGTTTCTGTCATTTGGTTTTTTAAGATTAACAATATATTGGACAAATCGCATAAAAGCCAGTAGTTTTAGAAGATGTAATGTACAAATCTCCATTTTCTCCCTAGACCATCACTTTAAAATGTCTAAACAGATGTCTGTTTTTTGACCTGAACAACCCTTAACTTCCCTTTGTTGCTAAAAATAATTTTGAAAGTCACAAAAAATATCTTGATATTTTTAATAAAAAACAAACAAACCCAAATCTTCTTTCTCAGTACTCCTTTCTTTTACAACATCACTAAGGATCTCATATTACTTAAAATATTGACTTTACATGATCATATGTATGCAATGCCATTTTTCAATGCCACTTACCTGATAAAAAAGTTAAAATCTAGGGCACCTCAATGTTGCTCATTTATTCTCTAAATAGTACTTCCCCATCCTTTGAGTAACTTGTTAATTCCTGATTTATTTTTTAAAGGTTGCACAGGTCTTGATAAGATTTAATGTGTTCATCTAGGAAATGTCTTTTTATAAACCACACTAAAGTGCTGACAGACAAGACCTAAAACCTTCCCTAAACAGTCTGCTTAAAAAAAAAAAAATCTCTAGAAAATAATCCCTCAGATGGAGCGCTTGACATTTAGAGAAATGCTTCCATTTTCCTTTACTGAGATGACTCCTCTTTCCCACCCATCTTTGGTTCTATAAACCCCACCTATCCCATAGGTCCGTGGTGCATTGTTATTCTTGTTACTGTTCTCACTTCCAAGAGAAGAGGAGGAACTGGTTAAGTCCAACTGCCCGGAGCCAAAAGATCTCAGCTGATTGCCACTGCCACCTGACAACGGGACGAGAAAAGAATTCAGAGAGATCCGTTTAACAAGAACAGCAGAGGCTGATGCCCACACAAAATGCACAGATGTCTGAAATATCTATAAAGTAAAGCAGAAGAGGTATTGGTCAATTCAGTGAAATCTCACAATTTATTAATCTTCTTGGTCTCCTTCTAGGGAAAACTCTCTTAGCCATTTACTACTAGTTTATACCCATTCAATGAAAGGGTAGACAGTTGCTAAAAATAGAGCCTCTTTTGCAACCCAGAATTCATTGTTCAGTGTGAGTTTTGATACATACGAGAAGGAAAAAAAAAAAAAAAAGTAGAGAGAAAGTAACCTGGGGGCTTTTGTGGCATATCTATTATTCTAATATAAGAAAGCATCAACGTAAGAGACTGACTGCCTAAAAGCTAATCTTTTTAAAAATAAAAAGAGGTAGCAACAAAGTAGGTAATCAAGACCCGTGTTAATACAATGAAAAAATAAATCAGGAAGGTATTAGTTTTTCTTATGTTTTCAAAGCTTTCTACTCTGTAATTGTTATATAATCATATTTAAGTTAGAACAACTTTTAGTATAAAAAGAATTATTTCCACAATCACAGCCAAGAAAAAATTTAAATTTATTTTCTGAAGGCTTTATGTAGTTACTAGTATAAGTTTAACGCTACTTACTATAAGAGTAAACATACCAAGAAGTCTTCCAAATTTGTAAACTGAGAAGAAAAAACCCATTGGTTGTTATATATTAGATCATTTTAGATGACTCTACAATGTAAAAAATGACCTAATATATAACTCTGAAATCTGTTAGAGGTGAAATGTATAGATTGCTATAAAGGAAATAAGAAGTAATTTAATCTACCTTTCCTTGGAGAACTTTGTGGAGAAGTGGGAGGAGAAGAAAGCTGTGAAGATGCATTTGATATCGTATCTTCTGCTTGTTTCTTGTGTCGTTCCAGACTTCCTTCTTCAGACAAAGAAAGTATTTTCTTTAAAGCTTGTGGAGAGTTTATGCCTTTAAGAGAAAAATCAAACAAACAAATATGTATTTTCAAGACTGAAAAGAAATAACATTAATAACTAAAAAACTTTTTTTGTGTTAAGATTTAATATTACATTTAGATTCAAGCTATTCACAATTTCAATGGTCTTTGTACTCTTCACAATATAGACAGCAAGCTTATAGAAGGCATAAGATAGCCCTCGTTTGATTTCTGATTGACATCTGCCAGAGTCTAGAGATGGACTGTTTTTGGGTCTAAATCTTAATGCAATCACCATCGTTATTCAACAATATGTTACACAACAAAAAAAAAGAATGTTTAATACTAAGAAGTCAGGTGTGAGCTGGAGACAGGTATTTTGATGTTACTGGATATGTCAGAGCTCAGGTGAAGTGGAATGATGGGAGAAAAGTCAAGAGTCAAGAGCTAAAAGGAAGCAGTAAGAAAAGCAAATAAAAGAGCTCTAAGGAATTCCATTCAGTTAATATTTGCTCAAGTAAATAGATGAAAGAGAATGGTGAAGCCGACCCAAAAAAGTAGGTAAAAGACCATAGAGGAAGGCTGACAGACAGTCAGAAGGGAGTGATCTACTGTCAAGTGTGAGCAAGTAAAATGAGGGTTGGTGGGGAAAAAAGGGTAATATATGCCAATATAAGGTGATTTAAAGAAAGGAAAAAATTTAGAAATAGAGTCACATTAAAATGTTTTACGAAGTAAATATTATGAGGCATTCTCAATTACCTTGCTTTGAACAACAAAAAGATATTTGGGAAAGCATTATATACTGAAACTATCTCAGTAAAATGCTAGTTTTGATGTTCTTAACAGAATTCATTAAAAAAGAAGCAATGAAATTTAACAAAGATCTAACCCTTCATTTTAACTCATGTGTTTGATGTTGTTTTAATACAATCTTTTCAAAAATCACCTTGAAAGCAAGATTTTAAAAAATATATATATTTTTATTGAAGGGAGAGGGAGATAGGCATATAAATGATGCAAGAGACTCATTGATCAGCAGCTTCCTGCATGCTGGGTATCAAGCCTGCAACCTGGGCATGTGCCCTGACCAGGAACTGAACTGTGACTGGGTATCAAGCCTGCAACCTGGGCATGTGCCCTGACCAGGAACTGAACTGTGACTTTTTGGTTCTTGGGTCGATACTCAACCGCTGAGCCATACAGGCTGGGTGCTATCCTTTTTTTTGGAAAAAAAAAATTCCTTTTATTAACATTGTTTTCTTTCATTCATATATTTATTCATAAAATAATTTGGCTGTATGGAGATATTTTTGAGCTTGCTGAGTAGACACCATGAGCAAAGGTCACCCTCCTGAGTGAAGAGCACGATTAAATGAGATCCTCTGTAAAATCAGTACCTCCCACTGACTCAAAGTTGAACCTTTTGCACTCGGATGTCGAGTGTGACTCAACACGGTTAGCATTAGAATAAAGGAATCGAGAAAAAAGCAAGCGAGTGCAAAGGGTTAACTTACTAAACACCAATGCTTTATTAAGAGATAATAATCAGGGGGAGACTCAAGAGTATTAGACAAAGTGATCCAAGACAAGCATTTCCCCCTAATCTGAAAAACGTGACAGTGAGTAGCACCGCAAGGGGACATGAGTTTATCACCTACCGAAGGGTGGGAGATCCTTGACGGGCACTTTCTTTCGGGAAGGATAAAGGGACACGGGAACCTGCAGTCCTTGGTTGACTTTATGTGGTGGCTGCGGCTGCTGGGGCTGCGGCTGTGCTTTCTGCTGTGACCCTGCCCTCGGAGCCACTGGGGAGGTCTCAGTTTTGACAGGCTTCTTGTCACCAGGATTCTTAGGCACTGATAATTGTTTGGATTGAAAATAGAACAAGAAATTTAAGAAGTTAATAGCTACATACAAGATAATTTTAGAACTGCATGAGCATTTTCTGCAGGTAGAATACTAAAACGTGTATCTTTTTTTCCTGTTGCCTACACAAAGGACAGAAAGGGGGTAGGGGAAGAACCCTAGTTATAGAAAGTATTAAAGGCATGACAGGGACAAAGGTATTTACCTTAAGAAACTAGCTATCACAAAGGTGATTATACTATTAAAGACAACATTAAAAATAAAAATAGAAAAACATGGATAGCTTAACACATCGTGTGTGTGCATATAAAATAACACAAGTATATCATAGAAACTACGACAGGAAAACTGTTAGAAATATTTTTCTAAAATGGTGTCCGAAAGCCTTTGGCATATATAAGCTTAGTTTTTACTTAATAAATATATCTTCTTACTATCAAATTCTTTCTCCTAAGGGGTAGAGTTATGTCAACTAAGAGCAGCTGATACTGCTTGAGTGTTATACTAAGTGTATAATTCCATAGCAGATAGAAAGCAAACCAATTTATTAGGGCAATTAAATGCTGTATGTATCGTATGTTAATATTAAAACCAACTCAATTACATATGCATACTTCCTGCAATTGTACACATAAGGGAGCTAAGGACTAGGGAGCTCAAGTAGCTTGCCTAAGGTGACCTTGCTGGGCGGAGGAACAGACAGGACGTGAACTCAGACCCATCTGACCTCAGAGGACAAGCGCTTCATCATGACGCACAGAGCTTCTATAATGTTAGGGGTAAAGCTAAGAACGTGAGTTTTCTCAATATAAATATAACATTTATATTCTACAGAAGGTGCTTTCAAACTTGCCCATACAAGATCCAGCCATGTCCTAAATAGAAAATGCCTCTGTCTTACAGATTCAGATGCAAATGAAGAGAAAAGTGGCCCCATTTCTAGCCTGGCCAGGTTTTTAACAGCTGGGATGCCTCACATTAGTCTGAGCTGTGCTTCGTTGTGTAGCAGAATTAGCAGAACTACTGCTTTCCGTGGTAGGGGAACGTAATGCCCAGTTCTGTCTGGGCTGAGGGGACAAAGGGCAGCCAGCATACCTAGTTGGGCCCTGCTCCGACCTGGTGGGGCCCTCACCCCCTCTCAGGTTGTCCTTCACTTTGGAGGTATCTATGTGAGAATATAAGGAATGCAAATGGGAGGCACATCACACACGTGGCCCCTGCCTGCATACTGGCTGTGTTGGGATGAAACCAACACAACAGGCCCCCTAAATAAGTCTCCGGTGTCATCCTCCCCACATTAACCCAGTTGAACACGAGGCCTAGCCTAGGGCAGTGCTGCATGGTATTCAAGAGTAACATTTAAGGTGTCCAGGGCGCTACTCCCTTCAGTGCATTAAGCCCTACTCTGTCACCACCTGGACCATCGCACAGGAAACACGCCTGCATCCCCCCAGATCCCGCAGCCACTTGAAGGGAACACTCACATGTGTTGGTTGCTGGCTCACACTGCAGGGATAACGTCTGAAGACTCTCCTCATCCATTTCCAGCTCCAAATTGGACAGGTACTGCTTCACTTTTCGAGCCATTTGGGCATCTTCGTAAAGCTTTTTGGCATTGAGAAAGGAACTACGACGTACCCGCTTTTTATGCCCACCTGTCTGAGCAACGTCTAGCACCGTTGCGTTTGTACTACCCTGGCTGAGGGACCTGGAAGATGAAAAGGTAGATATGCAGCTCACTCTAGCATGGGATTACTTTACCTCTTTGAAACGTGCCAAGACTTAGAAAAATACTCTATATTCAAAAGGTCACATGCTTTATTCTGGTAAGTAAGCTGTTACAAAGGAATATAGAATAATAGGAATTACATTTTTTTTAAAGTTAAAAAAGAATCCTGCACACATACATATATATGGTTTGGTGACTGTTCTGTGCCAACTAGGAAATTCTACTTTTCATTCAAGGCAGACCTCTCATAGAAGCCAGCAAATAATAATAATATAATTATATGTAAAAGCTCATGCAAGAACACAGCTATAATTGGGACTTACATTAAATTTATTTCTCCTAAAGAGGATGTTTTACATAGATTTTAAAAAATTAGCTAAATGTTTACAATTATTTTCTTACTCCTTGGGTTAAATGTAGTGAGTTTCTAAAGTAATATGGTCAAATTGTTAATAAAATGGTCATGCAAATGTAAACATATGTACAGAAACTAGCACATGAATTGTTAAGAATTATTTTTCAAAAGAGTTGGTTTATAGAATGAAAACAGTAGTTAGTTGAGCTGTAAAAAATTTAGTTTTAACACCTAGGGGCAGCGTTTATATTATATATTTACTTCTCAAGTATCTGTGCAATGGAATTAAAATTGCACAATTTTTCCATCTCACATTCCCTCCACCCCCCTTCCCACTTTAGGCTTTTCCTATTTCAAAACACTGAAATTATATTAATGTAAAATCTTTCTGAAAGCTTCCAAGTATGTCTGACCTACAGTCCCCGGAACAATCATCAATCATTTCACAGCTCTCATGGATCATGACCTCAAAAGCAAAAGCCCCAACAGATTAAACTGGAAATCAGTTTGCCAACTGAAATGCTGCTAGAGCAAGAGGGTTAAGAAAAAAATGCAAAAATGCAAAGCATCAGGAAATACAGCAGGTAAGAAAACAATGCAATGAGCAGAATAAGAACTGGGTGTGGGTATGCAAGTCTCCACCACTTACCCCAGACTCCTCCATTTCTTCTTCCTGTAAGTGAGAGCCATGGAGATTGAAGCATGGGTGTAGAAAGAGAGACAGAAAGATCACAAGCTCAGAAAGAAAGGACTAGACTTCTGAATAAGCAGTATAAGAAGCCCACAAACATTAAACTGCATAATCACCTCACACACACAACTTGACCAGAAATATTTATGTGGCTCAAAAGACACATGTATTTCAATTTTTTGTTTTAAAAGGAGACTGACTCCTGTTCTTTCATGGGATTAATCATCTTTTACTATGCTGACAGCTAAATCCATCGTGTGCATATTGAAACGATGCTGTTTGGGTTATTTACGTATTTTAGTTCATACTACCAATTATGAGTTTTAGCTCTACAAGTAATTGTTCTGAAAAATAAGGAACAAGTAATTGTGCCTCATGTTAGATGAAAAATGTTTGAAGGACAAACTGTTTATACTGTTGATACAGAATAAGATTATTTGTTTCACATTAGAGCTCAGTGGAGATTCTTTGCATGACCTAAGAGAATTTCTGCCAAGCTACAAATATAAATAATTCAAATTTCCCTCATTTATTAGCTAAACTCAACCTTCTCTAATCCCACACGTGCCACTGAAGTGGACATACTCACCGAGTCCTGAACATGAGGGCAGGGTCCATGTTAACCGAAGCCATTCGGCCAACATGACGAATTTCTTTTGCAATCATCCTTAGTTTCTCAAAATTAACCAGTCCATCAACTTTTGAGTCATTTCCTACAATTGGCAAAGGAGAAAAAGGGAATCACTGGCATTTATCCTCTTTTTAAAAAAATTCTATTTCCTAAATTTTATTTTTCAATTACAGTTGACATTCAGTATTATTTTATTATAGTTTCAGGTGTACAGCATGGTGGTTAGACGATTATAGATTTATGAAGTGATCCTCCCGAGAACTTTAGTGCCCACTTGGCACCACAGACATATAGTACCATATTATTGACTACAATCCCTAGGCTGTACTTTATATCCCCTTGGCTATTTTGTAGCCACCAGTTTGTACTTCTTAATCCCTGACATGTATTCTATGCTTCCGCAAGTGAAAGAAGAAATCCTCTACTTTGCATTTACCTTCATGAAGAAACGTGAGATCCTTCTTGATAACTGGGAATAGAGGGATTATGGGAGGTTGCAGGTTTTGACTATTGAGGACATTGCGGTATTTTGCCATGTTTCTGGAAGGATCGAACAGGTCTTGGAGATCCTGAAATAGCTTTTCGTACTTATTGGGAAGTTTTTCCCAGGTGGTTCGCAGTCTTGCTACTGGTGCCAGGTTTAGGCCACTAAGAGGGAAAAAGGAAAAGTGGTAGAAAATGAAATGACTCATCCTTATGAAATGAAGGAAGTGAAACAGTGCATTGTTGATTAGCATATAGCACCTTTGTGTGTATCCTAGATAACAATTTACAGAAAAACTCATAAGAAACTATTACTAACTCCAGGTGATGAGAATGGAAGATGGAAGCGGGATTAGCATCAGGGGATTTTGTGTTACTCTTCTTCCCTTTGTACCCTCCTGATCCGTTTACTATGAGCAAAACCACTAAAATGAAAGTATCATGAGGACAGAATTTTGTTTCCTTGTTTATCTCTATACATAGAGCAGTGCTTGGCACATAACAGACTGGCCAAACATCTTAACAGTAATAAAGTAAAACAAAAGCCATAATAATAATGAGAATATGATCAAACTCCTAGACAGAGAAAATGACTAATTTAATAATCACCATCAACATCAATATAAACTGTTTCAGCTTATAGTTTCCTCCAGCCTCAAATCTAAGCAATTGAAAGGGAAAAATAATGAACATTTCCTGGGCATCTTCACTGTGCTGGCTGATGGGATTCCACATACATTACAGCAGTCCACCCCTTACCCACTGTTTTGCTTTCCATGGTTTCAGTTACCTGTGGCTAACTACAGTACAAAAATACTCAATGAAATAATCCCAGAAATAAACAATTAATAGGTTTTAAATTGCACCCTGTTCTGAGCAGCATAATAAAATCTGATGAATTCTGGCTCTGTCTCTTTGGAATGTGAATCATCCCTTTGTCCAGCCTGCCATGCTGTATACGCCCCTTGCCTGTTAATCACTTAGTAGCCCTCTGGGTTATCAGATCAACTGTTGCAGCATCGAAGAGCTTGTGTTAGGTAACCCTTATTTTACTTATTAATGTCCTCATAGCTATTCAATAACTTTCATTACAGTATCTATATATATAAAAGCCAAGGGACTGGAACGCCGGAACCACTGGAACGACTAGAACAACTGGAACAACCAGTCGCTATGACGTGCACTGTGGCCAGCCAACCGGCCCGATGGGGTGGGGGTGGGGGGGGCGGCCCCTCCCTCTGGTCAGCCCCCCCAAACCCCGATCGGGGGCGGGGTCTGCTGGCCAACCTCCCGCAGTCCCTGCCCCGCCCCAGGCCTTGCCCAAATGGCTCCCATCGGGGCAGGCCGGCCGGACCCCATGCGTGCACGAATTCGTGCACCGGGCCTCTAGCACTGTTATAATTGTCCTATTTTATTATTAGTTATTGTTGTTAACCTCTTACTTTGCCTAATTTATAAATTAAACTTTATCATCGGTATATATGTACAGGAAAAAAAACATATGTAGGGTTTGGAACTAGCTATGGTTTCAGGCATCTACTGGGGGTCTTGGGACGTATTCCCCATGGATAAGGGGGACTACTGTATATCATTTAATCTGCTCCATAACTCTTTAGCAAATTGTTATTTTACAGAGAAATAAACTGATGTTCAGAGAAGTTCAAGTAATTTTCCCAAGGTTACAGAGCTTAAAAAAAAAAAAAAAGTGGATATAAATTTTCTGGGCTCCAAATCAGCATATAGGAGATTTTTAAAATTAAAGATCAGGATCAGGATTCCAAGAAAAAGAATTGTTCAGTATAATTCAATTAAAATGACTACACTTAGACAAATTATATGGTGTTCCTGGTTTGATACATATTTCTAACCTGCAAAGTGAATTGAATCTTAAGACAAATATGTTCTCTTACCTGATGATTGCAAACATTGAGTTAAAATTCTTGCATTCCCTACAGTGGAGTGCTATCTTGATGAAATGCTTAATGATCTTCATCCTCTTCAGCTGGTTTGTCTCTCTCAGAATTTCAGACGCTACCCAAAATGTTTCCTGGTTAATGACTTCTTCAAATTTCTTCAGGTTGGCACAGCTGGTTTTTGATTTCAGTTTAAATAAATCATCTATGTATTCAGTAGGTTCAATGTTGCGGAAGAGTTCAAAATTTCGCATGGAGAGTTGTGTGGCAACTTCCACAGTACTGAGCTGCAGTAGGGAAATTTGACTCTCTCTCAACAACTCCTGAGCATCTTCATCTGAACAAAGGGTTTCTGTTTCCATGTTGTTTTTCAAGTAATATCTATAAAAAAACATAGAATTCAAAGCCTAAGCAACAGTCTCATGATATTCCTTAAAAGAACATTGCTATTTTTTATAGAACATTTGAAAGAACACCGAATCGAATGATGGAAGAATTATTTGACTATAAGAATGTAGCTGCTGCCCTGGCCAGATGGCTCAGTTGGTTGGAGTGTCGTCCTGTACACCAAAAGGGTGTGGGTTTGATTGCTGGTCAGGGTACATACCTAAGTTGTGGGTTTGTTTGCAGCCTGGGCGTATATAGGAGGCAACCAATCGAGGTTTCTCTCACATCAATGTTTCTTTCTCTCTCTCTGAAAATCAATAAAAACATATCCTTGGTGAGGACAAAAAAAAGAATGTAGTTGCTGCCTCAGTCACCAGATCATAGAACCACCTATTCAGAAATCATTGATGAAAATTAACAAATCACATGGACTTTTGTGTGCACCAGTTGTAATTCCTTTTTCTTTCATCCTTCCTTGATTTCTACATTATTTTACTTTTTTTTTTTTTTTTGCTAAAAATGACAGAAAATAATTAAACTAAAATTTTCAGTTTAAATAAAGAAATAGGCTCTAAGGAGGAAGCAGGAAGATCAGACACAGGTCATGGTTCTACTTTCCCAGAGAGAATCTGTGGCTATTGATAGGTTCATATTGAATCAATCCCAGTTTAGTTATTCAAATACCAAAAAAAAAATAAAAAAAATCTATAAGCTATTTCCACCCTATTTGATCCAACGAGTAGAACAAAACTAAACAAGATTTTAACTGTTAAATATCGGATTTTCACAAAAACCCTACCAGTAAGTAGGGCAGACATTACTACTATTTTTCATATGAGGAAACAGAGGCTACCAAAGATCAATGACTAATTAATACCGGTTGCAGAGACAGGAACTCAGAGATAGTGCTCCTTTTGCTTTGTAAGCAACTTGTTGAAAATAGAATCTAGATGTTTGATTTTTTTTTTTAAACAGATGCTTTCCCTAAGTCAAATTTCATAAAAGAAGCAACAGAATGAGTACAGAGGGAGTTCTGCCAAACTGGTCTTTTGCATATTTTGCCAAGCAAACATGGCAAAGATCACATACCTTGGGCCACTGACTTACTGATTTTGGCTACTGATGAAGCCCATGACATCTCTCCATCTCTAACTTTCCTGAATAATGAATGTGAATCATGAATCGTCACCTCAATGGGGATTTGTAGCACTCCATCGTGGTTATAGATATATCAACGTACATTGAAATAATAATGAGAAAAAACCGACCTCCAAATAAAAAAAACTACCTGCTAGTGGCAGGGTTGGCAATGAAGTAAAAGTGCAGAAGAGTAGAAGGTTATAGGTGTTAGCAAGAAAACGAGTTTTGAATGAATCTTTTCAGGGTTTAGATGCATGAAAAATTCAAGTACAAAGAAACACTCCATATGGTGAGTAACATGGAAAAAAATGTGATCTTTGGAACCATGTAATTTTCAGTTAGTGCAGAATCTAGTCATTAAATGAGAGTCAAAACTTAACTATTTTTTCAACTTTTTACTAATCTATGCTTTGAGAATACAAATTACATATATCTATCAATGGAAATACCATTCAAAGGACCGACAAAATCATGTACAATGTTTTCTTGCAAATTGCATGTGTTACATAAGCACTTATTCAGCAGCGGACCAAGCTTGCAGCAACTGAAGTCTGGTGCCAGAGTTAAGAAGTGTTTTTCACAGTATAACATACAATACACAGCATGAGCCAATTACATTGTCATAGATGTCTCCGCCTACATAAATGAACTCCTACAAGAGGCACATAGGCAGGAGCAAATGACAATAGAATGTTATGAGAAAGCATTTTTGTGAACGCGCATTTCCAAGAATAAGTGAGATCTGTGACTCTACATCAGGCTTTCTTTACCATTCTGCCAGCCCAGGGCCCTAAAGAGCGAGCATGAGAAGTTACTGCCTGCACACTGGTGTACAGTTAACAACATGCAGGCCACAGTGCCCTTGCTTTGAACAAGTCCTTCAGAGATCCCTGTGAGGGTCAAACTCTACTATGTGCATTTACTTTGATAAAGCAATTCCCGATGAAGGGGGAAAACTTCTTAATCTGCAGGGATACTTACCCCCCCATTTTTTTAAAAGAAAGGTTTTTTTGAAAAAAGTATGTTTTTATTGATTTCAGAGAGAGGAACAGAAACATCAATGAAGGGAGAGAATCATTGATTGGCTGCGTCCTGCATGCCCCCCGACCGGAATTGAACTGTGACCGCCTTGGTTCATAGGTCAACGGTCAACCACTGAGATGGCTGGGAGGTCCTTACTCATTTTAAAAACCCTTTGCAAGTGTACATCTCTTAGACTTTGATGTGGGTTTGAAGGGGCGGGTAAACAAACCCAAAAAGATAGATATTGAATACCTTCCACTCAGCTGTATTCTATCAGCAAGTTTGGAAAGCTGATCTGGAAGCCTTCTCTGTTTGATGACTCCCTCAGGTGTGACGGAGACCTCACACAGCGAATACTGATCAGGAGTGGCAGTCACAGCGAACTCCCTGATGGCCTGAATGACCACTTCCTTCGCCGTGGTGTCCTTACTGATCATGATGTATCGGCTTTGCTGATCAGCTTTGAAGACCCTTAACACTTGATCTGGCAAGTCTGGGGAAAAGAAAAGCCATATGTAAATAGAAAGGATGTTAATATATGGTAATACAATTAAGTGAAGTAATCTGAAAATAAAAAAAACCCTCTTTATTAAAGAGAATGCTAAAATTTCCCCTCTCGTTTACTATAGCTCTTCTTCAAACATGCAACCAGTCCACATGCTGATAATCTGCAAGGACGCATTTTCCCCTATAGATAAAAACATGATCTACAGACAAATGCAAACTCATCAGTTCATAGCAAAAAGTAAAAAAATTAAATCTAAAATTCATCTGTATTATATATTGAAAAGCTCATTATTAAGCTGACCTAAAATAGGCCTTGTATTCTATTTACTTCATATGACCTAGTAATGCCTGCATGGTATGTATCACCTTCTTTTAGGAAAGAGAAAACAAATTTCAGAGAGATTAACTTGCCCACAGCCATATCAAAGTAGTCTGAAGAACAAAAAAGAGCTGGTTCCAAAAGCATCTGATAAATCCAGTGGCAAACCAAGAGAGATACGTACAGCGCTACCACCAATGCATAAGAAGAGATTGTTGCAATTAAACAAAAGCAGCATGGGCAGTGCTCACCAGGAGTAGTACTGAAGTCTAAAATGCGATGGTGTGACTGCAGTAAGTCAGGGTTGCTGGATGACAAGGTGCCACTGACGGGCAATGCGGTTGGGATATGCTTTGTCTGCCTTAATCCCACGATGCTGTCGTCTTGAGACTGACCAATCCCAATATCACTGAACAAACAGGAAAAATAGAAAACAAGCTGTCAATCAGGTAGAATGTTTAACTCTTCAAGACATAACAGACACAGACCATAAGTAAATCACATCTCATAGAACATGCAGTTAATGTAAAAATATTGATGAATGTGGTTGAGAATTGCAAAAGTAACTACTGCTTAACCCTTTGCCCTCACTTGCTTTTTTCTCGAGCTGCTACCGATGCTAACCGTGTCGAGTCACACTTGACATCCGAATGCAAAAGGTTAAGACTGTATCCAACTCCATTTGTTTTGCTGTTTCTTAAGTGTATAGTGTGTTTCTCTGAAACCTATGTCTTTAAATAAGACGAATCATAACAAATAGTAGTTTCTCAGTACAGAAATACTTTCAAGAAAAGATAAGCTCTGGTTTCTGATGGAAAGAGACTTTTTTATTATTATTATTTTAAGTGTTTTTATTGGTTTTGGAGGGAGAGGAAGGGAGAGGGATGGGGAGAGAGAGAAACATCTCTGTGTGAGAAAAACATCGATTGGTTGCCTCCCGCATGCACTCTGACCTGGGATCAAACCCACAACCCAGGCATGTGCCTTGACCGGGACCCGAACCTGTGGCGACCTTTTGGTGCAAGGGATGATGCTCAACCAACTGAGCCACAACAGGGAGCCACATGGGTCAGGGCGGAAACAGCCTTTTTAAAAAGTACATTAAAAAACATATAAAAAACACACTTAGTTCTCACTCAGCTGACGGCTTCCGCATCAGAATGATAAATTGTTTTATAATCTGATCTTTAAGAACTGAAGAAACTGAGTGAAATGAATAGAGGGGAAAAAATCCAAACTGTCCCAATTTCATTCTTCAGTGTTTCAGAGAAATGAGATCACTACGGAGTCAAATGTAAATGAACCCTGACACAGACATTATTTCTTAATCACACAGAGCATAAGAAAGCAGCGGTGCAGAGTGACATTTCTTGGCATCAAAGAAGAGGCAATGAAAAGCCAGTGACTCACTTTTAATTCTCTACTCAAATTTTCTAGTTACACATTTAAGTTCCCAGAGAAATACTGCTTATGTGTAGCTACAAATTTATTTCCATTTATAAAATACCTGCTACTGTGGACAACTTTAGAAACAAAGATTTGAAACATGATTTAATAAGAGATAAAGAATATTTCTATATTAGAAGAGTCAACTGTTTTTAAAACATCAAAATACAACAATATGCACGCACACACAAAAAACAACTATATCACAAGCAAATGGTTAGAACTCTATCTAGTTTCTATAAATATCTTGAAAGAAGAAAAAAGAAAATTATATTAAGGTTGGAATGTCATAAATAAAATTAAGGCAATTAGCATCAGTTAGGTTTTCAGACATTAAAGATTGACCATAATACCAACTATTTTTAATGGTTCTGCTAAAAAGATACCCCGTAGCATTCCCTCCTTCCCTCCTTCCCTCCCTCCCTGCCCCCCTCTCCCTTGGTAAAATAGACATTATAAAGGTAAATAAGCAAGGACAAGAGCTTTCTGTTGAAAAAAAAAAAATTAAAGATAATTTTAGTGTAAGTTCTTTCAAATTTATAGGTAAGTCCATGCCAAAATTTCTATTTATTAAGCACATAGAGGCATGCACATAAAGACTAAAAGTGTTAATGTTCTGTGAAACATTCGAACTTTTACATTGTTAGTCAATTTTTAATATTCAACCATACAAGCCAATTTTTACTGCCAAAAATATTAGATGTAATACATGAGCTGAGATAACTACTATGGGCTCAGGCCAAAGGTATAGCTGACTGGGCCACCCCTGGCACAAATGGCTGTAAATATTAGTATACTCCAGGCACACCCAGAAGAGATGCCCTCTTAAGAAATGTTTCCTTCAGCATTTTAACACCTAATATGATCTAACTCTCTCCTCTTGCCTGTATCTCTATTATCCACAGACATGGGGATGCTCCAGGATTGAAACTACTTTATATTCAAGACAATTCAGAAATGTCTTTGAACACATCTTCGTATTGTTCAACCATTCCAACTCTGTCACTGTTACTGAAATTGGTTTTTGGCCTTTGTTGATTTTAGATTATTGACTTAATCCTTCTTTTCTCTGGGTTCATCAGTATCTCTCTACTTTCCTGACAAACAGTTCTGAATCCTACAATCCTCTTGCCTCATCCCTTCCTTTCCCCTCTATTTACATCAATCTCATGCCTATCCTTGGCAGTCTGCCATCATTCAGCATCTTAGTTTCCATAATATTTATAATGTTTGAGAGGGGGGGGGGGGAACAAAACAAAATGACATATCTAGAAGATTTCTCTAATTGACTAGTTTAGTGCCTTTGTAAAAAACAAAAAAAAAACTTTGCAAACACATGCTGATTTCTAGGAGAGAAAGGTTTTAGTAGTAACCAGTATTAAATCAAGTATATCAGACCAATATATAGATCCTACATTTTACGGAGTCTTTTTTTTAAATATAATTATTTCTTTCTATTGCATTGCAATATAAATTATAGCAAATAATTTTTTACGTAATAAAATACATACATGATACATACTTTTTTTTTAAAACTGCAAACCAAGATGTTTCCTCAGTGTTCTAAATTCAATACCTCTCATTATTGTCTTTCTTTCCCCTTCTCTAGCTTTTGAGTACCTTTCTGAGTTCACAGAGAACAAAATTATACATAGTATTTTCATACTGTGTACCTTGTTAACATCCTATACTGTGAATGGATTGCATCCCAGTTCTTACATGTCACATTTCTATTAATACTTGCCAGGGTCACACTGACTTTTGATTTTTTTTCAGGTTCATATTTAACTCATGGTCAAAGATTACTCTGAGGTCTTTTATTATTATTGTGCTGCCAATAATTCTACTAACAATGTGAAGGTTTGAATGTTTCACAGAACATTAATACTTTTAGTCTTTATATGCATGCCTTTCTGTGCTTCTGTTTTCTGTAACGCAGACCTAATCCACGGCCACTTGGAAACTTAATATAAATACACTCTCAAGTCTATATATAAAACCATCTTACTCATTGCTTATCCTTAAGACTCTTTTACAGAAGTCTTTTGTAGCTGATACAAAAACATCAATCATCATAATTCAATGGGGACAATACAAGTTTGACACTCAACCTATCAAAAATATATTCTTTATCTTTAATCTGTGGATGAAAATTTTAACTGAAATGGAATTTAAAAATAGAAATGCTTGATATAGTCCTAAATCTCTGTAACTACTGCTCCTTTAATTATAAATGAAAGAAAAGAACATGTTTTTTAAGTTATCTCTTATACCACTATAGTTTGAGGAATATATAATAAATAATTTGGTGCACCAATTATTTAACATTAAAAACTTTTTGACTGATGGTAACAGTTATATAAAACATCCTTAGACTAAGAAGCAAGCTAAAACAAAGAAATAACCAAGCAAACAAGCAAAGCTAAAAAAAAAAAAAAAAAATGTGAAACCAACAACTTTGTCTAGTGTGAGCTCCTGGCATGAATAAACAGCCAAGAAGAGATTTGAGAAATTCAAGATACACCTGACATTCTGATTGTAGAGAACACTGGGAAGAAGAAAAGGATTCTGTGTTTGGTTGGTGATATACTGGCAATGGTTAAATAACTGCAAACAGAAAAGAAAGGAAAGAAGAGAATGGCAAGGATGAATAGCAGCAATGGGAAGAAGCAAAGATTTGATTGGCAAAGAGCAGATGCTGATGATAGAGAAGACACTCAGAAACAAAGAAATGGTAGCAAAAAAAAACCCCATTTCCCAATTATAGAGAATATGGGAGCAAATGCAACATTATATTTTTAAAGACTAAATGAGAAATAAAAAAAATAGTTCAAATGAGGAAGTGCTATAGCTCTCTCTAATGAAGATTGGGATAGGCAAGTAAATGGTAAAAACATTATTAAAACAAACTTGATTGTTCAAGATTTCTTCTAAGATAGCTCAGGCGAAAAAGCTTAAAACCTTTTTTAGACTCGTGCAAATGTTAATTACATCATTACCATTGCATATTATTATAACAAAAAATAATGGACACAAAATTTACACAGACACTTACTTATATGGTTTCTGTGGCAAGATACTGATCCGAGTCTTGTCGAGTATCTTCTTTAGCTTGTTCCTTCCTCCAACGGTATTGGCTTTACTTTTTTTATTTACCTTTTCAAGTCCTATCACCTGTTCCACATCTACAGCAAGATCTGGAATGGAGTAGCGACTGGCCTTTTTGATGTCTCCAATTTTAGGAAGGTGAGGGGCACCATTTCTTTTCTCTTCTGACAATCTTGTCAAAAGTTCTTTAAATACTAAAATGGAAATAAACACCACAGAACACCTATTATAAGAAATTGGAGCAATTCAAAGGCAACTGTAGAACTTGGAAATAGATGAGTAGTATAGACTTCAGCTATCAAAACTGTAATCTTATAGGAAAACTCTACTCCAATGAATGAATGACAACAGGAATCTGCTGTATAATGTTGCTCTATCATTCCCACTCAGGATAAATTAAAATAAAGTAACATTTTTTTTTTAAGATTTTAAAAATTGATTTTGAGAGAGAGAGGAAGGGAGAGGGAAAGAGAGAGAAACATCTATGTGTGGGAGCAACATTGATCACTTGCCTCTTGCACATCCTCTATCAGGGAATCAAGCCTGAAACCCAGGCATGTGCCTTGACTGGGAATTGAACCAGCAACCTTTTGGTACATGGGACAATGCCCAACCAACCGAGCCATACCATCCAGGGCTAAAGTAGTATATTATTTAAATGTGCAGGTATTCAAAACATTTATGAATAAACACATTGATAAAACATAATTTTTATGGTCATCACATCAGTAGATTCTGATTTAGGTCTAATTACATACTTACATAATTAATTATATATCTATGCATCTTACTATAAATGTTTTTATTTCTATAATGTTTAAAATATAACTTATAAACTTAATTTTATGATTAAGTTTATAAAGATCAAAAGGAGAAAAATGAAAGTATGCAAAAATACTTACCAAATAAATTGGTTTTCACAGTGATGGATAAATGTGTGTTATTTCTAAGAATTTCCATGGCTTTTGACAGCTGAATATTTTCAAAGTTTTGACCATTTACTTCTAGTATCTAAACATAAAATTATAAACTTAATTATCAATATCCCAATAAACTGAAGAAAAAAAGACATCAATATTCACCCTTGAAATCTGGATTTAGAAATGTCATACCTGATCCCCTCGTTTCAAGCCGGCTTCAGTTGCTTTGCTACCTGAATCGACACTGTCCACAAAGATCCCAAATCCCTTCTCTGAGCCTCCAAGTAAGATAAAAGGCAAAGGAGCTTCTCGGGATGGTTTTGTTAATGTCATCAATCTCCTTTTTGCTTTAGCTGCACATGCAATATTTAACAGCCTTAGATGTCCACCCATTTTCTGTAAGAGTTCAGAAAGAGTGGTTTCAAAGACAGGCTGAATAAAATGAACTTAAAACCGATGGTTTTTAAAATAATCACAACTATTACCTCTCTTTCCAGATTATTTTCAAATTCTTCTAGAAATCGAGTCATCGCAGGATCTCCTTCAAAGTCATTGAAGTGATTATTTACCCACAATAATACTACCCGTGTAACCTGAAAAATTAATTGTTTTTAATAGGTTTTCAAAAAATTCAGTGCTAAAAATTTGCAATTAAAGTGATTTCAAATTAGACATCCAAACAACCTAGTAATAACAAATAAGAAAATAAACTAAGTATAAAAAGCCTCAGCAATGATTTTATTCATAAGGAAATGACCTTCTAAAAATTTATACTCTGAATATTGACACCAGATTGTTTTGCCAAGAAGGGTCTTGACTCTGTGAAGGATGGTAATAAACTTATATCTTACTCTCAAATATATATTTGCAACAGATTACCATAAAAACAAAGCTACAGTAAAACCAAAATAAATGAATACAAGATAAAGAAGACAGAAATAAAAAAAATAAATAAAGGTAGAGGGCAGAATAGACACAAGGAATGAACAATATTAAGCCTAGAAAGATCTTCAAGGGAACAAGTTATAAAAGGAAAAAGCTAGCTGGGAGTTACAGGGAGTTACATATTACTTGTTAACATTAAGATTTAGAAACCTCTTAACGCCCGTAATTCTTCAGGAAAAATGAACAGCCTTTTCTCACCTTACACATGTGTTTTCACACAGCCCAACAACTTCATACAGGCCAATCTATACACTCTCAGTTATGGATTTTTTTTTGTACCCAGCAAGAACGATGTAATATTCATTAGACTATAAGTTCCATGAGTACAACTTTATGTTATGTTCTAAGGGCATCCTTAATACTTATAACAATGCTTGGCATAAAGTAAATGCTCATTAAAATTTTACTAAATGAAGTGAAGATAATTGCAAACTTTAAATATAAAACCACTTGTTTTCTCTTATATGAGTTTAATTCCTAAATTTGAATAAAAGATGAAATAAATTTTCTATAGAATTATTTTCAAACATTAACCTCTTAAAATGAAAAAAATTAAGCACGCTATTCTACCAGTAAAGAAAAAGAGACGATGGTATATAGTTCATTTTGAACCTTAGTTTAAAATACTATTTATTGTTAATGTACTGTGATAAATTATAGTATAAACCTAATCACTCATGAGTCAAACCTTGATAATTACACTAATTTTATGTCATTTACCATAACTACTGCCCAATTTTTCAAATGTAGGAAACATATAAGATGATTTTCCTTAAAATGATATCTAACTCTTGACTTTCTTATAAAATTATAATTTTGTAGCTGAGAAGCCAACTTGAAAGTCCACTAGCCATATTACACATTAGAAAAACGAGATTCATAAATCATACAGTGAAAACTACCACCAACAGCAAGCAACTTTTAGGATGTGCTGGCTCTGAGCAAGGTACTACATAAAGAACTTTATTTTCTATTACTCATTTTCACAACAGTCCCAAACGGATGTTGATTATTCATTTTACAAGTAAATAAATGAGTGTCAGGAGGGTGAGATGGCATATAAGGTAAATGACAGAGGCAATACTACTCAAATCAAGTTTTTACAGCTGAAGAGACTGGCTGAGATCTAGGCCTGTGGCTCTCAGAATATGAACTGAAAAGCAATACCGTCCAAATGATTTCCCCAAGGCCACACAGCTAGTGAGTAGCGGGACCAGCCCTAGAGCTTGGGCTTTTCTCCTGCTCTGGATTTTCCCACCCTGCCTCTCCCAAGTCTGTCTCATGTAAATCAGACTGCACACGGAAAGGAGAAGTACAGACTATGATTAACTCTCAAACTTCATGCGAGTATGTAGTTTACCATCCAATCTAGCCTTGACACGGCTCGCAAAGAGACGCTGAAGAGGGGCTGTTTAGAATTATATTACTGAGACCTAGCAGCCAGCAATGGTCGTCATGCAATGCTGCTATGGTGCCAATTTAAAAACTGTAACTTTTCTTTTATCTGGTGTACACTGACCCTCTACCTAAATGATACAGATTCCTATGGAACCCAAATGTTTGGGGGTTGTGCTAAAAGAACTAAAACTTAAACATTTGTCAATAATCGACTAACCTTTGCATGAACCTAGCAACCTATAACAAGAACTAACATTTGTATCACTTTTGCTTAAAAAGTACTCTCTTATTCCATTAAAATAATTTGAACGTAATTGGCATGACAAATATACTAAAGTATACTTGTTTATATGTGAATATTTCATACTTAAACATCAAACTAGAATATATTTTCCAACCTTATCCCTGAGGCTCGGGTCATTAAACCACTCCAATAACTTTTTGCCCACTTCCATTGGGCTAGAAAGAAAAGTCCTGTAGGTCAATAGGAAGTCTTCTATGAACGTTGGATCCACCACCGAATGCTCTTCCACCAAATGCATTGTTAATCTTTCTGAGGTGCCCTGTAACAAACGAAAGGCTTAATCACTATTCTGCAGAAACAGCATCTGTCCGGTACCCTGAAATGTTCAAATCTTCAATATAAGACAAACTGGGTAGTGACATATGTAATTAACAAAACTGCTGTTCATCAGGAAATATAAAGACTTTTTACAAGTGATAACTTTTAAGAAAAACTATGCCTAAAAATTGAGTGGAGGAATCTAAAGTTGTCACACCTGATACTGCCAATAAAATAGAACCATATTTGTCTTACCTTGATGACGATGTGTCCCTTTCTTGTTCCAGTTCGATCAAGTTCTCGGTGTTCTTTCACCATAACAATTTCTCCTTCTTCCTCCACTTTTTGCATGTTCTTCTCTACTTGGTTGAGAATACGGCAATAATCTTGCTGGGCTATGCAGACAAACTAGAATAAAATATAAGTCACGTGTTAATGATAAAGTGCTTGCAAGAGACTTAGCGGTACTAATAACTCAGTATTTTAATTATTTAACTCTGACATTTTTCTATGTCTTTCCCATACTTTCTAATGAGTGCAGTAATGAACCTTAATCAGAATTCTCTACTTTTTAATGTAGTTCTTCCTTGTTCAAGAAAAGTTTCATTTTTTAGAATATTTATGTGCAGTTTATATTAAAAACACTAACAATTTAAAAAATCAGATGATAAAATTAGGACTCCTTTCTCATGCCTCTTCTTTGACAATTAAAAAAGCATTAGTGGAGGGGAGTGGAATCTTAAGAGGATAGACATAAAAACATAATCACAATTTAGTGGGCTTTAAAAGTTTGAAAAAATCTTAAAAGCAAGATTTTAAAATAAAGATGGTTTTAATAAAAAGACACTGAAATTCCATACATGGGTATGTGGAATAGATATTAAAAATTTGCTAATTATATTGATAAATCATTTTAGAAAGTCTATTTAAAAAAAAAGGTCCACAAAACAAGCCATATACTTGTTAAGCTTAAATCATTATTCCTTATGACAGGTGTTAAGGGTGATCCCTGCTCTTAAAGAAAAAATTAACAATACACACCAAGCCATTATTCCTGCATGACCCATATATATATATATATAATATATATATATAAAAAATGTCAGGGCTTAGGGCAAAGCACTTACTTACATTTCTTTGCAGTTTTAAGGAAAGTTAAGAACGAATTATAGAAATCACCTATAACACAAATTAACCAAGGCCACAGTTGCATCTGAATTTTGAATGATTTATTCTTATTTAAGAAATCATTTTGGGATTAAAAAAACATGAACATTTCTTTTTCTCTTTTAATGTGAAAAGATGAAAAAAAAAAGGGGGGGATGGTTAAATTATAGCATATATAAGATAAAATATGAAAGCCATCCAAAATCATATTTTCATAGGACATTTAGAGTTATGGCTTAATGTTCATGATACTACATTAAATATTTTTAAGGTGAAAACCAAATATTGTAATATTTATAATGGCATCTTGCTTCTCAGTATTTTGCAGTAACCTTACAGGACTTCCTCAATTTATCCTACAAATCATCCCATAAAGAAGGCACTACGATAATCTCCGTTGTACAGATGAGGACACAACTGTAGCATCGGCTGCTAATTTACCCAAAGTCCCATAATTACATGCTTGCCAATTTAGAAACATTGTATATGTATATCAAGATCTTAGAAGAAAATATAACAAAATGTTAATTATTTGTAAGCAATGCAAATTATAACTGACTTTCATTTTTTAATATACTTTTCTATATTTTCCTTTTTTTTTAAGTTGCAGGAGCAGTTCACATTCGAGAAATAGCGTATTACAAAACTGTTTCTTCCACTGAGTTGGATGATATCACTAATTTTTCTATTAAGACTTTAGAATCAAAAGTTAAAATTCAAAAGATATAGGCTTTCCTTGTAAGTATTATACATAGTTTAATTCATTTTTAAAAATTCCTTTTAAAAAAACATTTCCATTACACTAACCCCATATATGGTGCTTAACCTTTGGTCTCAAAAATATTTTTATTTTTTAAAACTTTTACAAGGAAGAAAAATTATTTCCCCTATCTCCAAATAACCATGTTCTTTCTTATACTTAGTTTTAGAGAACATAATTCTATCATTTTCTCATTCATCTCCTAAAAAAGAAATATATTCCTGAGTTAAAATGACTAAGTAGACAGAGAAAAAAAATGTATTTTGAAGAGAAATGTACTAAAATTAATCTTCATGACTAAGAATTTAAGAAAATTAAAATAAGTTTGATTTAAAATTCTCAATGTCTAGACAGACAGTTTGGGCATTTTTTATTTTTTTGCTTTAGAGATATAAATGACATTCTCCAGTTTATTCCATATGCTTTTGTCTGCAACTATCAGAATATGTGATTCAAGCTTATGCATAAGGATTCACATCTGCATTAAATCCAAAGCTAAGGGTGGGCTTAGCACTGACTGACTCAATGAACCAAATACACGAAGTGGCCAGATTATTATGATCTCTGAACACATAATAATCTGGCCACTCAGTGTATATCCTATATAATAAAAGGCTAATATGCAAATTGTCCCCTTGACCAGGAGTTTGACCAGCAGGCAGGCCGGCCAACCACCCATTGTCCCCTCCCCCTGTCCAGGCTGGCTGGACCCCACCCATGCACGAATTCATGCACCGAGCCTCTAAAATATATACATGTACCGAGTGTCCAGATTATTATGCGTTCAGAGATCATAATAATCTGGCCACTCAGTGTATATTATGAAGGACTCAGGCTCTTTTGGTCTCTCTATCTAAAGTTTGGACTTCAATCTAAAGCAAGTTCCTCATGACTCTAGGATGCATGCCAGTGACAACTGAGCTTCAAGCTTCCTCATTCACATGCAGGAAAGTGAGAGAGAACATTGCTTCTAGTTTGGGCATTTCTTCAGCAAACTAAAATGCCATAAAAATAAAAATAAATCCCAAACTGAATTTCTAATATGGCCATACAGAGCTGGTATCTAAAAAGAAATTTAAGATGAAAACATTTATCTACATTTTTATTAGATTTATTTTTGCTTTAAGAAGTTTACAGATCTAGTGAGAAATTCAGGTAAAATAGAATTTTAACTGGTATAATAAATTCAATTTGTGAATTGTTTTGGTGAGGTTTATACTTTCAGACAGCTGTTGACACATAAAAGTATGCGTTATGATCTTGGCACTATGATATAAAATAAAAACCCAAACAAGATTTTGCTTATAAAAGGCCAATGGCAGTTTATGTTACAGTATTATTTTCTCTTGGGCATATGACATCACAATTTACATTAATCAAATTAATTTTCACATTTGGTCTTAATATTTTCTCTAGTCTTTAATTAAATGTTTTTAAATAATGAATATTAACATAGTCTCAGCACTGACATGTTAGCTATTAAGTATTTTCCTTATGTCAGCAATTAATTTTTACTAGCAAGTCTTTCTACTGAGTCATACTAAGATTAATTTTCACGACTTCTAAATTCCTTATCTTGTTTATATTAAATAAAAACACTGTATAACTGTACCAGATCATCTTTATTAATCTATTTATATAATTTATTTTTAGAATGTGAGTTTTACTCCCATATATTTTGATGAATTCAATTATTAATGGAAAATTTTAAAATATCATCTGTATAGAACATTCTTTTTAAGAGGACATATTTCTAGAACACTTAGTTTTTGTGTAGTTCAAATAACTTTAAGAGAGATTTATTTTTAATTTCCTGGGGCAGGATAACACTAAAAGCACTACAATTATCAGTTCTACTTTAAAATCTTACTTATAAATCTAAAAGCTGACCTATTTATTTAGGCATAAAAGTCTTACCACAACTACAGATATATGTTCTTTATTAAGCATAAAATAAACTTTTAAAAAATGCTATTTTATACCTGGCAGTCATCCACCTTTGTTCTCATTACTCCTTTCATATATTCTTTGTCCATGGTGGGAGAGACACCAAAACTATTTCCCATACATAATATTTCTGCTTTGCCATCTGGGTAAGTCACTTCTACAGAACCATTGAGAATCACTGACCAGGAATCCAGCTAGTTCAAAAAATAAATATAAAACAGAGAATAACATCATGATCATGCAGTTGTAAAAGACAGAATACTCCCTACACATGATTTAGCAGACTTTTCATTCTAAAGATGGAACAAATAAATAAAGTTAACGGTTTAACCAAATTCACAGAACAAGGAACAAAGCATAGCCATGTATGTAGTACATATTTTTATATCTAGAACAGAGTGTATGTCATTCTGGTCTCTCAATATGACTTTGCATATTATTCTCTAAAAAGACATAAGGGGCCCTAGCCGGTTTGGCTCAGTGGATAGAGCGTCTGTCTGTGGGCTGAAAGGTCCCAGGTTCCATTCCGGTCAAGGGCACATGCCCAGGTTGCGGGCTCGATCCCCAGTAGGGGCCGTGCAGGAGGCAGTCAATCAATGATTCTCTCTCATCACTGATGTTTCTATCTCTCTCTCTCTTCCTCTCTGAAATAAATAAAAATATATTAAAAAAAAAAAAAAAGATGCAAGGGGAAAATTTCTTCTGTTCCCCAAAACACATGTAGTAAATAAGAAAAAGTGATCACCACTGCTTGAATAAGAACATTCGTTTCTTCTGACAAAAGGCATATTATAAACATTTAAGTTGTAACATCTGTAAAGTTAACACATAACAGTATCTTTATCAGTATCATTTGAAATATTGTAAATAACTGAAAATAAAACAATGGATTTGGACTACTTTGACATAATAACGAGCATATCATAACTCTTGACTTACTCAAACTTATTTATTGGTTTTTAAGGGGGGAAAAGTAAGAACTGGCTTTTCATTTGCTGTATTGACAGAACCTCAAACAGAAACTTTTTAAGTGGAAGAAATATTTACTAACCTCTTCACCATCATTTAACACTATGGTCCCAGCTCTTTCCACCACTGCAAATACCATCACAGCACAGAGTTCCCGTCTCACTGACATTGTCATATTGGCAAAAGCAGGCAACTGGTGCATAAATTCCAAGAGTTGTTCTGAAAAGGAAAGATACTCAGTGTAAAAATTACATTGTTTTTTTAAAACAAGCAATCAAAAAGAATGCTCTAGGGTTCTTTATTTTTAAATGACCTAAGATTCGACCCACTGAAAAATGTAATTACTTTAAGTATCTTTAGTACAAGTTGGCTTTCTTGCAGGTCTACAAAGATTTCTGTCATTATGAAAATAGTGTCATTTCCTTGTTGTGTCAGGAGCAATAGTATACACTGTAATTCAAATTCTAATGGGAATGAATAAATTAATAGACTTCAAATGAGAAATTTCTATTGAAAACGAGCTGTGATTTTATTAAGGCTTATTAATGGGGTGAAATGATAAGCTGAAATGAAATAGAGCTCTGAGAATTCTCCGAAAGCCACTGAAGTCCATTTCAGTCCACTCCAGTGCCTTTTGGGCAAGTGGATGCCCAAAACAGTGAGCAGAAATAGCTGCCTTCAATCTAAAGATACCAAGGAAGGTGTGTTTTCAATGGATCAGACAAATCTATGAAAACTGGTCAATTAAAATTATTGTAACATGTAAGTGACAATATATCATTCCTTATCCCACAGCTGGACAAAAAAGAAAGACATGTTTGACCACTCAACTGGTGACACTGTGGAAGAGGACTACTACTTTGGTCTAGCTGTTGGTGAGATGGATGACTTCACCGTCTTTCAAGTCCTGTGGTCTCGATTTTTAATTTTCTGTATTATTAGGCAGCTTTACTAATTACTTACTAAATTCTTCCCTTACTCTTCAATATGGCTCTATGAGGTACATGATTGTTGCTGTTTTTGTTATTGTTTTTTAAAATATGTTTTTATTGATTTCAGAGAGAGGAAGGGAGAGGGAGAAGGAAACATCAATGATGAGAGAGAATCCTTAATCGGCTGCCTCCTGCATGCCCCACACTGGGGACCCAGCCTGCAACCAGGGCATGTGCCCTGACCGGGAATCGAACCATAATCTCCTGGTTCATAGGACCACGCTCAACCATTGAGCCATACCAGCCAGGCTTGTGTTTTTTAAAAATCTCACAGGGAGGAAACAGAGACTCAAAGCCATATAATTAGGTGGTGGCAGTAACACGATTCAGGACCATTTGCCTCAAGAGTTCACGCTGGACATCACAGGTAGTGATGAAGAGCAGAAGGTGTGTGTCAGACATCATTTGAATACTTACTAGTTATACTATTTTGGGAAAATTTATGTAATTCCATTAAGGCATATTTCTCTCATTTGTTAAAAAATAATATACATGTCTTTATTGGACACTTGTGAAGATCAAATGCAATAAAGGTGAAGACCTTAACACAGAGTAAATATATAATTATAAAAGGGTAATACGCTAATTAGACTGGATGTCTCCCAGATGTCATTCAGATGTCCTTCCTGACAAAGCCAGGGCAGGAGGGAAGCCTGCCCGGGTCCCGGGTGCCCATGGGTGACCCGAGGGAAGCCCGCCTGGGTCTCGGGTGCCCACGGGCGGCCCAACAGAAGCCGGCCTGGGTCCCGGGTGCCTGCCGGTGGCCAGAGGAGGGAAGCCTGGGTCCCGGCAGCCTGGGTCCCGGGTGCTGGAGGGAAGCTGTGCCAGCAGCTGGGGGATGGAAGGCCTACTCTTGCACGAATTTTCGTGCATCAGGCCTCTAGTATTTAATAAATGAAAACAGCTACTAATGTCTTTATTATAGTCTTATCTTTCAAATTTTTAGCTAAGTAAAATATTTTTTTTTGGCTAAGATATTTTTTTTTGTTTCCCACGTAATGAAATTCTCCCCTTGAATATTCCTTCTATCTTATGACAAATTTTATGTTGTTGTATATAGTTTGTTAATTGCAAAAACAATGTAGAATAGAAAGACATATTCTACATATGAATGTATATTACATTTCCAGAAGGTCAGACTGGGTGATTTTCTCTAGTTCAGTTGGGTAATGTCTGCTCTGATTAGACCCTACGTCATTCCTCCTGTGTAAGCCGTTTCATTACATAGGGTGGCTTTGGTCATCAGGCGCATAATAATCATAGGTGGTACCCAGGGACTCTGTCCAACAGGACAGTGTTCTTCAACTTGACCCAGACTGGCTGATGTGTCAAGAATTTATTTTACTATTGCAAGCGGCTGTTGTTGTTTTTTAAATGAAGGAGAAAGAGCATTAAAGCACATAACTTACAGAAAGGATGAGTAGGTGTGTTTGTGTTATTTATTCCTGGGGACAGCAATAAAGCAATTTTGAAACCACTGTAAGAGATGACCCATATTTATTACATATGCGAGGTAGGAATCATTGTTTTACAAATACACTGACCTTTTGGTTTAAAACATAAAGGCAAATGAACAAGTCGTGGTCCTCTGACTAACACATTACAGCTCTGCTGTTTCCAGCCTGTTTCTTCAGCTCCCACCCCCAACTCCTCATCATAAGGTATGAAAGTATCATCTATAGACCACCCATTTTTTAAAATATATATTTTTATTGATTTCAGAGAGGAAGGGAGAGGGAGAGAGAGACAGAAACATCAATGATGAGAGAAAATCATTGACTGGCTGCCTCCTGCATGCCCCCTACTGGGGATCAAGCCTGCAACCCAGGCATGTGCCCTTGACCAGAATCGAACCCGGGACCCTTCAGCCCTCAGGCTGACGCTCTATCCACTGAGCCAAACTGGCTAGGGCCCATTTTACTCTTTCCTTTCCTTGAGTAAAAGCCAAAGATTCATGGTCTTAAGAAAAATATGAGACTGGAAGTCGCCAGAAGTATTTTCAACTTAATATAATGTTTAGACAATAATAAAAGTCAAATTACCAACACAAGTATGATGGGACAATTTGAAGTATCTGAATATGAAGTATAAAATATAATCACTAATACTTGCTATAATGATTTAAGTGCCTTGCACAGACATTTTTTCTTGCTTTTTGGCAGATTCCTACTCCATTAGTAGATAATAAAATCAATTTGTGATACATGAGTAGTGACTAACATTAAAAAAATACAACATGATGGAAAATATGTGTGCATCACATATACTAAGGATAAATAATAAAGGAGGAAGAAAATATCTAATAATAGAAAATGTCCATAATTCTTCAGGCTCAGTTGAAAAACAAAAAACAAATAAATGGTTAACCCGATGGCATCTAAGAGTTTTTAAGACTATTAAAGATTCATTAATGGAAGGGAATATTGCTGTTTATGAAAAACATTAGCCATTTTAAGAAACTTTTTTCCTAGTAAATGTGACACAGTGGAAAACCAAATAATCAACTTACAAGATCAGAAACTGAAGTCAATTCATAAAATTAGCTTACCTTATTTGCTTTGGCTTAATTTTATGTAAGAAACAATATTAATGGTTGTTTTTTTTTTTAAATCTATGGAGTTTTTGGTAGTACATGATGGGGGGAAAAAAAAATTCTTTGAAAGGGACCAAAGTCCTTTTCTCTACCTTAATGTGTCAAGGCCTCAAAACAAAAGATTAAATTAATAATTATTCAATCATTGGCTACCTACAAATTATGAGTTGGGAGACTAAAAATGAATAAAGTCCCTTCCTTCAAAGTAATGAAACAAAGGTATACCTAAGAATCTCGGGTAACCCAAACAGAAAATTGTAATTCTTGCAGTTTTAAAAATATGATAAAATATTAGCAATTTAATTTGATTCAATACCCCCCCTCCTCCCCAACTAGACACCATTCCTTCTTTTCTTGTGTGGATAGGAAGAGAGGCATTTAGAGAAAATATCAATTATCCAGATTTGTATAATTTTGCAGTTCATATGAAAGATGCTTGTTTTAACTAAATACTGGAAGATGAGCTAGATTTAACAACAGTAACAGAAAATGATAAGGCTAAAGAATTCTCATGTGTGGTTTTATTTTGAGGAGATAGATACAAGATCTAAGATCCCCTGTGGACCAAACAACATTCATTAGGCCTTATCTTTAATGATAATGAAAGTATATTTGATAAGAGCAAGCATCAAAATCATTGCTGCTTGCAAGAAAATTGGTATTCAAGGAAATGTTATTCACTGTAGAGATTATATCAACAAGTACATTATTTTGTAGGAATCAGCCTACTTCTTGCTTTCCAGAAATGCTAGGAGAAAAACCTCAGATATAAAGTAATAACCTTATATTTTTAAGAATGACATGCTACATATATTTTGACACTAGTCATCATTTTCTTCCATAACTATACTAAAACGAACATATTCAAAAAGAGAAGATACATTAGCTCACAAAAGGGTAACTTCCACATCAGTCTGTTCATAAGCAGCCGTTCAATCTAATTTAAAACATGCTATGAGCAAGGATTCTGGAATATAACAGCAAGTTGAACACACTTCAGTTTTATTGTCTCTTTAAAACTACAATAAGGAGATTTTTTTTTTTCTAAATATATTTTATTGATTTTTTACAGAGAGGAAGAGAGAGGGATAGTTAGAAACATCGATGAGAGAGAAACATCGATCAGCTGCCTCCTGCACACCCCCCACTGGGGATGTGCCTGCAACCAAGGTACATGCCCTTGACCGGAATCGAACCTGGGACCCCTGAGTCCGCAGGCCGATGCTCTATCCACTGAGCCAAACCGGTTTCGGCAATAAGGAGATTTTTAAAAAGAAGTTGGCAAAGACAAAGAGAAGAGGGGAGTAAAACATAATTTTGGACCCTGGAAATCATATGAACATGTGGTATCAAAGAAAGCAAAGCCCTATGTTTTCAGGGGGTAAAACAAAACCACTCCATTGTATGCTGCAGGGCCCTCAAAAGACTTAGAAACTACCAGCACCTTTGGAACGAGGAGTGGTGAATGTAGAGAAGGAAATGGGCTAAAATGAGAAGGAACTAGAGGTGTGTATTTGAGAAGCAGTCAAATCCCTTACTCCAGCAAAGATATAGGCGATAATTATCCAGAAAAGGTTAATGCAGAAATCATTTCATATTAGAGGCCACTTTCTTCAATTCTGAGCCCTTTAAATGGAATTACTGGCTCCACCTTCCTAAAACAGGCTCCTGTTCACTATATTCCCCCACCTCCATTACCCCCCGAATTCCACTTTATTCTTCAGACTGCAATGGAGCAAGGACCTCATCCGCCTTCCTACCCACTGATGCCAACACCTAGAAAAATGCTCAGTACATACATAGAAGGTGCTCAATCTAATCCAATGGTTATCACCATATGATATTCATCTAGAAGCAGCTAGCAAGCCCTATAAGTGGCTTTATTATATTTTAATATCTAATCCCAGGTTTTGCTTTTTCATCTTCAACTTCCTAGCCTATGCATACAGTTTGAATGATAAAAACTGTTTTTCAGACATAATGTTTGTCTCCCTCAAACACACATGCAACAAGCCACTCATAGTTACGCCTATACTGTCTTCTAAGCAACCTCAATAGATTCAGTTCCTTGACTTTCTCTTCAAATACGTACTGGCGCAAAATGAGTTGGGGGAGTGATAGAACAGATAATTCGGGCTCAGGTAAGTATGGTTACAGATTCTAGACCTGGGGTGGAGAGAAGACTCCAAGAGAAGTTGCTCTCACTCCCAGTAGGCTGAAGAGAAGTCAAGAGTGCAGAAGGCGCACTCAGAACACTAAACCATTATCACACAATCCACTGTGGCCTGATGGGAAAGGTGGGGAAAGGGTACCTCAAGGAAAGGGAGAGTGGATTTAAACTACTTAGCTTTTTAACCTTAGGGTGTGTTTAAAAAAAGACAACTCCCACAGCTCATATGCTGCAACTTGACATTCTGCTGTCTTCTTCCACTCAGTCATATGGAATCAGAGTAGACAATTTCCCCAAGTGCCACTTGACTAGTGTTTACATACAGAAATCATGAGCTTAATAGGAACAGTGCTCACAAGAAAACTAATAGAACTAATGTTATTTGCAAGACTTTTAATTTTTTTTTGTCATAAAGTAAGCTAAGAAAAGGCTTATGTGGAAAGTTTGTTTTATTTGAAAGTTTTATTTGTAGATTCTTAAAGAAATTGAGCAAAATTGATTACAAAAATATGTTTTCAAGAAATGCTACTGTTTACACAAGGAAACTGATAAAAATTAATGGCTTTTCAAGCCTGCTATTCTTGGGTTCTGTTTTATCGGGTAATTCTACTTCTAAAGACTTTAAATTGCTCTCAGATTCATTTTCTCCTCCAAACTTACCAATGTCATCGTCTGTCCTGTCAATGGGGTCCTTCTCCAGGCAGTCTCGCACAATGTCCCTGCTCATCAGAGGATCCGATGCCCTTTCAATGTCTTCTTCATCGTCGTCATCCTCAGAATCCACTGCTGTTTCTGGCAACCCACTCAGGTCCATATCACCAGCCTCACTTTCTGTGGCCTTAACACAGAGCAAAAGGACAATTTTTTAACTGTTTTAAGTAAATCTTTTGTACCCAAAAGAAACAAGAACAAATCTAGCTTAAAATATTAAAATGTTTATTATATCAATTTTTCTGTAACAAAGTTACATGTATCAACATCAACAAGTAGTTATGTACCCAGCACTATGTAAAATAATTATTTCAACAAAATGAGTGATTTTATTCCCTATTAAATTTTTTGTTGGGATTAATAATTTTCTCTATATTTTTAATTTCTTATCCAAGCTATCATGATATTTAAAACACGGTAAAGAAGAAAAATATAGTTTTATGTTTTCACTCCATTTTTAAAAGAGAGAATGACTTACGCTCATGTTAACATTTTCTAAAGTTTAACAAAAAGAATTTTAATCACATTTTCACTTTGTTAGGTACCATTTCCTGAACTAAAATACATATGTACATTATAAGAAAAACCTAGGGGGAAAATAACTGAAGACAGAATACCTAATGAATATAGGATAATTGAAAATGTCTGCAGGACAACTCTGCAAGCAAGGCCTTAATAAATACCACGTAACAAACACCATCATGAGCAGAGGTGCTCCAGTTGGGAGAGCAATAAGGCCTGTGGCCGAGGCAGAGAGAATCAACTGTGGCACGCTCAGAAACAAATCGCCTAATTTAAATTCAGAATCCACAGAATTGTTTCTAAATTCTAGAATGAAAATGAAGTAGAGCTTGTTGTGATATAGCATGCCAAGGCTGTGAGCAGAGAATCTAAGCCAGCATTGTTGCTATTGGCACCTTTTGTCTGACGTCTAGAAATGTGACAATTTGCTAATGCTTGTTCTGACTACATTTTCACCTGTTTCATCTCTACATTGAAGATGATTACTCATCACCTTATACTTTCAAATTTACAATCAGTCCTCTATATACACATCCTTTAATATTAGCTCAGGGTGAGGAAGGGACACTAATGAAGAAAGAAATAAAAACAGAAACTCTTTTAAATACCATAGTTATATAACAAGGTTTTTCTTTAATTTGTAAACATCTAACATATGATAAGAGATGAAAAATAAATTAATACAATCTCAGAGAAATCTTATTATTTAAATGAATTATATTTGTCTTAAATAGAATAAAAAAAGACTCTCAACTGTGAATTGGATCAATCCCTCCAAAACTGAACCCTCACCCCATTCGTGTTAATGATCATTACTTGTTTTCTGTTATGTGTATCCTATTCTTTAAGAAACTATGTTTAAAATAACATTCACTAAACCTGAAGATGATTTTTTATTTTATTTAAATAAATATCTATTTTATTTTAAAATACTACAGAATTCCCTTTAATAATATGTTTGAAGTTAAATCAATAACTTGCCAGGAACCCACTAATTTCATAATATCACTTTCTCATGAGCAATGAGATGTTTGGAGACAGAGTGAAGTTCAAGTTTAATGAACACTAACTGGTCTACAGAAGGGTACTCAACTTAAGAAGAATGAAAAAAAAAAAGAAAAAAAAAAAGAGGAATGCCTGGAACCTAGTAGTTACTGAATTTTATTTTTTGCTGAATCAATATACAAACTCAGAGTTCAATAGTTCAATCAGTTCTACCATTCACTATGTGACTTTAGCTAAGTCCCTTAGCCTCTATGAAAGCAATTTTATTATCAGCAAACTGGAGTTAGATCTTGCCATTCACATGACTGCTGGATCAAATAGGGAAAAGAAAGCCAATTACATAGGCTACATAAAAAGTTCCTTCTTCATGGGGACATTTTTCATATCAGTAGTTGCATACCTTTACCTCTCCCCATCCCTGCTATGATCCTCGCACAATTTATATTAGCAGAATTCGTAAAAATAAAAGACAAAAAAACAAACAACAAAAAAAAAAACCCCAAAACCCACAAAACTCTGTTAGAACCCTAACCCCTTACATACTGTGAAAAAATTTTTCTCAGGCTAACTGCATCCATTATATTCTGGATCAATGGCTCATAAAATAATGATAAAAACAGTGATTCTATATTGCATGACTACCATGTATCTAGAATATTTGATGTTTTTAATAGAAAATAATTAATCTTCATAGCTATTCAGCAAATTAGATTGCCCCTATTATTTTTAATCCTCACCCAAGGATATGTCTTTTAAAAATTGATGTTAGAGAGAGAGGAAGGCAGAGGGAGGGAGAGAGGGGGAGAGAGAGAGATCGGTTGCCTCAGGGGATCAAAACCACAAACCGGGCATGTGCCCTGACTGGGAATTGAACCTGACACCCTTCAGTACATGCTCCAACCAACCGAGCAACACTGGCCAGGGCAGATTGCTCCTATTTTTTAGATGAAAAAACACTAAGGAAAATTAACTAAACTGTTCAAAATAAATTAAAACAAAATAAATCCAGCAACTGTGCCGGAACTCAAAATCTGGTCTAACCAATACAAACTACTAAATAAATACTTCACACTATAATACTTTGCCCAGTTTTCTCAAAAGAATGTCTTCATAAAGAAAATAAGTTAAAACATAATAAAGCAATAAAACGTTTTCTGCTTTGTTACGTCATAAAACACGAAACGTTTAAAATATATATTTACATTATAAACATAAATCATTTGCTAATTTCTAGTTTCTCTATAATATTACTAAGATTAATACTTGTCGCTAAGGTCTTTTATTCTAAATAATGACATGCAATTCTAAATAATTGCATATATTTAAAAGGTATCTGATTATATTTGTCTCAGGAGCAAGAAGAAAGGCTTATATATTTTAGTTAGGCAAATAACTTCTGTCCTAAATTAATTTATCTTTCAAATATGTAACCTAATATAAATTTAGATGCACATTATAGCTATAGTCATAATCTCAAAAATCTATTAACATTATCAGATCAATACTGAAAGCTCTATGATTTATTTAAATCAAAATATATTGTTATTAAAATATAGTTCTTAAAACCAATTTACCAATTTACTTTGCATTTTTTTAAAGTTGCTTTAGATATTTTTATTTTATTTTTTAAAATATTATTTTTATTGATTTCAGTGAGGAAGGGAGAGGGATATAGAGATAGAAACATCAATGATGAGAATCATTGATTGGCTGCCTCCTACACGCCCTCTACTGGGGGAGATCGAGTCCACAACCCAGGCATGTGCCCTTGGCCAGAATGGAACCTGGGACCCTTTAGTCTGCAGCCCAACACTCTAACCACTGAGCAAAACTGGCTAGGGCTACTTTTCATTTTTAAAGGTTATCAAGAAAAAGAACAAACTGAGGAAATATTACATGCCATAAAGCTCTAGTGAAGTTTAATTTAACTAAAATAAAAATAACTAGTGCCTGGCTGGAGTGGCTCAGTTGGTTGAACATCATCCTATTCATTGAATGGTTGTTGGTTTGATCCCAGTAGGGGAGCTTCCAGAAAGGCAACTGATAGATGTTTCTCTCTCACAACAATGTTCCTCTCTCTCCCAGCATGTACTCTGGTGAGAATTAAAGAAAAATAAAAACTACTATACATGTTTTACATTAAGTACTTAAAAATAATTTATGAAAAAACTTTTTGCTCATTAAATATCCCACACATGGATACCCATGTTTAAGAGGGTTGTTTAATAGAATTCTTGATTTAAATAAATTTTGTGCAGAATTTCAAACATACATATTTAACTCAAACAGTACCTAAATTTAGGCTAGGTATAAATTTAGGCTAGAAAGTTATAGTGAATGCTAGTGCTGATACTAATTTAACTGAGACCAAAGTGAGTAGGAACTGCAGACAAAACCAATACATACAAAGTATGAAAATACATTTCAAAATAAATATAATGCTTGCATTAATCTAGTTTGTGTATCATAATTTATACTGTTCCTAATCTTATACCACCAACATTTTTATTTCAATATAGGGTTTAAAAATATGTATATACCTAAAAGAAAAGAATAATTCTTTAAAGCTCTTAATGTAAATTGTTAGGTTTCTTTACAAAAATTAACAATCCTAATAGGTATAAGAATGTCTATCTGTAAACATTTATTATAAGAAAGTCTGCTAATTTGATAGAAAAAAGTTTCATATTTACATCCTCATATACTCAATTACTAATGTTGGAAGGTATAGATACTTGCGTGTTCTCTTCTGCAAATTACCTACTCTTGCCCTTTGAATATTGTTATATTATGAGCTGAGTATTTTTCTTATTAATTTGTATAAGTGAGTTAGTTATAGTCTCACTTTACAGGTCTCAGTTGATCTTATAATTATTAATTTTTTGACCATTCATTATAACATTAAGAATTTGATAATTCTTGGAATTTAATCTTAATTATGGTATAAAGTGAGATTATAAAATGACCCCACCACCCCAAAGACCACTTATTGAAAAATCCAAAACTTTTTTCATTGATTTGTGAGGTTTCCTCTATTACTACAATTCTTATACACCAATTCCATTTTGCTTGAACTCTCTGTTCTATTGATCTATTTCTGTACAACTATTTCCAGTCCACCTAAGTCATTGCTCTGCTAATCACACCATTTAGCCGGGACCTTATCAAGGCTGGAAACTGTATTGTCTCCTATCACCAACTTAGCCATTTCTGCTTTCTATTACCAACAGCCTCCTACTTGTTTTGCTTCCATCCATCTTCCATCTGCTTCCACCTGCTTTCAAGGTAACCTTTCTTTAAAAAACTGAAGCATGATCTTCAAGACTCTATTACTTCCTATCTCTAGCTCTCACACCTTCAGCTAATATTTCCTAGTTTAATATTTCAATCACATTCATTAAACGCATCTGCACTGCATGGCCATGATTTTCTGGCAGTATACTAGGCTCTAGAGAGAAAACAGAGACAAAACAGAGAAGTCCCGACTTCTTGAGGCTGTCATTCTTGTAGGAAGACAGAAAGTAGTAATACTTTCAATTAAAAATCTAAATAAAAGAACTAGCCAGGAAGGAACCAAAATATAGGACCTACTTTTTAGAGGGGAATTAAATAAAAAAAAAAAAAAAAAAAACCCTGAAAAAATAGTACTTAAAATAGAAGACAAAAAAAAAAAAAAAGATCACGTTAGGAGAAATCATGCCAGTCAGAAGGCAAAAACAAAGCTTTGCATCTAGGAAGAGCCTGGCATGTTGCTCCATCCGTCTTCGTATTACACTCATATAACAAAACGTCAGTCACAAGTGAAGCCAAATCTTTGCTTTCTTTGTGTGGAGAACATTACTTAAAAGGGCAGAGGAAATTCGTTCTGTATTTAAGGGCACCAACTCAATTGAGCTGCACTGCCCTGGTCAATTTGCTTTCCTACTCTCTGAAACTGCTATTTCAAAACTTCTCTCCCCTTAAATCTCTCTATCAGCCAAACCTCTCACCCCAACAAATGAACTCAATTCTTCAAGAGAATAATAGAAGCCATCAGACAGAACCTCTTTCCAAACTTCCCACTCCAAACCCACCATGGTATGTCCCTTTTAAAACAAAAAAGGGTTTCTTTTCTTACAGCTAGTTATTCCACTGTGCTCTTGAATTCTTCTCCTCCCAACCTCTCAGAAAAATTATTCTCCACTTTCCTCTCTTGTACACAGCATTCAATTTCAGCCTCTCTGTGTCCATCTCATGAATATTCATACTCACTTTAACGTGACAGCTTTCTCCTAAGTCAGAATTGTACAAAGATTAAATGGGCTGCCATTAGAGATAGCTGCCCATCCCTGGAATTGTTCAAGAATCAACTGGATGCTTGATTGACAGGAAAGTAGTAGAGAATTCAAATACAAGACTGGTTACTAAGCCAGGTGCATTTGTCAGGTTTCTTCTCAGCTTTAGAATTTCTGACTTAAAGATGATAGATGGGGTCTATTGGGGATCTCTATTCAATGTTTAGTTGTGAATAGCCAATAACTAAATCTAGGTACCTCTATGGATTTATATCCTTATGAAGGATATATAATCTTACAGGCGACATACCTGCCATCAAGTTTGAAATGAATAGCCTTTAAACTCAACTAAAATGAATCAAATACATGGGGATCCTCTTTTCCATTTACACCCCAAGATAAAGTCAGACTGAGGGCTGCAAGCTCCAACCACATCAAGGCAATCTGGAGTTCTCACCCACATTCCGGATACCCAGACCTTCTGGTGGTAGCTCAGTATAGCAGAAGTACCATCAAGATTTTTCTCATGGAATTGCCCCAGCCTACTCAAGGTAAGAGCACATAAAACAAGCATTCCCCTCAAAATATGTCTTGATAAATTATATACACAAGTTACTTCTTTTTTTTTTAATCAATTTAGTTTTGTCTGTATATATTTGAAGAAAGCTGTGGTAACTTCTACAACCTTAAGCTGTTTCCCACTATAGATATTTAAAATGTATAATCATCTCTAAGTTTAGAAGACAATTAATATAAACTAAAGTACAGCTTTTACTTTACAGTATAAGTAAAAGCTGTACTTTAGTGACACTCTTGAATAACTGTTAAAATATATCAACTTCTAAAAATAGGCAATATGGGGTAGGGGTGGGAGGGAGAGTAAATTTACCCTGATCCCCCACCTTTTCCTCCTCTAACATTTGAAAATGGGATTACTTCCTAAAGATTTAAATACAAGCTAACAATTCATTAAAGCAGACATTTGAAAAGTTACTTTGAAGAGCCAGATTAGTTATATTTCTTATTACAAAATAAGAGAAATTCTTAATCAGTCAAGAATCTTCAAATAATTGCATTTGTAAGCTTTCTACAATACCCTTGAATTATAGAAAAGTGTGTACCTAACACATTACCTCCTTAAAAGAATATTAATTTTCTAAGATCTATTCAATTTAGGACTTAAATATGTTTTGCCCTAATGGTATTCTAATTGTTGAGTTACTTTTGGTGTTTTTTTAAAAATAGAGACTTAGCACTGCCTAAATACATCAATGACCCTAAAAACTATGTTTCTTTAAAAAAGTACTTTTATCAGTCTTATATCACAATTCCTAAGAAGCCAAGAACTACACTTTGTAAAGTATGTATTATTTTATTTTTGTTTCAAACAATCCAAAATTCCATATTAGCAATATATAAAGACCCCACCAAAAGGGCTTTTTTTGTATATTTGTCACTTTTCCTAAATTTGCATTTTCTAACTCAATTAATTATTAACAATTAAATAAAATTTAAATTATTTTGCTTTTAAAACATTTTTTAAATTACATAGTTCCAGTTTCTTTTCTATTCATTGGTATCATAAAAATTTATTTTGAACATGTAACTATATCTATAGGTAAGAAAACAATGATCTAATCTTAATAATCTCTTCCTTTTTTGTCATGCCCAATACTTCAATAAGAAAAACTCACTATAAGAGCATAATTATGCAGTCATCCCTTACAATTTTAGTTTAAAAAGTCACAAACCTAATACACCTATACTCAAATTAATATTTAAAGTCAAGAGGAACATTTCCATTGTAAAAATTTCCATTAAAAATTCTGACAACTGGTAATAGCAGAGGCAAATACAATTAGATAGTAGTTCTACTTCTTAAAACAAACTACAACATACTATACTGTATGTCTGTATGAAGCATAAACATTAACACTTTACGTTTGTGGATGCACACAATATGAACACATATAGTTACTTTATAGGTTCTATCAATGGATAATCATAAAGCTCCTTGGAATGCATGAAAATGAAGGAAATGACAAGAAAAACACCTTCTTACCTGGTAGATATCAGAAAGACTGCTGCTTCCAGAATCACTAGTGATACTACATCCTGAGTGGCTAGAAGAAACGTGGGTCACCTGTGGGTGGAGGCTATCAGTAAGGTGTAGTTTTGTGAAATCTGCAGGAAGCTACGGAAGGAGCAGAAAAAACTAGGATTACAATTTGAATCAAGAATTCCAAAAAGACATTTAAAAATGATATTATACTGTATACTATTTAGCCAAATATATTATTAGGAAAGATTCTTCATTTTTTTAAAATTCAGAAATTACTGAAGATTGTCCTATTGACCAAAAATCATAAAAGAAAATTTGAAAGTTCATGGGCAGTCAATGAACCTCAAATAATTCCAAATTCAACGTGCAAATAGGTGGGTGTGGTGATTTAAGATGAAGTCAGGTAAGCATTTAATTTAATGAATTAAAATAAAAATGTCAAATTACACACCAAGAGCAAATTAGTCTACTACTACTACTACTTGTTAGCCATCACAAGTGCAACTTTGTGACAAGAGACAGCTTAAATAAGAAAAAAGACTGAAGGTTTTTTATAGCCTCCAATAATATTTGAAGATTTAAAAAATGAAGCATCTTAGAATTGATGAAGTATATTATTATACAAGTAACTGCTAGTCTCTATGGAGAAGTCAGAAAAGAATGCTCTCAAAGAACTTAGAAGTGAAAAAGTTATGGACAACATTTACTTATCTATACAAATACACATAAATATCAATTTTCTACTTGTTCATGTTAAAACCATAAATAAATGTTGAACAGATTCACTAAGCATCCCTCAAGTGCTTCCACCACTCTCCCATATAACTGAGAAAATGCAATGAAAACAAAAACACTCATACATTTGCCTAATGAGCAAGTATTTACGGAGCATTCTTCCTCTTACTACGTGCTAGTCAGTGAATGAGACAAAGAAAATACTACCCTTAAGTATCTTGTGCTCTTACAAGTTATTACTAATTCTTTTTAAATTAAAAAAAAAAAAGATGCTATCTATGATACCACACTTATAATACTACTGGCCAAGAATACACATGGCATTTAAAAATATATGCTCACTTTAACATCATGCAATCCTAATAACATTCTCTTTCCTGCCTGCATATTGGTCCTATTTAGCTGTTGAATAATAATAAACATACAAACTGTCAAAATAAAATAACAACATTCCCTTCTTTTCCTTTGACCTCATCTCTTCTCCCCCTCAAAAAATATGATGCCATTCCATAGTTTAGAATAAACCACACAAGGGAGGTGATTCAGGTTTACAACAATGAGCAATGGGTTTGACACCTTCAAGTCCCAAACAAAAAGGCAAAATGTATTTACATCCCACAATCATTCAGACACGACCCAATAAGCAGATTAAGATAGTAACAGTTAGTATAGTCTATACAGAGTATTTGTGAACTTCATGAGAGACAAGGTATCCAAAGGAAAGATTTAAATATGAATTTATTTGGGGACATATGATGATATGCCAAGTAAATGGATAAAAACACATTTGTTGGAGAAGCTCAGAGAAGTAAGACATTTATTGAAATGTGTGAAATCATTACAAACATGATGTATATCACTAAGAGTGTTTTTTTTTTTTCTCAAATAAATAAAGATGTTGTAAAATGTCAGATAAAGTTTAGGAAAATAACAATTTTCCTATAAGGAATAGGTAGGCATATACCTCTAAATTAAGAATGTATATGTTTTATTCACAATGTGGGCTAGTGAAATATTTGCAGTATTTCTACAGGAATATTTGAAAATAGAAATTTGCAGAGATGCATTAATGATTATGATTTTACATGTAGCTCAGCAATAAATATCAGATATTAAAACAATGTGTTCAAAACCAGGATAAAAAGCCTTCATCTTTCTACCTACATTTGCATTTAATCCAGTCACTCACTGCAGAAGGCAACTGGGGAACATTACTCCATGGCTCAATGATTTTAAAAGGCATCAATCGATACATGCAATTACGGAACACCAAAATGCTTTCTACTGATTATCTTTTATAGACACGAGTCAGGTAGATATGTGCCACATAGTATAATTTTTAAAAATTAACTTAAAAATATCAAATGAAGATGTAACTAATGAATTTTCAGTCACTAAATAAGTATTTATTCAAGTCTCATAGGACTCTTTTGTTAAGTATCCATCAGCCACTCATCTTTCCTAAGAATTCCCTCCGTGAAAGGCAATAGCAGTTATAAGAGCTCTAAATCTAATAGAGGGACATGGATCCAGCCTTTATATAGACCACAATCTACTTCTCTATGCCTATTTCCAACCACAAATACCAGAATTACATAGCTATGTTAAGCTAAGAACCATAAAGACTGTTTAAAAGAAAAGAAGAAATATTTTCACTGTTAAGATTTCAATTCTAATTTTATAAATACTTACTGAGTACCTGCTATGTCAGACACTTCGTTAAGAACAGGGAATATCAAGGTGAATAAGGCATTCCTAATTCCAAATGTAATTTCTACTATCCAAAAAGTCAGGTTTTATGCATAAGAGAAAAAAAATAAATCCATTTTTCAAACATGGATTTTATTCCCAATACCTCCTGTTCTTTGAAACGATACTATATTAAACTTAGAGTAAGCAGATGCTATGTTTACAAAAACTTAACCTTTTGCACTCGGATGTCGAGTGTAACGGTTATTGAATGTATCAATAATTTGAAATATAAAGAAATCCAAATAAATAAGTTTGTATGAAAAGAAACTCCAGTTTTTTATTCTACTGCCACGCTTTGTAAAATCTAGGGTATTTAAAAAATTAAATCCCAAGTAGAATAAAGGAATCGAGAAAAAAGCAAGCGTGTGCAAAGGGTTAAAAAATTTTCCATAAATTGGAATAATAGTATCATTATTAAATTTTATTGACAGTACACATCAGCCAAGGTTACTGAATGGGGGAAACTTGGAGGTTGTTTCCATTAGGGAAAAGAGCCTGAAATGCACTGACGTGGCCCAGCCACAACACTAATAGAAAAGAGGTGGCATGGAACCCATGCCTAGGGAAAATGGGTCCAAGAGGCAAATGAGCTGCATAGGGACTGGGAGTCAGGGGCAAACGCTAGCACAGGCACCCATGTTTAAACCTGAGGGCAACAGGTAACACAGAACCTAGGGAGGCAGTAACTGATGGTCTGAGTAAAATATACCAAAAAGGGGGGTAGAGGGAGCACAACATGCCAACGACAATGTAACTTAACTATTCCAAACTTTTCTAGGCTTGACCCAGTGCCTATTTAAATTACTAGCAGTATGATATCAAATTTCAGATTAAAATGAGGCCGTGAATTATCTGACTCTAGATACCATTTATAAGAATAAATTTGTTAAAAATTTTTTGAAACTGGTATTATATATATAGCAATTACCTAAATCATCCTATATAATAGAGATAATATGCAAATTGACCATCACACCCTCACAAGATGGCTGCCTACGACAGGCCGGCAGGGGGGTTAGTGAGGGATGAGCAAACGACTGAACAGCAGGCTGCATAGGGCAACCAGGCCAGCAGGGGGGTTAGTGAGGGACGACCAAATGACTGAACAAGCAGGCTGTGTGGGGCGACCAGGCCGGCAGGGTGGTTAGTGAAGGACAACCAAACTACTGAACAGCAGGCTGCGTGGGGCAACCAGGCTGGCGGGGGGACCATGAGGGGCAACCAGGCTGGTCAGGGGGGCAGTTGGGGCGACCAGGCTAGCAGAGGGGCAGTTGGGGGCAACCCAGCCAGTATTGGGGGGGGGGGCAGTTAGAGGCAACTGCCTGGCAGAGGGGGGCAGTTGGGGGTGACCAGGCCGGCTGGGGGGGGGGGCAGTTAGGGATGACCAGGCCAGCAGGGGGTCAGCTGGGGCAACCCAGCCGGTGGGGGGAGCAGTTAGGGGCAACCAGGCCAGCAGAAGGGGGCAGTTGGGGGTGACCAGGCCAGCACATAGAGGCAGTGAGGGGTGATCAGGCCAGCGGGGGGGGGGAGGCAGCAGTTAGAGGCGACCAGGCAGGCAGGCGAGTGATTAGGAGCCAACAGTCCAGAATTGTGAGAGGGATGTCCGACTGCCTGGGGATCGGGCCTAAACTGACAGTCGGACATCTCCTGAGGGGTCCCGGATTGGAGAGGGTGCAGGCTGGGCTGAGGGGACCCCCCTTCCGTGCACAAATTTCGTGCACCGGGCCTCTAGTATTAAATAATAATTAAAGGGAAAATTAAAACATTTTATTTTTTTTAAATATATTTTATTGATTTTTTTACAGAGAGGAAGGGAGAGGGATAGAGAGTTAGAAACATCGATGAGAGAGAAACATCGATCAGCTGCCTCCTGCACACCTCCTACTGGGGATGTGCCTGCAACCAAGGTACATACCCTTGACCGGAATCAAACCTGGGACCCTTCAGTCCACAGGCTGACACTCTATCCACTGAGCCAAACCAGTTAGGGCGAAATTGAAACATTTTTAAAAATTTATGTTTTTATTGACTTCAGAAAGGCAGGAAGAGAAAGAGAGACAGAAACATTAAAGATGAGAAAGAATCATCTATCAGCTGCTTCCTGCATGCCCCCCTATTGGGGATCAAGGTTTCTACATGTGCTGACCAGGAATTGAACTGTGACCTCCTGGTTTATAGGTGGATGGTCAACCACTGAGACACACTGGCTGGGCCATTTTATACATTTTTGTCTTAACATTAATATATTTCACAGCCAAGAGATCTTATATTTTTTACTTAAATATTTTCATTCTAATATTTCATTAAATTTTTCCTGGATAAAGCAACCTAGGTTTGAAAAATACACTACTTATCACAACTATAATAAACTACTGTTAGGCAAATGACTAAATCATAGTTTAACCATAAACACTACTAACTACATAACAAACAACAATAGTAATATTTAAATCAGATTCTTAAATGCATAAAGTTATATAAAACTTAAAATTAATCATAGTTTTGTAAATCTGGGTACTAATTATACAATATTTTGTTTTGCTGTCTTTTTGGGGAGAAACGGGAATGCTACAACAATTAGATTTAAAGAAGTATTACACAAAAGACGTAAGTCTCATATACGAACAGGCATTCGATAATCTTTGATTTATTAATTAATGACTAGCATTTATAAAATTACTAGCTAATCAATAAACTCTATTTTGAACAGAAGTACAATGAGTGTGGATGCCTTGATGTTTCTGATACCACTAAGTAAATACTTTGTTGAACTGGTAGTAGAGACTAGCGTGGCTGCCCTTCTTCCCCCAAAGATTTTATGGTCATGTTTTCAAGCTCAGTGAGGAAGAGTCAGTATGTTATTGGACATGTAATAGAAATGTAAGTTTCATGTTCCATAGTGCATTATTATCACAATGCTGAAAAATGCATTAAAATGCATTAAAAACAAAACAAAAAATACATTAAAAACAAAACAAAAAAATACTGCCACCATCAGTTGAAATTTATTTAACTGAAAATTTTCTCAACTAACCTTAGAATCACTTTATTTAGAGAAATATTTACAACAAAACTCACAAGGTTTGGGGTGATTGTTGGAATCTATGCAATCATCCCTGGCAGTTAACACTGATGAACACTACCTAAGGTAAATTAAATGCCACACTTAGTGACTAAAAACTAAGAATTTACCCAAATGAACATTCTTTTCCCCATATCATCACTGGAGTTTGGTGAGTGCTCTTTATGCTCATGTTTTCTAGCTCTGCAAGAAATTTCCTATTTTTCTTTGAGGTGTTAGTGAAAATAGTCTCCTACATTTTCCATTCACTCATCATTTATTGAAAACCTGTGTTGTGAGGATTAAATGAAAGACTGAGCCTAAGCACTTGGAGTAGGGCCTGGCACACAGGAATCACCACAGAAGTGTGTTAGCTATAAATTATCATTTGCTAGACTCTGTGTAAGACACCGGTCCTTTCCAGCTCTAGAATTCCTGTAGCTGGAATCTAAGACGAGATGCCAGTGGGTTATTGAGGTACTCCCAGAAAGGAGTTTAGGCCAAAGTCACCCAGCCACAGACCCTATTCTCATTCCCATTTCAGAACTCAAGTTATATTTTAAAAGTAGTTCACATTTTCTTTCTGAGAGTATACACATACATACACACACCCACTCACACCACTTTTGCTTTTACTACTGATCTTTGTAGATACTACTAGTTCTGACACTGAGCTGTTCCTACATATAGCTGGAAAAGGCAGGACTTTTATTTAGTAGCTCATTTAAAAAGCCATCTAATCTAATAATAGACAAATATGCAAATTGACCGCACCTTCGCTACACCTAAGCCACGCCCATCAGCCAATCCACGCCCACCAACCAATCAGGACGAGTATGCAAACTACCCCAACAAAGATGGTGGCTAATTTGCATATCAAGACAGCGTCGAAAGAAGCCAAGAGCTGCAGAAGGGAGTAAAGCTTCGAAGAAGCAAGCAAGCCGGGGGGGGAGGAGAAGGGAGGAGCGAAGTCAGGGCCGGGGGTGAAGGGAAAAGCAGGCAGGCTGGCGGAGAAGGCGGGGTGGGCGACAAGGGCGGAGCGGAGGCGGGGCCGGGGGCGAAGGGAAACGCAGGCGGGCTGGAGGAGAAGGCGGGGCGGGCGACAAGGGTGGAGCGGAGGCGGGGTAGAGTGCAGCAGGAAATCCTATTGCAGGATTTTTCCTGCAAAGGGAACGCTAGTTTTATATATATAATACTAGAGGCCTGGTACACAAAATTCGTGCACTTGGCGGGGCTGGGGGTGGGGGGGAAGCCTCAGCCCAGACTACGCCCTCTCGCAGTCTAGGGAGTCCTCGGGGGAATATCCAACTTAGTGTTGCTGTGAAGGCAGGGGAGGCTCCTGCCAGGGCTCGCAACTTCTGGCTGAGCGGCACTCACCCTGTGGGAGCGCACTGACCACCAGGGGGCAGCTCCTGCGTTGCGCATCTGCCCCCTGGTGGTCACTGCACATCATAGCGACCAGTCGTTCTGCCGTTCAGTCGATTTGCATATTAGCCTTTTATTATATAGGATGGTCAACCTTTATTTCTTTAAATCAAAATATTTCTTTAGGAACACCAGACAAAGTAAACATTTGGACTCCTGAATACTATTCATCAGAAATAATGTATGTTTCTCTTATACCTTCTTAAGATATGCTCTAGATCAAATATTCATCCTTGAGGACTGCATTCATCAGTGTTCCATAAAGCAGAGAGAAAGATTTTTGCACTACATACAATTTCTTTTGTGTATAAATATATATAAAGGCAAGAAACAAAGTTTTGCCAAAAGTGCCATGAGATAACTTAATAAACTGAGAAATCTAATAATATTTCTCATTAAAATTCATGTAGACATTTAAAAATGTTGATATGACTAAGCTTTACAGAAATGGTTCTACAAAAGTTTGCTTTATATCTACTAAAGAAACCTGCCAAAAATTAACAATTTTTGTAAGAATTTAACACTTTCCCAGCTTCCTGCCAGCCTCGAAAGACATACGCCTCATTTTGGACATATATGGAGTTATCTTCTGGCCAACTTCCTCCTAAGTCAAATTAACCTTGAACTAGTTAATTAACTTTTTTGCACCTTAGTTTCTTCCATAAAATAAATATAACATAATATAATGACCAAATGATTAATCATTATAACCTACAGAAATGACCTTATAGATGACTCTCTCTTCTTTTTCATTCCCTGTCATTTGTCCAGTCATCTTATGTGAAATGTTTTTCAAATTCAATGGAAAAAAAAACACCTAACTTATTTTATTTATTTACTTATTTTTGTTAATTCTCACCCAAGGATAGTTTTTCCATTGATTTTTAGAGAGAGTAGAAGGGAGGGGAAGAGACAGAGAGAAACACTGATGTGAGAGAGACACATCGATTGGTTACTGGAATAGAACCCGCAACCCTTAGTCCGAGGGCCGACACTCTAACCACTGAGCCAAACCAGCTAGGGCAAAAACTAACTTATTTTTGACACTGTCATTCCTAACACTATACTTATATCAGTTTATTTATATACATCCCTCCCAAAAGTTTATATATTACATTTTAAATAAATCATATATTTATATGGAGGAGCTCATTGCTTAGGAGACTATACTAAATTTCCAAAGTAAACAACCTCGTTGTCCTGATATGCTCAGAATGCAATTCCTTTGGTAAATTTGAAATTTTCATAGCTAAGAATACTCTCAAAGTGGTAACACCTTGGGGAGTTTTGCTTTTGTGTGCACAGTCTTACCATGTTTTACTGCAAAAGCTTCAAAAATAGTCATGTACTAGGCCCAGGCACATGCTGCCAGCCCGATGTGGTTTAACCACAGCTGTTCATTCTAGCCATCCTGGGCACACGTGCTGTTGGAGGACAGTCTGAACAGCAACATCCCTGTGCAGGTGGAAAGTGCAAGTGTGAGCATGCTTCACTTCAAAAATTCCCTGCTACTTTCGTACCTTAAAAATAATCTTTTAGCCCGGCTGGCATGGCTCAGTGGTTGAGCATCAACCTATGAACCAGGAGGTCATGGTTCGATTCCCAGTCTGGGCCTATGCCCAGGTTGCAGGATCAATCCCCAATGTGGGGTGTGCAGGAGGCAGCCGATCAATGATTTTTCCCCTCGATCAATGATTTTTCTCTCATCGTTGATGTTTCTATCTCTCCCTCTCCCTTCCTCTCTGAAATCAATGAAAATATATATTTTTTAAATGTTTTAGATGGAGCTGTAACAGAGATGATTTGATATTAAGATGTAGCTCATCTACATGAATTCTGCACAGGGCTTTCTGTCCATAGTCCTGTATGTGTCAGAAATAGCTACTGAAATGTGGTAGTGACCTAGCCTTCTCCCCACGGCAAAAAGGTCACCCTCATGGTATTTTTTAGGGTTAGTAACAAATAAATAAATCAAACTTTATTGGCTATTAGGTGTGGTTTACGGATATGGTTAGACAAATTATAACGCATCTAAAATTTAATTCCTACATTTACGAAATGGGGACATTTGAATATACATAGAACACCCAAGTCTCCTGTTGAGGAAAATACACAATCAAAACTAATAAATTGATTGAAAGGCTATCAGTTAAAAAAATTGATGTTTTCAAGAAAGTAGTGTTAGAAGGCCTTTTCTATTGGATATTGAAAGAAAGCACTGACTAGAAGGAAATCAACACAAATGTTACTTAAAACAGAAAAGTAGATTCATTTAGTATGATGAGAAAGTGTATGATCTAAGTACCATATATTCCAAAATGTAAGGCTATGACCGATTTTTCTCGAAGAGAAGGACATAAGATCACCTGTGTATGTTACTACGTGCCAGGCCCTGTTCTAAGCACCTGTGGATATATTAGCTCGTTTAATTCTTATAACAATCGTATCAAGTAGGTACTATTATGACCATTTTGGACAGGAGGGAACTAAGACACAGAAAAGTTAAGTGATTTGCACGGAGACCATGCAGCCAAAAGGTGGCAGAGCTAGATTCCAGCCCTGGATGTTTGGCTCCAAAACACACACACACGTAAGCATGCAATTGTAACACATATACAATCTATTCGTTTACTTGAAAAGTCTCATGGGTATTGATGAAATGGTCAAATGGCTGCTTATATCAATGTATTACTATAGCTGCTTACACAAATTTCAAGTACTAATTTACTAAAACAAGTTTATTAAAACTTCATAATCCGCATCACCATCATCAATGTGTTTGACGTCATGAAGCCACTTTTAAGGCATTCAGGTGTGTTGATTCCTTCTCAATTATTAGAGACTAGTAGCCCGTTTGCACGAAGATTCGTGCAATAGACCTTCATTCACCTGGCTGCCTGTACCAGTTTTCTGCCGGCACCGGGGACCCAGGCCTTGGCTGTGGCCACCGCCTTCTGCCTTCTTTCAAGGTCGGGGCTTGGCCCCGGGTGGTGGCCTTGGGCTCGGCCGAACCCAGCGTCCCTGCTACCCGATCGCAGGAGCCGACCCCCAGTGGTTTCCTTCGATCCGTGCAGGCTCCCCGCTGGTGCCCAAGGCCGGGAAAGCCTTGGGCGGCTTTCCCGGCCTTGAGCTCCGCCACACCCCAACGTCCCTGCAACGGTTTCCTGGTGGGCGTGGTTGGTGGGCGTGGCTTGGGCGTAGCGAAGGTGCGGTCAATTTGCATATTTGTCTATTATAAGGTAAGATACATCATTTTTTTGAATTGATATATGATACTGTGTAGCATCAGTAAAGACAATTCTGCACCTGTCTTGCAGATTCTTTACAAAATCACTTACTATTTCCTGTATGAACGAATTCTGAGAAGTTACAGCAATATCCTGTACTGGCAATGTTGGGGTCACATATCCAGGAAGCAGTATTAAATCCGTGGAAACCGTAAAACTTCTTTAACCTCTTTCTACGTGTTCCATCATGTGATCCTATAAGCATTCCAAGCTAGCATTGCTTGAGGTCATTTCTGCTTTATGTTCCTTATCGCAGAGTATTTTTTTTTTTTTGTTAAAACAGAAAGATGAATTATGCACACACATACACGGAGCTAGTTACAATATAAACTAATCAACTAATTTTATCACCCCATGGAGAGACACCTGGCATAGTGAGAGCAGTTTTATAATTAAATATCGGAACCACTGAAAGTTTGTCATCTGAAAAACAGTTGTGTTTTTTTTTCAAAATAAAAATGTTTACGTGGAACCTAAAATAAGACAAACTTTATATAATTTTCCACAGAAATACTGAGGTCACTGATTAATGGTCATGTACACTTGGCCAAATGAAATGCCCTGTTGCCTGTTAAGAAACACAGTTTTATGATGGTTTTCAAGTGACAGCTACTCCATCTCACCCCAAACACACACAGCACATAATCCCTTTTGCCTTTTCAATTTATTTGCGGCCATCAATAACCACTGATCTGAAAAGCACACATTTCTCCAAGGGATTCCAAAAAAAAATTCTGAATCAGTCAGTCCAAGGAACTTTCAATAAAATGCATGGCAACTGTTGGCACTGAGTCAGGTAATTTAAAAATCATCTTCTTGGTAGCATTTCACTTATTTAAATTCTAAATGCTTTCGTGCATTTTCTCTATATGTTAGTAATAATTACTGCCATTATTTGGGGGACAGGTACTATGTAACAAGCAATGTGCTGAACATCTGACATCTGTTTGCTCTACTACTTATAAAGAGCCCAAAAGATGCCCTAACTGCGGAAGAAATGGAAACTCCAACAGCTGGCTCAAAAATCTACCCCCTTTTTACTTTGCACCCTGACTCTAGATATTTATTGTCTGGGGTTATATTCTAACCCAATCTGTGCACATGTCTTCCCCCTTATTTAAACAGTATGCACTGTGAAGAAACATCACACTAATAATAACAGTAGCTTAATTTCCTAATGCAAAAATGGACACCATAAATATATATATTTTTAGCAAAATTTATGATACTAAAATTTGAGTTCTTAGTCTCTTGTTTTCCAGGACCAAGTGAGATTGGTGCTATGATGTAGCTGTCCCTGGGGAGGTAAGGGAGTTGCTGGCAATACCAGAAGATAGTTCTATGACCAATTAGACAACAACTTTGATGAGCTCCAAAGGGACTGTGCTTAGTTATCCCAGCTGTACAAATGCTCAGGGGACTATGGAGTTAGGGAAGTAAGTGGTTAAAGTCAAAGAAAAAAAAAAACTCCTATGGAATCCATGGAGGATCAGAAGGTGTTTTCTTTTTGAACAAAAAATAAACAGTTGGTTTGGGAAGAAAGCCTCACACGGAATTAAAAACATTAACACACAAGTACTTTTGAATTCTTTAGAAATTATAAAAGCTACCTTATGCCCAAAGGCAAATACTAGTATACCTCAGTCTCTACACAATAAAATACCACAAAACAGAGGACAGTGGCTAGCTCTTCACCAATGTCCTCCTCTGCCATGGAACAGGGCTGGACTACATTTCCCAGCCTCCCTTACTGTTACATACTTCCTATATAATAAAAACCTAATATGCAAATCGATCGAATGGCAGAAAAACTGGTCGCTATAATGTGCACTGACCACCAGGGGGCAGACGCTCAACCAAGAGCTGCCCCCAGCCCACAGTCCCCAGGCCCACCAAGGTGAGTGCCAGGGTCCCCCCTCCCCCCATCACCCCGCAGAGGGAGCTAACCGGCGGCAGCGGGGCCAGTGAGCGGGCGGTGCCAGGGTTGCCCCACCAGTTGTCCCACAGATCGGCCCTGATTGCCCACCAGGTGTAGGGACCCTACCCATGCACGAATTTCATGCACCGGGCCTCTAGTGTCAATATAATTGAGCTCAAGGCTTTGGAGTGGGAACACTTAAGTGACATATGCCATTTCCACACTTCATTTATGAAAACCTTCCAACAAGACCCGCTATGACCTATTTCCTATTATTGAGACAGTCTCTGTTGGAAGACAACAAAGATTTGCATTGAATGTTAGGCAGCTGAGCCACAAAATGGAGAGGCCTGGATCCCTGAATCACTGTCCACTAAGTGACCAAGTGCTAGTTTTGGATTTTATGCAAAAAAGATATAAACTTCTATTGTGTTTGAAGAACTATGTATTTTGTGTGTGTTTTTGTTTGCTTATTTGGTACAACAGCTAGCATTATCTTAACTCATACAATTACTGTAATAACTTTTGTGACCTATTTGTGAAAAATCTTCCATAGTGAAATTCTAAATTGCTTAGGGAAAGGTAGGTAGGACTCAGATTAACATCCTGACCTCATGGTACTGTGTGCAATTTGGATAAAATAAGCATTAGAGTTCCTTTACTTATTCAATCAGACATATACTAGTATAGCAGTAAGAGAAACTCCCTGGTCTCATGGATCTTACAACTAGTGGGTGGAGACAAATAATAAAAGGAAAATAAAGAAAAGAGTCAAATAGTGATATGTACTTCATTGGACAAGGATTAAAAAAGACTGTTGTGACCTAAGATGTGATACTGAGATGAGAAAATTGTTTTTATACTCAATTATTTTCTAAAGGGATAGTTCTAATCATACCATATTTACCGGACACACACACATCATATATCATCATATGTGTATATATGCATATGCATATACACACATACTTTACATATAACATATATCACATTTCATATATTTATAAAGCATATTATATTTATATATGTCTGTGTAAAACTGACATTTGTCTAGTATATCACTAAGCCAAAGGAATATAATTACTAAACATTTTATGAACCAAAGTGTAGTATAAAATATATTCAAAGTTGTTCAGTGCCCTGTGAGTTGAAGAGCCCTAATATCCACTCAAATTTCATGATACGAATATTATATGATGAAAATATAAGGCTTCCAAATAATTATTTGTTCTCAAAAAGTACTGCTTAGTAGGTTAAATAGAAAACTAAGTGTAGAAGCCACCTAACTTAGTCAACTGATTTTCTGAGTACGGAAACATTCATTCATTGAACAGACTGACTGCTTGAGAAAACCAAAACCAAAAAACTTCTATTGAAATTTATGCTGTTGTCTTTTAAAAAATATGAATTAATGAAACATAATGTCCCTAGGAAGAAGCTTGCATGTATTAAAATCCTTGATTTCATAAACTTTATGTCTTAGTATTTGTGTGTGACAGTACAAAGTTGGGGCGGGGAGGGGGAAGAGCATTAAACAAATAATAATATGTCACATAGAAATAAGTAATTTGAAAATTAATAAAGTAGAATATGAGATATAGAGGGTCGATAGTCTCACTGCTAAGCTAACATTTGAGTAAAGACTTTAATGGAGTAAATGGCTGAACCCTGCAGATACATAGTGGGGAAATAGGCATTTCATATGCAAGGACATCAAGAGCAAAAGCCAACGATTAGGGGTGGCCTTGGCATGTTTTGGGAATAGCTAGGAGGTCAGCACAAGCTCTGAGAAGACCGGAAGGAATGAGGACAGAGAGATATTCTATGGTGAAATCATGGAGGAAGGCTGTGGTAATGACTTTGGACTTCATTCTGAATGAGATGGGAAGCTATTTGGATGGGTTTGAGCATTAACAATGCATGCATCATGAATTTAAAACATTTTTCTAAAATTTTTAATATGAACATATATTACTTTTTTGATAAACAATTAAGAGTAATTCCACATAACTTAAACAGAAAATGATGTTTATTACAACTTGTATCAAGACACTGTCAACTGGATATCATAGCTTGTCTTGATGGATGTACCATGGTTAGTGACTCAACTGTGAAGCTGTGTCTATTATAAGTTATCATTTATGGGTACATTAGCTATATAGCTTTATTGCTGAAAATCTCACACTAATCCTCTTCTATATCTCGCTCGCGCGTTTACACACACACACACACACACACACACACACACAGGAAACTACCTGAATTCTAAGATATCTCAGATCCCATCTCTAATGGTTCATTTCTATATTTTATTAAAACACTACCACATATCTACTTTTCTCGTGATGAGTATTACAACTTAGACAATAATCTTCAAATCAAAATATAATTACGTTATCCCTCTTAAATTACTAACAAAAATAATAGCTATTAATTTTACGTCTAATGTATCAGTTTTTCCTTTTACTTCAATGATAAAGATATTCATTTTAGCATTTATTTCCAAGGCCTTAAAAGATCAGACATTTAATTTAGCGTTTACTTTCAAGGGCTTTCTTTGTCAACCCTGGCACACCAGATAATTTCATCGCTTTAGCTTGTCTGGAGGGTACTGTGGGAGAACTGACCAAACATTTGTGGTGCATCACTCACGGCCCAGGGCCAGCAGCAAACATACTGCATAAATGGCAAGAAGTCTTATACATTTTTCTTTTTCCTTCATCTTTCCTTTTTGTTTATTTTGTTTAGACTGGTAAACCTTAGACACTGCATCATCAAATGAAAGCTTGAATTACTACGACATAATCAAGCACACATTACCTCATAAGAAGACTCCTTCCTAATACCCTCACTTCTGCCAATGCTCCAGCATTTTTCATGACCTTCTCAGTCATCTGCAAAGATTTATTTACATAATCATTGAGCAACTCTCTTAGAAAGCACATTCTTCCTAAAGTTACACCAATATTTAGTATTCTATCACTCTATTAAGCTTTTACTTTCCTCAAACGCCAACTATTTTTTCTGAACTTTTCCGTTAAGTGCATATGTGTATGCATATTAATTACATAAGTTAAATTGGGGTAATAGAGTAGCATTAATATACACTTAGGGAATCTTATGACTGGTTTAATATAATCTGTTGTGTCACATAGTGTGTGCCTGTGCAAATGTGTGCACACACACATGCACTAATAACTTGAAAATGTCTTTAGATAGAAACAGTTTAAATGCCATAACCTAGAAGTTACATAGCTTCAATTCACCTTTAGCAAAAGCGAGAACTTATAAAATTAACTAAGCTCACATTACAGGTGAGGACACTCTAATATGGGATTGGCAAAGATTATCCCACTTCATTCTTATGCTACTGAACTATCCTTGTCTTGCTTCTGTAAGACTATTATATTTCCAAAATTTAAAAATTCCATCTACCTAAAGTCCCATAAAGGTGATTAGTTATCTGTCACTGATTCCTACAATACTTTAGTAATTAGCTTTGGCCTTCTATGAGTAATGTGTGTGCCTAACCAAATTCCCAAGGAACAAGGGGTCAGATTATACAAATACTCAAGTTATTACAGAGTGGTAATTTATTAAGTATCTTAACAAAATAAATACTTATTTTGACCAAGTACCTAACCACAGATTAGCATTAGGAGGTCAGAGATATAATAAGATAGAAAGAATACATGGCTAGTTCCAAGCTGTGTGAATCAAGAAAATCATTTTAATTTCTTGCAGCTCAATTTCTGGGTTGCGGGCTCGAGCCCGTGGGAGGAGTGCAGGAGGCAGCCAATCAATGATTCTTCTCTCATCATTGATGTTTCTATCTCTCTCTCCCTTCTCCCTTCCTCTCTGAAATCAATAAAATATATTTTAAAAAAGAATGGAGGACAAATGTGAAAGAAATCTAGTAATATAAAGCATTATACAAATGCAAGTTTTTATATAAAAGTACAATGAGATACCTAGAGAGATTTTTAGGAATTCATTCAGCATAATCTCCTCATTTCACAGTTTTAGGAACTTATGTCCAGAAAGGTGAACTAGCTATGGCACTGCTAAAACTAGAATCCAGAATCCTTTATGAAATAGAAAAAAAAAATTAACTTGAATAGCTTCCAAACTTTCTGTAATGTAAATTATAGCATTAATATTTTAAACAACTATTCTGAAAAAAAATATTTAAAGAGAAACTTGGATTTCAATGTAACTTTAAATTATCATTCAGAATTGTTTAGTAATGATTTATTATGTTGTATAAAGCAAAATTAACACAGGATTAATTTTAACCTCAATTTCATGATACATGTACAGTAAGACAATGATTGCTGTTAGAAAAGCATTATCATTCTCAAAATGCTGGATAGTCAAATTCTCATGGAAGGACACACAAGTACCTTTACCTAGTTTATGGCATTTAATTACATTGAAGGATATAAAAAAGATAGTTTGCTCTTCAACATAATCCATATTAATATTCTTTCTAAACAGAATGTCTCAATGTCTAAAACTTTGTATCATCCAAAATTCCAAAGCAGCTCACACCAGAAAGCTTACTGCTTAATAACAGCCATTTCCATATTTTAAATGTTAAGGAATTCCATGACTCATTATAACAAAATTCTGATAGTTAACAATGTTAATCCTAATGTAAATATTCAGTGGTTGATGTCCAAGGCTCCTTACTGCCTTCAGTCTTTATACCATATTCAGTGTCACTGAAGTTTATCTAGCCATGGGGGATAAGAGGGATCTTCCCAAGGTGAAATAATTATTTACTAACTCTGAACTTAATGACATTTGCCTATATCTGTATTTTTAAACTTTTTATTGATTTAGCTCTCACACATTCATGACTTTAACACATCCTAGATATTCCAGATAGAGTACTGAATCTTACATATGACTTCCCTACTGTTCTAGGCCTTACAGTTCAATGGGGAGAGACATATAAATAAGCAGTAAAAACATGAACAACAAGAACAAAAATATAATAGTAAATACTAGGTGGAGAATTTAAATAATAGAACTCCCTGAGTGGCTACTTTGGACTGGCCAACCAGGAAACCTTCCTATCCCTGGGATCTGAGAGTCAAGGAGCCAGCTAGATGAAGATCACAGGAGATTGAGTTTGGTCAAAAGAAACAACTGCAGGAAAGACTTCAGACCTTGGTCTGTTAAATAAACAAAAGGCCAAGGCAGCTGAAGTAGAGCAGATAAGAAGAAAAGTTGTACAAGGTGAGGTAAGAAGAGCAAGTCTGAGCTATTTCACGCATAGCTTTGTAGGGAGTGTAGGTTTTACTCCACGTCAGTGGAGACTTACTGAAGAGTTTTAAAAGCACAGAAATGACATGGTCCAAGTCACATTTTCTAAGATAAGTCAGGCAGGCTGCTTTGTAAAAAAGGGTGTGAAAGGCAAGTTTAGAAATAAGTGGAACACTGGGAGTCAATTGGGATAGTCCAAGTGAGTACATGATGGTAGGCTGGACCAGGGTGGTAATAATGGAGATGGAGAGAAGATCATGAATTCATGATAAAGAGGGTAGAACAAATAAGATTTGCTGAAGAATATGGCGTTTGGGGCAACCTGAAGAACCAAAGATGACTCATAGGTTTTGGGTCTCTTCTGAATAGATGATAATGCCAATTATGATAGGCAAGGAAGATTGGAGAACCATAAGAGTTTGTTGCCTGCTTGGTTGGTTGGGTTTATTTCTTTGGTGGTGACTGGAAGAACACTCAGGAGTTATATTTTGGCCATGTCAAATCTGAAGTGACAATATTCACATCAAGATATGTAGTGGGCAGTGAATAAACATACAGTCTTAAATTTTATTATAATCAACCAATGAATGTCTGGTTTTCAGGGCAAAATTTAGTAAACTGTTCACCTGCTCATTAAGTGTTTACATGCTAATATGTACAAAAATAATAATAAATGATGATCAAGATGATTATGATGGTGAGGAAGAGGATATTTCGAACCACACTGTGATGGGGTGGGAACTCTTAAAATCAATAAACAGATGGGGTAACAAGAGGTAGAAGGCCTCAAGTTTTATCTCCCTTTTGAGCAAAGCCCTTAATATAAGCAAAAAGAAAAAGCCCACAGAAGTGTACAATAGAAATGCATTATACAGTAAAACTTAAAATAAAATTAGATTAAACATCTAGATTTTGCTTATGGACTCTTTTAAACAACATGAGAAGTTGCTAGTGCCTCCTCCAAATGTATAAACCTAATAAAAGTTCAAGTGAGATATGAACTTGGCTATGTGTTTGTCATTTGACTTAATGGCCTTCATAAATAAAGTCTGTTTTTCAATGCTTTCAATTTTATCAACAGAATTAAGATACCTCCTCAGATAAAAATCTCCTTTTCATATCTTATTTCAAAGAACTCACTTAGATTAAAATCAAGAAAAACTAAAGAGCGACCAAGATACCAATAACAAAATACATCAAGCAAATCAGACATAAACTCTGATTTCTTTTATGTATCCTCCAGTGAAAGTCATGGTCTGACACCTGCTATTCTCTGATGTTTATAAACTAGATATCTTCCTATCAAAGTAGATAAACAGGGGTAGGCAAAGGGAGTTTTTACAGTTGTGAGTATGTGAAACAAGAGTTGATTCTTGTATTATTATTTATTAATTATTGAATAATTTTACATATGAACAACTGTAATCCTACTTTTGTCAACCCCTATAGGCATATCTTCAAGACTGAACAGGCTTATTCTAATGTATTCTCTCCCAACTATGGAAAACTGGGGAATAAGAAATGTATTCCAATGGAAAATGGAAAACTGGAGAATAAAAAATGAAACATAATAGGGGTAGAAAATAATCTCTAGTCAATGCAGAGAGAGTAAATTAATACATCTTTAATTCTAAAGCGAGTAATGGACTTACAAATTGAAAGGAGAGAAAAGGTGATAAATTACACAGTTGCCAAGAATTATACATTCCAGTCAATAATGGTTCAAATCTCTGAGATATTTTGAAGTGAACTGAACAACAGCAAAAAGATGCAATGACCTTTAATCAGGAAAAGGGGGTAGGTTATCAATATGAATAAACTCCTAAGAAGTCAGGCACTACATACATATCCCAGGAGGACACTGCTTCGTTTATCTCAATGCAAATGCCTGCCCGGCGCACACATGCGTGAGGGGTGTGTGTGTGTGTGTGTGTGTGTGTGTGTGTGTGTGTGTGTGTGTGTGTGTGTGTGATTTGGGGGAAGGGAAGCAAACATTAACACCACCTTAAATATTTCCACTGGGCATTCTCCAGGCTGGTTAGAATCACCTCATATCTCAGGAAAACTTCTTGAAGCATTCAATTTCACAATAATACCTGAAGACTTCCTCAGGGCTAAGTACGCAAGAAGTTTGCCTGTGTCTCCCTCCAAGTCAGTGGTGAGACAAGAGAACACCTGGCTTACATGATAGCATGCTTATTGAAATGGTTAGTACATTACCAGGTTGGAAAAAGGTAGGTGCCTTTCTCGATTGACTTGAGGGAAACAATTCTGAAACTACAATGGCTATCTGGCGGAGGTGCTGTGAGAAGTAGGGAGCCAATAAAGCCAGATATTTGGAGCGTTTACGCCACTTTAGCCTAAAGTTGGTCACCTTTCTTAAACTGAAATACAGATGATTTCACTGAGAAACAGCCTAACATAAAATATGTTACACTTAGCATATAAGAATTTCAGCACTAACACCTCTTTTGGCACAGATTCTCAACTTTTATTGCATGCAAATTTTGCAAGGAGAGAGGATGAACTCATGGCTTAAGAATCTGGCAACTGCTTGAATTTCACTGTAAAGAAGCATCATTAAGAAGCTAAGAATCTGAGTCACTTAATATTAGGCTTCAGCTAAATTCTTAAATGGTTATATAACACACTAATTTTTAAGAACAAGAAGGTTTTGTTTGTTTTAAAAAAATATCTTTAAGATTTCTTTTGTTTTTCATACTACAAAATGTCCTGTCTCACCCTTCCATACATATGTATATATGTTTATATACATATATATGTAAAACATATTGCTTTTTTGCTTACAGAATGAAAGATGTCCACATCTTCAGAGAGATGCCCATAATTAACCTGACTCTCCGAGATCATGTCTTTCTTTAGGTTAAGTAAGTTACTTCCCTACGATAATGTTATATGTTTACAAAGATAAATTAAAATATGAGGAATGCCACTGCAATAATTAAAATATCACTAAAATTCCAATTGGTTCGCATAATATCAAATAACTGAATTAAAAATTAGAAACCACATGTCACCCTTACAACCGACAAATGAATGATGCACGCATCATTAACAGCACTTAACAGACCAGAAAAAATGGTTCAGGACATTTGAAGTTACCTGCTTAAAGTCATGGATGCTTCACACCATGCAGATAACACATCTGAATGAATAACAGAAGTTTTCACTCAAGCTTCGACATTTTGAGATGAAGTAGATATAAATTTTGAATTTTGGAAAATGAATAAAGAACATGTATTTGAAATTAATTTAAAAAATATTCTGAACTTCTATATGAATAGTTTCCCAAAACGGGCTCTAGTAAAATCAGAAAAACACATGTATAAGTTCTGTGTTTATTTTTAACCAAAGGCATCCTTTTGTGAGAACAAGTGTCACAAACAACTAACATTAATTTGCTTAAGCTTTAAGAGCTTCCCCCCCTCCCCCAGATTTTTAAGAAGTGAACAGAACTAGATAAAAGAAAATATTATCATAACTTTATATGCAACACTGTGTTTAGAGCAACCAGAAAGCAAATAACCATGTTCCTCGTACATGCTCAGCATTAAATTACCTTTCATAAAGCAAAGGCATTTTTTTTGACCGACAAAGCAAGACATACAGTTAAGAGGTATAGAACTCCCACATCCTGGCCTTTAAATTGTTCTACTTAAAAGAAATCAGCATTTATAAACCACATGACTATTTTAAATCCCCTGAATCACATTGCAATAGAAAAACACTGTGTGGCATAATGTATAATGGCATATTTAAATATGACCCAAAATTCCATGCTTCTATAAATCTATATTAAGTTATAAGCAAATACAGGCATTTCTACCTTGATCATTTCTCTAAGCAAAGGTTAACTGGAAAGGCCAGCCTTAGGAAGAAACAGAATACATACCATGATATAGTCTCTTTCGTTAGAAAAGGCAAGAACAGATTTATATTGACTTGCTGTATAAAAGCCGAAAGCATAGAATTTGTATCCACATAATGAACTGATGTCTCCTCTAAAGACGTCAGATTGCTGTTCAGCTAAACTATCTAAAAATACCTCCTTGCAAACACACACACACACTCACACACACACGCGCGCACGCGAAATGACTACAAAGACAGGTCTTACTAAGCAGCTCTGCTCGCACAAAATCACTTAATAAGTGGAGGAAATTTTTAAAGTACTTAGGGAAAATTTAACAGAGATTTTTTATAGCAACTATGATCTTTTATGAGCTATTTTAGAAACCAGTACCAATTTGTAAAAAAGTCACTAATGAAGGACCTTAAAAAGCAAATCACAATTGACCTATGATGTCCCATAGAGAAACATGTTAAAATTAGATAAAGAAAAATAAAGCTCTGAATCAGTGTCAACGTCCTATTTAAAAACCAAGAAAAGGAAAAAAAAAATTTCTAGCTGGAAAAGCAGGAATCGAACTCATGGATGCCACTGTGTGCTGGGCCCTGTGCCAGACATGTAACCCTTATGAAGCACACATGGTTAACTGCACTTGACAATGGAAACAGGACACTGAAGTAGCCCGCTTAATGTCACAGAGCTACAAAAGAAGAGCTAGGATTCCAATCCACATGCCAAGACTCTAGAGCAGCGGTTGCCAACGAGTAGTCCGCAGACCACTGGTGGTCCGTGAGGTCTGAAAGGTTGGCGACCGCTGCTCTAGAGCCTATCATTTCATATCGACAACCGACATTCACCAAGGCTTCACAGTTTGCAAAAAGACTGAAACGTTAACTCTTTATATTTCCTTATTTAAACCTCAAGTTTTTAATCTGTAAAACAGAGAATCTCACACTTCGCTCCTTGTATTGTTTTGATGATTAAAGAAAAATAATATACGTAAAGCACTTAGTAAAATTATTGTAACTACTACTGTAATTATTAATAGTGTTCAAAAGAGTATCGTGAGGAAGATCGGTATTGTATTCATGATCTGGACCTTGAAGTGAGAAAACAGAAACTTCAAGAAGTTACATGATTTGCCTAACAGTTACACAGCTAGTCCAAAGCAAGTTCCTTGTACATAAAGTATTGCATTGTGTTACTACGCAACAAACCTAGTTGGAATAGTTCTTTTTCTATTACTATAGGGAAAGAAATAAAGAGGATTTTGCTTTAAATATCCCTATCAGCATGCTTGAGGATGATATGCAATGAGCACTGCTAAGAAGCTACATCACTGGTTTGCTCTCAGGTTCAGGGTAACATTTCAAAGCCACTCATTAACTTTAGTACAACCAATTGAAGGCAATATCCTTTTCCATAGCATCTTTGAATAACACTTAAAGGCAGGAACAAAATGGTGGGGGGAGGGGGCAGGCGGTGAGTAATGTATACTCCCATGGCTGACAAAGCCAGTACTTGATACAGAGCCTTCAAAGAGGTTCTCTAATCCTGCCTGAGGGAGCCTAGGGCCATTAGCACCACCAAGAAAAGACTTCTTAAGGCATGGACCATGATCATTGAATGTCAGGTCTCTCTGCTGTGGCCAGGTTAAAGTGTATTTTAAAAAGGGATAATTATATTCCATAGTGCTGTTATAGTGCTGAAGGTTAAAGAAATGGTGATAAAGATGGGCCTAATTATTACTCATTTTTCTGTATTTTAAATGGCTAAGACAATGTTGCTAAGTCTGTCTGGGTGACAAAACTCTTTATTTGGCTATGTGCTAATATTAGCCCTTTATAAATTACTTATCTAACGGAAAACAAATTAAGAGAGCTCTTATATCATCCAAACAATAAGTCAGAAACAGGATTCTTTTCTATATTCAAGTCTAGAAACAGGGCAATAAGAAAGACCTCTGGAGAACCACACAGATGGGAAATCTCCGGGAAACATGGTGCCCTCCCCATAACAGGTTCAATTAACAAGAGAAAACTTTCATGTAAAGTGTTAAAGAGTATTACTCGATACAAAACTATATGTTTGCAATTCTGGCCAAGTTTATAAGGGGATAAAATATATTGTTTTTATTTCCTTTCAAGATCAAGGTAAAGTTACTGTCCCTTTTATGATAGAGATAGCAGTTACTACATCACGCAAGTGAAATCCCTTTGAAACTTATACTAAAGAAAATCACCTCTGGATGTAGGGGGCAGAATAACCTGTTCTCAATCTTTTTTTAATGAGAATTGCTAGGTGTACCGGTTAATAATGCGGATTTTTTTCAATAGATGGAGCTGCACATATGTTGATATATATGTGATTTGATATGTATGCTATTTTGTGGTAATGAGAGCAAGCTTCAAAACTTCATATGTCAAATTTTCTGAAGGTGTTAACATCATAGAAATTTTTATACTTAAAAATGTCAAATTTCGTGCCCCCCCCCCCCCCAAAAAAAAAGAACATTTGCGGGAAGTTTTAATTCCTTACTTTATTTTGAAGAAAAGTGCTGCTGAAAGTTATTGTATACTTCAGGAAGCTATGGTGGACATGCTCCATCTCAAGATACTTGTGAACACTGGTTTAAATGCTTTTAAAGTGATGATTTTGATGTGAAAGACAAAGAATGTCCAGGTCAATTTGAACCACACTTTGATCGTAGAACGTCCAGAATGGGCCAGAAGACACGGCAAAGTAATTTTGCTTCATGATGACACACCATCACACACTTCAAAACCAGTTAAAGACACGTTAAAAGATCTTGCCTGGGAAGCATTAACCCACCCGCCGTATTCACCAGACCTTGCTCCTTCAGATGACCACTTGTTCTGATCGATGGCACACGCACTTTTTGAGCAGCACTTCAAAACGTATGAAGAAGTGGAAAATTGGGTCTCTGAATGGTTTGCCTCAAAACAAGAAAGGTTCTATTGGGATGGTATTTACAAATTACCCGAAAGATGGGGAAAATGTGTATCTAGCGATGGACATTACTTTGAATATAGCACTTTTGATGTTTCTCTTGAAATTATCATGTTTTCTTTCATTACAAAATCCTCATTATTAATCAGAACACGTAGTATAATCCATGGGACATATAGAAAACAAGAAATTGGTCCATCAGTGCAACAATGTACTAGGAGCAGTTAAGATACTTCACACAACTTCCAAAAATAGATCTGCATGTGCACACGTGTGTGTGTGTGTGTGTGTGTGTGTGTGTGTGTGTGTGTGTATACACAAGAAAAGACTGCCAGTGGCTCCAGCATGTGTCAGTTGTGTAACTATGGGAAAGTTGCTTTACCTCTCTCTGTCTTGATTGTTTTTTAATGTATAAAAAGAGGACAGCATACTTATATTGTGAGGAGTGAGGATTAAGTGTGTTAATATCTGAAAGAGTTAAACATTGCCTAGATTACAGGACTGGGGCATGTCCAGCCCACAAAATCATTTGGCCTGGCCCTGCCAAGGCATTAGGGGTGAGTTAATTAAACAGTTGACCAAATATAGCAGGCTAATTTTTAGGTTGATAATTTTGTATGGCCCTTGGCAGAAAAAAGGTTCCCCACCCCCGGCCTAGAACATAGGAAGCCAGAATATAAATCCAAGTTCCTGCTCTGGAGCCTCCTGTGACAAACCACTAGGCTACGGTTCCTACTACTACCTTCTATTTAAGTAACTTTCTTCAAAAAGGTTACAAGTGGTCATACAGTTTTCATTATCACATGTACAAACTATTTCCTAAGTTAGGAGATTTTTATAGTTACTAGCAGTAGTTTCTCTTTCTAAGAAAGATCCAATCCCGCCCCCATTCACCACCCCTCACTGAGTTCCTGTGGCTACCTAGGTCATTATTTCAATATATTGTTTTCAATTTCTTTGGGGGCAGGAAAATAACAGCATACAAATTACAATAGTACAGCACTGAAACCAATATAGGAGTAGGGCATCTTCAACTGTATTTCACCCTGGGTTTCTTTAAACCCTATATTCTAGCTCTTCTGGATGACTCTGGTGTGTTGCTTAAAACCTCCAAAGTCCATCTGTCTGAAATGCCCTTGTTCTCTATGTGCACCCATAGCCACCTGGTGGGCCCCAGCTGCCCCTGAACATTCCTCTACTAGACCCCATACATAACACTTCGTGCACCTGTCAGCAGGTCTCGCTCCTGCTACTATTCTGTGAGCAACTCTAAGATACAGGCAGTCTTTTTCACATATAACCTAGACCAAATGTAAAACACATTTTCTTTAAATAAGTAATTCTGTGGTAAGAAAACTGGCAAAACATAGTATATCTAGGTCCATAACTATTTGCACACCACACTACTATTACTGTCACAGACAAATGTCATTGTATTAAACACACAAATATATTAATGTGGCTAACACCACATTTCATTGTTTCTAAGATCCACAATTTCTCTTATAACATCTTTGAAATTGGGATCCATCTGGCAATCAATGAAAGAAAATACTGGGTTATTTAAAGTAAGGTGACTCAATCAATGGTCTTAGATGTAGTGAAAAATGATATTTTCATTAAAATACATAGTTAAGCCGAAACCGGTTTGGCTCAGTGGATAGAGCGTCGGCCTGCGGACTCAAAGGTCCCGGGTTCGATTCCGGTCAAGGGCATGTACCTTGGTTGCGGGCACGTCCCCAGTAGGGGGTGTGCAGGAGGCAGCTGGTCGATGTTTCTCTCTCATCGATGTTTCTAACTCTCTCTCCCTCTCCCTTCCTCTCTGTAAAAAATCAATAAAATATATTTTAAAAAAATAAATAAATAAATAAAATAAAATACATAGTTAAATTTTCAAGAACAATATCCCCAGGAACTCTTGATCCTTCTCACATAATATAGGTAGAAGTGAGAAATGATTCATTCAGCTACTAGTGTGTCCAGATCAAAAGAGATGGTTTGTCTTGACCGGGTGGCTCAGATGGTTGGAGCCTCACACCAAAAAAGGTGTGGGTCCCATCCCTGGTCGGGGTGCTTATGGGAGGCAACTATCAATGTTTTCCTCCCACACTGATGCTTCTCTCTTTTTCTCTCTCTCCCTAAAAATCAATAAACATATCCTCAGGTAAGGATAAGAGAGAGAGAGAGAGAGAGAGAGAGAGAGAGAGAGATGGTGTGACTGGTAGCCACCCTAAATGAAGACCTAAACAAATCCTTGTGCTTCAGAAATCTAACTCATGAACATATGAACATTACAATCCCACAACGGTACCCTGGTCACATCACACTTTTATTTCACTTTATTCTACCATTAATAACTTTCAAATTATTACCTGAATCCACAGTACTAGGTCAAAACTCTTTGACCTAACATTCAAAAGTTCTACAGCCTGACCCCTCTCTCTTCAACCTGTGTTCCTCCAGCTGCCCTCCACCTCAGCCCAGCTGATCTACTCAATGTACATGAACACTTTTAATTCAATGCTTTAGCTCATTCTGTTTGCCTTGCAAAAATTTCTCCCATTTCCTTTTTTCTCCACATCTTGCTGATTTGAGGCACAGCTCAAGCCTTACTTCCTTCTCTGTGGACTAATCAAATTACATGTGACACTCCTGCCTGTGCACTCCTATGTATGTTTTGTCCATACTGCTTACCCAGCATGTAAATATATGCTACTCCAACCAGATGCAAAGTTTTCAAACCTCTTTTATGGAAATCTGAAGAAAACCCTCAAGAAAACAGTCATGATATATGGTTTCGTTATTAATTTTCTCTTCTCAAAAGGCAAATAAGCAGAACACATAATTTCAAAACATAACTTGTCAGATGGAAAAGCACAAGTTATGTAAATAACATTGGTGCCTTTTTTTTTATCCCAAGGTATGGTTCACTTTTTACAATGGTTTGGAAATGCTTCTGCACTAGTTGATGGTGTTCTTATGTAAAAATTTATTTCTTTTAATCCATGTGTTTGGTTTTCTTTGGTATTTTTATTGATTTCAGAGAGAGGAAGGGAGAGGGAGAGAGAGATAGAAACATCAATGATGAGAGAGAATAAGTGATTGGCTGCCTCCTGCATGCTCCCTACTGGGGATCGAGCCCACAACCTGGGCATGTGACCTTGACCAGAATCAAACCCGGGACCCTTCAGTCCGAAGGCTGACGCTCTATCCACTGAGCCAAACCAGCTAGAGGGCTAATCCATGTTTTAATTTAAATACAGATTTGCTTCTTTTCTGACTAGCCAAAAATTTAGTAAGTACTGTTTATTTTCACATTTTATTCAGCTAACACTGAACACACTTTTATTAAATAAGAACTACAACCTTTATAGTCTCCTCTTCTATTCAAAGATAGAGCTTAAGTAGTCTTGCTCTGAGGGGAAAAAACCCCTACAGATATATTTGCGTCATCCATATCTCTTTTTCTAGAGCAAAATGAGCTTTTCATTAATAACACTACTGTCTATCAACTTTTTGTTGTTGTTGCTAATCCTCACCGGAGGATATTTTTTACCATTGGTTTTTAGAGAGAGGAAGAGGGAGGGGGGGGGAGAGGGTTGCATTCTGAACACTCCCCAATTGGGCCAGAATTGAACCTGAATCCCATGTACACGCCCTTGACTGTACCCTTGGAATCGAACTCGAGACCCAACCTTCCCGTGTGCAGACCAACGCTTTAACCCCTGAGGCACACCAGCAAGGACTGTCTGTAAACTTTTGGACATTTGTTGTTCAGCAGACAAGCTTTAAATCTTATCTATATTAGGTTGCTAATGGGGGGGAGGGGGGAGGGCCCAATTAAAAATAGGGTAATGAAAGGTAAAAAAAAATCTGGGAATAGGCACAACTAAAAAGGAATACAAAAGATTTCAGTAATAAAAGACACAATATACAGTGGAAAGAGAATAGAAATGTCAGAGGTGTTTATATTTTCCTTGTCTAAGCTATTCGAAAGTTCATTTCTTTTTCTTTTAACACTTTAATGTTCATTTCTTATATCTTAAAACTTTGCATAAACTTCCAGAAAAGTACAATGAGTGGTATGGATATAGTAAGCTTTACTAAATCACATTGCAGCCCTAACTGGTTTGGCTCAGTGGCTAGAGCGTAGGTCTGTGGACTGAAGGATCCCGGGTCCCATTCTGGTAAGGGCACATGCTCGGGTTGTGGGCTCGATCCCTAGTAGGGGGCGTGCAGGAGACAGCTGATCAATGATTCCCTCTCATCATTAATGCTTCTATCTCTCTCTCCCTTTCCCTTCCTCTCGGAAATCATTAAAAATTAAAAAAAAAAATCACATTGCATTCTTACTATCCCACATTTGGGATGGAATTCTTATACTAGCTGAAGAAGCTCTTACGTATAACTTTTCTCTCAGTATTTACAATACATATATATATCTAATACATACATATTATGCTTTACTTTAAACTTTAAAAGTATAAAGTAGAAATATCAGCTTATGATAGAAGTGTCATAATAGTTACATTTCTCTTAAATCAGTTGTCCATAAATATATCTTCTGCATATATTTTGGCGAATAAAATCTAGAACAATTATCATTACCAGATTTTATATGCATAATATAAACAACATTTCTATAATAAGAGGATATGTACCAATGGTTTTATCTAGGTAGTAAAATTGTGATTATTTTTCTGCCCTTGTCTTTATCTGTTTTCTATCTTTGTTCAATGAACATATAGTTATGCATTTTAAAATTATGAATCATGCACAAAACTGAAAACACCGACAAGCCGTAGACCAAACTGCCACCCAAATAACCATAATACAAACCAAAACAAGCATTGATAATTATTTTAGCTATTCAAAGGCTATCTTCTAAAGAAAATAATTTTAAATTACTTATATTTAGGAATATGTTATCCCTAAAGTATAACATAGTAGGATTTTGACATTTGATTGTTTGCACAAGTGGAATTAATTTCAAAAAGTAGGAAGCCTTATATGTTAATGTAATATAAATGTATTATAAAACATATTCATATTTTTTAATTGCCATTTAAAGTGAAAAAAGTATACTTTTAGAGGGAAATAAATAATTGTAAGATTAATTATCCACGAAGATAAAGTTAATTTCATCCTTCACATTCTCAAACACTGGAATCCTGGGGTGTAAATTGTACTTATCATTCAATTTCTGCTAGCCTTCCCCCACCCCCACCAAACCAACCTCTATTGGCCCAGTGACTATAGAATCCTTCTAATCCTTACTGAAAACTCTAAGCAATCTTCTTTTTCACTAATATTAAAGGTACCATAAAATCCAGAAAAACTACATGTCAAAATACTCCCACTGAATTCCAAATTTTTCTTGATTACTGAGAATAATAAGAGTGCTTTCACTTATTAAAAATACTTTAAAAAGCAACATCTGATTGCACCCATTCTTTTTTCCTAGGAAAATGGAGGCAATCAAAAGGTTACAGTTCTACATTTTTTACAGCTATGTTTCATCATCTTTTTTATTATAAAAGGTGTGAAGTTGTTATGCTAGCACTTAAAATTAGTGAAATGTTGACTTTTTAGAAATAACCCAAATAAGGCACCCCCATCGTAATTTGTATTTTTAAATCTCTAATAGAGAACAGTAAGAAAATACCATTTATCACAAGAGATAGGGCATATGTTCCTGAAAATTAGCCTTTACCAATAATAAACTATGTAAAATGTTAAATTCTAGCTTAATCGCCATACCTAGATTGAAAATGAGATTATGGATTAATTATATTTACACAAATGCACGCATATGCATGGAATGCATGCATAGATACTGGGGTAGAGTATGTTTCATTTCATAATCAAACCAAGTCAATATTATAAACCAATAACATATTTCCCTAGAGTTCACTAAAGGAGAATATACACCTTAGTAACTTAAAGATGTTTTTCAGACTATCAGTCTATCAATCAATAAATGTAAAGTTAATCCATGACTAAGATGTCTCTAAGAACATCCTTTATAATAAACATGTGAAGTAAATTATAAAAGAGGATCTGGTGTACTAATATGGAATGAAAGATTTAAAGAATGATTGAAGTCACTGTAAATATATTAAAGAATATTTATATGGACTTAATGTACAAAATAAACTGATTAAGTTTTAACTGATAAGTTATGCAGACATCACACAGATCATAGACTGCAATTAAATAAGATCAATCATATACATATACTATGTATGTACGTATGTATATATCTATGAGAAAGATAATATAATTAAATAAAATCAATCATTATATGTCATATACACACTATATATGTACACATATTCAGGGTGCCCCCCCCAAAATGTAAACACTCTTTAATAGCTGATAGCTCAATTTTGAAAATGAAGTATATTTTAATAAATGCTGCCTTTATAATTATTCAAAATATGTGTATACATTTTTGGGGACACTCTATATGAGAAAGAGAGAATACGACATAACTACCATAAAAGGTCTATGCCAGAGGTTCAATCAATAAGAAAATGGCAGAGGTTGACAACTGACAAATACCACATTGCAAGGGTGTTTCTGTACCAACAGGAAAGGCAGGGGCAGGAACCAAGGGTTTAAGAGGACTAGCTGTGTAATGCATCTATGGAGGGACATGTTGCTTCTGTGAGTATTGCTTTGCTAGTATAATTTCTTAATGCTCTTTAGAGTATAAATGTATTTATGATCTCTTGTATGTCTTTGTACAAGCGTCTTATCTATGTTCCAAGAACAGGCACTATACTATTTAACTGTTCTGTGTAACACCTACTAGGTGTACTGGTTAATAATGCGGATTTTTTTCACTAGATGGAGTTGCACATATGTTGATATATATGCAATTTGATATGTATGCTATTTTGTTGTATTGTCAGCAAGCTTCAAAACTTCATGTCAAATGTGCTGAAGGTGGTAACATCATAGATATTTTGACACTTAAAAATGTCGAATTTCGTGCCCCCCCAAAAAAAAGAGCATTTGCGGGAAGTTTTAATTCCTTACTTTATATTGAAGAAAAGTGCTGCTGAAAGTTATCGTATACTTCAGGAAGCTTATGGTGAACATGCTCCATCTCAAGATACTTGTGAACGCTGGTTTAAATGCTTTAAAAGTGATGATTTTGATGTGAAAGACAAAGAACATCCAGGTCAACCAAAAAAGTTTGAAGAGCAACAATTACAAGTATTATTGGATGAAGATGCATGTCAAACTCAAAAACAACTAGCAGGAAGTTTGAATGTTGCTCAGCAAACAATTTTCGATCGTTTACAAGCAATGGGAAAGATTTTAAAGGCAGGGAAATGGGTGCCACATCAACTGAACAAAAGACAAATGGGAAACCGAAAAGTCATCAGTAAAATGTTGCTTCAACAGCACAAAAGAAAGTCTTTTTTGCATCAAATTGTGACTGGTGAAAAGTGGATTTATTTTGAGAATCCCAAATGCACAAAATCACAGGTTGATCAGGCCAACTATTAACATCGACTGCAAGGCCAAATCACTTTGGAAAGAAGACAATGCTTTGCATTTGGTGGGATCAGGAAGGTGTGGTGTAGTATGAGCTTCTAAAACCAGGTGAAACCGTTAATACTGATCGCTACCAACAACAAATACTCAATTTGAATCATGCTTTGATCGTGAAATGACCAGAATGGACCAGAAGACACAGCAAAGTAATTTTGCTTTATGATAACGCACCATCACACACTTCAAAACCAGTTAAAGACATGTTAAAAGATCTTGCCTGGGAAGTATTAACCCACCCGCTGTATTCCCCAGACCTTGCTCCTTCAGATGACCACTTGGTTCTGATGGATGGCACACGCACTTTCTGAGCAGCACTTCAAAATGTACAAAGAAGTGGAAAATTGGGTCTCTGAATGGTCTGCCTCAAAACAAGATAAGTTCTATTGGGACGGTATCCACAAATTACCTAAAGATGGGGAAAATGTGTAGCTAGCGATGGACATCACTTTGAATAAAGCACTTCTGATGTTTCTCTTGAAATTATTGTGTTTTCTTTGATTACAAAATCCGCATTGTTAACTGGTATACCTAGTAAGTGTACTAATAGACTTGGCATTTTAATACTGTAAATAGCACTGATCACAAGTATGTGTCAGGACTTCAAAAATAAAGACCACTTCTTAATGATAAAGAAAAATAAGACCTTAAGGATCAGTTACAAACTTTCATTTAAATATCTCTCTCTCTCTCTCTCTCTCTCTCTCTCTCTCTCTCTCTCTCTCTCCCCCCCTCCCTCCCTCCCTCCCACCCTCTCTCTCTCCCATATCTCTATGGATAGCAAAAGCATTAATTTTTATTTTCTTTTTAAAATCTTTTTTTTTAAAAGTTCATAAACAAACCATAATCCAAATAGAATATATGGATGATAAAATGGTCATTTGATCTAAGTAGAAAAAGTTTTCAATAATTTACAAACAAAAACTAATTAAGATTTTAAATTAAATAAAAAAAATTTTTACATGATTATTAAACACAGAAAAATGAAGAAAACTGACCATCACACTGGAAAGATTGCTAAACAGAATACCTGAATAAAATATTTAAGAGTGTGGTCAGGCCTAAAACCAAGGAAATGGACTAGAGTAATTTCAGGTTATATTTCAGGGATAATTACATCAATATGATAACTTTACAGAGTATTTATTTTGGTGCAAATTAAAAGTCAGTATTTCAAACATATAAAATATATTTTAAATGAAAGAAAAATGACTGATGCTCTTATTATAGTTAAACAGCTAAAGGAGAAAACACAATTTGAGTTTCTAATGATGCATTTTAAGCACTCTTTTTTTAAGTTGATCATTCTTTTCTCACTAACCTTATTGATATTATTTTTATACAGTTCTGTTTTAAACAATTACTAAACAATATTTCAAAGCAAAAAATGGGAAGTACACCTCTTCTTTTAACTAAAAGATCTTTTCTTCAATATGTCCTACAATGAGATAGAGCTTTTTTCTATACATATGTGTACACAATACATTAAAAAGTTTCTGAAATGTATTTCTGCCCTTCTAACAGGGTAAAAAGATCTATTATTTGTTGCTAGGGTTTCTTGGCCCAAATCCAAGGCAAGATGACCTTGTCCTTGAATAAAACAACAGGATATTGCTTCCTCTCCGGCCTTTCTGCTAGCTAGCACAGTGGAAAAACTTCCCCAAGAGATAAGTTTATTTCATCTCAGGAAATACATAAGTCATTATAAACAAAATAAAGATCAGATACAAAAAAGGTGGAGTCTTAACCAAAAGAGGAATAACTTAACATCTATAATTAATCTTGGTGCTATTTTCTACATCGCTAAGGAAAATGAATCAATCAAATTATAGTAAAGATTCACTGTACCCAATGTTTACAGACAAGGTCAAATTGTCATGGTAGATAAAAATGTTTTAAAAATTGAGTTTTCTTAAATCCATTCTAGCTAAAGATAGAAAGGGAAGGAAGTAAGAGGGTGGAAGACGAGAGGAGGTTATTACACACCTTTGCTGGATCCCGAAATGTGGAAATTAATTTGTCAGGGAACCTAACACCTTCCTCCCCATCACCTGGATCAACCTGCTCTCCCTAACAAATCATTCCAACAGTGATTAGCTCACTACTTTTTCCTCATGACCTTCTGATTCCTCCTGTCCTTCTACACCTTCCTGCCTTGGACCCTCACCTGCTATTCTTCCATCCTAGAAACTCCTTGTCTGTACGGTATTCTTAAACAGTTGACAAACAGTTTTGAATCCCAATCATATCCTAAATATATAACATGAAGAAGGGGGAGAATTCACTCAAGGTATGATGATTTCTCACCTAACTGCAAAGACCAAACCAATATACAAGCACCAATTAAAAGAACTAAGAAAACTGAGCATTGCATATTAAGTGTCAATAAATCATTATTCAGAGAAAGCAGAATATGAAGAGACAAGGAGCAAGTGAAACTTAAGCAAAGAGCACTGCAAGCTGGAAAACAGGAAAGTGAGCCTAAAGTGCTTGCAATCAGATCGTCTTAAAATAAAAAAATCATAATCGGGGGGGAAATTAATTCAGAAGGGAGAAAATATAGATAATAAGAGGGCCTTTGTGATCAACAGGAATGTTGACATATGGTTAAGCTATATTACATCCTTCTTTATTAAGAGGCTTATGAAATAATGAAATTGATATTTATGGCTACAAATAAGCCATGTGCAGTATGGACTTCAGAAAGGTGGTCATGAATTGGGCTCCAAGAGAGAGGCAGACTTCACTAAAGCAGAAACGGGAGACAAAATATCAAGACTCTGTGCTTCCAATAGAGTACAAGGGACCAAGGTCAGACTGTCAGAAATGACAAAGGCAACAGAGCAAGCTGAGGCATTGAGTTTATATTTAAAGAATTAAGCAGCAAAAATGACAAGGTATATGATAGGGCCAAACACAAAAAAGAAGGAGGAGGAAGGAATTGGGCTGAATGGCATCTATTCCTGATCATGCCAATTCAAGTCTCAAGATATTATCAAAAAAGAAACAGATTGAAATTAATATAAATAACACAGCCCAAGTAAGCAATAAAAAAAAAAAAATGGCAGAACCAACAGACACGTCTCTCCCACTTAGACAAGCTCTTCATCAGTCATATTACAGGATTAAAATCACTGAAGAGTTCTCTATCAGAATGTAAATTAATAAAAAATATGAAAATTATTTTTAAATTTAGTTAAAATAAGGCCTTATCCCACAATCATTAATGATGAACCTTATGCAGTGTCTATTATGACTTGAGATATTAGCTACTAATTGGTATGAAATCTTCATACTTAGCAAGACATTAAAAGAAAAGCATACAGAACTAGAAAGCAAACATCTGCAATGTTTTTTTTACTAGATTTAAAGTTATGGGAAACCCAATTAGGATTTACAAAACTTTACTAAGCTTAAGCTTAATGATAAATATCTGAAAACCTCTTTTTTGTGTGGAGGCAAAACGATTTTTTTAAAATTGTTAATAAAGAAAAATTGTGTTTCTGGAAAAAAAAGGATAGATGCATTATTAATTGTATGTCAATATGTAGTTTTATAAAACTATTTTTATAAGTTTTATAAAATAATTTTGATCATATTATTGCTCTTTTATATTCAATGCTTGGAATGTCACACATGCCAGGAAAAACAGTAGCAGGAGAAAAGTATTTTTTTTTTTTTTTTGCAAACCATGTGTTTCACTGAGAGGTACGAGAGTTAATACCAGCTCTCATAATTCTAAATCAGGGGTGAGGAACATCAGGCCCGAGGGCCGTATAAGGCCCATGAAATCATTTGGCCTGGCCCTGCCAAGGCATTAGAGGTGAGTTAATTAAATAGTTGACCAAACATAGCAGGCTAATTTTTAAGTTGATAATTTTGTATGGCCCTCGAATAATGTTATAAATATCCAAATGGCCCTTGGCAGAAAAAAGGTTTCCCACCCCTGCTAAATCTACACATCTAATTTAGACTAAATTTGTCTATATAATGTGAGATAGAATAGGTTCATGGTTAAAGAAAGGCTGTTAAATCAGACAAACTTAGATTCCAATGATGATGGCTCCACCACTTACCAGTCTTTAAATATATATACTTTTTAAATCTTGCTAAGCCTCAGTTTCATTATCTCCAAAAAGTTGATAAAAAACCTTTCTTTAAAAGGTTGTTGTAACTATTAAGTCAGATAATATGTAATATAGTGCCTGTCATATAATAGGTGCTCAAGAAGTGATAGCTATTGCTATTAATTTCTACATTTAAGTAAGCATTTCCTTATATCAACCGCTTTTAAAGTTTACTATCTAATTATGACTGAGGTTTTATTATAATAAATGTAGCATACTACATAGTTTCTAAAAAAAAAATACAACTAGAAAATAAATGATCAGTTTGATAGTATCAAGTTGATTTATTTTAAATGATTTTTTTTTTTAATTTACAAAGTTTCAAAGTCATCCTCTACTGCAGAATTTTCAAAAGCATGCATAAGGAATGCTATTCCCATTAGATAATCTGAGGCAGGCCAAAAAGAGGAGAGGCAGGTAAAAAACAGAACAGTTGATAAATAGAGCGATAACACCTGTAATGTTATCCCAAAGTTTTCCCCAACTTACTGAGCCTGGAAAACTTTTTTCATGTAACATCTATTAACATTCTTCTTTTGGAAAATGCAGTATTACTTTTTTTTTTCAGTGTTAATAACCTCCTTTTATTTTAAAAATTCACAAAATCACAAGGTTCCTCTGAGGACTAACTGAAGGCACTACATGACTATAAGAATAAAGCCCAGTGCTGGCTGAGTGTTGGGTGACACAACATTCATCTCAGTATTATCAACTGACCAAATAGCATGGGGAGGGGGAGGAGAAATGATAAAATATTTAAAATTTACTACTTTAAAGGGTTAAATGAGACTTCATTAATCCAAAAATCCAATAAAAGAGAAATTCTATTATTATTTATTGTATACCTACCATGTGCCGGCAACTGAGAAATGCACTTAGCCACACAGAAAATGAATAAAGAAGAGAAAGCCCAGAATCTGAAGATTCTAAGTTTACTACTTGTGCCCCAATTTAATGTCTTTCTTTTTCCTTTTCAGTATTTCACTCCCTTCTGTAGTCAAAGAAACAAAGCCACTTAAAAAAAGTCACAAACATTTTGAAGAAGCAAACACGGAAGTACTTGTGAATTTGCTAAATTTTACTCATTCAAAATTAGCTCTGACATTATGTTCATAAAGCCTTATAGGTCAAAAGAGGGCATTTTCTCTCCGTTTTGCTCTACAACTGTTTTCTGAGTCACCTATTATGTGAGAGCCAGAGTAATTATCCTCCTATTCAACTCCTTGCATATAATTAAAATCCTAAAGGTCTCGCATGAAACAGCAAAGTCTAGATAACCAAAGGACTCATCAACAAGTATACAGCAAGATCTTGATATCATAAGCTGCCCACTCTGCTGCATATGATGGTCTGAGGTGGGAAATTCTAGTACTTCAATTTGTAACGAAAGTACACGAGAAACACCACTTATGTGCTTTCCAGAAATTGCTTGATTCGCGGCTATTTTTATGGCTAGGGGCACTTTAGTCACAGCATTTCCCTAAATTTCAGTAAAATACAAACAAACATGCTTATTTAGGATTATCTGTGCCAAGTGCTCGTTTTCACATATCTAGTAATACTTTTTCCTCCCCTACCAGTTTTAACAATTCTTTGTTCGTGAAAATTACAGTGTTATTAATAAATACCCCCTCCCTCCATCTTGAGAAATGATATATGGAAAAAGGTAAAAAAAAAAAAAACCCTGTGATTTAAACTTGCTTCTCAGGGTCCTCAAGTACAGTTTAAGTAATACTTTCACTTCACCCTGAAAAAAACCATGACTACAGAGCAGCGTCACTTCAAAGACCCTCTTAATAAAATCGAACGCTAGTGGAACTTCTCTGTAACAACCTTTCCTATTAGAGGAATTAAGTAGAAGGCTGGTCTTTTTTTGCATTTGATCCGAAGAGATTGAATTAGTGAGGTACCACAGGATCTCACTATGAGGGGGCTGGGCTCTCAGCGCAGCATCATAACACGCTTTCAACACAACCACTGACTTAAGAACATCCCGGGGTTCATCAGAAAAGTGAGATCATGCCAATGGAGTCACTTGCAAATCTCTTGGGTTTAGGTAATCGCTGTGTTCCTAATGATGAACAAGACCAAATTATACACATAAACCCAAGCATCTTATACTCCAAACTCATGGCTTTCTGTCTATAAGTTTCTGAAGCCTCGGCGATTTATCTCCATTTTTGAGTTTAACATTTCACCCTCTTTGGAATACGTAAAAGATCAATCCTATACCCTAACATAATGCCACCTAGATTCTAGGATGTGAAGACAGACATTTCAAAAATACTTAGGCTACTACAATATACTAGTATGCTGCCCAAATTTATGCACTTTCATTTTGGGGATCTAAATATGTACACACATATAAAACATGTGCATGAGCATGATGGCAGGAACTTCCACCATGGACATCAAAGTAGCACCGTGAGAACTCACATTCCTGGAACCGGAGGCTGAGACGTGGTGTCAGCCATAGAAAGTGCTTCTCACCAACAGCAGCAGCTGCCTGTGGGGTTCCAGCATGACAAATGCAGAGCCGCCCCCTGGGATCAATTATACAAAAGCCGTACTTGTGGCGTTAAAAAAAAAAATATTCTGTGTGTTCATCTCCTATTAAAACAGGTTAAGAAGTCAAAGGAGTCCCACCAATCATGTGATTAGCAAATCAATAAGCAAAGCTCTCCCTCCCTCATTCAAACCTCCATGTGAATTCCTTTCGACAGACACCGGTTCCCAATAACCTTTTTCATGATCTCTCATTACATTCAATGAAAAAGAAAAACCTACTCGAGTATTAAGTTAAAGATGAAATGTCAAGCTGTAATTTTTGATCCTAAAAATCAGCTGTCCATATTCCTCAATGTTCCTAATTCTGTTTTAAACAAATAGGTTGGTCTTGTTTAAAAAAATATTTTTTTTAAATCATGACAAAAATTGGAAGAACAAGCCAGTTGTAACTTACCCTCCCGCCTCCAAGCGGACTATCATACCCTCTAAAAAAACCTGTTTTCCCTGAGGAGAAGCAGCAATAATTCCCATTTTAAAGCAGTTCTCTATGACGTGCTCCCGAAGCACAAGCAGCGTTTGCGATACTTACTGAGTGTTTCTCCTGCTGGCCCATAACTCCATGGTTAGCTGGGATTGCTAGTGGTTTCATAATGAAGAAACATATGCTGAACTGCATTTACACATCATGTACCAATCTCTCATGGATGGCAAGTCACCCTCTACAGCATTAAATTAAAAGAAAGGAGAAAAAGAAAAGGAAAAGGAAAAGGAAAAAAAAAAAAAGAGGGGGGAGGAAACCATGCAGCAGCTTAAAGTGTCACTACTGGCAAGCTTAAAAAAAACCCTCACACTTGTAGACCAGAAAAGGAATCTGAGCCACGGTGTTCGTCTCCATTTTTATAACATCGGAACTCTAACCATCTTAGGCTCTGACAAGGCTGAGGAAACCTTAGACAGCTCTCAGTCTTCCCAGAGAAGATCATTTCCGAGACTGAAGAACGAGAGGCAAAAGAAAAGGAGGAAAGAAAAAAAAAAAAAAAGCTAAAATGGCTGACTGCACACAGACTCCCCTCGAAAAGGCTTAATACAGAATTATAGTAGTCAGGGTGGTATGAGAACCGGTCTCTAGCATTCAGCCAAGCATTGTTAATACTCTTGTTTCATTTGCAATCACACAGACGAACCCCTTCAACCAACAAAAAAGGAGAAGAGAAAAAGAGAGAAAGAAAAACCAGGGCAGAGCGTGTGAATCGGGACCTCCTCCCTAGCTGCTAATGATGCTGACAGAGTGGTGACCAGTGATCTCTGTCCCACTCCACTAACCAAGTTTGCACAATTAATCTTAGCAGCATGACACTGATGGACATTTAATTTAATGATGTCTGTCTCTCACAACACAAGCATGACTGCTAGCAAGAGAGTCACTAACACACACACAGCACATGCACACACACACACAATCTCGAGAATCATGAGTCTGAATGCAACACACCAATATAATTACATTATTGTGCTTACTTTGGAGGACCATGGCTGCAGGCAGTTGGCATAGCAACGCACAAGGAAAGCCATTTCCTGGGTAGAGAGAAAGCTTCCTTTCCTAAATAAAAAATTCCTCTTAGGAAACAAACGGCATTGCTGCTTCCTGCAGAAAGCAAGACACTGTAGTCTGTCTCTTAACCTGCAAGGCTCACACTCAATGCAGTTCTAGTGATGTAAGTAGATTTCTCTCTCACCCTCCCTCTCCCTATATACACTGAAATATTCAGCTCAAATGGAACGCACATTCCTTAAGGCTCGCCCCCTCCTCTACTTAACCATTTCACTCATTAAGGTAGCGATGGACAATTCAGATAAAGTAACAAGCTCTTGCCTGTGTTATATCAGCGGCTGTAGGTTAAGCAAAGTCTCAGAGGGATGGAATCCATTGATTGCTGACTCCAAATAATATCACTGAAGACAGGGTGGGAAAACGGAGCAAGGACTTACTTGAACAGCTTTGAACTAAAACATGATTTTGCACCAAGGTGAAGATAAAGGGATGGGAGCGACCTCTTCCCCACCCTAAGGTATCACTGTGCTACAGGAAACAAGTATCTATTAAAAATTTACAAAATGCACATTTAACAAGCTTTATATAAATTTAGAAGATGTGATTTTCACAAACACACACACACACACACACACACACACAGCGCCTTGCAAATAATATCAAAATAAACCCACTTGGGGTTTTTAAAAAAGAGCTCCAATTTAATTTAATTATATCATAAACTCTTCATATCACCTATGTGAGTTACTTGAAAGACATCATCACATGACAAGGAATAAGGACATTTTAACTCTGAAGCATGGGTCACTTTCTTACAGTCAAATCTATAAATGGTATACATAATAGAACATAGGTATGAAAAATCTAGCAACTTTAATAATCAACTTTGGAATTACCAGGATTTGCTAATCTGTGTTTCTTGCCTACCTACTTAACACTGCACCCACCCTAGTCGCTCTGCTTTACCCCTCATATTTAAAGGCAACCATTCCCTCCACACCACTATGTTGGATCTTTCTCCCCATCCATCTCCAACAGACCCCTTTCATAGACTTCTAACATTACCCATCTTCCCTCTTTCTCCACATATATTCAATGTCTCCCCCTTAACTAGAGATGATCTGCACTGGCTTTTAAATATGTTCAGGCATCTCTCAACTCAAAAACAAAACAAAATCCAGAAACCTTCTATGAATCCTACATGCTCCCATGGCTACAGTCTAATCTCTTCCCCACTTCACAACCAAATCTCTCAAGAATTACCTACTTTGACTTCCACCATTTCCTCACTCCACGCACACCGCAGATGAAGGACCATCAGGGTTCTGTTACACAATTTATACATCTAGGCGTTATCCTCACCACCTTTCTCCATGTCCAATCCATCACAATATCCATTAACTAAATTCTCCACCTTGTCTCAAATTTAGATTCCTTTTGACCTCTGCTACCATCCCATGCCAATCATTATTTTTGCCTGGAAAATTCCAAACGTTTCTTTATTGAACTGTCTTGATTGAATTCTAACCCCACTCACCCAACCAGTTTAACAAACTACCTCCTGGGGTCTTTTAAAAACCAAAATATTATCATTTCGATTGAATCCATTAAGACCCTTTTTCAAATTAAAACACATGCTCTCAGTATAGACTAAAACTCTTATTATGGTCTGCAAGATGTATGTTTTCAACACTTACACCACGCTCACAGCCTCTAAGTCACCTGGGCTGCTCAGGCTTCCTTGAATGAGCAAGAGGACCTTTTCACATGTTGATTCCTCTCTGCCTAAAGCTCTCCTTCACCCTCCCTTTCCGGATTGACTCCTACTCCACCCTTAAAAATATACTGGTGAGCTGAAACCTGTTTGGCTCAGTGGATAGAGCGTCGGCCTACAGACTCAAGGGTTCCAGGTTTGATTCCGGTCAAGGGCATGTACCTTGGTTGCGGGCACATCCCCAGTAGGGGGTGTGCAAGAGGCAGCTGATCGATGTTTCTAACTCTCTATCCCTCTCTCTTCCTCTCTGTAAAAAATCAATAAAATATATTATAAAAAATATATATATATACTGGTGAAATGCCCTCAAAGTTATCAAGATATTGCGTATCACTTCCCTATAGGGCTTATTAGAGTTGTGATTTTATATTTAATCATGAAATTATTTAAGAAGTAGTGTCTGCTTTCCCTTCTACACTCTAATCTCCATGATGGTTGGTACTGTGTTTGTGAGCCCCTGTACCTAGCATGGTTTATATCGTAGGCACTCACATTTTCTTGAATGAATAAAATCTCCACTGACTGGGGATGGACATTAGCAAGATCATATCTGATCTTGTAAACTAGTTCCTTTCAAAATTTCAAATACTTTTCTTTAATAGACAAATTATTTCAAAGCAAATGGCACTGATCTTTGACAAAGGAGAAAAGGCAATATAATACAGTAAAGATAGTCTCCTCAACAAATGGTACTGGAACAATTGGACATCAACTAGCAAAAAAAAAAAAAAAAAAGACACAAACCTTATACCTGTCACAAAAATTAACTCAAAATGGATCACAGACCTAAATGTAAAATGCAAAACTATAAAATCCACACAATAACGGGATAGCAGGAGAAAAAAAAACCCCAAAGAACTTGGGTATGGTAATGCCTTTTTAGATACAACAGCAAAGACAGGATCCATGAAAAAAATCATTGATAAGCTAGACCTCATTAAAATTAAAGACATCTGGATCTGTGAAAGATTATTTTAAGAAAATCAGAAGACAAGCCATAGACTAAGAAAAAATATATGCAAAAGACACTTCTGATAAAGGACTCATCAAAAATATAGAAAGAACACTTAAAACTGAACAATAAGACAAAAACAATTAAAAAATGGGCCAAAGACGTTAATAGATATGTCATCGAAGAAAATATATGAATGGTAATTAAGCATATGAAAAGATGCCCAGCATCTTTTCACAGTAATAATGAATCACACTTAATATTACTATGTGTTCATTTATCTATACTTATCGGTAATATCTATAGTGTTTACCCATAGATTTCAATGTGCTCTACAAACATGTAATTAAACATGGTTAAAACAACAATAAGATACCACAATATGACTATTAAAATGGTCAAAATCCAAAACACTGAAACACCAGATGCTGGTGAGGATGTGGAGCAAAAGGAAGTCTCATTCATTGGAAGAGAGGGTGGTGGTTTTTTATAAAACCAAACATAGCAACATATAATCCAGCAATTATACTCCTTGGTATTTACCCAAATGAGTTAAAAGCGTATGTCCACATAAAACCTGCATATGAATATTTATAATTATAATGTTTATATTCATTATTTATATTCATAACTTCATAAACTTTTATTCATAATTGCCAAAACTTGGAAGCTACCAAGAGGTCTTTTGGTAGGTTAATGGATAAACTGTGGTACATCAAGACAATGGAATATTGTTCAGCACTAAAAATAGAGTCATCAAGCCATGAAAAGGCACAGAGAAACCTTATAAATGCGTAACTCTAAGTGAAAAAAGCCAATTGATGGGAGATAAATAGATGGAGCACAGAGGATTTTTAGAGCAGAGAAAATACTCTGTATGATACTATAATGATGCACTTATAGCCATACACATTTGTCCAAACCCACAGAATGTACAACACCAAGAATGAACCGTAAGGTAAAGCAGGGACTTTGAGTGACTATGAAATGTCAATGTAGGTTCTTCCTTGGTTAAAAAAAAAAAAAAAAGTATAATTCTGGTGAGTGATGCTGATATTAGGGGAGGCTATGCATGTGTGGGGGAATATGGAAAGTATCTGTATCTTACCCTCAATTTTGTTATAAACCTAAAACTACTCTAAAAAAAGTTTTTTTAAAAAAAAATAAATGGTGTCAAAAGAGAGAAGCAACCTCATGTCCATCTATGAATGTTTAAACAAAATGTGGTATATCCATAGAATGGAATATTATTCAGTCTTAAAAAGTTATAAAATTCTGTACAAGCTCCATGGATCAACCTTGAAGACACTATGCTGAGTGAAATAATCAAGTCACAAAAGGACAACTACTGTACAATTCCATTTAAATGAAGTACCTAGAGTCATCAAGTGAATAGAGAGAAACAAATGTTGGTTTTGTCAGGGGCTGAGGGTGAGGGGTAAATAATAATGAGAATGAACTTCCAGTTTGAGAGGATGAAAAAAATTCTGAAGATGATGGTGGCAATGGTTGCATCACAATGTGAATGTACTTAATACTACTGAATTGTACACTTAAAAAGTGGTTAAAATGACCAATTTAAACATTACCTATATTTTACCACAATATAAAAAAAAGTAAATGGCAACTCAAGAACTAAATAATCAAGTTCTACAACTTTCACCCATTTAGCCCGTATAACAAAAACTCCTCTCCTCGTTTACATCAAATTACCCCCAAGCTGCGGGTGCCAGGGAAGGTTTCCCATTGCCTGCCTCTCTCTGGAGAAAACGTGCCACTTCTCTCAAGGAGGAAACTAACCGAATGGGAACCTGGCAGATGAAGTCAGGAAATCACACTTCCTCAGGCACGGATGCTTTTCTGTGCTAAGACTAGGTGTGATTTCTCTCACAACCTGGCTTCATGCCTACAACCTACATATCTTAAAACTCATGATTGTAACACTGAAATTTTACTATCCATACTACCTTGTACACTGAAGCACAATTACGCCAGATTATACATAATATGCCACACACTTCTTAAGAAATGAAATATAAACTGAAGATTTAAGAGAATCCCTTATTACAGATTTTACACAAATAATAAATAAATCACGCTTACCTAAAATAGCCTTAATTTGATGAGTTATATTTATCCCATTTGTTAACTACCTAGATTTAGCAAGTAGCATTAAATAGACCCAGCTAGAAAAAAGGGCCATGTAACAACTTTCTGCCCCCGTGTCATGAACAACTAATGACTTCTAGTTATCGGCAACAATGATCCAAAAGATAGAGATTACATAGAGTTTGGGAAACTGCTTAATGCAAAACCTTTCCGTGCTAAATTTAATGCCATTCTATTCACATATTTCATCACCTAAATTATTCCATTTTTAATTACTGTGAACTTGAAAAAAAACGGTCCATTCTTCTCAGTAATGAATCACACTTAATATTAATATGTGTTCATTTATTTATGATATTTATTTGTAATATCTATAGTGTTTACCCATAGATTTTAATGTGCTCTGCAAATATGTAATTAAACATGGTCAAAACCCAAGGGAAGCAATAAAGTAATGTATTCATCTTTCATAGGAAAATTAAGTATATAAGTTTACAGAGTTAGCAATTTAGAAGAATATAAAACAGAACTCCAGGTTGCTAATATAATTTACTTCACTTATCCACTATATATTGATTTCTTCCCTCTTCCCCTTATCCCAAAGGAAAAGCTATAGAGGTTGGAGAAAATCTGTGGGAGAGGCAGAAACAATTTATTCCTTGACATCCAGAAACAAAAATTTTACAATTTTGATTCCTAATGTTTTATTGTTCACCAAAGAAATGACATTAAAAAAATGCTATTTTCTATATGAATACACCAAACCAATTAAGCACTAAGCAAATGCAAAATTAAGTTACTGTATTAGGTTTGGTCGAAAGTTTTAGTTCTCTTTTTCTAAACGAAATATCCCCCCATTAGTATTATAATTTTTTTCTAAAAAAAAAAAAAAGTTGCTTATCTGACAAATTCTTTATATGTGTAATTCAATCCTATATTCACATAATGTATTCCAGCCTTGGGTGCAACTCTGACAGGTCTTCCACACATATCCATCCAAAGCAATCATAGAAGAAATATGGCTAAAGTTTTATTTTTTTTTCTATTTTGACCAAATAAAATGGTAATGCAGGTACATTGTTAAAAATAATTATTAAAAAAAATGAAAGACTGGCACATAATAATTACTGAACAATTATCTGAGTTGAATTAAAACACTGGCTTTAGAAATACTAGCACAGGAAACCTGTTACTTGAATTAGCACTTAGATCTAATTGAGAGTCCAAGAAAGATCACCCAGAAATATTCCAAAAATATGTTCCACAGAAATATTGAAACTATTCTTCTTTAATGCAAGTTTCTAACAAACTGTTTATGTTGTATCTGATTCAGAGTTGGAAAAATAATGCAATAACCTATTCATAATAAATACGCTCGATACAGGGGCAAAGTAGGTTTGTAGTTGCCAGTATGCGAAAAAAGAGTTTATTTTTGTGTTATTATTTATTAATTAATGTATTATTTTTCCATTTGACCAACTGTAATCTACTTTTGCCCCACTCTGTTTTTATATATAATATTAAAAGAGAAAAAAAAATCAAACATTGTATGAGATGAAGATGTGAAGAAAAAAAAAAAAAAAAAGAAGCCTGTAAGTCTGTGAGAAATTCCAACATAAAGAATGGGCCTTTTAAAAATACAATTTTTAAGAACTGAGCAGACTTTAATAGCTCATTTAACAAAGCTTACATCATTTCCTAGGACCTATTTAAGAAAAGAGCAGACCTCATCTTGAAGTGCTCAAGGTTGCAGAGGTGGAGAGAACTTGTACGTGAGTTGCAAATCATACTGCTTTTTCTAGGGACAAGGGCTTCAAAATAGGCTCCTTACCATAGTATTTCATAAGGCAACACTCCAAATGTAAACAGCAATTACTATTTTTATTACTAATTTAGCATGTAACATATCCCCTTATGATTAATATGTTTGCACAAACAATGAATTGCTAATTATGGCTCTATTTTTTATTTATTAATTGATTTGAGAGTGGGGGAGGGAGGGAGGAGAAACATCTATTTGTGCCACTTATTTATGCATCACTGGTTGGTTCTTGTATGTACCCTGACCAGGGATAAATTCCAAAACCTTGGGAGTATCAAGATGATGCTCTATCCAACTGAGCCACCCAGCCAAGGCCAATTATTGCTCTATTTTTATTGAACAAAAAAAAAGGACTATTGAACACAAACTGGAATATAAGCTAGCTGAAGGCAGGGACCATACAACATTTTATTTATCTAATACTGTCAATGGTAAGTTATGCGTATCTCTAGTAATTAACAGACAGTAATGGTTCAAAGAATGAATGCCTAAGTAATTGCACTTAAAACTTTTCAAAACTAACTGGTCAAGTATTACCATACCAGCCTTAGGGTGAGGACACACACATAGGATAACTGTGTAACCATAAATGATGTCCAATTTGTTTACTGACAAAATGAGGAGTTTTGGATAGGGGAAGTGAAACTGGAGGAGCAATTCATGGGGAAAGGTAGATGGGAAGAGTTACCTGTGAAACCGAACTGGCCAAAGTTCCTTATGAGCCAATGCACAATGCTTTAAAACTCTAATGTCATCTGGAGTTACATTATCGGCTAAAATATCCATAGCAAGGAAGACAGGAAGTTCTACTGTAATCTGCACTGTAGGACCTTATGTAAGTTACAGCAACCAGTTCTAGACTTTATTACTCATTATCTCCCCTTGACATCAAGACTTGGGGGGAGATAATCAGTAACTGTAGTATTCAAACAGCAGGAAACCTAAATGATAAGATAAAGTGCTTAGGAAAGCTACAAGAAGTCAGGAAGTGGCTCAATGGTTGAGCATTAACCTATAAACCAGGGGGTTATGGTTCGATTCCCGGCACATGCCTGGGTTGCAAGCTTGATCTCCAGTGGGGGAAAGGGAATGCAGGAAGCAGCCAATTGATGTTTCTCTCTGAAATCAATAAAAATACGTTTGGTTTTTTTTTAAAGGCAGGAATGTTTAATCCAGAGAAAAGGCTTAATGGAGTAGGATCTCTTTAAGTATCTGAAGCATAGTTATATGAAATGTAATATGAATATTCATTCATGTTGCTTTAGAACATATCCAGAACCATGAACTAAAATTACAGAAAGATTTCAGCTAAACATAAGGAAAACTTTCTTCATGATTAGCCTTTTTCTACAATAAATAATAACTGCTATGATTTACTAAACCCTTACTTTGTTCCAGGCAACAAGGTACAATTTTGACATGATATTAAGGACTAGCCTGCAAATATCAGTCCAACTGTAATTTTTCTTTTTTTAATCCTCACCCAACGATATTTTTTTCATTGATATTTAGAGAGAGTGGAAGGGAGAGAGAGAAACACCCATGTGAGAGGGACACATTGATTGGTTGCCTCCTACATGCCCAGGACCAGGGCCAGGAGCCTGCAACCGAGGTATGTGTCCTTGACTGGAATCAAACCTGGGACCCTTCAGTCCCCAGGCTGACGCTCTATCCACTGAGCCAAACCGGCTAGGGCAGTCCAACTGTAATTTAAAAGCAGAGACTGAATGTTAGTGATTATAAGGAAAAAATAAATTTAATTAAATAGTTTGGCTGGGAGATTCCTAAAATCTTTTCAAGTTCTTAAAGTTATCTATCTAACACGGCTGTTACCAAACATTAGCTGCTTGTAAAATGGCAGTAGAAGGAATAATATGATATAGAATTATAGTAAAAGTAAGTTCACATGAATGGAAATTAATCTATCTTGGGGTAAAATTTCCTGGTAGAAATTATCCTTTATGCTGAGACTTTTGTCTTCCTACTTAGGCAGTCAGAGGGTAATATTAAAATGCTCTTACTCTTGAAAAAATTATAGAGACAATTAGACAATAGTTTAGAGGTTTTCTTTTTAACGTCCTTACTTTCCAAATTTGTCAAACTTAAGGTAAGTAAAAAATAATTTTCTTAATGCTACCAATAATTTGAATTATTAAAAATTGTGCATAACTAGGTATTCCATTTTATAGAGAGTTTTTAAAACCTCTTGAAATTATTTAATGCTTTCAATATTCTTAAATATTACCAAAACACTTCCAATATTTTCTGGTGCAGAAGCAAGCAAATTTATGATGGTGGTTTTTCACCTCTGAAAACTATGACTACTTTTAGATATCTGCAAGTAGTTTTGGTTCATTAAAAAGTCATACTTTAGAAAAGATCTTTTAGCGAGATTTGGCTTTTATTACTTATATTAGTGAATCTAACTTTTAAAACACACTAATTTATTATGAAATGGTACTACTTACCAGTGAAAACCTATGTCTGTATAGGAATAAAACTAGAAAGGTTAAAATGAAAAAATTTCTGGGCTTGATTAACGAGAGATACATCGTTCAAAATGGAAAAACACTTAATTGCAACAAAAAAATGATTAATCAAACAAAGCCTACCATAATTGCAAATGAACTCAGTAATTATTCTTCGTATTGGACAGTCTATGCTCTATTCTATTTCTTTTCAAGGTTCTTAAATAGTAGGCATCTAAAATAATTTTATGTATCAGGAATGTGAAAAGACCTATGTCCATGTTTGACTCTACCTGAGTAACCATGAAAATTGAACATGTTAGTTCATCTTTTTGACCTTAGCATTCTTACCTCCTAATAATAGAGATACCATTACCTAGAGTTTAGAACTGCAGAGAAGTTTAATTGACAAAACATATGAGAAAACACCTAGCTGACTGGTATATATCATAAGCATTCAATAAGGATCAATTCTATTCTTCTAAGATACTCTAAAAAGGCAGTTGCATTCAAGGTTTGGGCAAACCATTAGTTAATGTTCTACAGATGTCTGGTATTGATATTCTTGTGCCAATATGCTTGTATAGAACTGTTAATGCAGATGGATCTATAATGCCACTCGTAGAAATATAAACTAATGCCAATTCTGAGAGTTTGATCCAAAGACATCAACATATAATCTAGATACTGCTGAGCATCTATTATATGCTCACAAAATGTATACATTGGCATACAATATACTGTCAGCTTTCAAAGACTCTATTGACTCTTCAGAAATTTAATTTTTAACAAACATGTTTCCATTATTAAAATCTAATACTTAAAAAAAAAAAAAAAACACCTAATGTCTCCAAATAGATATCAAAACATATAAGTTTTCATGATGGTTCAAGAATGTTCATCCTAAAAGAAAATGACAGAATTTATAAATGGAAGCAGCAATCAACGTTCGCCACCAGGAACAGAATTGTGACTGCCCCTCTGATATAATTAAATATTTTCCAGACAGGAAATGCTTCCAAGTAAATTTGCCTGGAATTAGAAGATTGTCTCAAAATAGAAAATATTTTAGATGCCACAGAAATTCTTTAAATGTTCTCTTGAAAAAGAAGCCAGCCTATCAATAGGACCACATGAGCTTAAGATGACAACGTTCAGTCTTCCTTATAAATAAATGAATAAACAAAGCCCAACCCATACATCTAAGTTGTCCCTCTCCTTAAAAGCTGTAAAAAATGCAAACAGAATATTTTACCTATTTATATTTTAATTGCACTTAGAAATTTTTAATTAATACCATGCTGATATTTTAAAAGATACTACTAGAATATTTAATTATATATCCAACAATTACAATTGTTAGAATTGCTCACAAGTGGTCAGATGGGTCATATTCATGGAAGATTATATCTCCTGGTTGTGCCATAAAGTAGCAATTAACAGTATTAACACACAACCATAAGCCTATAATGAAGCACTAAACAGAATAAGGCATTCACTCATTCATTCTACACTTGACCCCAAGACTGAGGTGGATAGTACAGGAAACAAGGAATCAGGGATGAACTTCAGAAACCACCCTGGTGAGTTCAACAGTGTGTATGACATAAGCAAATGTATTGTTCACCATGTGAAATAATTACTAAATGATTACCTCAGGGCAAATGTGTAACAAAATCCATTTTTCTTGATGGCTTGTATTTTGTAGAAAATAAATGTTATTTCAAGGACATAAAGCAAAATAATAATCTGTTAGACCAAAATTTAAAAATATACGGACCATTCAATCCAATGGACTTTTAAGATAAAAGATAAAGACCAAAACTAATAAGATATTAATATCATGTGCAAACAACTAGGAGGCATGGTATTTACAATAGAGGTAAAAATATAGTAGGGGAGAAAATTAGACAATTATTTAACGCAGAAATTTCTCTTAGAAATAATGCAGGAAGCTACAGTGATCACTAACCCCGAAGAATATTCATGTGGACATTTCTCTTTCATCAAGAGAAACACACCATTTCAAATTTGGGGAGCAGGGACATTTCCAGTCTGATAGTAGCATACTTTCATACCAAGCATTTGCATATATAATTTTTAAATATTTTAAAATTCTGCATAATGGCTAATTATCTTAACAGGGAAGGGGAGATAGACAACTTTTTTGGGGGGCGGAGGGGGGGGGGGCCAGAAAGGGACTTGAAAAAGAAAATTCCTGAAGAGAAAAATGCTCTAAATGAGAAATACTAAATCAATTAAGTAAAAACATCTTGGAAGCTCACTACTGTAACTACAACCATGGATTGTTGGTAAGCATCCCATACAATTAATATACTTAAAACACAATTATTTAATGTAAAGCATTTTCAATTTCTTCTGATTCCATCCCAAGTTAGCTTGGGAACTTTCCATTTTCTTCTAGAACCTAAAAGGGAATTAAGCATCAAGAAGAAAATGGAAGTAAGGAGAGAAATAAGACAGGAAAACCAAGTCAAGGCCAATGCCACAGGCCTGTGCTTTATGCAGCCTCACAGAGCCCTGCGCTCAGAAGGACTCCTGTGCTTGTTTTTTCATGGAACACTATTTTTACTCGAAGGAACAAATAATGGACAAATGATGTTATTCAGACTTGGGTATTTGGCAGGTATTTTCTTGAAAATGAACAAGTTGAGCTTGTCACTGCAAGGAAAACAGCTGATAGTACTCTGTCAATGATAAAATTTCAGATTTCAAGTAAAAATTAGACTTTTGGAACACCATGAGCTTGACAGCTTCCCCAAAATTAAGGCCTCTTAATAAGACTGGTAGTGACTTATCAAATGTGATTTTTTTTTTTAATGTTGTATAACATGCCAAAATTTGGAAGACTGCTTAACTCAGTGAGCAATGCATGATATTTCCAAATCATGCATGGAGTAAAGTCATTCAACATGTAAAACCATGATTTTTAATAAAAGAAAGTAAGAAAACTTCACTGACATAGTTATATGTTCCTCATTGCAAGCAGACCTTTAAGAAACTGTGACTTGTCAACTTTTGGTATAGTATATTAGTAATATTACTTGAAAAACTGTTAAAATACTTCTCCTTTTTCCAACTACCTGTGGGCGGCCAGATTTTCTTCATATACCTTACATACTTCAACCAGAAGAGCATATCATAACAGACTGAAGTAGAAGTAGATATGAGAATCCAACTGTCTTCTATTAAGCCAAATATTAAATATACTAGAGGCCTGGTGCATGAAAATTCATGCACTGGAGGGGGGGGGGTCTCTCAGCCCGGCCCACCCCCTCTCACAGTCCAGAAGCCCTCAGGGGTGGGAGGCCACCCAGTGATCAGGGGAAGGAGACGCCCCATCACACCTCTGCTGCTGCCACTGCCAGCAGTGCAAGCCTTGGCCAGCCCTGGTTACCTGAGTCACAGCCTTATTCACTGTGGGCGCCGCCATCTTTGAGGGCAGGGCAGTCAATTAGCATATTCCCTCCTTATTGGCTGTGGGTGTCACCATCTTTGTGACGGCGTGAGGATCAATTAGCATATTCCCTCTTTATTAGATAGGATTTGCAAAGTATAAAACAATACCACTCTTCTTATAATTTTTGTTTTATAAAATAGTCATTTCCATTAAAAACCCTTATATTAATGTATAATGGGTTTATTATTTTTAATTAATATGTATTTTTTATTATTCAGTTTTAATTTCTAATATGGCAAATACTGATATAGATAACTCATATAAACAGAAGTTTGTTGGAGTCCTCAAAAAGTTTTAAGGAGTTCTGAGAGGAAAAAAAAAGTTTGACAACTGGTGTTCTAAGAGATGAACTAGGAAAATAATCAGCCTCTTAGTTCATTTTTTTTAACCCTCACCTGAAGATATGTTTGTTTTTTTATTAAGTTTGAGAGAGAGAGAGAGACAGAGAGAGAGGTGAGAGATAAACATTGATCAGTTGTCTCCCTTACACAGCCCAACTGGGATCAAACCTGCAACCTAGGTATGTGTCCTGACTGGGAATTGAACCCCCAAACTTTTTTGGTGGACAGAACGATGCTCCAACCAACTGAACCACCTGGCCAGGGCTTAGCTCTTTTAAAGAATTCTCAGTTATATTTAGATTCCATTAAGACAAAGTTCTACATTTACATAAAATACTACTTCAGCTGAACCCTCTAAAGACTTAATCCACTTGCAGAATGTTAACTGTTCACACTGTTCCAGTCTAACTAAAGTTAGACTGACCAAAAGTCAGGCAAACATTTGTCCCAAGGAGAAAAAAAGACTGAAGGTATCAAGTGCTCATCAATAATGCCGATTGTCAAGGGCATCAATACCATCAAGAATATCAATGATACCCAAGTATTCCCTACATCCATTTGGCTGAGGATATATATGCTTATTTCACAAATTAGCAAATGGCAACATGATCTTTTTCTAAAAGTTTTCTGAGTATTCCAAAATTCCTGATGATTCAAACAACTTTTATAAGGTTCATAAAAATACATATAAAGAAATGGATGGAAAGTAAAAAGTATACTAATAATTAGTGAAAGAAAAATGTTACAGTTTGAGATTTTAACTTTATTGTCTAACACTCCCAAATGCCTTCTAGGTTACTCCAAAACCACAGGTGACCAAATATTATTGCTAGTCTCATAGACATCTGAGTAAAAAAAAACAAGACAATGTGAATTATTTTCTTTTTCATCCTCAATTTCTTCCCTTCTGACTTACCCTGCCCCCCAAAATTTATCTCAACCAGTAATTCACATTTCAGATCTGGCCCACTCCACTACCACATCATTTCTCCTCCAGACTAGTAGTTCCAAATACCACATTACATTCAACTATCCCTATGATCATTCCACTTAAAAGGGGAAAAGGAAAATTAATTTTTTTTTTAAAAGTCACCTGATCCCATACTAAGTCCATAAGAACTTGCTTTAATATAAGCCATTATTTGGCAAGGCTTTTTGTTTTCCAATAGATTGTACAATTATTTCCCCCCAAAATATCTTAAAGTTATTTTTCAGTCTATGTCTGACCTAAACAATCACATGGGATGCTAGGCATATCTGTGAATCACTGTATTCAAGTCAGTCAAAAGTTTACTACTGATAGTCTTTACAATCCTGAACTGTAAACTTAGAAACAGTTAAGATGGTACATTTAATGCTATATTTTTTACCAAAAATATAAAAAAATAATTGATTATGCACTTTAAATAGCTGAACTGTAACTCAATAAAGCTATTTTTTTTTTTAAGTATGGATTGGTTCCTAATTAGGGTTTTTTTTTTTTAAAAAAAAAAAAGGAAAAATATTTACTACTGAAATATGGATAATGACTAATTTCTTGAGAAAATAAGGGGGAAATTTTATGTACACAAATATGTGTAACATATAGTAGGCATTTTGAAATTATTTTAATTTAAATAATTAAAATTTCCTTTCGCAAGTAATTTAAACCTAACACCTACATACTGAATGAAAGGCTAGAGCTTCTTTCAGAGGCCAACAGTATCTTCTAGTTAACAGAAAAGAATTGCAAGTTAATGTTCTAACACTGGATTCAAAATCAAAAGAGAACATTTCTAGACACTCAGTATTTCAAATAGCGAAAACAGACAACTTTACAACTGATAACTTAAATCATAAAAAAGATCAATTCAGCACTGGCAGCAAGTAGGTCTCAGTATCGAAGTAGATTTTTCCAAAGAAAAGAGACATTTTTCAAATCAGCAAAATCTCATGACCAAACATAAATCACATGATAAGAAATGAAACAGTCGAAGATGAAAAGGATCTTTGCTAAATTTTTAGCCAAGTATATTTAAGACGTATACAGGCACAGAGAGCCACCAGCGCTCATAATTAGAGGCAGCACAACGTGGCAGTGATCTTTCTGACAAATAAATTGCTTGAAATATTGCATGACTTGCTACACAACACCCACCCTTATTACTTTCAATTTCCAAGTGCAACCAAAAGATGGGTCCAATTATGACATCAATACAAGCTTTCTTTCAAAATGGAATGAAAGAACAGTAAATCCCAGTGGGCACGGTAGTTCTGCAGCAGAGATGATGTAATACATAAAAATAGACATCCTCTAACAGAAGCTGAAACTTGGGTAAACAGCACAGTGCATACTATTCTCAACTGCCTTGCATGAATTTGCAATGCATGTTGTTAATAGAGCGAGAGAAATCGTTTTATTCTTTAAACTGTTTCCTGATTTACATTTCAATTTCTATATATCCTCTATATTGTAATTTTCCAATCTGTGTAAATTAAATCAGCATAAATACCTGATTATGATTGCAAGGAAGAGAAACAGCCCCCCCTCCAAAGCCAGGAGATGGAGACCACGGCAGCAGTGTTAACACGCTGCATTTTGCCAGAAATTGCAGCACATATGGCACAGGATTGTTATGTCCACCTATTGTTCAAAGACCTTTCCACAGGGAGCTTTCTGCAGGATTTTAAAATGCAACATGATCTAAGTGAAGAGGAACCAGGAAACCTGCTAATAATGAGCGTGAAAAAGCAAAGGATACTTTGGGCACTCCTCTTTAAAAAAAACTCTCCTATGCAAATAAAACATCAGGCACGAATATGATAAATAGTATCTAACAAAATTTGTGATTTCTTTTTTTTTGGTGTGTGTGAGTGTGTGTATGTCACTCTTCTCTAACACTCTGCACACACACTCCTTTCCATTTTTCATTCCCTGACTCAGTCTGCACATTTCTATTGGGCTTTTTGGATTAAAAATATTTTTCTTTGAGCCAAAATATTAAAGCCATTCAAGCCATGCCTGATTCCTCAAGGCGCCCTGTCTATGTGTCCCTAAGTACCTGGAGTTCCCTGCATCTGATAATGTACTTCCCTATATTCTACTTGTCTGTATTCCCTGTGAGATTATAAAGTCACTAAGAGCAAGATTCTGTGTGTCCTGTCAACCTTTATAGCCCCAGAGACCCTTTATGGCACAGACCTGAAACAAGGTAGGTATTCAATAAATATTTGTTAAATGAACAAAAAATGTAAGTGAAAATACTAACTAAGCTTTCCTCTCTGTAAGAAATAGAATACACAAATTTTCTTTAACTCTATCCTGTTATATTTCGCAAACAGGCATCGATGACAATATTTAAGACAAAGGTTTAGGTTCAATTAAGAAATTGATGAATTTAAAGAAGAATCAAAGTACTGAAATTAATAGACTGTCTCTATAATTGAATAATTTCTGTATATGCATGTAAACAGGTTTTAAAATATCACATGAATAAATTAGTCAGGTGGATATAAATTGATTGTTATAAATTAAAATTCTATGACCTTAATATTCAAGAAATTTAGTAGATATACAAGTCATTGATATATTATGCAAAACACATTCTCTTTCTGTAAGAAGCTAATATTAGATTGAACCAAGACCTCAGTAAAAAATTAAATAAATAATAAGTGGCAAAGCAAAGTCATGACATGAGTATAGTTATTACCTATTTGTAATTCAAAAACAATAGCAAAAGTCAAAAAGTTTAGTTTCAAGTAAAAGTGTATAATTACACTGTAATTTTTCATGTTTCAATAACTAAACAATTTTTTAAACTAATCAAAACTATCAAGAAGTCCTTAACTGAGGATGAAACCAACTTAAATCTACCTCTTAAAAAAAAAAAAAAAAGACGACTTCAAAGATCAATAAGATATAATCTAGGAATAACTATATAAAGACGATAAGAAAAAGGACTTGTCTTAAATTACTATAAAGAATAACCTTATAAAAACTGGGACTTATTTTCATAAGCCTCATATAAGAATCAATCATATTACATGGATTGCCACATTTTATAAATATTGCATTATCACTGACTATAATAAAAAAATGATTCAAATAATATTGTAATATTACATTTAATTCAACTTACATTATATTAATTTTATACAGTATTTTTGTTACTTTTGTACACCTGTACTAAGAACTTTAAACTAAGCCTAATCTACTAAAAGACTCAATACATAATTATTAAACAGTACTCTGAAGTATATATTCATATTGTAGTAAAGGACTACTAATAAAATGTGTGGGACATATCTTTTTATATGATGGCCCAAGGGGTTTTGATTATTTCAAAAATTCTGCACTGATTAAAATTTTGTTACACTGTGTTCAAATCTTCATAGTTCAAATTTGTACACAACAGACAGAGCCTCACTTTTCTGGGGGAGTAGGAGTGGGAATGAAAAGTCAATCATAACTTCCAAGTGTGAAGAGCATTTTAATTATGCAACCAGCCTTAAAAAGGCTGAAAATGTTTGAAATGTCCATTGGTACACATAACCTCCACAGTGTAGCCAGGACAACTTTTCTTCAGCCTTCAGCCTAATATCGCTGTATCATTTTTGCTCTTTCCAAACTCAGAAGATGGTAGAGCTGTTTTTTCATTAAAATAAAGGAAAAATAAAAAAGATGACAGAACAGGCATGTACCGGCTTCTCCATGACTCCAGTCCTTCTTCCCCTTAAGTCCTACCACCTCTCCTGTCCATTTTTACATGGAACTCAGACTTGCCTTTCCACAGAAACTTATAGAATCAATTACCAATGAATGCAGAGAGCGCCTTCATTATGGGCAAAATAAAAAAACTTACCCCCCCCCCCGCCACCCACCCTATTCTAAACCTGGAGACAAGGTAAAGCTGTCCGAAGCCCTGTCAATCTCCAAATCTTCCAGCCTCTTCCAGGAACCTACCTACCACTTGCCTCTACATCTTTACTCACTCCAAGACTGACAATTCATGCCACATCCCATTTTCTGGCTGTCTTAAATACAGCCTCAGATGCACCTTCAAAAAACAGGATCCAATATTTTCAATTATGACCATGTTGTTGCCAAAATTAGTTAAGAATATAATCAAAATGTAAGGAAATGCTAATGAAAGCCATCTCCAATCTTCTCCTCTCACTGCATTTTAAAATATTTTTTCTTTCGGCAAACCTCACACACTTGCCTTGAAAAAAATGTCCTGATAACACTATACATGGACTACATGGGTATTCATGTTTCTGAATCAAATTATTATCATCTGTTTTAAACTACTGCAACAAGTCAAATTTTTTAAAGTGTACGTAAAGTATACATAAAAATTCAGTGCACATTTTAATTCAATTCCTAGTTCTAAATAGGAATTAGACTGATAATTTTTCACATTAAAAAAGGAGGATTAATTACACACTGATATATCTTTTAAAATATTGTTATATATTTTTTAAAGTATACATTTACCATGTAAAAGCTCAAAACACTGGTGTATTTTTAAAATTTTTTATACAAAATTTAAAAATTTTATCAATTTTTTTTGGATTTACCACACATCCTTTTAAAATTAGCAGTGCTTCTAAAATATAATATAGCAATCATGATTCCTGTGGCATTTTAATATGTATGTATTTTTTTGTATGGAACATAAAATAATTGCCTCATTTTAATTTTAAAAATTATATAAATATTTCATGCTATCAGGCAAGGTTATAATAATAGCCAAAGATATTATATTGATGATAGACTTCTAATGTGAATTATATTATTTACAACCTTTTCCCTGTGTAGTAAGAAACCTCAACCACAAAATTTTACTAGTTCCTTAAATCAATTAGTTTCCAGAGATAAACCATTTTTAATTCCTTGATTCCAAATTTCCTGATAAACCCAAAATTTGACCCGTAATTTCAAAAGAGTATCACTGAAAAATCATAAATTAGTCATGTACTGGCATGAAAATGAGCAAAGGTATTATTATAGGCCTCTTGATTAAAATATAGAATGAAATAAAAGCATGAAATCTGGTTAAAAATAAAGTGTAAGTAAGAAAACATAAGCAATTTTTAATTCTTATTTCCCTTTTGACTCAGCCTTTATTCTGTCATTTTACCAGTGGTCTCTCAAAATGCTCTCACATTGAGATTCCCAAAATTTAAAGCTTTCATTTATAACATTTAAAATAAAATTTCTAAGGAAATTTTACCTAAGCTTTCACACAAAAAGCAAATAAACGTCTCTTATGTCTGTCTGTCTTTCTCTCTTCACGTTTTTACTTGTAAAGAGGGTTGGTGAAGAACAGTGCTCCCCTCATTCTTAAAAATAAGTAGGGTGTACTTTTGTTCTTTCTTCAAAGAAAGTGGGCAATTCATCCCCAGATCTGCACAAATAATGCAGCCTGTGCCATCACCTAAGCCACTGATAGTTTCAGATTTTTAAGAGATTTTACTAATTCAGGGGAAAATACAAATGAGACTAAGCAAAACATATCAATATTATAAACTCATTATTTACAGTGCAAATTGACAAATAAAATTAGGTTAGTGTTAGGAGACCACACACAAATTACAATACCTGAGATTTAGTGCATTCCTTTGAGCCAAAATGAAATGAGTGCCATAGAGGAGGAAAGGAAAAGATGAACATTATCAGACATGCTATAGTACATCTGCCAAAATGAAGATAATGTTAATATTAGGTTAAAAATGACCATATAGAATTGGCTATATGTATAACATCCTCTCTGTTCTTCAGCCATGCACTTGAAATGCACTTGCAATCATTTAAAACCACCTGTGAAGTATGATCATGCATCCTTTAAATAAACTTTGCACCCTCAGTCCTACCCTACCAGGCTTCTTTCAGAGAGAAATATTTCTGTTAAGAATAAGTAAATATGACTTAGAGCTAATAAAGAATAATTATTTTTACTTTATTCTTTTTATTTTGTGGTATCATATATACAAAATTGTTTCCTTAAATTAAAATATATTCGGTAAATCAATGAATATTATATAATTAAAACACAATCTGCACACAAACACACACACACAAAAAAAAAAAAAAAAAAACAGGGTCCAATATTTTCAATTAAAGCCATGTTGTGGCCAATCTGAACTCACTTAGTAAAATTAATACCAACATTTCACATGTTAGTAAACAAGTACATGATCCATTAGCAATCAAGTTGAATGTTTCATCCTAGTACGAATTTCCTCTAACAAAAGTACCTGTTGACCAGGTACAACATTTTTTAAATCAAAATAACTTTAAAAAATTAATCTTGTAATAAAAAAACACACAACACTACACATTTTTAAAAATTAGTTGAAAAAAGGGCAGTGATAAAGGGAAAGTGATTGAATCAGGCCCTGCTGGTGTGGCGCAGTGGATTGAGCATCATCCTAAGCACCAAGAGGTCACCAGTTTGATTCTCTGTCTGGGCACATGCCTGGGTTTCCGGCTCTATTCCCAGTAAGGGGCGTGCAGGAGGCAGCTGACCGATGTTTCTTTCTCATCGATGTTTTCTCTCTCTCTCCCTTCCTCTCTCTCTAATCCCTCTAAAATCAATAAAAACATACTTAAAAAATTTTAAACCAATCAGGTTTAACACTAAATTTTAATTAATTGATACTCCCACTAACTATCTTAGTATGGAATCTGATATGGAAAAATAATTCTAAAGCAGAAAGAATAATACTAATATTAGTACATGGCTAAAATATATTATACTATTAATATGTACAACTATTTTTAATCTATATTTCCTTCTTCCATGATGTTCCATCAACACTAAAAATACTACCTTCTTTTATAGACAATGGAAACAAAAAACCTTTCATAATTTTTTTTTAATATACCAAGTCTCTTCAATAAACAAAGCTGTCTTTATGATGAGCAAAAAGCAACCCAAATGAGCTCAATGAAAGGATTCAACTCTAAAATTCATGTTAAATTAAAATAGTACATGGGTAGTGAGAGAAGTAGGAGGGTAGCTGGTGATCAAAAGTGCTTAAATATTCAAATACAAAGAGCTCTCACAAACAGAACATATGAAGTGTGGGTTTAAAATATATCACTTAAAGTTACTAAAAATTAAATACATAATTTTGTCTAAATACATTTTCCCACACCTTTTGCACTTATAGTTTTTTGTAAAAAGAAAGAAAAAGACAGGTTAGAAAAAGGTGAGATGTAATGTTGTCAATTGTCTATTTTTATTTTTTTCATATTCTTATTTTAAAATTAATATAAATGACTATTCATTTAATGGTATTACATATATAGATAACACATCTTTGGCTATATTATGACATATATAAGAATTCAAGCTACTTTCTTTTTGAAAATATAAATCATGAAGTATATTTGCAAATATTTTAGATTGGCTATCAGGAGAAATATGGCATAGTACAGCCAGGCAAAAAAAAATAAAATAAAAAAGGTTCTAAAATTGCCTCTATTGGGGTCTAGTACAAACCACTCATCTGTGTCTTGGTTTTCTCAAACAAAAAATAGCTTCCTTATCAAATATTTATAAATAAATGACAATCAAGCATTTAAAAGGATCTTTGAACCTATTAGAAATACTTCAGACCATCTTTATATAGCTACTTTTTGAATTAAAAAAAGCTATGATAGTGGTCATTAAGATGTGGGATGGCTAAAATTTTAGATTAAGATAAGAACTTAAAATATCCCAGTCACAATTATACATGCTGATCACAAAACTGATCTTCAGAGAACATTTTAAGAAATAAAAAGGCTAAACAATGTCTTTTGATGTCTTATTTCAATGCTCTTTAAAACTATTCATATTATGTGTGTTTCCAGCAAAAACTGCAATTTAAGTATAGAATTATTCATCAAAAATAGGAAGTTTAAATAGAAAATTAAAAGTTTTGTCTTTGTACAAAACTCCAAACAAAAAATGAAAGATAAATAAATATATCATACATGTGTGACTTACCGTATGATAGCCTCTAGGCAACGGTGGTTTGCCCACAGGATAAGGATCCACAGTGTCAATAATTGTTTGCCTTTCACCTTTCTGGTTAATCTTTCTAAATCTCCTTCGAGACTGTCGATGAGAAGCTTGACGCTGAAAATATTCTTCATTTTCATCCATATAGTCCACCTGAAGGAAAAAAAAGCCAAAAAAATTTCATTTCTTCAAACATGATATTCTAAATCAAGATTAAATGTAGAATAAAACGTACAAATAGTCCACATTCATTCATTTTGCAAAGACATTTGTAGCCAAACTATCTAAACAGATTCTTAAGTGTTTTGGAACTTCTCTGGAACGGATTGGTTTTGAGTAACTTTTCTTTTACAAAGAGGCATTTTCAGTTCCACTTAGGGACAACATGGGTAATTCTTGAATTTCCTGTACTTTGAAAAGGAAAGATATTTTCAGTTAGTCTTTGTACTGATCTAGTAGTGAAAGAACCACAGGATATATTACCACACATTATGAAAGCAACTGCCCCATTGTCAACTAAAGCACAAAAACGCTGATGGATATGAGTAAATCTGTAAAAACCCCCAAATCCAAAATGACTGAAATAGAACTGCTAGCAGAATGGCTTTGGTAGATTCCCTAAGGGTTCCTCTTCCTACTCTCATTCTGTGGATTCAGTTTCTTTTTTTTATATAGTGTTGTTTAAAAAAAAAAATCCTCATTTCAAACATTTCAGAAACTCTGGTGAATGGACTAATAGAGAATATGCTACATTAAGTTAATCCTCATCATACTGATATAATAAAATGTGATTACTCAATATACTAGAGGCATATTTCAATGCTAAAACTATTCTCACACTGGCAACCCGGTAGTTTGTATACTATCAGAAAGTATAAAATTCTCAAGGAAATGCTGAAGATCAAAAAGCCTTCAGAGAAACCCCAAAATAGCACTAATGAAGGTCAAAATTTCTAGGAAGTATCTAAAACCTTTTAAAGATCTGTTTCAGCAAGGTTCTATTTATCTGCCTACATTTTTTTCAATCCTAAATCTTTAGTCGCCACCATGCCACTTCCTCACTTAAGAGTAAATTTTGTGAAATTTTACCAAAAGTGTTCGCTAGCTTTGACAAGGAAGTTCTCGTTTCTGATGGAATTTTCCTGCATCGTAGGGGAAAACCCTATTGTTATCTCTAAATAGAGTGGTAGTCTACCAAATACTTTATTAAATGTGAATTAAAAACTTCCAAAATAACCTATATTACCAGGTTTTCCTGGTGAAGGGATGCTGGATGAGGAATAACTGGATTATCACATCAACTGAATGTCTACACTGGGAATTCCTACCATCATTCTATTTTAGTTGCTGATTTTTTTTTAAAAGGGATACATAGTATGCTACTTTACAATCACTTTTATATATTAAGGACGAATGTGGCAGGTGTTTTATAAAGCATCAAAAAATGTTGCTGCCCTGGCCAGCGCAGTTCAGTTGGTTGGGTGTTGTCCCATTCACCACAAGGTTGCTGGTTCGATTCCTGGTCAAGGCACATGCCTGGGTTGCAGGCTCAATCCCTGGTAGGGGGTGTGCGAGAGGCAGCCAATCAATGTTCTGCTCTCACATTGATGTTTCTCCCTCTCCCCCTCTTCCTTGCTCTCTCTAAGAAATCAATAAAAAATATTTTTTAAAAAACATTACTAGTATCTATTTAGCATTATTATTATTATGTATATGACTTATCTAAATATAGTTTTTAAATCACACAGTTCGGCTAATGAGAGATTAAGATTTTGACAGACCGTTTAACCAGCAAACTAGTACCCCATTTTTATTTTTATTAGTTTAAAAAATTGAAGTGATTTTCTTATGGTAATTGTTGTCTGAATACATATCACTGTGATTCATTTTACTGGTAAGTATCTCACTCATTTTGAACAATATTTGGAGAGCTAAAATCCTGTAATTCAAAGAGATTCTCTCCAAATCTTAATTACATGGTATTATCATAGATTGATTTACAAAGTTCAATCAGCAAACATTTAGGCACTTGCGTCCTTTAAATTTTCTATCTTTTTTCATTTAATCGAATCCTGTAAATAATTATGATTATGAACTCAAACTTACAATAAAAGTTATACAATAAATATATCCACACTTATAAAATATGTAATACACTATTATAAGTAGTTTGTGAAAGTAATTTAATTGTATAACTTTTTAAAGGGGAAAAGAATGTCTTCAGAAGAATATTCTTACCACGATCATTTCAGAAGGCTCTAAAACAATGCATTCACAGCCACGCCTAAAGCTTCCTGCAGAACGCTTGCCAAAACTAGAAAATAAAATAAAAAAAAGATTTAAAAATATAAAATTTAAGCCAACCCTCAAGATTAATAAAAACTAGAAACAATACAAGAAATACACATTGGAGAAAGATAAACTATCTTTAATCATTATTTACACAGAATGACAAGGAATAATTCAAATTGTTAAATTTCAGACATATACAGGGTGTCCCAAAAAATGTATTCACACTTTAACAGCGGATAGCTCAATTTTTTAAAAATGACACTTTAAAAAAATATTTATTGCTTTCAGAGAAAAAGGGAAACAAAGATAGAAACAGCAATGAGAGAGAATCATTGGTCAGCTGCCTCCTGCACACCCCCTACTGGGGACTGAGCCCACAACCTGGCCATGTACCCTGACCAGGAATTGAACTGTGACCTCCTGGTTCATAGGTCAGTGCTCAATCACTGAGCCACACTAATCAGACTGATAGCTCAATTTTGAAATTGAAATGTTATTTTAATAAACACTGCCTTACAGAGAAATCAAGATAGTGGCATAATAAACATGGTACTCGCATTCTCCCATAACCACATCAAAATTACAACTAAAATACAGAGCAACCATTATTCAGAACTGCCTGAAATCTGGCTGAATGGAAGCCCTACAACTAGAGCCGTGGTCGGCAAACTGCGGCTTGTGAGCCACATGCGGCTCTTTGGCCCCTTGAGTGTGGCTCTTCCACAAAATACCATGGCCTGGGCGAGTCTATTTTGAAGAAGTGGCGTTAGAAGAAGTTTAAGTTTAAAAAATGTGGCTCTCAAAAGAGATTTCAATCGTTGTACTATTGATATTTGGCTCTGTTGACTAATGAGTTTGCCGACCACTGAACTAGAGAATTAAATAATTAAGACTGGTAGGAGGGGTGGAGGAGTGGAACGGCTGGTCTGACACCCACGTGTGGCATGTTTTTAATCTGGAGGGTTATCTTGGCTGAGAAGGCCTCCCCTGAGGAGCAAGGAAGGTGTCTCTGCCCCATACCAGATCCCTACCTAGCCCAGGCTTCTAGAGCTGGTAAGAGAAGTCCCCCGTAAGTTTGGGCTGGAAAAACCAGCAGGGACTGTAGATGAGTGACAAAGAGGCAGCCAGAGACCCAGGCAGTTCCTCTTAAAGAGCTCATGCACAGACTTAACTTAGATTCACTCCCTCTGAGCTCCAGCACTGGATCCAGGAACATACAGGGAGGAACAAAATTATCTGACATCAGGGTGGAAACAGGGGAGCAACTTTCTTCCAGACAAAAGTGCTGGCAGAGAGGTCACTGTTCCTCTGCTGAGACCCTCCCCCCACTCCCAGAGCTGAGTGGCAGGCACCATATTTGAGTCTCCATCAACCTGGCCCACATTACTTGCAGCCCCACCCAAGCTGTTTGCGGTGTCTTTTCCATATGAATGGCCCATCCTGGATCAGGCTTTAGACTTTCCTAAAAGCTCTCAAACAAGTAGGAGCTGAACTCAGTGTGCCCCATACCTCTAGATAACTGGACCCAGACCTGGCACTTGCAGCAGCTTGCCAAGGTTCACAGCTTGGCCTCTCCTGGGCACCTCCAAGCCCAATACAAGTAAATGCCATCTTAAGATCACTCTGTAGCTCGTGCTGGGTGACCCCTAACAAGGCAAGGCAGTGGCTGACTTTGTACCTCCCAGGAGCAAGTGCACCTGGTTAACAGCTTCATACCATAGCAGATTACAACTCTACCACATACACTAGCAACACACTTAAGGGATGGAATTGGTGAGCACTATAGACCCACTGAAGCAAGTCCTGCTCCATGGGGTCAGCTCCTACACAGTAGCTCTTCCCCTGTAGTTACAGTTGGTCCTCAAAGCCAATTGGCCTGGGGGTCAAGTCCTCCCAGTGACGCTAAAAGCAATCAAGGCTCAATTACAATAAGACAGTGCACATAAGGGCACTCCCAGAATGCCCAGCTCAGGTGACTGGAGAGGCTGAGCCACTGGGCCCTACAGGACACCTACTACATACGGCTACTCTACCAATTTCAGAAGACTTAGCAGCTCTACCTAAAACATAGCAACAAACAAAGGGAAGCAGCCAAAATGTGAAGACAAAGAAACATGTCACAAATGAAAGAACAGAAGAAATCCCCAGAAAAAGCACTAAATGAAATGGGAGCAAGCAAAGTACTAGATACAATGGTTTAGATATAACTAAAACAATGGTTATAAGGATGCTCAAGGAACTTAGTGAGAATTAAGGAAATTAGTGAAAACATCAACAACATAAAAGGACCAGTCAGAAATGAAGGTTACACTAACTGAAATGAAGAATAATTTACAGGGAACCAACAGTAGAGGACACTGAGAATCAAATCAGTGATTTAGAATTTAGGAAGCAAAAAACACCCAATCAGAAGAGCAAAAAGAAAAAGAATCCAAAAATATGAAGACAGTGTAAGGAGCCTCTGGAACAACTTCAAGTGTACCAATATTCACATCATGGCGGTGCTGAAAGGAGAAGAGAGGGAGGAAGAAATTAAAAACATACTTGAAGAAATAATGACAGAAAAGTTCCCCTATCTGGTAAAATAAATAGAATTACAAGTCCAGGAAGTGCAGAGAGTTCCACACAAGAGGAAAGCCAAGAGGCCTACACCAAGACACATCATAATTAAAATGCCAAAGGTTAAAGACAAGAAAGAATCTTAAAAGCAGCAAGAGAAAAGCAGTTAGTTACCTACAAGGGAGTACCCATACATATGTCAGCTGATTTCTCAACAGAAACTATGCAGGCCAGAAGGGAGTGACAAGAAATATTCAAAGTAATGAAAGCCAAGGACCTATAACCAAGAATACTCTACCCAGCAAAGCTATCATTTAGAATTGAAGGTCAGAACTTCACAGACAAGAAAAAGCTAAGGAGTTCATCACCACCAAACCAGTATTACATGAGAACACTGAATTCTAACCACCAGACCACCAGGGAACCTCAAACCAGTATTACATGAATTGTTGAAGGGTCTTCTTCAAGAAGAAGAAGAGAGAAAAAAAGGATAAAAAATATGAACAATAAAATGGCAATAAACACATATCTATTAACAATTGAAACCTAAAAATCAAAATAAAAAAACAAGGAATCTAATGAACAAAATAAACTGAATTGAATAAAAAAATCGAACCAGAGGCATGGAAACACAGAACAGACTGAAGAATCTCAGAGGGAAGAGGTGGTGGGATGGGAAGAAATTAACCAAAGAACTTATATTCATATATGCATTACCCATGGATACAGACAATAGGGTGGTGAAGGGGTCTGGGGTGGGGATCCAGGTGGAGGAAGGCAATGTGGGGAGGGGGCTATGGACATCTGTAATACTCAACAATAAAGATTTTTAAAAATTAGATTAAATTAAAAAATAAACACTGCCTTTAAAATTATTCAGAGTATATGTATACATTTTTTGAGATACCCTATATTTATCTGGAAAATTCCAGCACAATTAATAATGCAAGTAAAAGAGAGTCAGTATAAATATGTTCTAAGTTAGGCTGTTTTAAATCATTCCCAGTTAGGTGAAGCTTTAGAATATTATAATAGGAATGGGAATAGAATCAATGGAAAATTATGAAAAATCCAAAAAAGTATAGAGTGTATGTAATTCTCTTCTATAACTTAAGCGGCTTAGGTTAAAATTTCTTTCACCTAAAAAGTGTATTTACTTCTCTAAAATTTCAAATCAATTCATGCTTAAATTTTAAAGAAAACAGTATTCAACTTAAACTCTTCTTCCTTACTATAGAAGTAATTAAGTGGATATGCATATTAACTGCCCATTCTTCCTGAAAACTTTGCACTAGTGAACTCAGACATAGCACCTTTGTGCTATCTGTGAGAACTCCCATCTTAACACCAGAGCAGGTTGATTCTCTCTGGCCCAGCTTTATGATGACTAAAACCATGAAGAGAAAATCCTGCCAAGCTAGGTAATCCTGACTTGTTCTACTACTGCACCTCCCATCCCTGCCATTCACTACTCCCAAATTCCCCCCTCCCTTCCCTCCAGTCAACACTTTAGTAGCCATTTTTAATAAACTATCTTTGAGAAAAATATAAAAAATATGAGAAAAAATTATTCCAAAGAACTATTTGATCGAGCAATTTTTCCAAGTTAGACATTTTGAGTGATTCCTATGGATATTCTTGTTCTGTTTGCAATCCTCTTTATAATAGTGACATTTAATGCATCAAACTTTATGGTGAAAAAGTCATGTAAGATGAAGAGAAGAGGAGAGTCAATATTTTACTGTATCACTGTGATCTCTAGCAAGCCAATATGTGATCTCACATTCTACATTTTACTCATTATTGAGATTATCAGGTTAGAGTAGGCCCTAACTTAAGTCCTTCCCTGCTCCAAAATTCTGTTTTTATGAAAATCAAAAACAGAATCATACTTAGCATATCTGAAAAATTCTTTTTAAAATATCTATATACAGCTATCCATACTCAAACAAACCTACAAATATCTATATATATCTACCCATACTCAAACATACAAATATTCCTTGGTGCCACTGTCAGAAACAGACAGTTAGTCCCATCAAATGCACTCCTTTCTGTTATTACGTCTTATAAGAAACTACGCAAAGTGATCTAACAGATTCAATGCAATCCCTATTAAAGTTCCAAAAGCCTTTTTTGCACAATGGAAATGCTGATCTCCAGATTCATATGGAACTGCAAGAGGCCCTAATTAGCCAAAGAATTTTGAAAAAGAACAAAGTCACAGGCCTCAACCTTCTTGATTTTGAAACTTACTGCAAAGCTGCAGTAATCAAAACAGTGTGGTACTGGCACAAGGACAGAAAAAATGAAATAAAATTAAAAGTCCACAAATAAACCCATATATCTATGGCCAATGAATTTTGATAAAGGTGTGACGTTCATTCAATGAGGGAAGAAGAGCTTCTTTTCTTTCTTTCTTTTTTTTTTTTTGCTAATCCTCACTTAAGGATACTTTCTCCATTGATTTCCAGAGAGAGAAGAAGGGAGGGGGACAGACACATCAATTCGTTGAGCCCCGACCAGCCTCTGACCAGAATCGAACCCAAGACCTCTCAGTCTGAGGGCCAGTGCTCTAACCACTGAGCAAAACCAACTAAGGCAAAAAAAAAAAAATTCTTCAACTATGTATGGGACAACTGTATTTGCACATAAAGTTGGACTCCTATCTCTCACCATAAACAAAAATTAACTCAAAATGGATCACTTACCTAAACAAGAGTCCAAACCTTAAAACCCTTAGAAAAAAACCATAAGGATAAATACACTGGTGACCTTGGATTTGACAATGGATTCTTAGACATGACACCAAAAGCAAAAAATGAAAATAAACTGAACATCAAACTTAAAAAAACTTCTGTGCATAAAAAGAACATTATCAAGAAACTAAAAGGACAATCTAAAAAAAGAGAGAAAATATTTGCAAATAATATATCTGACGAGGGTTTAATGTCCTGAATATATAAAGAACTCCTAGCACGCAACAACAAAACGACAAACAACCCAATTAAAAAGCAGGCAAAGAACTTGAATAAGACAATATACAACTAGCAAATAGGAATATGAAAAGTTGAGCCCTGGCTATGTGGCTCAGTTGGTTGGAGTGTCATCCCATATACCAAAAGGTGGTGGGTTCAATTTTTTGTCAGGGCACATACCAAGGTTGTGGGTTCAATCTGAGGTAGGGGTGTGTGCAAGAGGCAATATTTCTCTCTCTCTCTCTCTCTCTCTCTCTCTCTCTCTCTCTCTAAAGTCAATAATTTAAAAAAATGAAATGTTGAATAGAAACAGACTTACAGACACAGAGAAGAGACTGATGGTTGTGAGAAGGGAGGGGAATGGGGGGGAGGGTAAAGAGATTAAGAAGTACTAATTGGTACTTAGAAAATAGTCACAGAGATGTAAAGTACAACACAGGAAATATAGTCAATAATACTGTAATAACTATGTGTAGTGCCAGGTGTACTTGAAATATCGGGGGGATCACTTTGTAAAGTATATGACTGTCTAATACAACATATATTTAATGTAAACTGTCATTGAAAAATAAAAATTTTAAGAAAGTACATGAAAATTTCAACATCCTTAGTCATTAAGGAAAAGCAAATCCAAACCACAATGAGATACTATTTCACAACTGACAATAGATGTAAATGAGATAGTAGAACGGCTATCAACTAAAAACTAATAATAACCAGTGATAAAGAGAATGCAAATAAATTGTAACACTTGAACTTTGCTGGTGGGAGTATAAAATGGTGTAGTCACTGTGGAAAACAGTTTGGCACTTCCTCTAAAAGCTGAACCTAGAATTTCCATAAAGATCCCTCAAGTCCACTGCTACATAAATAATAAAACACTGAAAACAGGAACTCAAACAGATATTTGCACACCAATGTTCACTGCAGCATTATTCACAATAGCCAAAAAGTAGAAACAATTCAAGGGTCCATCAACAGATGAATGTATTAACAAAGTGTGATATAAATATACACACACACACACACACACACACACACACACACACACGTACACATACATACACATACATACATATATACAATGGAATATTAGCCACAGAGTGGACTGGAGTTCTGACACATGCTACAACATGGATAAGCCTTGAAAGCATTATGCTATTTGCAATAAGCCAGTCACAAAAGGACAAATACTATATGATTACAGTCATATGAAATATCTAGAATAGACAAGTTCATAAAGAAAGATAGTAGTAGCCTGGCTAGTACGACTCAGTGGGTGAACGCTGACCCATGAACCAGGAAATCACAGTTCGACTCCTGGTCAGGGCCCATACTCAGGTTGCAAGTTCGATCTCTGGTCGTGGAGCGTACAGGAGAAAAACAATCGATATTTCTCTTCTCTCTCTCTCTCTCTCTCTCTCTCAAATCAATAAACATATCCTTGGTGAGGATTAAGAAAGCAACAACACTAAAATCTCCTCCCAAGGGTGGTGATTTTAAAAGACCAACTTATCAAGAGAATTTTTGTTTGTATTAATGGCTCTGGGTTTCTTAGCAAAATTTCAGGACTTGAATAAGAAAAAGTTGAAACTCCACTTTAACCAAAGAACAACAAACCATTAGGGACAGAGGAAGAATGAAGTTTGTGACTGAATTATACCACTGATAAACCTGGGACCAAGCTCTTCTCTACATTAATTAAGCAATGAAGTAATAGTAGCTGTAGTTCAAAAAACTAGGAAGAGATGAGAAAAACTAAACAAATAATACTGAAATATTTTAAACCAGAGTTAGGAAGACAGCCATTTTTCTGTTACCCAGCATTAATCTCATTTTATCCTTGACCATAAATTAGAGGCCACCCTCACCTTTGCCCTATCTCTACATATATGTGGAAACAGAGAGAACATTTTGTTCCTAGTCCTCTTCCAAATAATCACTGGACACATTATACAATCAATATAAACTCTGTAATCAATACAGAGCTTAAAAGAAACTCACTAAATATAGTCCCTATTCTTTTTTTAAAAAAATATATTTTTATGGATTTCAGAGGAAGGAACAGGGAGAGATGAAATATCAATGATGAGAATCATTGATCCGCTGCTCCTGCATGGCCCCTACTGGGGATCGAGCCCGGAACTCGGGTCTGTGCTCTGACCAGGAATCAAACTGTTCCTAGGTGACAGCTGAACCCCTGACACATTGGCTGGGTAGTCCTTACTCTTAAGTAGTTTGTATTCTGTGGAAGATAAGTACATAAGAAGCTCTGATAACAGGCAGAACAGTTAGCATCATGAGTTTAATAAAAACAATGTCATATTTTCTCCTACAATTGTATCATAAAGCCAAAATGAATTTATAGAATTTCAAAACTGAGAAAAAACTTTAAAAATTATATAGTAAAATGTCTTTCCGTATTTTTTCCCTTCAGTTTTACACCTGAAAGTACACCATCATCCAATGTGCTACTCAAAGGTCCTGAAACATTCTGGATTTAGAAAAAGGCCTCCAAGTGATTATAATATGGATCCTATTCTTCCCATGAGAACTGCCCCTCCAGTTCAATTCTCATTTCACAACTGGAGAAACTAAGCCAACCTACCTAAAAGCCTTAGGTTAAAGCAGATGCCCGAAATGCCAGACTCTGTAAGCGCAGGAGTCTGTTATTGGTCTTACCCTTTCTCTTGCTTTCTTCTATAGCCCTTTTCCACATTCAGTAACATAAACTCTAGTCTTTGAAGCTTCACATTTATGAGGAGTAATTCCAGGGCCTCCTCAGGAATACTCCATAGTGACCACATTTACCCAAACAGCACCAACCCAATGACAAGTGCAGGGCTCTGCTGGATGGTGGATTCTCAGAGGTTGGCTAGGCTCACACACTAGCTCGTTGAGTGAGAAACTGTTCCTAGGTCACAGCTGAACCACTGGGGATCGAGCCCGCAACTCAGGCCTGTGCTCTGAGCAGGAATCAGCTTTTGGAATTTAGAAGGCGATTCAAATGCAGCAAAAGTACAAATGACCACCAAGAACCTGAGGGTTACCCTGGACTCGTCAAAGATCTGAATGCCAAATCTATAAAAGCCTAGCCTGTTCGGCAGCTGCTGCCAGAACTTCAACCAGTGGAACATCTGCTTCTTTGAAATGCCACTCATAATACCACATACCAAGATAAACAAAGATATTTTTAAAGTTTAAACTCCTTAATTTTTAAAGTGGCATAGCTTCTTTTTAAATCTTGAATTAAACTATTTTTCAAATTAATCGCAGTCTTCTAGTCATTTCCATCCTTCTACATGTGCATACTTATCTATTGTACAAGACACAAATATGAATACACATATATGAATAATTGTCTTTCAAAAACAAGCAAGATGTAGATAACAGTTACTAATGAGACTTGGCCTATTAGGAAAGTGGTTTGAAAGACTTAGCATAAAAGCCTATGAGCCCTTTCTATACTAGATACCAGCCTTTCATCAGAGGCTATAAAATCAGAGAGTGAGAGAGAGAGAGGGAGAGACAGAGAAGTATGGTATATGTATTTAAGAATGCTGACAGTCTTCTGGTTCTAGACTGCATGAACATTTAATTATTACAGACTACCTTTAAATCCTTCTAAATTGTTCTGTGTAAATACACTGTGAAGCCTGCCTCTCAACTATTTAACCTCAATGTATTTCAGTGTCCTTATAATCTTACATTAAACAACCAAAAGTGACAACTAAAAGTGATATAGATTCACTCTGGTCCAATCTATCGGTTCTCTGAGATATTTAAAAAAATAAAAAAATAAATAAAAACCACCTCACAGCAAATGATTAATGAAAAGACCTCTTGCAGGGTAACAAGCAGAGTATTCCTAAATGCTCAGATTCCCTCAGCACAACTAATTTAGGAACTCTTCCTCAAAAAACAGTTTAACAATCCAGATTTGCATTCCCGTTACATAACTTTTGCTAAACTTTTTGTACAGTACAAATTAAGAATTACAAATTGCTCCTAAAATTGAAATAAGTTCAATATGTTCACAGGTAGAAAAATGAATGACTTTATAATATCAAAAATGTGCAGAAGAAAAAACCGAATAGCCTGGTAAACATTCTTTCAAGTTCAAGGCACACAACAAGAAAGCACAAATGTTTGATAATATAAAGTCTTACCTAGTTTTCATAGATACCCATAGGTAGTGACACACCACACAGGGTGTTGCAGGCTCTTGCTCTGGTCAGGCCATCCTGTTCTAAGTTTCTGTTGCCACATGATCCCCACCCAAGTTGATTCAAGAGCACTTTCTACCAACGTGAGTTTCTACGAAAGGCAGTCGCTGAGCACAGAAGCCTCTTCTATCAGGGTCCCTAAACGCGCCCTTTGTATGGGCCTCCACATTCTTGTTGTGCGTCAGAACTGCCCCGTGGAATGCAATGCCTCAGTACTGGAATGTAAACTTATTCATGCCAGGCTATAACCTGTGGGGGAATACACAGCAACCATACTGAGATTATACTGGCAGGCAATCCTAATGCACAAAATGATTAAAAATGTAGTACTCTAGATATGAATGGTTCATACTTTCATTTCTAGGAAATGATAAGCAGTTACTAAATTTTACTTTCTTCCTTTAAAATCTGATCAAATGACTGTAACGATGCTCCTAAACCAAAATCTATGTATTTATTTTGGACTTACAAACAATATTCATGACATTGTCTTTAGATAGCAGAGGAGCAATTAACTTTAAGAAAAACAATCTAACAGGAAACTGCTGGTGCCATTCATTCCATTCTCAAAAATCAGTAGAATATACAGGAATAAATTTTAATAGAAGTATAAGAGGAAAGTGGTTTGAAAGACAATGTAAAAATGCATTTAATCTTTTTGTAATATTTTATCCTCACTCATTTGTTCAACAACAACAAAAAAGAAAACAACAGCTATTTAAAACAAAAACATATATACACACCAAGCACACATATAAGTTGTGTGTGTAAATTACAAACTGTTTATAAAGCATGGTCTTTAACAGGCTCCTATTTCAGTAGTAACTACTGGGGGAAACTAAGCATACAATTAAGCTTCCCTAAATTTGTCTCAAGGCTCATTTAGAAATATTTTAACAATCATCACCCTGCACAAATTAACGGGGGTTTGTTCCGCTGCTCAGTGAATCTCAACATCTAACCTTTGCTTATGAAAACAGAGCACACGGAAAAAAATCACAAGCGAGGGCCTCATAGCTGTGTTTTCCCCCTCTGTTCAAGCCTGCTGTCTATGTAACCACAGAAGTACTAAACATTTGATATTTATGCTATTAACGTTTTAATTCCTTTAAAAAAAAATCTAACCTGCACTGTCTTCAATGGTATCTTTGAAGCAATGGCACTGCCACCTTCCATGAGCTCTTTTCTCTGCAGCAATGAGCACTCCCCATTTCCCAGTGTATTTTCTCTCAGTGAGTCCACGCGGCGGCTGGAGCTTGAGCAGAGAGCCAACATTCCTTCTGACGGCCAATTTCCTGCTTCGATGACCCACCCACCCCTCCTGGCTGCAGTTATGTGTCACGCATGTTGTATGGGCACTGCTTCCGCATACCAGCCTCATGACCTCAGCGGCTGCCTGACAGACGCTCTTTATCAATTTCTATTAATTCATTATCTACTCTCTTGTAAGTCAAGGGCAAGTAGGAAAATCTGCAATGTCTACTCTCCTATGAGTCTTCAAGGTCAAATCCTTAGATGTGCTCTGCAGTGCAATTTTGTTATTAAAATTTACCCAAGCTGTGCTGCACACATTGCTCTCCACCAAAGCAACGCTGAATTGTATACCTGGCTTGAGGGATTGTCATGGAAAAGACTAGCATAAATTTATATCAAAACAACACGGGAAAAGTTGCAAGAAGCTGCTTTGCCTCTGTCTTTCCATTCAAGAGTAAAAAGGTGGAGCTTACCTCACAGCTGAGCTGGGGTGAAGAGAGCAAGCAGTTTTTCTCCCTTGCCACAATATGAACCAGCAAAGGACAGTGGTGGACGAGGACTACCCTTTGGTAGTGTCCATGTCCTCGTGACCACACTGCGAGAGAACAGCTCAGCTAAATTGATCTGCTGCTATCAGTCTACACAGTGGCACAAGCAGGTCTCTGCTGATCACAGTGCTTTGCACACAGATGGCAGCTGATCAGCTTGTATAAAAGTTATGGTCCATAACAGCTTTCCCCTTCAGCGTGTAGACACACGCCTTTATCCAAAAATGCCTTTGTTAAATGTTCACTTTGCATTGTGCACAGCTCATCGCGTATGTGTTGAAGAGACAAAGAAGCTTAGCTCTAAAATATTATCTAAAAATGACCAAAGAGATCTATGTAACTTGTCAATGAGAAAAATGGTAGATGAATTCAAATGAATTGTTGAGGTCAGCCCTAAATCAGAAGGAACCTGAACTGATCTCAAGAATCAAACAGGATCTCAAGAATGCCAACCAAAAGTCTGATATTCTTTAAAGTCATATGAATGGCACCAAAACTAAGCCACCGGCCTCCCAAAAAACTTGGCATATCTTTCTAAGGGTGAACCTGAATAATTCAGTCTACTTGCAAATACTGCATTAATAAAATTTGAAAGTTAATAAAAGCCACATTTCCAAGAAAGGAAAAGCATACACTCACACACATATATAATTTCTTACAAAGATATCAAGTAACAACTGTCAATTTATTTAAAGCATCTGAATGAAACATGGACATTACTCAGAAGCCATACTTATCTTGTTTCATTTTGTTTTGTAGGGTAATTGTTTTGTAGGTAATTTTTCCTTCTAATTCTACCAATACATAACACTGGCATATTGTTTAACCTCTGCTTCAGCTCTTCCCTTATAGACTGAGGTAATAAAAACCTACTATTTATCATAAAAAATACTTAGGAATAAATTTGATAAAGGGTGTGCATGACTTGTACACTAACAACTACAAAGCAATGCTAATCTGCAAAAGGAAATTATATTAGACAAATTATGAGATATACCAAGTTCATGGTTTGGAGGGCTCAATATTGCTAAAATAGTAAACCTTCCCAAATTGATCTATAAATCCAGTGCAATTCCAATCAAATCCTAACAACATTTGGCAATGATGGGCTGATTTTAAAATGAAAGGCTAAGATATAGAAAAGTTAAAACCATTTTTATAAAGAACAAAGATACGGATGTAACTACAAAATTTCAGAAGTTACTATAAAGTAACACAAATGAAGACAATGTGGTATTAGGTATGACATGTGGAGCAATTTAGAACAGAAGAAAGATTCCAGAAATAGACCTAAACAACTATGGTAAATTGATTTTTAACAAATGTACCCAGGCACATTAATGAATAAATATTATTTTCAATAAATGGTCCTGAAACAACTAAATATCTGTATGTAAAAACATAAACCTTAATCCTTAACTTATATTATACATGAAATTAAATCAAAATGGATCTCATACCTAAATGGAAAAGCTAAAACTATTAAATTTCTAGAAAAACATGAGAAAGCCTTTGACATAAGGTTATGAAAAAATTTCTTAAAGAGGACACCAAAAGTACAAACTATAAAAGAAAACGTTAACATAATGGACCTTCATTAAGATGCAAAGTTTTTACTCTTAAAAGGCATAATTAAGAAAAAGGCAGAGAAGGATTCAAGATGGAGAAGTAGGTGGAAGTTACACTCACCTCCTCCCAGGACCAAACTGTAATTACAACTAAAATATAGAGCAATCAACCTGAATAACCAACTGAAGACTAGGTGGACAGAAATCTTATAACCAAGAATTTAGAGAAGAAGCCACATCAAGATTGGTAAAGCAGGGCAAAGATGAAAAGGGCTGGCCCGCACCCACATGCTGGACTCCCAAGCCCAACGCACCAGAGCTGGAAAGAGGTGTCCACATAACATCTGGCCATGAGAATCAGCGAGTAATCTGTCCATTAGGGAGAGATGGGAGTCTGGTAGAAACCCAGGCGCCCTCTCAAAGGACTCCAGCAGAAGGAGGGCCATGCAGAGCAAACTGAAGTCATGTGAGGAGAGATAATGGAGTGTGTGGCTTGGAGAGAGAACTAAAGGGACAGCCCCCAGACTCCCAGCGCTGAGTCTCCCACACTGCATACAGAAACCGTGTTTCCTGGAACAAGCACTCCCCTCCATGTGGCACCAGCCTGGGGGAATGCAACAGCCCAACTCCCCCTCTCTGTTGCTTCACCCTGCTGAGCTCATGCCCTGCGGAAGAGTCAGCTGCCTGGCCCGTGGAGTAGAGGTCCAAGTGACTCAGCGGGGGGTCAGAAACTGAGTGGTGTTGCTCTGGGGCGAGGGCTATCCCTCCCAGCCTAGTGCCTGACCAGTGCCTCCTGAAGGGAAGATCCACTAGCCCCACCCACCCAATGCCCACCCTGCCAAATTGCACCCTGCAGAACTGTCAGCAGCTGTGGCCAGCTTGGGCCTATGGTATAAACTTTCTAGGAAGGCTATTGAGAAAGTTTGGACAGAATTGGAGAGAAAATGAACTGTTTATCTCTAGGCAAGGTACCATTTTTCCTTCGCTCACCCAAATTGCACCCTGAAACCCTGCCCCACCACAAAGGTTTGCAGTCACTAAGTGGGTGGTGGCTGAAATTGGTGTACCCATAGCATTAGTGATATAGAAGACAAGGTAGCAGCCCAGTTGGTGTGGCTCAGTGGTTGAATGTCAACCTATGAACCAGGAGGTCATGGTTCGATTCCTGGTCAAGGCATATGCCCAGGTTGTGGGCTCGATCCCCAATGTGGGGTGTGCAGGAGGCCGATGATCAATGATTCTTTCTCATTATTGGTGTTTCTCTCTCTCCCTCTCCCTTCCTCGCTGAAATAAATAAAACAATATTTTTTTAAAATGAAAGAAAAAATAGAGAAACATAGTTATAAAGAATAAAATGGCAATAAATACATACTTATCAATAATTACTTTCAGTGTAAATAGAGTAAGTGCTCCAATCAAAAGACATAGGGTAGCTAAATGAATAAGAATACAAGACGTATATGTATACTGTCTACAATAGGCCCATCTCAGAACAAAAGACATACAGAGACTAAAAGTGAGAAGATGGAAACAGATATTTCATGTAATTTAAAAAAAAACAAAACACAACACCACAAAAAACAGCCACAGTGATTCAGTGGTTGAGTGTCAACCTGTGAACCAAAGGTCACGGTTCGATTCCCAGTCAGGGCACATGCCCAGGTTGTGGGCTTGATCCCCTAATCGTGCAGGAGGCAGCCGATCAATGATTCTCTCTCATCACTGAGGTTTCCCTCTCCTTTCCTTCCTTTCTCTCCCCTCCCCTCCCTTCCCTGCCCTCTCCTCCCCTTTCCTTGTCTCTCTCTTTCTCTCTTCCTCTCTGAAATCAATAAAGATGTACTGGGAGGCGAAAAAGGAAAAAGCTGGGGTAGCAAAATATATTTCAGAAAAAATAGACTTTAAAGCAGACTTTGATAAGAGACAAAGAAGGACATTATATAATGATAAAGGAATCAAACAAGAGTATATAACCCTTATAAGCAATTATGAATCTAAATAGGAGGTACCTAAATGTATAAAGCAAATCTTGATGGACATAAAGTGAGAGATTTTAATATTTCATAGATGTTAATGGATATATCTATACAGAAAATCAACAAGGAAACAGCAGTCTTAACACACTAGACAAGATAAATTTAATTGGTATTTTCAGAGCATTTCACCCCAAAGCACCAGAATATACATTCTTTTCAAGTGCACATAGGACATTTTTTAGGATAGACCACATATTAAGACACAAAATAAGTCTCAATAAATTGAAAAAGACTGAAATCATATCAAGCATCTTCTCCAACCACAGTGGTATGAAACTAGAAATCAATTAAGGAAACAAAACAAAACAAACAAACTGAAAAACACACAGACACATGGAGGATAAATAACATTTTACTAAATAATAAATGTGTTAACAATGAGATCAAGGGAAAAATCAAAAGACACCGTGAGACAAATGAAAATGAAAACACAAAACACAAAATCTCTGGGACACAGTGAACGCATTCCTAAGAGGAAAATACATAGCACTACAGGCCTACCTCAAGAAAGAAACAAACAAAAATCTCAAATAAACAATCTCACCTTTCACCTAAAAGAACTAGAAAAAGAAGAACAAAAAAAGCCCAAGTGAGTAGAAGGAAGTAATAAAGATCAGAGTAGAGATAAATGAAATAGTCTAAAGAGATAATACAAAAGATCACTGAAACCAAGAAGTGGTTCTTTGCAAAGATCAACAAGACTGATAAACCTTTAACCAGATTCATCAAAAAACAAAGAGAGAGGCCCCAAATAAATAAAATCAGAAATAAAAGTAACAACGGACACCACAGAAATACAAAGAATTGTAAGAAAATATGAACAACTATATGCCAACAAATTAAACAATCTCAAAGAAATGGATTAATTCTTAGAAATATGCGATCTTCCAAAATTGGATCAAAAAGAAACAGAAATTCTGAACAGACTGATTACAACTAGCAAAACTGAAGTAGTAATTACAAAACTTCCAACAAACCCAAGTCCTGGGCCAGGTGGCTTCATGGGTAAATTTAGCAAACACTCAAAGAATTAGCACCTATCCTTCTCAAACTATTCCAAAATATTCAAGAGGAAAGGACACTGCCAAGCTTCTTCATTAAATGTACTGTATATACCTATACAAATCCTGGAATACATGTGATTTACACTGATGAAATGAAATACTCTCAACTTAAACTTTTCCTATTTGTAAAAACTGAATTAAGTAGAAATATTTAATGATGGTTTTCTAAATTCACTTTAATAAACCAAAACATAATTTTATTTATTTTTACTTTTTATAAAATTTATTGGGTGAAATTGGCTAATAAAATTATATAGGTTTCAGGTATACAATTATCTAATACATCATGTGTATATTATATTGTGTGTTCATCCAAAAAACAATTTAAAAAAATAGAAAAGTATTTGGAAGATTTTGACCAATGCCCTAATATCTACACTAATAAAAGAGAAAGATGCAAATTGACCATACCTTCACGATGCCCACCAGCCAATCAGGAGCAAGTATGCAAATTAACCCAACAAAGATGGCGGGTTAACTTGCATACGCAAGCGCCGAGCAGCTGGGGACGGGATGCTTGCATTGTTGCCATGGCAACGATGCAGGCGTTCCACACCACCCCAGCCGCTCGGGGCCTCTGGGAAGCATGGGAAGGCGGAAAGGCGGCTCCGAGCCAAGCGAAGGCGGTGCCAGCAGCCAGGGGAAGGAAGGCCCATTCTTGCACGAATCTTCGTGCATCGGGCCTCTAGTTTTATTTATATAACAATATTCAATTAAGTAATAAAATCTTTTTATAAGTTCAACTTTTTAAAAATTATACTTTACATTCAATATTATTTTCTATTAGTTTCAGGTGTATAGCATAGTGGTTAGACAACTGTCAAATGATCCCCTTGATATTTCCAGTAGCCCCCCCACCTGGCGCCATACATAGTTATCACAATAATATTAACTATATTTCCTATGCTGTACTTTATATCAATCATCATGAGTATTCTGTAACTATCAATCTGTACTCCTCAATCTCTTCTTCACCTTTTTCACCCAGTCCTACACGCCCCTTACTGGGGATCGAGCCCGCAACCCAGGCATGTGCCCTGACCAGGAATTGAACCATGACCTCCTGGTTCATAGGTCAACCCTGAGCCACGCAGGCCAGGGTATGACAAAGTTATCTTAATGAAACTAACACACTAAGAAGTTTATAGTTTTAAAACATAAAGTAAGCCATCAATAAAAAAATAAAATTAACTGCAAAAACACCTAACCCCTATGAAACCATAAATGTGTGGCAAAAGTGAGAAATATCTAAGGAAACCAGTAACTTTTAATATGTTAGACTTATAGTTCATATTCTAATCAGTAATAAATATTAAGCTGATAGTTTTAAAACCCACATATTTAAATTTTAACACAAGAAATTAATATGCATGTCTAAGCTATTATTTCACATTATTTATTTCAACTATTTTTACTCTTCAAGTACTATTAAGTAATTTTCAGTAATCCAAAAAAGTCAGAAAAATAATATAGAATAAATATATTTTCTTTAACATTCAAATATATAATTTTGTTGGCTTTAACATACATTTAATTTTTTATAAATACATTTATATGATTTTTATTTATGTATGTATGTATATATATATATGTGTGTGTGTATATATATATATATGTATATATAAACTTAATTCATGATAAAAATAAAAAAAGGATCCCTGAACTATGATTAATTTGAAATTTTAGTTTTATAAAGACATTCTGATTTTACCACATATAATTTCCTTCACATATCAATCTTTCTCTTAACAATATCTTTCCTCTTGTTATTTTGTTAGTGTTCTCAGTACTGAAAGTGTGCTCCTTTAAACAAAAACAAATTTAGTTGCTATATATGTAAGAGACTTTGAATTCATAGGGTAAGACAGTAGCTCACACATCCCTCCAATCCACCACCCCCCCTCCAAAATAACTGGCACAAGCAAGGGTAGTGAATTCCTTTACAGCTAACAGCAGATAAGCAATTCAAACACTTTACTGAGAAATACTGTATTTCACTGATACACACATCAGACTTTGAAACCTTTACGAAATACACTGAGTGGCCACATTATTATGTGTTCAGAGATCATAATAATCTGGCCACTCAGTGTATAAAATTTACTTCTGCAAGAGAAACCCAGTATCACTGCAAATAAGGATTCCTAGGGTGAACTCACATACTCATATACACCAAGGATCATCAATGACAAATTCCCTTACCGAAGACCCCTCAAGCATAAGATGACCTGAGATACCACATCGACCACACACACAAAAACAGCAGAGTCCCTCTCTGAAAGGCTACGTACTTACTTTGTTGAGACACTACCAAAGCCAGTATTCCAAGGCATAGGAGAGCTTTGCATTTATACGTACAGCACATCTGTGAAGTTGTAGTTATAGCAACCAAATTCCCAACTTGATCCAGCAATTGAACTCCCTCTCCAGAGAACCGTTTTGCTCTGTGCATCAGGTATCACATCAGAATATGATTTAAAAGGGCAGGGGTGGTCTAAAAAAATGCTTAAAAATCACTTTAGCTTTCCAGGATGAAGGCATTTCAAACTGGAGCAGAAAGTACAACTAATCCCCAAAGGGGGAACATTTTAGTATACTCCACTTTATCATTTACATATTTAACTCTACTCCTTTAATTTACCTATCTTATCTAAAATTTAACACAGACTATATTTATGTAAAGTGGAACTAAACTCTCCCTTTAATACATCAACTCAAGTCAAACCAAGTTCACAGGTTTCATCATTTTATTTGCCTTATTTGGCACTCCCTCCCAGCATATCCTTAAAAATCTTTAATATATATCTTTACCTCATATGTGTCGTGGGAATACCTGGACTTGAGTCAACTTTAGGTAGGACAAGTAGGAATTATGGATGATGCAAGACCTGAAGGAGTGTGGCTAAGCTCATAGAGTGTGAGCCTAGGGCTAAGGAGAAGAATGATCTGGCGATAAAAATTTTAAAAAAGGCAATTAAACGAAGAGAACGTGAGGGGAAAACTTAAAGAGCAAGTGTAACAGAGGCTACTGGTTGTCTATTCTCCTTAGAAGGGTATTTTTATATTACTATTTTTAGTGCAGCACATTGCATCTCGGAATAAAACACTACATATCTTAGGCTCCTGGGTGGCCTGAATTGTACACTACATTCTGGACAATGAGCTATAAAAAGGGATGTTTCAAAGAATCCGATCTGGATGGAAGTTAACTTTTCCTCCTGCTTCTGGCTTCCCCCGCAGACACCATAGCTGGAGGTGGGTAGCCATCCTGCGCTATGAACCCACGACCTGAAGACGGAAGCTATGAGCTGGCGGAAATATGGAAGCCTGTAAAACTTTTCATACTGTGGAGCCACCAGACCATCCTGGACCAACTACCTTCAGGGTTCTTTTACACGAGAGAACAATTAGCTCCTGCTGTGTCTATGCAACCAAAACTAGCTGTAATTGATACAGTAAGCAAAATAACATCCAACAATATGCCAACTGCCCTTCCCCCCTCACTGCACTCCTGCACAGATGGATTAGTCCCAGCTTCTCAGGAACTTGCCCCAGACTCCTTCTTCCATTATGTTGCAGCCTCATTCTTTTCCCTGATTCTTCTTCTCTCCATTAACCTGACATCCAATAAATCATGGACTACCACATAATTATTCCTAAAAGGGAATATGTTAGCATAAGTCATCTGAGCTCATTATACAAGGGATCAACAAGAAAATGTCTGTGCTTTTGAACAATGACATGGTGACACTATGGAGGATTGAAGGCATATGGGGAGCTACTTAAATAAAGCAGGTGACACCTGAACAAAGGCAGTGGAGTGTGGATTGAGGCATTTGATCTGATCCATACTGTCAAGTCTAACTCTGAAGTGTTATTTACTTAAAAAAAAAAAAATGTCAGGGGACAAAAGTGAGGTCAGAACTGAGACTCACAGAAATTTCTACAGTAAGTGACAAGCAGGCTATTAAAGGCATTAGAGATAGGGAAAGCAGGTGGTCAAGCAGAATTGCAGGCGTTTGTTGCATCCCAGATATGGTATCTAGAGTGCAAGGGACCTGGAGCAAATTCACACAGAGATACAAGTGTTCCACATACACCCTTAACTCCTACACCCTCCTCTCCCTTTAGTGTATGCAACAGGCAAAGTACAAACTCCAGCACCACCCAACCACCCACCTTCTCCATCCTTGCCCCTAAACAGCTGGAAGTTGATAGAAAAAAGAAGAAAAAGTAAATAAACCTATGACCACAAATATCAAGTGGGCACTCAGCATTGCCTTTGTTTCACAATTTTTCTCTCTCTCTCTCTTTCAAACTCCTCAATACCCACCACCGAACTCCCACATATACGGACCTACGCCTTTTATCCTAAACCTGTGTGAAAAGGGTGGTGCTCTCCACCTTGTGGGTTTCATCCACACCTGCAATGACCTCCGCTCTTTCCTATCGTATCTATTTACTCTTCTTAAATCTCCGCCAACATACAAATGCGCACTAGCATCTTCTAATTGTAAAGAAACAAATTCCTCTTGATTTCACAGCTCCCAGCCACCACCAGTTTCCCTGATTCTCTTCACAATAAAATTCCTCATTTTGATGAAATTTCTCTTTGGCCAGTTCCTTATCTTCCCATTGTCTCCTCAACCAAAGTGATGTCTCTATTTTCACCTTATTGCATACCCTGCAGCACCAGACAAATGACCCCTCTTCCTTCTCAAAGCAGCACTTTATCTCTTGGCTCTGACACACAAGCTGCATCATATTCTAGGCCAGCACATAAGAGGCACTTAATATTTGTAGGATAAATGAGTAAGACAAGGATCCGCATATAAAGAATTGCAGGTGAGTAATTCAGAAGACAGGTCGGAGAGAGAAGGGCTCATTGATATTAATTAGGCATCAAGTTGATGACTCTCTTGAAAAGACAACTAATAGCCTAAGAAGGTAATGTTTAATTCTAGAAATTAGCTCTAGTCATTTCACTCATCACTTTTGATAATCCTTTTGGTAAACAATTCTCTTAAGATATGAAGTTTTTTAGGATACTATTTCTTAGAAGCACTAATTGTGGTGATTAGGTTTTACACATTAATATTTTAAAAGGACAATACAATTACCATTCATTCTTGATAACTATCTCTAACTTAGTAATTACTTAACCTATGAAGTAGAATACTTTAGCACTCTTGATACAGATTATGTCCGTTTTTTTAAAACTGCGGCTGGAGTAGATGTGGGGGGAAATAACTGTAGAAGACACACACACATCCATATTATTTATATATATGTGTGTGTGTATATATATATATTTCAATCCAACTATATATTGTTATTCATAAACTAGAGGCCCAGTGCATAATTAAATTATGCATGTGTAGGGTCCCCTAGGCCTAACCTGCCCTCAGGGCCATGTCCACCGCCCAGCAAAGCCTCGCACATTCTGTGGACGCTGCCGGCGGCCCGCGATGCTCCAGAAGTCCCGCCCGCCGCGGGACCCATCAATGCACCTCCTGGTGAGTCTGGTAGTTGGTCGTGATACCATGATGGCGTCACGACCACAGGCTTCTTACGATATAGATGTTCATATGTATAAATCAAGTTGAACATTTTTAAGTAAAAATAGAACATTTCTATTTACTGACTCTTGTCATTAGCTGGCCAACTATATACAGGACCCCAAACAACTGCTTCTACAAAATAATGTGATAATGGGTAGTATAAGACAATGCCTGAGATAATGAGTTCTTACACAACTTGTCAGTGCTTACTAATTCTGCCATCATCCACTAACTTTAGGTCATTCCAAATATAAATTTAGCAAGGTCTTACGTTTTCTCTTGGAAGGGAAGGGACACATTTTTCATTTAAAGAAATAAGCAGCTTCTAACAATGCTGGCTATAAAAGAAAACTTCTTAACTTACGCATCACCTCATTTAATCCTGTTTCTTCCCATGGCAGGAGAGAAAGTATATAAGACCAAAACATCATTTGTAAAACTCAATGAGGACAGTTTAAGATGATTTATCATTTTTCTCTTGAGGGTTTTTTTAATCTTATTTTTCCCATTCCTTCTTCAATAACCACTCTTTCCCTTCCATGCTTAATCTGCGCTCCCATTGCTGTGGTTTTGCCAACACCTGAAGGTCAATCTTACCTCTAATATACCATTTTTAGAACTCTGATCTCATTTTTCTTCATACCTTTTGGATAAATTTAATGTCCAGTAAAGTTACCCGCCTTTCCATCACTTAATTCACTAATGAGTTATTTTTAAAATGCCACACTCCCTTCTCCAAAAAGGTGTCACATGACATAACAAATTTATACTCTTTAAAGAGTATGATTTTCTAATCCTACATATCTCTTCACATAAAATAAGAAATACTATGTAATGCGTCTTCAGTCTGTACTGCATACAGAATTATTGGCACATTGTTTCTCTCTTTTTCATTACTATAAAAAACACTAAGTTCTCAGCACAATCAATTAACTTACCATGTAGCACTGGCAAGCATAAAGTAGGCCTGTGCTTTTTAAACTCAAGTAGCTCATTGTTTGTCATGTGAATCATAATGAGAATAGTATTTCAGCCTCTCAGAACTGATTAGTTAAATGTCTTGTTTTCCCACTTATCTTCATGAAAGCTGCCAGCTCTAATTTAAAATATGATCTTGGAGAAGACCATAGCAAAATTTTAATTTTTAAATTGTGGATATATTTGGTCTCAATGAAAGAGAAGCACTAATTGCAAATGGGCACTGTCAATGTAGTACAAATAAATGATGTGCGCATTTCTCAACTTGCTGCCGTTACCTGAGACTTAATTCACCAACAGTCGGCCAAGTTATGCAGCTTTGTAAACTAGACTTCTCATTAATGCCAAAATCACTAATGCCTTCCCAACTATTTTATGCCCTAAAATGCATATCTATTCTAGGTAATTCGATCCTATTCTTGTGCCTTCACTCCGGCTCTCAATCCTATCTCTGTGCCATTACTCATGCTCTTGACTACACTCAGATTTCACCTCCAACCACTGCCCAGCAATCTAAATCATAAAACCTCCTCAAAATTCACTTCCCAAAGTTAAAGCCACCCTTAATTACCACCCACATACATTAAAATACCCCTATCTTTGAAGGGGTTTTGCATACTTAGTAGTCTTGGCCATAACAATGTATACTGTATTATTTAATGAAACCTGGGCAATTTTTTCATGTTTCACATAAAACTGCCTCCTCTCCCCAACCAGAAATTAAGCTACATGACGCCATGGAGTAGACCATCTTGCTTCCTTTGTATACTCCAAAACGTACTGCAGATACCAACAGTAAGGAGGACGTAATACAAGTTTCAATCAATGTTTCAAATAACATGGAAATATGCCTCAAAATTTGAACTCCACCAAATCTATTTTAGAATGAGACAGAAGAATCCATATACATTAAAGGGACCCATGAACCAATCCTAACTTCTGGTGGCATTTCTGCAGTTTCAATGGACAGTGCTGGCCAGATAGAGACATCATTTCTCAGGACATTTGTACCGTCTGCCCCTGACATAACCTGGCAGCTGGACCCTCACGTCATGCACTGGAAGCCCCAGCCCTCTCTAGAGGTGTTTGTCCCTAATCCCTCTGGCTCCCAGGCTTAATTACAACCCTTCTCTTGGTATCTTCCAATTTCCAAGACTTAAGGCCAGCCCGGGCTTATCTTTCCCTTCAACCTTACTGCCCCTATCCTGGCCCCACACTGATAAGAAGTGAAGAGCTTGTTTACCAATTGCTCTATTTGTGAAACACACAGAAAGTTTTTACTGTCAGAGCAATAAAAATATTGTTTATGATTAAATATGGTGTATAAGACAATTTCTATTAAAAGGCCCCTTCTGGGCAGCCTCTATGGTAAAATTGATTCAATTGAGAAAGCCAGGCTCCACGTTTTAATGAGTGATTATTTTCCAGGATTGTGACCAACATATATTCAAAGAAGTATCTGTATAACAATAATGCTTCGTGTCTTTATTTATTTTATTATTTTAATTTTAATCCTCACCCAAGGATATTTTTTCCCCATTGATTTCTAGAGAGAGAGTGGAAGGGAGGTAGGAGGGGAAGAGAGAGAGAGAGAGAGAGAGAGAGAGAGAGAGAGAGAGAGAGAGAGAGAGATCGACATGAGAGAGACACATCAATTGGTTGTCTCCCACAAGCACCCCTACCAGGGCTGGGGAACCTGCACCTACGTGCCCTTGACCAGGAATCGGACCTGTGACCCTTCGGTCCGAGGGATGACGCTCTAATCACTGAGCCAAACAGGCTAAGGCACTTCCTGTCATTAATATCTAGTGTATTGTGCTTTTTGCAAATAGATGTAAAAACCATTTCTATATTAGTAGGAAAAGATCCTAACTCTATGAGTTAATATGCAACCAAGGTAAACGATTCCCTTCTCTAACAAATAATCCAAACACCAAGTTGAAAGTTTAGAAACACAGTCTAAGCCTTAAGCCTATCTTTAATATCTACACTAGAATTCTCAACCTTTCAAAGAAGACAGCGGCCAAAAAGTAACATTAGTCCAAGTTATCATATTGTGACTTTACTATAAAATAGGCTTCAACATTTAAAGAGCCAGGCAGTTTTAGAAGTGAGAAATTTTGAAATATGTAACCATTTCTATTGCAGTGCCTTAAATACACTGATTTAGACCGCAGTAGAGCAATAAACATTATTAATATTTTCCTGCCCTTGTGCAGAACAAACCAAAAGTACATTAAGAAAACCATTTCCAAACCTGCAACTTTCTATAAAATTATTTTCATCTACTGCTTTCCAGCCCCACTGCTATTGCAAATGATGCCTTTGAAAAAAATTACCTTTTCAAGATACTTCACTACTTTCTGCCTGTCACTGTCCTAATATATCAACCTACCCTGACTATGGGTGTGAATAGCATGTCATAGAATCGTGCAGCACACAACTTGCACAACTTAGTGACCGCACTGCTTTGCCTACAGGGAAAGCACAGAGTTCACACCATTTGGATATTCCTCTCTGGCCAATGTCCCCTCTGGCATGTTCCTAAATGAGAATCAGAGCAACCTTTGCCGCATTCCTAACTTACCTTTGCCCACTGTCTTTCTGATCATACGAAGAAACGGAGTTTACTTTTAAGTAAGACTTTAAGAAAATTAGAACTATAAATCATAAACTGCCGCAAGAATAAAAAATCATATTCCAAATAAAGAGTTTAGCTCGATCTTAGAGCGACATAACATGTAACACCATATTATAGCCACTTGTACAAATACCAATGTTTCAAAACTTGATAAATCAATTCGATTTACAAGAAAAATCACAAAAACAACATTTGTATCACTGGAATTGCTTAGAGTGAGGAAGAGTGAGGAAGCTGTCACTGGAAGTCACACAGGAAGTCAGAAGCTCCACAAATGTTATAAACCTCATCAAGGAATAATAATATTCATGCCTGAACAACCAAAGTAAAAATAATCAACCAAAACAACTTTTCTCTTGTTTAAAGAGAAAATGAATAAATTTTTAAATAATAAAAAAACATAAAAGGCTGACTTAAATGGCAATTGAGGAATTCAATACAGCTAACGAAATCTGGAAGCCAAATGACAGATTTTCTGCCATGTGTAACTCCCTTCTCAAGTGATGCTATCGGTCTCAAAGCAATTTCATGAGAAATAGTTAAAAAATATGAAACTGTTGTTCAAAGTACTTTGATTTATAACTAACTAGTAAGGAAGGGTAAGTTACCTGTCAAAATAAGTCAAAATTTAAAGAGAATGATCAAATTACTTATCATATAAACTGATAACCAATTACTAGGCTAACATAAAATCATGGTAAATGTCAAGAATCATCTGTGAATTCGTGATTTTATAAAACCAGCAGACTATTACTAACACCTAAGCCATATTATACTTTAATCAAACCTCAATATTTTCTGGAGAGAGAAATATATATGACCCACTAATGTCAACTTGTAGCAAAGCGCCACGTAGAGACTCTTTCACATTAAAAGAGTCTCCGCACTCTTCCGAAGGCAACATCTCCAAAGGAAACAAACAACTTGGAAAGAGCAAATGTCACCAGGTGCAACATGAGGGAATAACCTATATATAGTCCTAGCTCGTCACTCAGCCTGAAACACCATTCCTTCCCTCATCCCATTAACGTACTGACTTGCAAGCATTTGACATGCAGCCAGGGGAAGAGTGACTTATGTCATCTTTTAAAATAATTAGACATAGAGTCCAAAACATGTGTTCATGAAATAGGTCTGAACTGCAAGTCCTCTCTCCTTTAGAACAACAGCTTTCTGAACATTAGGTTCCCGTTCCACACGTTAGAACGAGCTGTTGCTTGATGAGCTGAGGATGGCTGGTAGTTCAGGGAGACCACCTCAGACTCCTCCAGGGTGCTAGCGCCGTGGGCTGCAGACTGAGTTTGTACAACAGACCTTGCAACAAGATGATGAGGAGCCACTAGCTCTGTTCTCTTTAAGATGCATCAATTTCAAATCACATTCATTAGAGCATAATTTACCCTTCACTAACTTGTGCAAAGTTCAAATAACTGAACCTTAAATAGATATTAAAATGCATAAAGAGTAAGTCTTTGCAGAGTTTTTAATGTTATGAGGCAATGCATATACAAATTAACTGAAATAAAAAAGACATTATTTATAAGGTATGTTCTTTAGCATGTGCAACATGTACATGCAAGACAAGATGGAAAAACACTGAGATATTAAAGGCTGATTATCTTGGATGAGAGATTTGAAGTGACGCTTTTCCTTCTCTTTACCTGTGATAATTTATATTTATATAATTATTATTACATTTTACATTAATTTTTAAAACATGCCAATCCTTAAATATTCTTTTCCTACTCCTTCCTCCAAGTTAGGAACCAAACAGCAGGTCCTGTGTTTGAAGGAGTAGAAAAGTGTTGCTATTCAATTCTCCATTCCTCTGGGAACGAGAATTCTAGAATTACAGGAACTGTTTCAGAGGGTCACTGCAAGCTTCCCAGGCAGAATTCTAGGAATTCCACACTGCCCGAGTTTCTTCAGTCATAAAATGCAGGTAAAAATGGTATTTACCTCAAAGGACAGTTGTGAAATTAAACGATTCAATATATATAAAACATTTAAAATGGTGCCTGGCAAATAGAAAGCACTCCCAAAGACTAAGCTATTTTTCCTTCATCATTTTATTACAACAACTATTGCTTCTTCTAGTACTACTATTGCCACACCAACGCAAATACTATTACGATAACTATTGCTACTATAAGAACAACAAACAGTTGATTGAGCTTCCCTCTCCCATGGGGCCATGTTCCAAAGGGAATAACGCCTGCCAATCTGATCTCCGAGAAGTGGAAGGGCGAACAGGCATCGGGATTGCACCAGAGATTGTGTTTCATGAGACGCAATGTGTCCCTGGCACTGTCTCACGACCATGCTGGCCGCCAACCACCCATCTCCGTGACTTCTCTTACCACATCCAGGACCACATTACCTCTCCCCATCTCACTGACTCTTTTTATAAAAATTGGTTTACATCTTTAAAAATAAATTCTTAACATGTCCTTGACCCATTTATCGAGAACATATTTTAACATTAGGTTAGGTGATAGAAGGTAAGGAGGGAATGCACTCATCTTTAATATATTTAGTCATTTAAATAAAATATTTAATAATTTGACAGATATTTAAGCAGTTAAAATTTTTTAGAGTCTTGGGTCAAAATAAAAATACGTATTTCTGAAAAATACACAATTGGAAAACACAACTACTGAAACTTCGTAGCTGATACCCTCACTCAGGGAACCTGGAAATACACTGCCATGTTTATAACAGATGCGTCCTAACTCTCTTTGGCCATAGCTGATTGGAACGGGAACACATCGGCCCCATGCCAAGCCAATCAGACGGCAGCCTGAAGAATCCAAAGACAAGACACAGGCACTACAGTCAAATGGTGTAAACAGTAGGGACATAAGGTCATAAATCAACAGTTGGCACATACAAGCCAAAGTCACAGGGAGAAAGACATTAATAGCCTTAGAGAGCGGGAAGCTAGTCCACAGACAGATGCAAAATTGAGAGACCATATGGTCCTGAGAGGCAGAAAAGTCAACCACAGTTCCCGGCTTTCCATTTCTAGTCCCATGTGGTCTCAATGAACTTTCTTTTCCTCTCTTTGGATGCTTATGAGATTGCCTGTAATAGAGGCAGATTTTATTCTCTATGAACACACATGTCCTAAATTAGCCTGACATGTTCATGTAACAAATGGACATGTCACCAGCATGTCTTTTGTTCCTGCCCTTTGTTAAAGAGATTGGAACAGTGTTTACAACATAAAACAGTCCTTTCTTAAAGATTTATGCATTTAACACCCCAAGGCACTGACTTGCTTTGTTTCAGAGGAGGAAACAGGAAGAGAAAATAATTCTACAAAAGAACTCAATCCTGCCAGAGGATTTCAAGCTCCATGGATAACCTATTAGCGATTGTCTATACGATACCTGCTTCTTGGAAGAAACATGGATTCCTTAATGAACACGGAACCAGAGAGAAGGATATACCAGCAGGTCCCAATATCATCAGGACTGAAAAGAAAAGAGAATAGAATCAGATGATTATCCATAACAACAAAAAAATCAAAACATACACAGCACAAAGTGTTGTACCCATATTACTTTCAGAATCATAAAGGACAATGAAATAGTATAAAACATGTCCATAAAAATACCATTATTTGACAATTGAAATCATTTTTAAAATTATTTTCTATCACCCAAATAAGCTAAGTATATTGTCAGTATATTTAAATATTTTAAATGTTCCTTTGATGCATAACACTGACCATTCCCAGTTTTATTTTTTTAGTTTAACTTTTTAAACTGAAAATACTTTCTGTTGCTTCATAAAACAAAAAATATAAAGACGTGAACAGTAAAACTTGGTCTTCCCAACCCTTTCCCTGTCTACCAACCTCCCCCATTTCTCCACCACACTTCTTGGATATTCTTTCAGAACTTCTTCATGCATATGCACATCAAAATGGACACCTATTCGTATTCCCTCCACCATCGTTTATTTCCTTTTTACAGAAAAGATAGTATACTCTACAGTGTTCTTTCCTTTGTGCTAAACCTTAGAGGTCTTGGCATCAGATCGCTGTCTTGTGAACACACCATACTTGACATAAGTAACCCCTTACTCAGTCATCTCAGTTGCTTTTAATAGCATGCAATTATTTTCAAAAACATAAAAACCACAATGAGTAATTTTGTATATACAGTAGTAACTGTAACCAGTAACTAGAAGTGCAACTGTTGGGCCAAAGGGTACATACCCTGTCATTCTGATAAATCTTGTTTTAGTGTCCTCCATAGGTGATTAACAATTTATTTGCCTACTTGCTTCACCACAGCCTTACTATTACAGCTTGTTACATTTCACATGTTCTCACTCATTTGTGGAATATAATAAACAACATAAACTGATGAACAAAAACAGATCCAGAGACAGAGAAGCATCGATCAGACCGTCAAACCTCAGTGGGTAGGTAGGGGAGGGTGGGGGTAAAGGGAAGAGATCAACCAAAGGACTTGTATGCATGCATATAAGCCTAACCAATGGACACAGACACCAGGGTGGTGAGGGTATGAGGAGGATATGAAGGAAAGGTGAGGGGACAATGGGGGATAAGGACACATATGTAATACCTTAATCAATCAATCAATAAAAAATTAATAAAATACATTTTTATTTATTTCAGAGAGGAAGGGAGAGGGAGAGAGAGATAGATAAACATCAATGATGAGAGGGAATCATGGATTGGCTGCCTCCTGCACGCCCCCTACTGGGGATTGAGCCCACAACACAGGCATGTGCCTTTGACCGGAATCAAAGCTGGGACCCTTCAGTCCGCAGGCCAGGGCTCTATCCACTGAGCAAAACCTGCTGGGGCAGCTTGTTACATTTTTTAACAGTTTAAAACAACATACATTTATTATCTCTGGAGGATAGATGACTTCCTTTTTTTTCTTTTTTAAATTTTACCTTTCAATTACAGTTTACACTCAGTATTATTTTGTATGGGTTTCAAGTACACAGCGTAGTGGTTAGAAAATCATCTCCTTTATAAAGTGTTCCACCTGATATATCTAGTACCCACCTGGCACCATACATAGTTATTATAATACTAGAGGTCCAGTGCATGAAATTCGTGCACAGGTAGGGTCCCTAGGCCTGACCAGCGATCAGGGCCAATCAGGGCCTTCCAGCTGCTGGCCAGGGCATTCCTTCATTCCGCGCTGGCCCCGGTGATCAGCGTATGTCATAGCAAGCGATCAAACTCCCGGTCTCCCAGTCAAACTCCCAAGGGGACAATTTGCATATTATATATAGAGATTATTGACTATCTTTTCTATTCTGTGTTACATTTATTTAACAAATGTTTAACAATTTTATGATGAGGGCTATACAAGTTGTTTAGAATACTTCAGAGAACAACAACAAAAATGATCCCTGTTTGCATGGAGCTTATATTCTGGTGGAACAATACAGATCATCTATAATAATAAAAGCGTAATATGCTAATTAGACCAGACATCCTTCTGGACGACCTTCCGGATGAAGCCCGGACTGTGAGGGAAGCCCAGGTCCCAGGTGCCAGAGGGAAGCCGGTGCTGGCAGCCGGGGGAAGGAAGGCCTACTCTTGCATGGATTTCGTGCATCGGGCCTCTAGTTAATAATAAAAAATAATAAACTGAAAACATTTTAAGTCAGTGCTCTAGAGGGAAAAATAGCATAGAGTAAGGAAAAGGGGGTGGCGTATTACAGTTTTAGATGGGTGGTCAGGGCAATCTCTGTGAGAAGAGCATTTGAGCAAAGGAGATGCATTAGCCAAGTGGAAGGATCCCGAAGGAACCGGCATTCCAGGCCCAGGACAGGAGGGTCTCCAGTGGAAGGACAGAGGCCACCAGCTCACACTGCCCAGCAGGGAGGCCAGTGCGGTGAGGCTGAAACACAGCGGGCGAGGGCAAGCCTCAGGGCTTTCTACCACAGAGGCTTTCAATTAAACTTTTGGGGTTTTGCCCATCTGCTTGATGAAAATGATATTGAAACCAAGGGTCCTAATAACTTTGATTGGATTTAGCTTTAAATCCTAGCTCTAGACATCATCTCTCTCTCTACATACACATACAGGGTGGGGGAAAAGGAGGCTTATAGTTGTTCATATGGAAAGTAATGCAATAATGCATAAATAACAATACAAGAATCAGCTCTGTTTCGAGTACTCACCACTGTAAACCTATTTTTGTCCCACCCCGGATATACCCCTCAGAGCCCTGGCCTCCCTTCCCCCAGATAATCCCTGAGGCAGCGGGAGACAGTAGCCGGACCTGACTAATTGTCTGGCCCCGGACCTCACTAACAATCACGATCACGCACCCTGGACCTCTGGCAGGCTAAAGATAACGTCTTGCCCTAAGTTATGTTTCAGCTCCTGAGCCCTAAGGTGGAACAATCCCATGAAACCAGACAGAGGGATACTGGAAAGACCTCAGAGCTGTCTCAAGACCTGAAGAAATGCTTTATTATCTGCACCTCACCTCCAACCAATCAGCTCCCGGCCCGACCCCGAGCCCCACACCAACGGTGGTTTGTAATTTTGGCCTCATAATCTATAAGCTACATACCATCAGGGTGTTAGGGCTTTTGAGCATTAGCTTCCCATTCTCCTGGGTGGTGCCATTCATCATAAAACAGCCAATATTTCCCCCACTGCAATCCTCGGCAGTCAGTGTTTGGCTCTGCTGGCGCTGGGTGGACAAACTCTTTCTGTTCGATAACAATATCTTAGTGTAATTTCACTTTTCATTTCTTTTTCTTATTGTTATAAGAGCACCCTTTTTTCTTATTTTGTGAGCCATATCTATTTATTTTCCTGTGAACTCAGTTTGTAACTTCCAGCTGACGTCCTATTAAGGTGTGTTAATTTTTTCTTATCTGGAAACATTTATTAAAACTCAGTAACATCAGCCTTTTGAAAACATGAGTGCCATTTCCCCCAGTGTGTGGCTTATGCTTCGACTTTGTTTGCTGTGCTTTTTGCCATGTGTTATTTTATTTTATAGAGTCAAGTTTATTAACAGGCTCTGCTACTATTAAAACAAAAAGCTAAGCATAGCAAAGGCTTAACCGAGAAGGAAGTTCATTTCTCTCTCACACAGAACAGGCCGAGCACCGCCAGCCCAAGGGGGATACGGTGGCATCCTGGTACAGAGACCCAGGCCCTTTCTACTGTGTGGCTCCCTCATTCCCAACCCGTGGCTTCCATCCCATATGCTGAGGTGGCAGCTCCAAATCTCACCACCATATCCACATTCCAGCAGGAGGAAGGGGTGGAAAGGAAGGGCAAAGCACACCCCATTTCTTTATTTCTTTATTAAAAATTTTTTTCGTTTTCAATTACGTACATATATTTCTCTCAGATCCCAGCGAATCACATGGAAGTACTGCAAAGTCTCTGCCAAGTCCTTTTTTTCCTTTGTAAATAGATCTCAAAAGTTTTCCAAGGACATTCAATTCTATTTACAATTCTAAATACCTAAGTTATTTAAAACACCAATCACTATCACCTAATCATTTTCATTTTGCTATTTGCCTCCAAAGCAAATCAGCAGTTGATCACTGTTTCTCTCAAGTCCACTCTTAACCAATTTCATAACTACTGACGGCCTCAAGAAAACATTTTTAAAAATTGTCAAATAAGAGTGTTGATCCAAGGAAGCCATAAAAGTAAAATGATTTCTCAAATGAAAATGCAAAGTACTTCAAAAACAATTATTTATACCCCTTCTCCTCAGCTTTTAATCATTAGCTTTTGTAATGAACAATCATTTACCTAGTTTGAGGGGTAGAGGAAAATTGTCGTTCTTAACGTAAGATGACAGCATTATTATTAATACTGATTTATGTCAAGTAAAAATGTGTTTTGCCAGTTGCAAGAACAGTTTAAATTTTTTTAAGTAAGTAATGACATTGGAATAAAAAGAAAAAAGGATTTATTTTATAAAGTTATTTTAATCTGCTCTTACAATGGTCATCTTATCACCAAAGGTTGGTCAACAGAAATGAAATAGAGAAAACAAGGAAGTTAAGGCAGATTGCCCTTATCTGTGGGCTTGAGCAAGTTACAGGGAGCTGCTGTAAGGATTAAATGAGCAATGCTCATTAAGTGCAAATAACTATTCTATAGATTTCAATCACATTTAAAAAGTATAATAAATGTCACCAAGGTCTAGATTAAATGTGACATAGAGACTATAACAAACATTCACTACAGTTATTACATAATTTATCCATTTTGAAGGCAAAATTACTAAGGATTTAAAAAATCCTTACAAATCAACTTTCCTGGCACTGATCATAAAATACCTGCCCTGCCTGGCTCAGTGGTTGACCGTCGACCTATGAACCAGGAGGTCATGGTTCGATTGCTAGTTTGATCCCCTGTGTGTGGCGTGCAGCCAGTCAATGATTCTCTCTCCACATTGATATTTCTCTCTCTCATTCTCTCTCTCTCTCTCCCTTCTGCTCTGAAATCAATAAAAATATATTCTAAAAATAAAAACCAACGAGGTAAAAGGCAACCAATGTTTAAAGTGGATAAAGCTCTGTGACAGCAAATATTATGATACCTGAATACTCATTTAATACCTTGTAATTAGGGTTGACTCTTCATATTGTGGTAGGCAGTTAGACAGACATGAGCAGAGCAAGGACGATGGGCCAGGTACAAAAGGTCACCAGGGCGGAAAGCCCTGAGTGCCTAGTAAAGGACAATTGCAGGGTGGGTTCCAGTCCCCAGGCTGACCTTTCCTCCCCTAACATATCACTCATCATTGGGTCAGACGCCCTGATCTTTCCTTTCTAGGGATAACATCTAGGCCTCATTTAGTTGTACTTCAGCTCCAGGCCCAAAAAAGCAGCAAAACCAGATAATCAGGACCAGCTACAATGAATAATGACCCCCTGCCCTGGCAGTGACCAATCAATCAGTGAAGACCTAGACCCTAAAAGGCCAGACCTGGAAAACTGCTGAATATTCTATAGATATTCCCCTGCCCTCCCCTAAAATTTCACCCTCAGGACAGAGGACCCAGCAGGCTCTCCCTCCCGGGAGCACATCCACGCCTTTCCCTTCCTCCTCCCCCTACCCCCACATGCCTCACCTAGACCTTCCTCACTTCTAAGCTCCAAGGGCTTTCCTTTGCCTCTATAACTTGTTTCCTAAGCCCATTTCTTCTAGGAATTACTTCTTCTACCTCTGTGATTTTCTAAATAAATGTTCTCTTATAGCTTGAGTCTTGGATCTGAATTCTCTCCTAGTCAGAACTCAAGTACCAACTGGCAGGTCCAGTCTGACCCTACTGGTCTAATACGTGGTGTTGTTCCCACCACCCCAACAATATCAGGAAAATCTTGGGAAAGATTGAAGGAAGTCAAGATAAGGAACTGGTCCTCTCAATATCTCCCACGTACTATAATTTTATTTACCTATGAATGATAGTTTCTCTACTTTTTCCCCAAAAATTCAAACTTTAACTCATCAGAGCGATAATTGCTTGAGTAGGCATTTGCAGAGAATGACCTCTCCGTCAACAAACATTTATTAAATTCAGTGAGCATTTCCTAGGCCAGATAAGATCATTGTAAATTCCTGTACTACTGTCTTGTCTCTTTTAAAGATTCAAGTTTTACAAAACCAGATTAGAAGACTATAAAAACACTCTTGTTTAAAGATGTTCTGGAATAGCTGTCAACTAGCAAAGTCCTCCTCTCCTCCTACTCATCCCCCACTGAACTCACGCCTGGTTTCTGTCCTGAAAAGTCCTTGCTATGACACGCCACCACGAACTGTCTTACTTATTACTAGTTTTAACTGTCCAGAAAATTCTCTTGGCTTTATTAGCAATCACTGTACTAAGCCCACGCACTTTTTTCTGCTTTCAATTATGCCTCAGGCAGGCAGCATTTCAGTATGGGGTATAACCTACTTCCCTTCAAGGTCCACAAATACTCCCTCCCCGCAGTGCGGCTGTCACCTGAGGGGCTTTAGAGCAACTTTGTATGTGTGAAATGATGATTATTCAGGGTGGGTTTCTTTTTTTGAAAAAAATAAAAGATGAAAAAAAAAGTTCTAAGGACAGTACTTGGCAGCAGCACCAGCATCAAGCTTTTCCACACTCAAAGGGAAAGCAAAATGAATGAGATCCTGCTTGCAAACACTGGCAGTGAATCTAACAAAAGGTTGTAATAATAATTATTATTATTAGTTAATATTATCATCATTATCTGGGACTAATACTGACATTTTATTCTGTCCAGTGGTTCTCAAGCTTCAATGTGCATATGAATTACCTGGGATGAGACTTAAAAATGTATGTTCCTAGGATCTATCCATCCCACCCAACGCCCATGCGGGGCCCCTCCTCCCCAGTTTCTGATCACTAGGTGGGAGAGCCATCACAATACCTCTTAAACCAATATCTCAGTTGACTTTACGTATGGGCTTATCAAGTCTGGAAAACCTTGAGAAAAACTCTCAATATCCAACCTCAAACAAGAACAAATGGCAGAAAAAGAAACTACAATTTTATCATTATCTATGCAATTAGTTGCATGTGTTTAATTCACTAAGGTTACTTCAATTTTTCTCAAATACCTGCTTTATGTTTTAAAATGATGAGCTACAGAGTCCCTTCATTGGCTGCTGAAATGGCAAAAGTTAAATCTTGGAATAACCCTGACTGAGCATTTCCAAACAGCCTTGGTCTTATACCACCAGTAATAGGTAGAAACGAGAAACCTAAAGATTAAGTAAGTACACATAGCAAAGCAGCACTTTGCAAGTCTCTCTGATCAGCAAAAATGGACACAAAGAAAAGACCTACAATTTTTAGACCAAGCTAAGAATTATAATGGACAACTGATTTGATTCTAATACATCCCATGCTACAGTGACAAAATGAAAGTCATAAAAGCTCAGGTGTATGACAAGGCACTCAGAAAGGCTTTTTTTTTTTTTTTAATTGTCATCAACAGGGAGGAATGAGTAAGGCCAAACAAAACAAGCAGACAAAATATAAACAGACCATCACAAAATGCTCAATCCACCTTCTGGCCATAATCGGACAGGACTCTGGAGCGATCACAAGCGAATGATCCCTGTTGTCCATCATTCCAAGTCTACATGACTTGGAATACTTGGAATAATGGGGAAGAGGCAAACAATGCCGCCCCACTCTTTTCCTACATTACTTCCTTCTGCTCCTCAAAATTCAAACCCACCACTGCTGACCTGCTGCTCTCCTGTCTGTTCCTTCCCCAAACTGCCAATCTGCCCAAGATGTTTGTCTCTCTCCACCTCCTACATCACATTATACCTTATGGCAGTGATTTTCAAATGGTGTGCCACAAGATTTTTTAAAACATGCAATAGCTGACTACTTTGTCAGGGGCACTGACCTCTTTTCCCTTAGATTGTCCATTTTTTAAAGAATATATTTTTATTGATTTCAGAAAGGAAGGAAGAGGGAGAGAGAGAATAGAAACATCAATGATGAGAGAGAATCATTGATCAGCTACCTCCTGCACATCCCCTACTACTGAGGATCGAGCCTGCAACCCATGCATGTGCCCTTGACCAGAATCGAACCCGAGATCCTTCCATCTGCAGGCCGACGTTCTATCCACTGAGCCAAACAGGCTAGGGCTAGATTGTCAAATTTTAAAAGAATGAGCCCAGCTAGCGTGGCTAGTGGTTGAGCACTGACCTATGAATCAGGAGATCATGGTTTGATTCCCGATGAGAGCACATGCCCAGGTTTGGGGCTCAATCCCCAGCAGGGGAGATGCAAGAAGCAGCCAATCAATGATTCTCTCCCATTATTGATGTTTCTATCTTTCTCTCCCTCCTTTCTTTTCTTCTCTGAAATCACTAAAAATATGTTATTAAAAAAATTTTTTTAAATGTCAACAGCCAACACAACAATAGCCATTTGGTGTGAACAATCAAAATTATATCTTTTTTTTTTTTTGTCAGAACATCAAAAACTGTGATATATTTTTTTGTGTGCCACAGAATTTTAGTAATTAGTTTATGTGTGCCATGAGATGAAAAAGATTGAAAATCATTACCTCGTGCGAATGGCTCAAGCCCTATTCATTTAATAAAATCTTCTCAATCGCCGTTTTCCAAACTACAAAAGACTTGCCCCATTTAACCCTTTGCACTCGCTTGCTTTTTTCTCGATTCCTTTATTCTACTCGGGATTTAATTGTTTAAATACCCCAGATTTTACAAAGCGCGGCAGTAGAATAAAAAACTGGAGTTTCTTTTCATACAATCTTATTTATTTGGATTTTTTTATATTTCAAATTATTGATACATTCAAAGAGTAATTTTAATCTCTAACTGTGTCGAGTCACACTCGACATCCAAGTGCAAAAGGTTAATCTATTCTATTTTATAATACTGAACATCCTTTTAGGTAGGAAATGTGTGCTACACCTCATAGAAACTGGACACTGTCTCAGTTAGCGTTTACTCAGGTAAGTCCGATCATGACATGCGTTTCCTATGACCCAAGGGTCCTTAATAGGAGACAGTCCAAACCCCTTGCTTAGCATGTAAGGCAAGCAATATGTTGCCATGCAAAGAGCGAAGGTTTGGGAACATATATCCTCTCATACTAGTCATGAATCTTGATGACGTTAAATTCTGAGATGCTAGTTATTCAACTGTAAAATGGGGATATCAATATGTTTGTTCTTCAATATTTTGACTTAATGAAACAATATATATGGATACTTTGCATCAGTTCTCTTCATCTCTTTTCCTCTCGTACAACATTCCCTGAAAGGGCCAACCTACAACTTTACTTTCTGCTCCAAACCCCAACATATCCTATGCCACAAACTTCACCCCATTCAGCTATTCTACACTTTCTTCCTACCTGTGCCTCCGGGCCTTTGAATAAACCCGCTGTTCCAGCTTCTAAATAGTACCCTTTGTCTAATAAACTTATTACTCATCCTTTGAATTCCGGGTTAACTAACACTTTCCCTGAGAAGTGTTTCAGTATCGTCCAAGTAAAGTGAGTCACTTTCCTCGTGGGTCCCCAGCGCACTCTGCACATTCTCTTAAGCAGCTGCCAAGAGTCTCCTAATGATTTATTTTAGGAGCCTTCCCCCATTAGCTTTTAAACTTCTAGTCTAGCTCATCAGTACCCCCAACACATCCACCATAGGAGGCCCGACTGGCATTTAGCTTTTTCTTAACGAAGGAATGAATAATTGAATAGACACCAACTCAGATACAGTGCTAAGAGGTCTGCAAGACAAAGATGTGAGTTTCAATATACCAGTAACTGCAGAAATGAAGCTAAGCTTAAAAAACGTCCATAGTAATATCCTACAAGTCCACAAGGTGGTGTGGTCTCCCCGTGACAGAGCTGTGTGCGCCGCTCCACATTCCCTGTCTGTAAAGCAGGAAGCTAATACAAGTGATCAAGTTTACAAGCTGACAAAGCGGCTGAAAGAATTATAAGTTAATAAATCAAAAGAAAACTGATTAAATCAGCAAAGGCGCTTATTTCAGGTTAAAACTGATTTAACCTGAAAAAGCCACTTCCTTCAGCTGTTACTACAATGAGAAAACTTAAGAGAAGCCCAATCAGCCAAAAAGGCTGCACATGGCATTGAAGGCCAGGGGGCTAAGAAAAGACTAACAAACTGGGAGTGGCATGCTCTTCCTGTAGGTGGCCTCAGGTGACCTCTGAAAATTGTTTGCTACTCACTTGACCCTGAAAAAACACACAAAATCATGCAAAACAAGAGGTTCAGATCTTTGTGTTCATTTTTTTAAAATATATTATTTATTGATTTCAGAGAGGAAGGGAAAGGGAGAGAAACATCAATGATGAGAGAGAATCATTGATTGGCTGCCTCGTGCACGCCCCCCTACTGGATCGAGCTTGCAACCCAGGCATGTGCCCTTGACAGAAATCGAACCCAGAACCCTTCAGTCCACAGCCCGACGCTCTATCCACTGAGCCAAACCAGCTAGGGCTGTGTTCATTTTGAGAACACTCGTGAAACTGCCCAGGCCATCGAGGGTGTGACTATCCGAAAAGCCACCAAGAACCTGAAGGACGTCACTTCGGGAAGCACTGCGTGCCATTCATTGTTACAAGGGTGGAGTTGGTAGGTGTGCCCAGGCCAAAAACAATGGGGCTGGACACAAGATCGGTGGCCCAAAAAGAGTGCTGAATTTTTGCTGCACATGCTTAAAAACACAGAGTAATGCAGAGCTTAAGGGTTTAGATGTAGAGTCTCTGGTCACTGAGCACATCCAGGTGAGCAAAGCTCCCCAAGATGCTGTGCAGAACTTACAGAGCTCATGGGAGCATTAACCCCTACAGGAGCCCCCCCTGCCACATGGAGATGATCCTACTGAAAAGAAGCAGATGGTTCCTAAGCCAGAAGAGGAGGCTGCACAGAAGAAAAAGATATCCCAGAAGAAACCGAAGAAACAACAACGTATGGCCGGGAGTAAATCCGGCATAAAATAAATGCTAATGAAAGCAAAAGCAATGATTATATGCACAGTGTCGGGAGTCGGGGAGATGGCTGTGGGCAGAAGATTCGGAGCTCGCATAATGGGCTTCCTACAAGCCACAAATACATACATCTGAGTGTTTGGGAGTCGGGGGTGGGAAGACAAATAGGAACAGAAAGAATAGTACCCAGGTACAATCCAAACAATTTGGGACCGGGAGTTAGTGCTTTTCTGAGTTTATCCCAACACAGTATGGCAAGAGGAGGGCGTTGGAAGGACAGGATGGGAATCCTCCTCCTTCGGCAGAGCAGGTGCCATATGGCATTAGCACAGGCCAGAGCCACCCAGGAGTGAAGAGGCAACCTGTACGATGCTTGACAGGGGCAACAATAACAAGACCAATAAAACAGAGAAGCACAAAGTCGACAATCACATGATCAATAAGAACGGGTGATAAGACACCAGTGACATGTCCAGACACAATGGTAAGGAAGACCATTCACAGAGAGGGGGTTGATACACAGGTCACAGAGGGGATCAGGTACAACCGAGACTACAGGTAACATCAACACTGATTGTGGGGGGATATTTTAGAAAGAACGGTTGCATTCTGCTACCCAGGATGCCATCTCATATTCAAAGCAAAGAACGCTGCTGGCATCAGGGAGAAATGGAGACAGAATTCATATCACGCTAGGGCTACTGGCCCCACATCTTGAGCTAAAAAAAAAAAAAAAGCCGGAAAGGGAAATAAAATGAAAGACTATCACAATTTCCAAGAACTCAGTGGAGACAGCTAGCAAGGATTCCCAGAGGGTCAGCCACAGTGACCCAAACTTAGAAAAACAGCTGATCCTTTTCTTGTGTACCCTGTCCCAGCAACATCATCCAACCAAAGGGTTAGGGCCAGGAAACAAAGCCCTCCTGAGTTTCTCCCTCTCCCCACAACCTACTATCCCATTCGGTCGGTGCTCCTCAAAGCCTCTCTCATTGAAGCCCTCGCTTTGCTCACCTCTACTGTCATCATACTCTTCAGACTGGCTTAGACGTGTGCTCTCCAATATACGATTATGCCAAAAACCGAAGTGAAAATGACTTTACTCATTTACAACACATTACCCTCTGTCCTTTCAGGAGTCCAGCACTTCAAATCGGAAGTTTCAATGCGCACTTTGCAAGCCCCTCGAGACTTCAGCTGTCCAGCCCTTTTTCCACCATAAGAGAGACTACGCTGAACTGAGTAGGATTTCCTATGAACAAAGTGTTCCATCGTTTAAAAAAAAGAACTTCCACTTTGCAGATGGCTTTTCAGACACTAATGATTTTAATCCTTTTCTCAAATACACTGTCTCTGTTACCAGATTTATCAAAAAGTTTAATAATTATTTGTATCTAACACCACCACCACCACCACCCCACCCCCCCGGCTTTGCTGGGGCAAATGCAGCTGCAGATGAACAAGACTGTGAACAGAAAGTGAATCTGGGACAGAGCTGGTGGGAGGACAAGTGGGAGAGCATGAAGCCCACGGCGCTGGGTTGGTGGGTCTGCGGAGAAGTGATTTGGGAAAAGCTGCTGTGAAACCAGGAAACCAAACCAAACCAGGAAACCAAAGACTGCTAAAGCAATGAGAGTGCAGCTGAGGCGTGAGGTCCTAAACTGCACATTCCGATTTAAATGAAAATGCTTTAAGACTCAATAGGCCTCCAAGCAGCTTTTTCTTTCTAATGCAGGAATAATTTCCTCTCCTGCAATAAACAGACGTAAAGTACTTAACAAACTGCCATGAAAACTCTAGAAAACCAAAGCATTCAGGCAGACACAGTATATGTGGGAAATGGGCATTTAGGTACAGAGTTATACTCATATTTGCAGCATGGGTATACACGTAACATTTTTTAATGGTTGAATTTCTGAACCAAATGTTTTAGCACTTTATTATATATATAAATGTGTTTATTGATTTTTTTAGAGGGAGAGGGAGATAGATAAAAGGAAGGGAAAGGGAGACAGAGAGATAAAAACATCCTGCACATCCCCTACTGGAGATCAAGCCGGTAACCCAGGCATGTGCCTGACCATGAATAGAACCAAAGAACTCTTGGCTCATGGGTTGACACTCAACCAGTGTGCAACACCAGCCCGGGGGGTTGGGGGGGTGGGGGGGTGGTTAACACTTTAAATGTAACTATATATTAAACTGAAACAATGAAGATGGATGGCCATTAAAGAAAAAACTGGCCCTAACCGGCCACTCAGTGGTAAGAACATCAGCCCATGACTATTCCTCAATTGCAGGCTCCATCCCAGCCCTGGTTGGGGCATGTGCAGGAGGCAACCAATCAATGTGTCTCTCTCACAATGATGTTACTCTCTCTCTCCCCCCTCCCTTCCACTCTCTCTAAGAACAATGAAAAAATATCCTCGGGTGAGGATTACCCCCCCCCAAAAAAAAGGGGGGGGACTCATTTCAGATTAAATTATTAAATAAAGAGGTCTTAAAGTCCCTCAGGTTAGGAATTGACATTACCCACCACAGTACTGCCAAGCATGCAAAACAGCTGGCATATAGTAGATAAGTGAAGGAAGAGAGAAATTACTTCATTTTCTTGTCCATTGTGTAAAGTTCCACTAATTTTATATAACTTTCTAGTGCAAACAAATACCACTAGGTTCTAAATGGGCGATTCTAAATTTTTAAAAATCCAATTTTATCGAAACCAATTTAAAGTGGCATTTTTATCATCCTGTTGATTTTTGTTAAAGCACATAACACTATGGGAGTTAGAGCATCACTGCCATAATTCCTTCCTAACAAAAGTTTAAAGCAGTCAAAAAAGCTGAGACCAAAATGTAAATTACCAGAAGGATGACGATGACAACGATGCTGGCAGCTAATGTTTTGTGCACATTCTATGTATGTACTGTTCTAAATACTTCATGCAAAGCATTTCATCTTATCCTCACATCAACACTAAAAGTAGGCACTATTATTATTGTTTCCATTTTATAGATGAGAAAAATGAGGCACAGAGGTAGATCAAAAGGATATTATATTTACCTGGTGAAATTATTAAAACCATAGACTTAGAAGTCACCAGCCCAATAAGGAAAACGAGTAATCATCTCTTGGTCATAAAACCAAAGTCTGACGTCTTTGATATTCACAATGTTCTTTAAGCTCAAGGAGAACAAGAACAGACACGTCGTTTCCCCGTGAGTTAATAACAACAGGTCTCAAAAAGAGGGCTGGTATTAGTTATCACAGATTTATATACACCACAAATACAAGGGTTCTTTCATTTTCAAAACTGCACCTACACAAATCGGTAAGGGCAGAAACGTGTTGGTTCAAGGATCACAGAAAAAAATGATACAATGACCTTTCATCACAAGATTGGCCAAATACTGGGAATCTGATTAAGTCAATCTACAATCAGTCCCTGAATTTTTGGTCTTATGAAGTCATGACCAACTGAACACCCACAGACTTTTCATTGCTTACTAACATGTCACTTAATTCTAACTAGTCAAAAATGAGCAATTGTTACAATCAACTCTCGCCTAACACTCTTGCCTAAGTGCCTTCAATTTAGGATTATCTAAAACATGGCTTTGCATCATCAGCATAGCTCAAATTCACTGTCTAAACTGACTTTAAAGAAAAACACACCTAGGTATATTTAAAGACACAGTAATCTACCTTCAAGTTAAATGGATAATAAATAAAAGCTGCCAGGGAGTCAGGATAATGAAGGCAGAGCTGTTGCTGGGTTTCAGTTGCCCCTCCCCCACTGGGGAGGCTAGCAGTAGGGAAAGATAATGTGCTTATCTCAACAGGTATACAAGAATTGGCTTTTTTTTTTTTAAATATATTTTATTGATTTTTTACAGAGAGGAAGAGAGAGGGATAGAGAGTTAGAAACATCGATGAGAGAGAAACATCGATCAGCTGCCTCTTGCACACCCCCTAATGGGGATGGGCCCACAACCAAGGTACATGCCCTTGACCGGAATCGAACCCGGGACCCTTGAGTCCGCAGGCCGACGCTCTATCCACTGAGCCAAACCGGTTTCGGCAAGAATTGGCTTTTTTTTTTAATTTTCCTATTTTTTAACTAAATTTATTGGGGTGACATCCTATCTAATAAAGAGGGAATATGCTAATTGACCCTCACATCGTCGCAAAGATGGTGGCGCCGACAGCCAATAGGGGGAGATAAGTTAATTGTCTGCCCCACCCTCAAAGATGGCAGTGCCCACAGCCAATAAGGAGGGAATATGCTAATTGACTGCCCGTCCTCAAAGATGGCGGCACCCACAGCCACAAGATGGCGGCGCCCAGGACCCTCAGCCCCCCAGGGCTGGCCCGAGGCACAGGCAAGCCTCGGATGGCGGCTGCCCAGCCACCCAGGGCCAGCCCAAGGCTCAGGTAACCAGGGCCGACCAAGGCTTGTGCTGCCGGCAGTGGCAGCAGCAGAGGTGTGATGGGGCGTCACCTTCTCCTGATCGCCGGGTTGCCTCCAGCCCCTGAAGGCTCCTGGACTGTGAGAGGGGGCAGGCCGGGCTGAGGGACCCCCACTCCAGTGCATGAATTTTCATGCACCGGGCCTCTAGCTGTTTGTTTAATAAGAGGACATAGGTTTCAAGTATAAATGTCTATGACACATGATCTGTATACTGCACTGCATGCCCACCACCCAAAGTCAAATCATCTTCTGTCACCATATGTTACCCCCTTTACCTTTTTCTAACCCTCATCCCCCTTCCCTCTGAACCAGCATACTGTTGTCTGTGCCTATGAGTTTTTGTTTGTTTTTCTTATTTGTTCATTTGTTTCTTTCAGTTTTATATCCCGTATGTGAGTGAAATCATATCGTTCTTAACATTTTCTGTCTGACTTATTTCACTCAGCATGATGTTCTCAAGATCTTCCATCTTGTTTTCTGGTGCCATTTTTATGGTGACATGGAAAAGGCTAGAAAATGCTGGTGAGTGGGGTAACCGCTAAGGCTGCAGAATCACCATGTCTGGGCTCAAAGCCAGGTCCGACTTGGAACAGTGAGACTTTGGGCAAGTTCCTCATCCTCTCAAAGCCTCAGCCCCTTCATGTGTAAAACTGGGGTGATGATATCCACCTCACAAGACAGCTATAAGGAGTGGGTAAATGATCGCACCTAAAGCACTTACTAGAATATGCAGGGCATAGGAAGTGCCTGTAAAATGTTTGTTACTACATCATCATCAATACCACCAAAACCATGTTTCAGAGGGAAGGACAAAAGAACAGAAAGTTGATGCTTACTACCACTAGATTGTTTCAATAAATGTCAATAATACTCATCAGAGATTTCCAACCCTGACATCTGTACACCCCATTCCACTGATAGCTTTTACTAGCTCCTAAAGGAAGCAAATATTCTAAGTTATTTACAGCTTAATTTCTTCAACGTTAAAAAGCATTTGCCCTTGGTGTTAGTCCTCTCATTAATTATGTCTTGGTTATTTACTATTCTTATATATTTGGTGTCTGTTCTTTTAAGCCCTAGAAGGATATTTACAATTTCCTGCTAAAAATCCCCTAGAATGATGGTTAAGTTTCCTAAGTTAGAACCTGTGAATCATCCTAGATGGTATCCACCTGTACATTTTTTTTAATCCACCCTGTCATCCCCATTCCTTCAGTCTTTGAGTCAGTGCAAGCACTTGTGACCTCAGGTTACGTAACTGTCTCCTTACTGACTGCCCTGCCCATCACTCAACTTAATCCACCCTTCCCGTTTTCAAACAGGCACAGATAAGATTGTATCCTTGAGGGGATGAGTGGGGTTGGAAGGTGTTGGGCCTCATTATTTTGCTGCTGGAAAACTGGCCACCAAGCTACAGATTAAGAGAGTCTTTATTAAAGATAAATTTTTAAAAAATAAAATGAGACTTTAAGAAGATATCACAATGGATGGACCTTATTCAGATCTTATTCAAATAAATAAACCATTGAAAAAATTTTCTGAGACAAAGAAATTTGAGTATTTTCATGACATAAAGAATTATTTTTTTAAGCTTGATAATAATATTGTGGTCAAGTTTTTTTAAAGTCTTTATAAAGATATGTATCAAAATAAATATGAATGAATTGCTATGTCTGGATTTTCTTCAAAATAATCCAGTTGTGGGAGAGGGGGAGTAAAAAGATGAAACATAATTGGCTATCAATTGACAACGTTGGACGCTGAGTACATGGGGTTCTGTTATGCTATTGTCTCCAATATTGGGAACATTTGTAACTTCCCACAATAAAATGTTGTAAGAGGGGGGAAAATACTCATTTTCAGTTGCCTAAAGAATCAAGACTCCCCCCCCCCTTTTTTTTAAATTACACATTCACAAGCAAGTATGACTGGGCTGCCTCTTCTCTTGACTCAGATCCTGACCCCACCGAGTGCCAATCATAGTAATCCTGCCACAATGTTCAAAACATCCAGCCAGGCCCTTCTCTTCTCTGTGTGACTGTATATACTGCTTCTTCCGCCAAGAAAGTCTCTCTAGAGCAGTGGCCACACTTTTGAGGTCAGTTCAAAGGGCCACCTCTCTGAGACGCTCCCCATTCCCCGAAGCCTTCCCTTGCACTTCCCTCAGCCCTTCGTACATGCCTGTATCCTCAGTCATCTTGGTTAGTTTCTGTTGTTGTTGCTTCCCTTTTATTCTACTTCTACTTCCCTCAAGAGATTATGGCTTTCTTAATGGCAGAACCTGTGTTTTATTTACTTCAATAAATACTCCCTAAAATAGGCATGGAAAGTAATTATTTAATAACTGCTTTGGAAAACAGGAAGGAAAGTCAACAGAACAACCATCAGTCATGGCAAACATTATTAACAAAGTAAGATGTCTGGTAAGTCACAGTTTACAGACACTAACATAATATTTACCCACTGTATGTTTATCACATTCTTTAAAAAATGAGTTGTGATTATTTTCAAAAAATATGTTACACATCTAGAAAAAAAATCAATATTACTTAAAGAAGAAACTATGCCTAAAGAGATGTGGGCAACTTATTTTTCTGTTTCTGAAAGATTATACGCGAAAATATGATATTTATGCTACCTTTCCATCTCATCTGGTGTAGTTGTAGGAATATGTATTTTGTTCTGTTAAAAAGACTACCATACTTCTTATTTCATAATGATAAAAATATCAAAATACTGCATAATGTGAAAGAATACTTCTGAATCACACGTGAGAGGTACAGCTACAGATGTGAAGTTATCAGAAAAGAACTGTAAACATTTACTTTGTCAGAAAGAGCTGAAATATTTCACATTTCTACACTATGAAAAATAAGTTAATGCAAAAATAAGGTAATGCTGACACAACAAGCTGGTAATACTACTTCTTTGATTCTTTAAGGAAAGTCTTTAGTTATTGCATTATACATTATACAAAGGGAAAGGAAACACCTACTAGTATAAAACTTCATTTGCTTCATGTCTTTCATATCTCACAGTTTCACACATTAACCTGTAAAAGAAATAAAGACATGAGCTCAACATCTGTCATGAAAAATATCACACCAATAGTTTAAAAGCACAAATGAGCCATGTAGCCTAGAAAGGTAAGATTACTTATAGCTTGTCACAGTCACTTACTAGCCTCAAGAAGAGTATTTTTGGTGCCGAGCTTAACAAAATAAAATAAAATAAAATCTGGTAAAGAGATGCTAGGAGAAAAAAACCATTTTGTTAGATGTCAACTCTGTCACATTTATTTTATAGGGAACAAACTTGTATGTGTTTTTTATACTTTGTAAATGACATTTAGACAGATTCGTGTTCTCCAAAGTAAACCGAAAATGAGAAGGAACCTTAGAAAGGAAAACCTAGTAATTTTAAAAGTGATGGCATCATTCACAGCTCAACATTAATGTTACTTTAACAGTATGGCATTTCAGACAAAAGTAGGCTTTTATTAACTCAGTATTTTTATGACTAATGACTAAATGGAGGCTTTACAACTTCTGAAGAACTGTTGTTTCAGCTGATTCATCCCTGAGGAAAAAAATTATGTAAATTATGGAAAACATGAATAAATGTTTAAATGCTCAAAAGTACCTCAAGAGCAGCATCTTCAAAAAGCATCCTATTATATTAAGCCCAAGTAAAATTTCCCAAGAACAGAGAAATGCAAAGGAGAACAGAGTGATGATGTCATGTCATCTTGTGGACGATCTAGTACATAGAAAAGCTGTCTACATAAGTGACTATTTCAACACCTCCTCTGGTCAGTGAGGCTACTAGTCTCCAGTCCATGAAACACTGGGCTCCACCCCCACCCATCTTCCTTTCCTCTGTTTGCTAAATCCAATAAACACTACATGCTCTTGATTTTTCCCTTGAAAACAACTCTCCTGGGCACTGTTTTTCCTTGTTCTTTCTGCTACCATCACCCTATTTTAGAGATCCCCTCAATCCCGTACTCCAAACATTCAAGCTGAATGGCACAACTCCAAGAGGTAGCATCCAGTCTTGAACACACACCATTGAACATGCAGTTTTCTTTCATGGACAGAACCACATGAACTCCTCATAGGAAAGGATGACAGTCACCAGTGATGGGTCTCAAAATAGCTGGTCTTGAATCAAGTAGCAGGCTCTGTCTCGTTTCCTGTGGGAATGAAAGAAGGGCCCTTGCCCCAACCTCTTCACTGGATCTCATCCCTTCTCCTCCGTAAGACCCTGCCCTCCTGAAAGCTCACCTCCTTCTCCTCCATCACCATCTATTTCTCCCTTTCTCCTGAATCACCTCCTTTAACATAGAAACACATCTTAGCATCATCTACTGTGTATGGGAGGGGGACACCTGCCTTGACCCCACATCCTACTCCAGCTATTATCCACATTTTGCTTTCCCCATGACAGAAATTCTCCTTTTGGAGTTGCCTATACACTATCTCCCTTTTCTCATCCTTTTCCCACTCCCCCACCATTTGGTTCCTGAAACTCCAAAGAAAAGGCTCTAAAACGTTATCAGTACCCTCTGTGCTATCTAAATCCTTTCTGTCCTTATCTTAATTCCACTTCTCGGCAGCACCGATGACTCCTTTTTTCTTACAGCAGTATCTTCTCAGTATCTTCTCTAGGCTTCCTGTCCTCAGTCTCCAGGTTTTTCTTATAATTCATTAGTCACTTTTTCTGTCTCCTTTGGATGTGCCCCCCACTCCACCCCTCTACCCGACTTCTAAAGGTTACCTATCACCTCCAGGGCCCTTCAGCCCTCCTCTCCTCTGCACCATGTAATCTCATCCAGGCTGTGATTCCAAATTTAATCTATAAACTGATGACTTTCACAGCAATGCCCCAGACCGAATCTCTCACCAAGATAGGAACTCGGCTGTGTCATGACCATTTCATGTTCAAAATGTCAAAATAGATGTTGAACTTCTTCCCTTAAAATCTGCTTTCTCACAATCCATACCCAATTGTTTAGTCCCAAAACCTGAAGCCCTCATCCTTGACTCGTCTGTTTTCTTCACATCCCATCTTTCTGACAGCATGTGTTTCCAAAATATACCCTCCCACACTGACCAAGTTCACCATCTCCTCTGTGAAAACCTAGCATGAGCCACAATTATCCCACTATTATCTGTTCCCAGGACTACAAATGAAGATTTTTTTTTGCTTCTACTTTTGCAACCTATTGTCCCATTTTCCACATAACTTCCAGACAGATCTTTGCAGATGTTAAGTCAGATCTGCTCAGACCTCTGCTCTTAATTTCCACCACTTTTAGGACAAAATACAAACTCCTAAATCTTGAATACAAGGGCCTATACTTACTGTACTATAATCACTTAGTCGATCTTACTTTGCCACCACACCTGTCTTCTCGTACCTGAAACCTGTTGCCATGACAGAGCATCTGAGACCCATCTACACTGCAGAGACCTTTGCCCATCTGCCCGGCTCAAATGTTACCACCTCCTTTTGGTTACACAGCACCCATTCTTACCAGGCCCAGCACATCTGAACAAAACAACATTGATCCATCCCCTAAATCTTGTCTGCCCCACTAGGAATGTACCAGTAAGCTCTACAAAAGCAGCAGTTTGGCCTACTACATGCTGTACCTCCATGGCCTACATCAGTGTCTAACATACAGGAGGCACACAAGGAATAACGGTTGACTGGATAAATAAATTTAACTGGTTCCATAAAAGAAAAACCATGATAAAATCTTCTACTAAATGAAAGAAGTACCAAAAGTTGTTTTATCTTTAAATATTGTTAGGGAATGTTTTATCAAAAGCATGTTGATCTTTACTAAATTCCTAAAGAATATACTAACCCTAATTTAGTTGTTTTGTGATCATCTAAAAGTTCCCATATAGTATGAATTACACTCCTCCATAACGCTGAAGACTATCTGCATATAGTTCAGCAGGCTCTTGTTTCAGACACTTACTCTGCTTTTTAGAAATTTTGGTCTCCACTCCTAACTATTATATCTTCTTCCCCTTTGGCCAACATGTTGCTTCTAATCCACATGGGTTAAGAGGGTAAATATTTAAAAAATAATCTTGTGTTGAAAAATATATAATTTTTAAGTGACGATCTGAAAACCTTCACATTGCATGGTGTGTGATCGTATAGAAACACAGTCAATCAACTGCTCCGAATCGATTGCTGACATGTGAATGGGCCACAATAGTCCACAAAGCTGAGGCTTTCCAATAAAAGCCTTTGTCGTGTCCCCCCGCCCCCCAGCTGAAGTCTAACATTGTTCTTCTGCCTGTTACTGAATAAACAGACTGAAAATCTTGATTAAGAGCTGCTTTCCCCCCCCCTAAAATTGGAAAACTGTATTATGTAGAAGTCTTAACTGTTCTCTATTTAATCCTAGGGGTAAAACTTTTATTTAAAAAACTCAAAGGAACTTATCTAAATACGATGTATTTTTCCCAGAAATGGTTATTATTATAAAGCAGTTTATCCAAATTACTGAGTTTATGTGAACCTCATTTTTTAATGTTTCATTTGGGTATTCTGCTCTTGCTCTAAAAACGGACTTAAGATAGTTTCCGCTGATGTTTTCCACAAATGAGGGAAACAAATGACTTTTTAACATAAGCAAAATAAGATAAACATCTTAAAGGCTCCTCCTCCCTGTAAATTCATGCCAACAAACAAAACTGTATAGTCTCCAAAACAGACTTTCTAAGCCTAAGGTATAAACAGACTAATCTATACCCTTGAGTTCATCAGTTATTTCTAATCAAAATTTACCTTTGAAATAGCAGGAAATTGATTCTAAAGCTGGTTTTTGTTCTAAAGCTGGTTAATAAGTAGATGGAACTTCACTGTGTTATTACGTCTACTTTTGTAATTTTGAACATTCCTGTAAATATTAAAATTTTTCCTTTTCTATTGCATAGAATTCCTAGTATCTAAATAATTCAATAACTACATGTACTGTACATATAGTATAATCATTACATCTAATTATCCATGTGTGCTTTTATACTCACGAGAACAAATATTTATATTTCCATATTAATTCATTCATCTGCATCTGAAGATCAACTGCCTTTGATTAAATTGACAGTTGGTGCTAATTTTATTTCTTAGAATAGTTGGTATCAAAAAATATGTAATGAAAGTCACACACTTTAAAAATTATTCTTGCTTTAATTTGAGCCATCTTCTAAATTCCCGGTGGTTTTGCCCTTTCTAATAAAACTTGACTGAATTTTTAAACACTTAACCTGCAATCTACTTTAATTTAAACGATTTTCATTAAAATTTTAATTTTAGAAGTAGTCAATCCTCTTGACACATTTTTCAATTAACAACTAAATATGAAATTTACATGCTCACAAATTAATTAGTGTTTAAAGATTAAAGGGGAACTATACAGAAAAAGTACTCCTTTCATAATTAAAAACTGCTGGTTCCACAACCAGCTAAAGGAAACAAAACCTTCCCACTATGTCCTAGATGTGTGTGATCCATCTTCCCAAGGTCCTTTATTTTCTGTTCTGATTATGGAGAAAGAAAAAGAACTCACTGAATTATATAAGATGTTTTAATCTTTTAATATGAAGGCAGGTAACCATCGGTAAGGTAATAGCTGTGCAATAGAAGTGATAAAATATTTATGAGTGGGCCATATAAAAATAACTATGGTATAAGCTATGTTTCCCAGAAAGGGGTATGCCAATTTAATGCAACAAATATAGTACAAAGACCTAAAACATACTAAAATAACAAACCTAACCATTCTTTGAATACTTAAAAACATTCTTGTTTCTTGAGTGCTAAGATGTAGGTTTTTACTTGCCAGGATGGCAAATAATGCTCCTTTTGGTATATTCACCAAGTAGTGTTTATTACTTCAGGTGAGAGGGGGCAGGGAGAAGGGTAGAAGGGAGAGAGGGTATCACTATGGCACAAATGTAAAAAAATTATTATATGCATAAAACTGAATTCAATTTCTAAAATGTATAAAGCTAAGTACAGGGGCTCAAAGAGGCAGGGTTTTCATAAGTAAGTTATCTTTAATCCTACTTCTTAACTATAATAAACGGTCACATAAAATTCTAGCATCCTATTGTAATTAATATTAAAATGACTTACCTAAGTTGGTGTTCCCTCAGGTTTGATAAGGCTTCCATACCATGTAAATAGGAATACACTATTTCCAGATCCTGTTTGAAAAAAAAAGGATAGAAATCATTAGACTTGCCAGGAAAAAAGGCTTCCTAACTAACTCACTATATTTATAGACCAAGTTAAAGACAGGTTTGTTTTTTTAAAAAAAAATACAAGTTTTCTTAGACATTAAAAATAAGCATTATTGCCCTAGCCAGTCTGGCTCAGTGGATGGAGCATCGGTCTGCGGACCTAAAGGTCCTGGGTTCAATTCTGGTTAAGGGCACATGCCCAGGTTGCGGGCTCGATCCCTAGTGGTGGGGGGGGGGGGGGGCATGGAGGTGGCAGCAGAATGTGGAGAATAATGGTGTCTTGCCACCTGTAAATAACTGACATAAGGTCAAGAAGACTCTATTATAAAACTAAGACTGTGAAGGAAAGAGACTGCATCATACCATTACTGCATGGCCAAGTTTGAAAAGTAGTTTTTCCATCTGCATGTCTACAGCTGCATAAATTAAAACAGTCACATCATAATCATGATGTTTGGGGAGTAGGAGTGGATAGGTTTAAACATGGCCACGCAAGCAATACGCAACTAGGGAAATCCCTGCCACTGTTTCATGTGAGGATTTTAGATGTTTAACTAGACATAAACTTGCTACATGGATTTAACAGTTATCTCCGGAGTGTACACTTAAGAGAAACTTGTTTTAAAAGGCCTATGCCACAGAGAGCTTATAAACCAGAGGAGCAGTCACTATTCTACAGGAATCGGTTGCACGGAAGGCAATATTATCTAACTCGAATGAGATGGCTTTACAGGCAGATTCTATCTAAACTTGAGATCTCTTAACTGTAACTAACAGAAGGGATGCTGAGAGATTGGTATCCAGATGGCAGAGAACAAGCACATGAATGTCATGTTTCACTGTGCAGCAGGAACGTGGCCGCCACAGACTTGGGTGAAGCAGGAAGAGCAGAGATGCTATGGGAAAGGCATCAGGAAACCTCTGCTCTGACTCCGGGGAATGAAAGAAATCTGACTGGAGGTGAATAATGAAATGCAAACTACAGGAAGGAGGACTCTGTGGCTAAGCTTTTCGTCCGCACTCAAGAGCCCAGTAGCCAAGTACTAGGTTTACCAAGGATTAGGGATTACGAGTAAGGTAAATAGCAATGGAAGGCAAAAAGGAAGACCAGGTTGCCTCTCCTTTCCCAGGGCCAAGGTGAATTGGGCAACTTCTTGAAACAGGCGAATACAGCCTTTTGAATCTTCTGATTAGTTTTTCTACCCTCTCCCAGGGTGCCCAGCAGCCTCCCATCGCCATAAACCTCGTTCTGGGGCCTCGTGCCCTGGTCTAAAAATTGAAAGAAGACCATCTGAACACCAATGTGGATGTGGGTGGTCAGTGGGGGCCCTTGAATCTCCCATAGAGGAACTATCCACCAGTGTTTGCATTTCCATAGTCCAAATGAAGAGAGAAAAAGAGGGCTAGGTAGGCAGTCAGGGACAGGGACCACATGGAGGCAGGGGAAGAGAAGTCAGACATCGGAGGCAATCAAAAGACCTAGAACTAACTGGGCAGGAACCGGGCGGGGCGGGGTGGGGGAGGGGGAAGACTTGACCCTTGACCCGGCTAGGTGGGAACAGTGATGTTACGTTGGACCTAAAGTGGCAGTCCTCAATCAGGTCCTCCCATAGGCGGGAACTTGAACTTTGATATAATTGGATATGAATATTCCCTAGACCAGTGGTCGGCAAACTCATTAGTCAACAGAGCCAAATACCAACAGTACAACGATTGAAATTTCTTTTGAGAGCCAAATTTTTTAAACTTAAACTTCTTCTAACGCCACTTCTTCAAAATAGACTCCCCCAGGCCGTGGTATTTTGTGGAAGAGCCACACTCAAGGGGCCAAAGAACCGCATGTGGCTCGCGAGCCGCAGTTTGCCGACCACGGCCCTAGACAAAGAGCTTAAGCGGTAACCCATTTGGGGCTGTATATGCCCCCCCCTAAGCTTTGTTTTTCCCCCCAATAAATTTTGTTTTCTTCCCACCGTTTTTGTCCATGAATCCATTCTTCGGTTTTATAAGACAACGATCTCGGACCTGACCCCATTTTGGGTTTCACAAACAAATCTCTAAGGAGTATGAGATGGAAGGCAGCGCAACCAAGATCAGCAGTGCATGGGGGGAGATTGGAGGGCATGAGAGCCCTGCAAGGCGGGGAACTACCCCCACCCCCCCTTTCACACAGATGTCTCAACCCTCGTGGCCCCCAATGGTTGGCCTGTACTGAAGTAATCCACACGCTGGTACAGAACTGCCTCCACCCAGCTAGGAAACAAGCAAAGCGTGAGGCGCCGAGGAAGTCCTGCTCTCCAGAGCCGCCGGAAATGGGTAACCTGCCATGAAAACCAGATAAAACAGAAGAAGAGTTCTCGCTCTTACGCCGAACAAAGAAACGCATGGCCTTCAGGAAGTTATATTCTTGGATCCTGACTTTTCCCTCTGCACCGACCACAGGCATTCGCAGAGTGAAGTTATGTTTCCCCGGTCTTGGCTGTAGAGAGAGAAAAGCCCACTGGAGAGCGACATCACCTCCCGAGTTCCAACTTCCACCTGTCAGGAAACTATGCTGTGCAAACTGAGAACTCTCCAACCTCCCACCGCACCTCCCAAGACAAATGGAGCTCACGTGGCCATTACAATTTTAAATAACCCTTAAAAAATGTGAGCTATGTTCCCCCGAATAATTCTCTAGCCTTCAGTACAAACAGGAACACGTTGCTCTCCTCAGGAAGTGGTGTTTTTTTAGAACAATAAGCCTTTCCTTCTAGCCTAGGAAGGACATCCTTTTTTTTTTCAAAAACAGATGCTACTTGAAAGCAGATTAAAGTTATCAAAAACAATGGAGCCCAGTAGACAAAGATATTGGCAGGCCAAATGCAGTTTTCCATGAAAAAAAAAAAAAAAGACCTGTTTTTGGTCCCAAATGTAAACCATGTATGAAAATCCAAAAGCATCCGTCCCCTCCGTTAGTTAGGAGCGTGATCGCTCACAGCCTAACTAACCCTCCTGCCCAGGTCTGTGCACTCCGCACGCATATACAAGTCGGAGGGAATGTTCTCTGCATCATGAGCTCTTCCTCCCACGCCTAATGTCTCCTCGGAGACTCATTCAGAAGGTAACAGGCCTCATACCAAACTTATAATTCACTTACAACGAGCTTTTAATTTCACTTGTTCACCAGCATCGGGGATTCGCCAACCACAGCACAGTGTATTCTGATGGCTGGAGAGCAGAGAGGAGCTAAGTGTTCCCACAACTGGAACCAGCACACACACACACCCCCACCCTCTCTCTGCGGCCTCGGCAAACAGTGCACTGTACTTGGAGAAAAAAATATACCTAGTTTTTCTGTTTTAGAAATGAAGCTCTGTGCGTAAACTATAATCAGAAGTAAAGTGGACAAAAGGTACAGTGTTCCAGTTACAAGATACATTAAAAAAAAAAGATTCATTCGTTTAAAAAGATTGTATTTCAATCGTCAAAGAGAGTAAGGCCAAGACTGTGGTACAATTAGCAGGCAGAAGGAGATCTAGTGGTAAGTGCCTTTGGGCTTAAACATGAGGAGGAGAAAGATTTTTCTGAAGTACAGCAGTCTCGGGACCAGGAACGGTACCGATGCCAACTGATGCTCTCTTGCAAAGACAAATACACTCATTTATCCCCCTTGACCAAGTATCACCAGCCAGCAACGAAGAGAGCTATGTCTTGAACATTATGTAAAAGGGGGTGAAAAGCTAGAATAGCCAAGACTCAAACTCCTGTCTGCAGCCAATCGGGGGAGGAGGCAGGAGTCTGCAAGCGACGTTGTATCCGCGGAGGTTAAGTTTTATTTGGGAGATCCACGTTTTTCTACACTAAAACATATAAAACAACTATCCTAAGAAGGATAATGGGAAGACTATGAGCTTTGGTGTCGAATGGGGCACAGCTTACACCCTCATCCCCATCCCTGCGGAGAGGTGTGACCTGGTTGTGTTACGGAGACTATACTTGCCAATCACGGTGCGTAATATACTCAGCTAGGCTGCGTGGCTAAAATGATATACAGTTTCATAACAAGACATGGCATATACAGACCCTCGAAAAATGGTAGTTGATCTTATTACTATCTATGAGATATTAATACAAGCACAGAGTAATACCAAGAATATAGACTTAAAACATTCCTGAAATGTATAATCTTTAAATTAATCCATCCTTTTCAGATGTAACTATCTCTATCCAAAGAAGTTAAATGAATTATTTATATAAAACATACAATGGGCCCCTAGATTATCTGCGTTAGCAATCCTGTCAGGTTTGGTGGGCAGTGGGTGCCTACTGCCTCCAGAGCACATTATCTGTCGGCATCGTTTCAAGAATATCACATCCAACTGAGGTCAGGCAGTTAGGCAGGCAGGAGCAGAGCAAGGACGCCGAGCCAGGTGCAGAAGGTCACCAGCGCGGAAAGGCCCCAAAGACTTGCAATGGGAACTGGGAAAACAAGGACTTCGCCCCCGGGGTGACCTTTCCTCCCCTACCCTACGGCTGGTCATGTGGTTTCGATCCTCTGACCTTTCTTCTCACTCGGACCCGCCCCGACCTTCCCTTCCCCCTGGCACGTTGCTCGTCATGTGGTGGACAATCTTGGGGGACGGAAAAGAGGGCCCTCAGGACAATGAGGTTCTGACCTGCATCAAAAACATGGAGGCCTCGGTTCTGTTTCAGCTCCAGGACCAGAAAAGCAGCGAAACCAGACAAGAGACACCAGGGCCGACCTCAGGACCAAGTTGACTAATGACCCTGGCAGTGACCCATCAGTGGAGATCATGACCATGAAAGGACACACCTGGAACGCTGATCAATATCCTATTAACACCCTCCCTTAAAACCCCCACCCATAAAGGCCTTTAGGATCCCAGGAGCACAGCCCTACCCAAGCCTTTCCCCTCCCCCTCTTCCTAACCGCCACCCCCCCCTCGAGGGTCATTACCATTGCCATTACCTTCCTCTCTCCTAAGCTCCAAGGGCCCTTCCTTTGCCTCAGTGACTTGTTTCCTCAGCCCATTTCTTCTACTGCTCACTTCTTCTACCTCTGGGACTTTCTAAATAAGCTTTCTCTTATTGTTTGAGTCTTGGCTCTGAATTCGTTCCTAGCCAGAACTCTCGAATCGAGGTTGCTGAGCCCAGGTCCAGTCTGACCCTACGGTGTGACACCTGGTGCCATTTGCCACCGCCAGCAAAACACCTGCTTCCGAAGCTCCACAGGGAATGCACAGCATGCAAAGAAAGAGAAGGGCAACATTCCCAGGGGTGGTGGTATGCACAAACTTAAAGTAAAAACTCCTGAGAATCACAGGGAAGGAAGGAGAGAGGGAGGGAGGGAGGGAGAGAAAAGGAGGAAATATGTTTTCAATCTTGGTGTTCAGAGCTGTGAGAAGAAACTCACACCTGTACAGGGTAAGACAATTCTGTAAATGGCCACAAGGTGGCAGACCAGGCCAACAGTCCTTTCCTGGGACTAGCAAACTCAAGTCATTGGGTCTCATAGATACATTTTTCCATTATAAATACTTAAGATATCTGGGTCTTTAAATCGTATTCCTTAAGATCGTCTCAGGGAATACAATGAGTCTTCTCTCCTCCTACCCCTAATGAAGGGGGGCAGGAGAGAGCAGACAAGTCCATCAGCTCCCCCATTAAAATTGTTTAATTTCTACCATCCTTGTTTTAAACCAGCCTCCACACCCCACATGTCTTTGTAAAGCTCCAGAGCATTTAAAAGCAAAATGTCAAATCACTACACTGCTGGGGTGTTGTGTGCCATCCCAGTCCCTCATGCCCAGGGGGCTCTTCGCATACATCAGGAAACGTAAGAAAAGAACCCTGGAGGAGTATATGATTTTCAGTAAAACTCTCAAATGTATGATTTCAATCCTAAATCCTATGAAGACTGTTCCGGAGTTTACTAATTTACACCGAAAAAAAAACAAGCCCCAGAGTTGTGATATTCAAAGTCACATGTCAAATCCAGGAAAGCCTGGTGATCCCATTAGTTGTCATCTATGACGCAGCCTGGACACGGTCTTCAGCCTCAGATTCTTACCCACTGCATCTCAGCAAGGCCCATGGATTGGGAATTCCAGAACTGAAAGGTACAGATTCCAGCTATTCTGTTTGCCTGAAATTTCCTCAAATTTTCCACTAGAAAAGGCATTCGTTATCTTTTTTTAAAAAGGGAGTTTTGCCCTGGCCGGTCTTTCCCAGTGGTTAGAGCGAAAGACCAAGCACCCCTGGGTCACAGGTTCGATTCCCCATCAAGGGCATGTACCTGTGTTGCAGGTTCAATCCCTGGCCCGGATCAGGGCCCTGTGCATGAGGCAACCAATCAATGCGTCTCTCTCACATTCGATTTTTTCTCTCTCTCTCTTTCCCTTCCTTCCTCCCTTCCACTGTCTCTAAAAAAACAATCACAACAATGGATTTTTTTTTAATCCTTGGGTGAGGATAAAAAAAAGGGGGGGTGGGGGGATTTGGGACAGTAGTCCCTAAACTTGAGACAAAAGCAATTATAAAGTAATTACCTCTTAAATTAACCATGAAAATTACAAAGTAATTTTGTCCTTTCTAGGTCAAAAGACATCTGCCTTAAACAGCATACTCTGGGCCCATGCCTCCTCCACGTCAAGTTGGTGTTGGGACACCCTGAGAGCAGTCACGTTTCGGGGGACATGGGTTGAAGAAGGTAGAAAGGACTTCATAAATTCTCAAAGACAGATGAAGTGCCTCCTGTAATCCTCATTCGCAAAGAGTTTAGCTCTTACTGAAGAAAACGCACGAGTTAAATGAAGACGGCACAGGGCAGTTCTTAGGATTCCTGAGTGAGCCATGCTGTTTAGCAACTTCGGATGCACCTTACCCCGTATGCCTGGTCATGTCCTGAGGAAAACAATTATCTAAGCAGGTACTTTTTCATTGGTGAAGATAACGGTTTCTCAGAAAAATCAACACGCCAGTTGTAACTAAACACTCACCCTGTGCACAAATAAGAAAAATATCAAGTGTGTAAATCAGCCCCTAATTCCTGTTTTGGAGAGTCAGCATAAGCATGTCCCCTTCAGAACAATGCATGATCCCCAGGCCCCCACCAGCCTCCTTAGAACCCGCACCTCCGAGGAAGCAAGAACCAACTTATCAAAATGTCTTCATTTTAAAATAACGAACTTATCGTCATCGCTCCGATTGGAAACTGTCGCCGAATCTTAATTTCACGTGCAAGGATTAACTCACGAGGAAATGGTGTGCAGGAAATTTAACGCCAGCCTTGTTTTTCCTCTCTATCGAGATGTTAGCAGGCAGTGCGTGGCTACGTTTTAACTTAACCTTTAAACATCTGACTAAGAACACACATACACTGCTCTCATCAAATGATTCTTGAACTATCTTTCATTCCAATTTAAAAAAAAAAAAAAATCAACCCAGTCATATTCCCTCCCCTTTGGCTTGGTATTCAACACATTCCCCACAGCCAGCCTGGCTGCGGCTGAGCCCTGTGCAAGTCTCGCCGAGTCCGGGTGGGCAGACGGGGCTGCCACACTGGCCACTGCACTCAGTCTCCACAACAAGGGGCCCTGGAGTCTACACAAGTCACCCTCAGGATGCCTCACGTTTCAAACGCCGGCCTAATTCCGGGGCTCAGTTAACAGTTTTTATTTCTGAACCATTCACTGCACAAATGTCAGTCCTCCTCCAGGGGTGGAGTGTAGACAGTCCTAACGTAACAAAGGCAACTCGGAGCAGGTCACTGAGGACACGGCTCTTGACTGCCTCAGTAAAAAGGAAGTGATTCTGAATAGAAGCAGGTTTTAAATATAGAACACTTCATTGCTGCCATTTTTCTAGGACAAAAGACCAAAATAATATGACATCTGTTTTTCCCATCCTGAATGTTTTACCAGGGAGTCAACCGCCAATGGTGCTGCTTATTCTCAAACGTTTCTATTTCTCTGGAGGAAGGACCAAATGAAAATATTCTACACGTGTAATTAAAGCCTTCCAACGCTGTTAGTCGGAGAGGAACTAAATGCTGAAGAAATTTTAGGTGCTGCTCAAAATTTCTCTCTTTCCAATCTGTCCATAAGAGGGGGCGTTGAACCATCCAAACAGATACATACTTGGGGGAGGGGGGGCAGTTATAGAGCAAGAAGCGCATCCTTAGACTGTAGAGAAGGATTAGGGGCTACGTATACTATTACAATCAAGTGCTCCATTAGAAAGAATAGCAGGGCAGTTTCTGAAGCATCCCACCTTCCCATCACGTTTTGAACTCTCCTTTGAAGCTGAAATCGAACATCTTTACTTACTTACTTACTTACTGTACCTGTTTTGCCTCCCCTGACTATACAGGATGCACCAGGCATGCATGACAGCTTAAATCAGTGCACGTGTACATGAGATCTATGTGCCGGGGCCCATTACACTCAGAAATAACTACACCTTTGCCCTTCATAACAACAATCCTCTGACATCACTACCACCCCCCACCCCAGAGCCCTCAGCATCACTGATTACCAAGATTCTCCAGAAATCACGAGGATGCAGAGAGCCCTGTGAGATGACCACCCTGGGAAGTCGGCTGCTGTAGAGAGGCCACCACAACCACAGAGGGAGATGAGAAGAACCGTGGGAAGGGGCATCCCACCACCACGATTGCTAAAATACGCGTCCATCCCTTAAAAATGCTTGCTGCTTCAGAGCCAGGGTTACAAAGGGCAGCTGGGTCTGCATCTCAGCGACCACATCCTAGAACTGGAGGAGCCGCACAGGAAGAAGGAAAGGAGCCCGTGGGTGGGATCCCCTTTCCGTGGGAAAGGACAAACTCCAAAGATGACTAGTGAGGGGTTTCCACACGCCGGTCCGTGGGAGACTTTCCACCGGAGTATGGCAAAATGGGAAGCCAAGCCAGTGTGGTAAGAGTTCCTGGTCAGCTACATGTGTGCAACGTAAAGGGCTCTCCTTTACCGGGGGATTAAAACCAGCTGGGGTTTTGTTTGGTTGCTGTTGTTTTTTGCTTGTATGTCATGCTTTGAAATCACATTGTTACTAGATGATAGTCAGGTCACTGTTTTATCTCGAGTCATTAATAGAAAAAAAAAATCTTTTTAAACTGCCCAAATTACGATCATATCTTGGTTTTTGAATGGCGGCAGGGAGGTCAGTAGTCTTACTCGATGAAATCCAAAACATCGGGACACCCACTAAGGCAATCTTATTAATGCAGGAGTGGGAGGGGGGAGGGGGCGGGCGAGGAGGGGGAGAAGGTGATTGCAAGTTTCCAAAATTATTCAGCTCTTCCTTACAGTTCTAGTCTCAAAACTTCCCAGAGAAAAGCATTCCAGGTATTTCGACCCTTCCCAAAAGGGATTTTTCAATACATTTTCATTAAAGAAATCTCTTAACATTAGAAACTTCTGGTGGAATTCTGCGCTCTGGAACGGAATGTAAATTTTACAGAAAATGTGGCAAGATGTTCTGGGCTGGCTAGGTAATCAGCGCCAGCCCTGCCGGGCCCCTCCCCGGTGCAGTATCTGCCTGCCGGCCACTGGCGGGGCGGAGAGTCTGAGGCCAGCGAACCGCACTGCCCGAGCTCCAGCCCGACTCTGCCATTTCCCAGGGCTGCGTCCCTGTCAAGCCACTCAGCTGCCCTGCAGCTGTTTGCTCATCTGCAACAAAATCGCATTTTCGTTTTTCAGTTTTGTTTTCTTACTTAGATAATTTTGGTTTTATAGTAAAATACAATGCTCTAACAGTAGAGGGCCTAAAGAATAAAGAATGGCAGGATTTGAAAAGTAATGAAGAGAAAAAAAGAAATGTAATGAAGAATGTTAAACAGGCCTCCTATTTTTTTTCTATATGTATTACTGTAATTTATTTCTGGTTTTATTTATTTATTTACTTACTTACTTACTTGTTTAAATTTACCCCTCCCCTTTTATTCCCTCTATGCCATCTACAGGCCCCTTATTTTTAATGAAGACTTCTACTCAGTCCTACATTTCAATCCGTTCAGCTGTCATCCCCTCCCTGCACTCCCATGTCACAGGTAAAGCCAACATATTAAATACTTGCTCTGGGCAGAGCCCTGTGCTAGGAGGCCACCCTGGAGACACGAGATTGGAACAACACAATCCCGGTCCTCAGAGAAACCGAGTCTGTTAGGGTAGATAAAACACCCTCACAAAAGGCTACAATGCAAGATAGAAATCCAATTATAAGTCGCAGGGATCAGAAGACAAAAGGCTTCTTATTCCCAAGTTTAACGGGTGCTCTCTACCACTCTGCCATCGCTACCAGTCAACATCAGAACTTCTAAATCACATCACATGTATTCTTCTCCCCTCAGACTACAAATTAAGCAAACTGATTAAACCAGAAATCATAAATACCTATAACCGCACACCTTCATCTGACAAACCGTTCTTCAGTATCTACTCCCCATAAGGAAATGTGATTAGATCCTATACATAGCACCAAATCCTTTTACAGAAATGATATAATCTCCAACGTGTATTTTTATCAAGTTATTTAACTTATTACAGCTCAATAATAAAATATACAGCAATGGCTTCTGATAAAAAGTACAAGTAAACCTGTGTGCCTCTGGGGATGAAAACCCACTTAGCATGAAAACCCTCTGGGGATGAAAACCCACTGTGTGGGACCCGCCCTTCCACGGCCCTGCACCTAGTCTGCTGTCAAAGACAAAAGTTGCCCCAACCTGCATGGCTCAGTGATTGAGCATTGACCCATGAACCAGGAGGTCACGTGACGAGGCAGCAGGCTCGATTTCCAATAGGGAGCATGCTGGAGGCAGCCGATCAATGATTCTCTCAGCACTGATGTTTCTCTCTCCCTCTCCCTTCCTCTCTGAAATCAATAAAAATATACATATATATATATATATATATATATATATATATATATATATTTATTTTTTTTTTTTTTTTTTTAAAGCTAAAAGTCAACTCTGCAATGAACTTGGGGCGGCGGGGGAGGGGGAGATAGACAAAGAGAAAGAAAAAGGGAAGGCAGAGGACATAATCTCTTCCTCTCTATTCACAGGTCATTCACTTATTGTCAGTAATGTTCTCCCTGCTAAATGTAATGCATAAGCTGCTTGCTTTAAGAATATCTGTAAGCACATTCTTTTGAATGTTATCCTTAGTAGTAATTCTGGGAGCTTTGGCTTTTGAAAACATCCAGCACTCACCCAGAACTAAGCCTAATGAACAGAGTTGGTTATTTAAGTTCAATTAGGCTCAAAAATAACATACAATTATAGGAAGTAAAGAGGTAACTTCCTCGTGGTATTCACTAAGCAACTTTGATAATAACACCAAGATACAGTCTTTTTTTTTTTTTTTAATTTCTTTATTGATTAAGGTGTCACATATTTGTCCTCATCCCCCCATTCCCATCCCCCCCCTCCCCACGCATGCCCCAACCCCCTGTTGAACTTAACCGTTGGATAGGCTCATATGCATGCACACAAGTCCTTTGGTTGAACTCTCCCCCTCTCCCCACCCTCCCCTATCCTCCCTCTGAGGCCCGATAGTCCCATCGAAGCCTTCTTGCTTCTGGTTCTGTTCTTGTTCCTCAGTCTATGTTGTTCATCATTTCCCCTAGATGAGCGAGATCATATGTCACTAGATATATACTTATGAGAACTGAATGTGAGACGAGCAATAATAGTTATGTTGACAGGCAGATGGATCAGTCTGTAGTGAGTTTCTTTCTGGACCAACAGTTCTTTTGAGACCCAATTTCAATGTCCACCAGTTCCTTATCTGTACATGTCAGCACTGACCCCTCAGCTCTGGATGGTGGACAAATGGTGGTAACGGAGGTCCGACTCCCTCTGGTTTGGTCTCGGCGAACCCAGGGGCACGGCTTCACCCGGACTAAGGGGCACGTGGCCTCACCCGGATCTAGGGACACATGGTCTCACCCGGACCCAGGGACGCTTGGCCTCTCCCAGCCCCAGGGGCACGTGGCCTCACCCGAAGATACAGTCTTAAAAAGATTTTCGGTGACAGCACCAGAGTTTTTATAGAAAACTGTATTACTTGGAAACGTGACAAATTTTAAGGATAACACTTAGCTAGATTTATAAGCCTTGCCTTGTTTTAAACTTCATTTCGTTATAGCTGATCTACATTTTAGTAGGAAAATGTTAGCAAATAAAAATGAAACAACAGATAATTATAGAACTAAATCTACTACATTACACTCTTGTTCCCGTGTCATTTAAACCCTCGAATATATGGCAGACAAATACTACCGTTACACTTTCTGGAACCAAAGCATTGTTTTATGCATGAGAGTCAACATCAGGTGCCATTGAAATGGCCCACATGCAACCTCTGCAAACCCTTGCGTCAGTGAGGATTCCACCCAATACACAGGTATTGCCCAAAGAAACCAATTAACTGCGACTAGAAGATTAAGTGCAAAAACAGACCAGTAAACTCCTCTTCGCAACCTCTCCCCCCAAAAACACATACACTGATTCTGCCTTTAATAGTAGTACCCTAAGCAAAAACTAAATTCTTACAAATAAAAAAAGCACAGGGGGAAAAAAAGAATGAGAACTTTGTTTTTACCTTATCTTTTTGCATGCCTTTTCTGAAATCAGTCTCAAGCCTACAGAAATACATATGAGCTAATAACACACACCCAGATTTTTGAACTACTAACATTGTGTTCTCTGTATCCTTTTCAATTCTCTTCTTAGAAATGGACAAGTCTCCTGCCTTGGAAAATCTTTACTTGACCCTTCCTAAACAGCTGTATTTCTTGGCCAAGGTTCTGGAATGAGAGGTTCGCCCTTTTGGTCCATTTTCCCAACTACCCAGTTATTGTATAACCTTTCGGAATCTGATCTTTGCCCTGATGCACTGGTATACAAAACAGACAAAAATCCCTATTCTCGCAGATATTGCAGTCCAGTGGATATTACATCTAGAGAGACAGAAAGATTGAACAAGTATTTTTAAAAGTTTGTCAATAATAAGCAGGAAGAAGGTACAATAACAAGAAGGGAATGAGAGTACAAAATGTCCAGAAAGGTGGATGACCGATCCCTCCCCTAGGTCCTCAGGCCTCTTCAAGGGCTCAGCGGGCGGCACCAGCTCTCTCCAAGAGGAGCCCAGGACTGCCTTAAGCCTCACTCTTCTTAAGGATCCTTTCCCTGAGAAATCACATCTACTCTCGGCCATTCTTGACCCATGACTCCTAGACCCTGACTTGTCTTCCAAATTCCCGCAATTACCAGCATCGCTTCAAAGGGTAACTAAAATTCACGCTAAATTTCCCCAAAAAAACACTAGTTCTACTTCCAGGTTCCTCTTCTGCTATCACTGGCACTAATGCCCCAGCGATTCCAGTGAAAACCCAGCCATTATCTTCAACTTGTTGTGATAGCAGCTCGTTTCCTCTTTTTACATATGTTTAATTTCATTTTTAAATCCTGTTGAGTATCCTGTCATATTTTTTTTTCATTCTATTTTCAATGGCATGAACAGTTTCAGGGTCTTCTCCCATTTTATCATACCTAACATAAACAAAATAAGGAATCCCGAAGTGTTTAGCCTGTCCCCTTCCGTAGTGAAAAACTTCCATCAATCACCCAATTTCCAGTGCTACAGGCTGAGGTCCCAGGCCAGCCTGCTCCCAGGGTTCCTGGGCTCCAGGCTCCACCCGAAAGGCCTCTGCCTCCCAGCACGCTTCCTCCTGCCTCGCACAGATCCATCCGATGGGCAGCTCCACCGCCATCCTCTGGAAGCCCTTCAGACCACAGACCCCTCCACCAACTCGCCCCTCCTCTGGCCTCCTAGGCATTTATTAATGCATCTTTCATAAGGAACTTATTATACATTCGTTTTTACTGTTGGTATTCTTTAATATGTATGTGAAATATCTGTGGGAACAAGTCAATAAAGGCAATGCTCAATAAAGACCAGATGCTCCCAGAGAGGAACCGTATTTGTACTGACTTTAAAATAACAGTTGCATCGGAAAGAATTAAAACTTGAGACCACATGGCCCGTTTTTAAATGTTCTGTTTGAGGCAACATTACTTTAAACAAGACTCCTTTATAATAAGTTATCATTTAATTAATATCCAAATACCTTGAGAGCCAATAACAGTTCAACAAAACAGCTGGAAATCAAATATCAGATATAATTACACACAGCTGGCTTTATTCAACCGATGTCATATTAAATAAACTTATTCCACAGACCATTTCCCCCCTCTCAACTCCCCAAGAAAAAAAAGTTCCTTCAAGAAACATAAAAGGCTCTTTGTGTTAGATCTTTTTTTAAGTTTGCAGAATATATTCCAATATTAGAGATTTTCAGCAGCAGTACATCATAACAAAGATTTTCAGAGGAGTATATTTTGTTTTTTTGTGCCATACTGTGTGTTTTTGTAATATTTCACAGCCTTGGAGCTTTGTTTTCTTTAAGACAAAAACAAAAATAGCAAACTGGACCAAGTCACAAAATACAATGAACACCTGTATTTTTATGATCTGGTATTCAGTTTATTATTTTGATATTAGATTCTATTTATTATTTTTGTAAAGATGCCATGTCTCAACATCTTAGTAATATAAATTATCAAACAAAAATAGGGCTTTCAAACCTATTGTTTCAAGACATTATTTAAACCATTTTACTGTATTGTATATGTTATATGAAGGAGAACTTACTTTTTATAGTTTTATTTCAGAGAGAGAGAAAGCAAGAGAGAAAGGGAGAGATAGAAACAATGATTTGTTGTCCACTTATTTATGCATTCATTGGTTGCTTCTTATATGCTCATGACCACGGATCAAACCCACAAACCTTGGGGTATACCTGGCCAGGGTTGGAAGGGTAACTTATTTGTAAACAATAACAACTACCTATTATATGCCAGGCACTGTGCTGGATGCTCTACATCTATTATCTTTAATTTCCACAACAATCCCATATGTAATACTTTATCTACCTAATAAAAGAGTAACATGCTAATTGACCGTACCTTCGCCACGCCCACCAGCCAATCAGGAGTGAGTATGCAAATTAACCCAACAAAGCCGGTGGGTTAATTTGCGTACGCAGGTGCCAAGTGGCCGAGGGTGGGGCGGGACGCGCCATTGCAACGACACAGGCGTTCCACACCACCCCAGCCGCTCCGGGCCTCTGGGCAGCATGGGAAGGCAGAAAAACAGCTCCGGTCAGAGCGAAGGCAGTGCCAGCAGCCAGGGGAAGGAAGGCCCATTCTTGCACAAATCTTCGTGCATCGAGCCTTTAGTATCTAATAATTATCAAAAGGAGAGAAATCACAGATAGTTTTTAAATTGCTCCTTCGACCCACCCACACATAAAATCAGACTCCATAATGAGCAAGATTACATATATGCTACAGTAGATCAAATAGGTATTCTCCTCTCCCCTCCCCGTCTCCCTCACCCTTTTCCTCCACTTTAACAAAGAAAAAGTTACTGGTGGTGTACATGCTGTACTTATCTAATCATCAAACTTAAAACTAAAGTCATACTTTATAAAAACTTACAACTAGTCTTGCTATCGTTTCATCGATAACCTTTCAACAATCACCTTTCCAGAAAGCTAAAATTAAGTCCAATCGTAACATATCAATCAAAAACTAATTTGTAATGTATAGGAGACTGCATGCCTTGATACAAAACAACATAAAGTCACTTAACCTGAAAATCAATTCCATTTGAAAAATGGTGAGAAAGCCAATGTCCAACCCATATGGGTGGTTGTGAGGAGTACATGAGACAACGCCAGCAAAACCCATCGGTGCCGTTTTGCTAGTGGGGAGACATCATTTACAGACGTGGGTCAGTTTACAGAGGGCCTCTAGTCCAGGTTCATTCATGTGCGTAACAAACTGAACATTACGTATGAAGATTTGAGCATGCTTCCCTGGAGGTGGAAAGTTATTTTCTAATAACAATTATGACAGTTATCACAGATGAATTTTTTTCAATATACATAAACTCCCAGATTTTTAATAAACACTTAAAAATTTGTTAGAGACAGCATTTAAACGAGCAGAATGGAGGTTTACATTCTGAGGGTCTTCTCCCCAGAAATTTATAATGCATGCTTTAAAAAGATTACACAAATTTAGGACATATCTGTGAGATAATCTAAATTGCCACAGCTCTCAAAAAAAGGTCTTAACTGCCTCTATTAAGCAACCATTAGATTCTTGAAAGGTGTCACCATTCTTAATTTATTCATCAAACCTGAACACACACCAGGGATCAAGTTTAATATGGATGAAGAAAAGCGATTATGTATGGCTAGAATTAACAAACTATCCCAATTGTCATCACAATCTAAATTGTTTCTTTAGCCGAAACCGGTTTGGCTCAGTGGATAGAGCGTTGGCCTGCGGACTGAAGGGTCCCAGGTTCGATTCCGGTCAGGGGCATGTATCTTGGTTGCGGGCACATCCCCAGTGGGGGGTGTGTAGGGGGCAGCTGATCGATGTTTCTCTCTCATCGATGTTTCTAACTCTCTATCCCTCTCCCTTCCTCTCTGTAAAAAATCAATAAAATATATTTTAAAAAATAAATAAAAATAAATAAATTGTTTCTTTAATGCAATGAACATCTTTTACAGAAAGAAAAACTATAGGGGAACTACAAGTTATGTATGATGCTAATTTCTGAAAATATAATTTAACTGTTTTAAAAGAAAACTAATACAGTTCAGATCTCTTTTAACCACCTACTTTCTGAACCCAATATCACAGAAGAAATTCATTTTAAAATTGTTTTAACCCTGGCTGGTGTCGCTCAGTGGTAGAGCATCGGCCCTCACACCAAAGGGTCTCAGGTTCAATTCCCAATTCCCAGTTAAGGGCATGTACCCGAAGTGCAGTTCATTCCCGCCCCTGATAGGGGGGAAGCAACCAATTGATGTGTCTGTCTCACATTAGTGCTTCTCTCTCTCCTTCTCTCCCCACCACCCTTTCTCCCTTCCACTCTCTCTAAAAATCAATGGAAAAAATATCCTCAGGTGCGGACTAACAACAACAAAAATTCCATTTTACTAACAGAATTTTTAAAATTCATACTGAGTAATCAATTTATAAAAACGAATTAACCTATCTATCTCAAAATATTTAGAATGCTACATAGCAATCCACTTTTTCATGATTATATCCTAGATTTTTAAAATTATGTATATTAAAGAATGTCCTCGTTCAAATTGCTATCCTTTTCTTCCCTCTTCTCATGTTTTTTCCCCTCAATGCAATCACATATCTTTGATCAAAAGCTATTATGAATTCAAAACCTAGAGCTTTAAAGAACTTTAAAGAACAATTTCTAATTGGTTCCAAATATGTAATCACAAGGAATATGCAAAAGACTAAAAATGTAGCATAGGACAAATGATAGAAGAAACTGTTATAGTATTTTTACCTTTTAAAGCTCAATATGGATAAGTAAACTCTACATGAATAAGAACTGCCTTGCATTCAAAAAGCATCACTGTGAAAGAGGAGGGAAAATGAGGATTTACTGGATTACTTATATAGAGAGTGCATTACAAATTCACTAAAATCAAGTCCACTTACTTTTGGAGTCATTACTTTAAAGCACAAAAGTACCAGATGTTCACCCATACAGCTTGTTACATATAGAAAAAAATAAATTACATTATCATATTAAGGATATACATCTGACTCTAGTCTAAGCTCTTTGAGCTGTAATGTAATCAACTTTGAAGTAGACTTTCTTTACATGTGTGCAATTGAAACTGAAATAAATGAAACAAACACTTCCAAGCCATAGTTCAAAACTACCAAGAATATTCTTGTGTTATGCGTGGGTCTTTAAAATCAGAGAGAGATTTTGAGGCTTAGTTCTACTATTTACTAGATATGAGACCTTGGGCAATTTCCTTAACTTTCCTCTTCTGTAAAATGAGGATAAACATATGTTCTTCATTGGGTTTGAGAGAGGATTAAACTTGCTAGATATTAGCTATTGTTAACATTTTCTATAGAACAACTATCAGTTATTGACAGGGAAGAAGTATCAATAGGTACAAGATCTATTTCATAAAATAAATAATTTTTTAAAATGATGATACACAGACATGTGTCCATTATATCTGACACAACAAAAGACTTTTTCAAAGCCTTTGCACAGCCAGAATACTAATGGAATGTTGAACAAAGGTAGTTTCTTAATGAAAAAAAAATCCTGCTAAACTAAAAAGTGTAAGTATCCAATTAACATGAAGCCAATGCCACATTTCATACTGAGGTATGAGAGTTCAAATGAATACTCCTTCCTCTTGGATTACTAAAAGCCTGGTTAGAGGGAGATCAATAATACCTATGTCATAATTGTCTCGCATTTTCCCACAGGAGCATTCACCTGATGATGGGAGGACAATACAGCACTGTATGCCTTCTTCCTAAGTTAAGAAAAAGGATGCAGCCGCTTCCACCTATGAATAGGATGCTGTCACACAAACTGAGAAGCTATTGTTCAGACCGTCAATTAAAATTACTTCCACACTGCTAATGAAGAGTTTAAGTTGTAAAAATTTTATGTTATGCTAATTTTCTTAAAAGGAGGAAAACTGTTTGAATCATAAGAAAGTCCATAACAAAAGAGCAAAACAAATCACAGAAATCAATGAATGAGTTGATAAATGGGTGGATCTACCAAGGCCTAGCCAATGTATATATCCTTTTTAAATAACAGACGGTTGATTTTTTTTTTTTTTAATCCTCACCCAAGGATAGGTTTACTGATCTTAGAAAGAGAGGAAGGGAGTGAGAGACACCTTGATCTGTTGCCTCCCATTCACGCCCCAACCAGCAATCAAACCCCCAACCTAAGTATATGCCCTGACCGGGAACCAAACCCACCACCTTTTGGTGTATGTAACGATGCCCCAACCAACTGAGCCAAGGCAGGTAGTTGAAACTTAGAAGACAAGAACATACAATGCCTCAAATTTAGTTTGCCATAATATATTCAGATCATTTTTCAGTGGTCAAACTCGATTCTGAACTATTTTTTTAATTGACTTCTTGGCCAAGACCACTAATGCTCAGTTTTCTTGAAAATACCCATAGCCTGACCCCAGCATGAGACAAAAATCAAAGAAAAGGAAATACTAATTTTGTCTACACAGACTCAGGCAACACATTTTTCCCGATGATAATAATAATAATGCCCTGCCGAATAATCCTACCTAATAAAATAGTAATATGAAAATTGACCGCACCTTCGCTACACCCAAGCCACGCCCACCAGCCGATCAGGGCGAGTATGCAAATTACCCAACAAAGATGGCGGTTAATTTGCATACGCTGAGGGAGGGAGGAGTGAAGACTGAAGACAACTTAGAAGGAAGAGGGAAAAAAAGCGGAAAGCAAGGTGGCTGCCAGAGAGAAAGCCCGGGCGGGGCGGAGCAAGGTGGGGTGGGGCGGGGCGGGGTGGGGCGGAGCAGGGCGGGCGGCAGCAGCGCGGGGGGCAGGTGTGGTGGCTGCAACAGTGGCGGCAGCACACGCGGCCGCAGCGGCCGTTTGCAGGATTCTTCCTGCAAATGGGCTACTAGTAATAATAATAATGCCCTGCCATTTTGCCACAGTGGAATTTGAATTTATACATTTTTGCTTATAAAATGGAAGTAGGATACAAAAGATAAATAGTGGCATGATCCAGAAAGCCAAAGGTTGAAGGAGATACTGCAAATCGTCACTGCAACTGACAGAGGTGGGCCAGGATAATAATTAAGAGGAAGTATTTTGGCAGCAGAACCTAGTTGCCCATTCTGACTTTGCTATTTATTGCTGTGAGACGTGGGACAGTTAACATTTCCAAGTTTAACTGAGGATAATGCCTACACTTTACAATGCTGCTAGCAAGATCAAATTAGATAAGCTATATAAAGCATGTACACAGCAGCTATTATAGAGTTATTGCTATTGTTTCCAATTTAAGGGGGTGGGGGAGAATTAGACTCCATAATGCCAAATAAGACTGAGACTTGAGTAAGGGATTCCAGCAAGGTGGTGGATGACAACTTCTGCTTCCTTCAGGTCCAATATAGAAAGTGCTGCTAGTAAAATTTCATCCTTTTTGATAAGATTGAATGGTACAAAATGAGCAAAAGGCTCAGTTACGTGTGGTTTTCAAGATACTTTGGACGCTCTCCTGAATGACTAGTAAGCTCTACTTTCTTTTCTTTTTTGCCAACCATGAAGGATTGCTATTGGAAATTACTTTCTTCTTCCTCCCCACAAAGAAGAGAGCATTTGCATAACATGTTCAACAAGACACTGTAAATAACAGGCATCTACTACTTAAAAGCAGAGAGATTTAGGTAGGAATCTGTTGAGTGATTTCTGATCATCTTTTAAGTATCCAATATAATAAAGAGGTAATATGCAAATTGACCATCATGCCCTCACACAAGATCGCCGCTCCCATGTGGTCATAAGATGGCCACCACAAGATGGCCAGTAGGGGAGGGCAGTTAGGGGCGACCAGGCCAGCAGGGGAAGGCAGTTAGGGGCGACCAGGCCGGCAAGGGAGGGCAGTTGGGGGTGACCAGGCCTGCAGGGGAGGGCAGTTAGGGGCGACCAGGCCGGCAGGGGAGGCCAGTTGGGGGGACCAGGCCTGCAGGGGAGGACAGTTGGGGGTGACCAGGCCTGCAGGGGAGGGCAGGTAGGGGTGACCAGGCTGGGAGGGGAGGGCAATTGGGGGCAACTGGGAAGGCAGGGGAGGGCAGTTGGGGGCAATCGGGCCAGCAAGGGAGCAGTTAGGTGTCGATCAGGCTGGCAGGGGAGTGGTTAGGGGGTGATCAGGCTGGCAGGCAGAAGCGGTAGGGGCAATCAGGAAGGCAGGCAGGCAAGCAGTTGGGAGCCAGCAGTCCTGGATTGTAAGAGGGATATCCCAGATTGGAGAGGGTGCAGGCTGGGCTGAGGGACACTCCCCTCCAATGCACAAATTTCATGCACTGGGCCTCTAGTCTTCAATAAAGATGGTGGAGGTACCGTCCCCATGGAAGACTGGAGAGTCAAGAAAGAGAACCAAAGGACAGTTACATGCCTTCCTTTGCTTTTTGTTCAAATATAATTTTTTTAATCTATATTTACACCTAAGTAATAATGTTTTCCCAGATAAGAAAAGCAATGAAAGATAAAAGATCACTGAACTGCAATTCCTAGAAGTGACTGTTGGGTTGGGAGGGTGGGGAGAAGCAGCAAAAGTGCAATGCAGCTCTAGCTGGTGTGCTCAGTGGATAGAGCGTCAGCCTGAGGACTGAAGGGTCCCATGTTCGATTCCAGTTGAGGGCACATGCCCAGGTTGCAGGCTCCATCCCCAGTGGGGGGCATGCAGGAGCCAGCCGATCAATGATTCTCTCTCATCATTAATGTTTCTATCTCTCCCTCCCTCTCCCTTCCTCTCTGAAATCAATAAAAAACATTTTTTTAAGAAGTGCAATGCCGACATTTCTAAGAACAAAATTTATTAAAACCTTCCAGTTCCTACTTGCCGCCTTTAAAAAGAAAATATTATCAATTTTCAGTGTAACCCTGAAATGCTGGATAAACAAATTGAGAGAACAACTAATTGGGAAAAATCAGCACTTTTAATGGTACAGCCACAGGGACTACGTGCTAATATTACCACAGACATTTCATTATGCTTTGCTGGCGCTGCCACCTGCCTCATTTCATACCCCAAACTCCAGTTCATTTTAAAGGACAAGGAAAGCCACTGTAATACAAATATTAACATTGTTATCTCTTACGTTTTCCCTTCATCCTAAAGAACGTCCTTAGTGAAGAATTGCTTTTCACCAACAGGTTATAGATACCAAGAGCAACAAAACTTGTAGTCTTGTAAAACCTGTTCTTCTTAAAAAAAAAAAAAAAAAAAAAATGCCGCTTCTTCATCTTGGACAACAGGTATAGTCAAGTTAAGTCAAAGACATGACTTTGAAACCCTAGAAAGCACTTTAAAGGGTCACAGGCTTATAATTCCCAAACTGGAAAGTAAAGAATACAATAAACACATCAGTCAGCAATAACATTTAGGAGTAATGGCAATAACGGATGAGTACAATAAACACATAACTTAGGAGTATCAGTAATAATGAATGAAAACATTAAGGCTCCTACCTCTCCCACAAGCTGTATAATAACCCTGTTGATTTTTTTTTTTTCTTTTATTGCCGCTGATCTGGTCCACCCCCTAGGCCAGCATTTTTATTGCTATCACATCACAGTTTCATTAAGGGTCACTCCTCTACAACCATCTGAGTGAGAGGGATCCTTGCAACAAAGGGCAAAGCTGCAGTCCCAACCGCATGGTTAATAAAGTCTGCGTGTTTACTGACTTTTATAGATCGTGAAGTTCCTTGAAGGTACAATAGGGCATTATCTTTTCCTCACCTTGAATGGACAATGCAAGAATCTTGACCAGCCAAATAATGTGAACAGCCACTGAATCAAGCTACATGGCTAGTGGGGAAACGGTTCTAACTTAAGTGAGCATCAGGATCACAGGATGAGCTTTCTAAAGAATACATATTCCTGAGCCCCTCTCTAGCTGTATTAAATCATTAACTCTGGAGACCTAGGAATCGATCTACACTAATAAAAGAGAAAGATGCAAATTGACCGTACCTCCACGACGCCCACCAGCCAATAAGGAGTATGCAAATTAACCAAAAAAGATGGTGGGTTAATTTGCATACGCAGGCACGGAGCAAAGACTGAAGAGGCTTGGATTCTCTGCCGTAGCTGGAGCAAAGGCCTGGGTCCCGGGTGCTGGAGGAAAACCGGTGCCAACAGCCAGGGGAAGGAAGGCCTATTGCACGAATCTTCGTGCAACGGGCCTCTAGTACGTATTATAAGCAGAATCTATGCCTCCTACGCCCCTAAGTAATTAATATAAACAGATGAGTTTGGGAAACATAGGAAAATAAGGGAACATTTGAGGGAATTATTGGCTTCCTGTCAATCTGCAAAAGCACTTAATTACCACTGTACTTCCTCATCTTATGGTGTTTAGATGGCATAGCGATACTAGAATTTTGCATTCCAGACAGGATATAAAAATCATTGTTTTTATTTACAGCAAGTTAGCTTTATAGCTATCATACAGTAACATAACTAACCAAGGATGCCATAAACCAGTTAAACTGAAAACGTTAACAGAAGACATCTTAATGACTGAATGATTGATTATAGCAAGCTCCTACTTAAATTTCTGTAATAAATGTATGTATTTGTTAGTCCTTTTAGGAAAACAGATACATAAGCATATTGAATAGTGGTGGCCAGATATTTAAAAACTTGGATTAAAGGTGTCTGTCTGAGTTTGATTTATAAAAAGGGGGTAATAATAATTTCATAGTTATACCATTATAATTAAATAAGAAATACTTGTACCATAAATTTTTAAACATGAATGCATTTGAGCACTACCTTATATTAGATACTATTCTAAGCTATTCTAACTATTGTTGTGGGAGTTTTTGTCTTCTTAAAAATTTATCTTTACTGTTGAAAGTATTACAGATGTCCCCTTTTTTTTCTCCCATTGACCCCTTCCACCCCACT